>NC_083228.1:133568257-134237290 GCF_032191835.1 Heteronotia binoei | reverse complement strand
GCTGTGGGAGCCCTCTCAGCCCCACCCACCTCACAGGATGTCTGTTGTGCGGGGAGAAGATATAGGAGATTGTAAACTGCTCTGAGTCTTTGATTCAGAGAGAAGGGCGGGGTATAAATCTGCAATTCTTCTATTGGAGAAGCAACAGCCTGCTGAGAGCCTAGTTACTGTAATTACAGCTGAAAGAGTTTAGTCCACTCTTACCCTAGGGGGAGCTGTGGAGCATTCTCTAGTGCTCAGGGCTAATTGAATGTTTTCTCTTGCAGTTCTGCCTACCTCTTCTTTCTTTCCTTCTGCTGCTTGTCTATATTCTGAAGTCCTTTCTGTTGCATTAGTGGCTTACAGTCAGTTATTGTCTTTTTGCAAAACCCGGTTGTAGTAAATTCATTGAAAGCAAACTCCCATGCATGGATTGGATAATTTCCTGAAATCTTCCAATCCCCAGTTGGGTGTGGGGGAGGGGGGCGCCGTTTTCTTGAGATAGAGGAACCAAATTTTCAGCATAGCATCCAGTGCCTCTCCTCAAAACACCCTCCACGTTTCAAAAAAAAATTGGACCGGGGAGTCCAATTCTATGAGCCCGCAAAGAAGGTGCCCCTATCCTTCATTAGTTCCTATGGAGGCATTGAAAAGGTGTGCGATCCCTTTAAATGTGATGGCCAGAACTCCCTTTGGAGTTCAATCATGCTTGTCAAAACCTTTCTCCTGGCTCCACCCATGATGTCTCCTGGCTCCACCCCCAAAGTCCCCAGATATTTCTTGAATTGGACCGGGCAACCCTAGACCTTATCAGGGTATAATGCTCAAGAGTCCACCCTCCAAAGCTGCCATTTTCTCCAGGGGAACTGATCTTGGTCTTGTAATAGCCAGAGATCTCCAGGTGCCTCCTGGAGGTTGGCAGCAGTGTTCCTTCTAAGCTGAGTTAGCTAGCTTACCCTTCAACTCACATATTTTTGTTTTAGCTCAGGAAGGATGACCCCAGAGCACACTAACTGACGCAGGAGCTCACAATGAATGCCAGGAGCTGACAAAGTAGAATTTTTGCTCACAAGACTGCAGCTTAGAGGGAAAACTGGCTGACAGCCCTACCTCCTAACTTCCTAGGTCTGGTTCAGCCACGCTATGTCTGAACGTGTTACGTGGGCACCTGGATGAATCTTGACGGAGAGAGCTGCGTGAACTGGCTTGGAACTTACGAACAGCTACTAAAATTTAATCAGAAGCTAAGCGGCGTGAGATCCAAAGCCTCCGGGTTTGAAGCAATCGGATTACCATGTTAGCAGAGAATCACAGAAATGGCCAAATTAACAGAATGGATTCAATTTAGAGGGAGAAGGAACTGCTCAGAGCGCTTTGCGAAAGCTCAGACGCCTTCATTAACTTCAGGGATGCCAGAGATATCATAAATATTAATAGGCAGCAGCCTTTTGTCCTGGCGTAAGCGTGTCTTCTTTGAAGTAGATTCTCACCCCATCCCCTAATAACACATTGTGAGAAATTGCATTCTAATTCTGGGGTATGTCAGAACCCCGAGAGACTGGCCAGCGTGGGCCACAAGAAAGAAATGAAACAAGGGGACCCCAAAGCGCCCGGCCTTCAGTAGAGACCGCCTGCTGCATAGCTGCGTGATTAACTGTACAGTTTCAAACACAGTTACACCAAGATGGGTTAGGGTTGCCACTGCCAGCCTCCAGGTGGGGCCTGGGGATCTCTCACTTTTACAACGGACCTCCAGCTGGTGGAGATTAGCTCCCTTGGAGAAAATGATTGGTCTGACGAGTGGACTCTAGAGCAGGGGTCCTCAGCCATTTTGGTACCAGGGACCGGTTTTGTGGAAGGCAATTTTTCCACGGACGGGTTGGGGGGGGGGGGGGTTCGGCATGATAAAACTGTGCACTTTGTTTTGGCATGGTGGTGAAGTGCACAGACTCTTATCTGGGAGAACCGGGTTGGATTCCCCACTCCTCTACTTGCAGCTGCTGGAATGGCCTTGGGTCAGCCATAGCTCTGGCAGAGGTTGTCCTTGAAAGGGCAGCTGCTGTGAGAGCCCTCTCCAGCCCCACCCACCTCACAGGATGTCTGTTGTGGGGGAAGAAGGGAAAGGAGATTGTGAGCCGCTCTGAGACTCTTTGGAGTGGAGGGCGGGATATAAATCCAATATCTTCATCTACTTCACAGGGTGTCTGTTGTGGGGGAGGAAGGGAAAGGAGATTGTGAGCCGCTCTGAGACTCTTCAGAGTGGAGGGCGGGATATAAATCCAATATCTTCATCTACCTCATGGGGTGTCTGTTGTGGGGGGGGGGAGGAAGGTAGAGGGGATTGTGAGCCGCTCAGAGACTCTTTGGAGTGGAGGGCGGGGTATAAATCCAATATCTTCATCTACTTCACAGGGTGTCTGTTGTGGGGGAGGAAGGGAAAGGAGATTGTGAGCCGCTCAGAGACTCTTCGGAGTGGAGGGCGGGATATAAATCCAATATCTTCATCTACTTCACAGGGTGTCTGTTGTGGGGGAGGAAGGGAAAGGAGATTGTGAGCCGCTCTGAGACTCTTCAGAGTGGAGGGTGGGATATAAATCCAATATCTTCATCTACCTCATGGGGTGTCTGTTGTGGGGGGGGGGAGGAAGGTAGAGGAGATTGTGAGCCGCTCAGAGACTCTTTGGAGTGGAGGGCGGGATATAAATCCAATATCTTCATCTACTTCACAGGGTGTCTGTTGTGGGGGAGGAAGGGAAAGGAGATTGTGAGCCGCTCAGAGACTCTTCGGAGTGGAGGGCGGGATATAAATCCAATATCTTCATCTACTTCACAGGGTGTCTGTTGTGGGGGAGGAAGGGAAAGGAGATTGTGAGCCGCTCTGAGACTCTTCAGAGTGGAGGGCGGGATATAAATCCAATATCTTCATCTACCTCATGGGGTGTCTGTTGTGGGGGGGGGGGAGGAAGGTAAAGGAGATTGTGAGCCGCTCAGAGACTCTTCGGAGTGGAGGGCGGGATATAAATCCAATATCTTCATCTACTTCACAGGGTGTCTGTTGGGGGGGGGGGAGGTGAAGGAGATTGTGAGCCGCTCTGAGACTCTTCGGAGTGGAGGGCGGGATATAAATCCAATATCTTCATCTACCTCACAGGGTGTCTGATGTGGGGGAGGAAGGTGAAGGAGATTGTGAGCCGCTCTGAGACTCTTCGGAGTAGAGGGTGGGATATAAATCCAGTGTCGTCATCATCATCATCATCGTTGTTGTTGTTATTGTTATTACTACTACTTATACTATTACTACTACTACTACTAGTACATTGTAATACATAATGAAGTAATTATACAACTCATGGCCCGATTGCTAACAGGCCACAGACTGGGACCAGTCCGTGGCCCGGGGGTTGGGGACCCCTGCTCTAGGGCACTGTACCCTGTTGAGTCCCCTTCCCTCCCCAAGCCCCGCCCTCTCCCAGATCCACCTCCAAAGTCTCCAGGTATTTCCCAACACAGACGTGGGAACCCTAAGATGGGTAGCTGTCTTAGTCTGCCCCTGGCAGCTGAAAAGAGCAGGAGTCCAATAGCACCTTAAAGACTAACACAATTTGCTGCGGGGAAGGAGTTTTCACGAGTCACTGAAGAAGTACCTGAAGAAGGGGGCGGTGACTCACAAAAGCTCCTCCCCTGCCCCAAATTTTGTTAGTCTTTAGGGTGCTGCTGGAATCTTGCTTTTTTCTAGATTTACACCCTTCTGGTTCCCTTATAATAATTATAATTATCGTATGGTGTGTGTAGAACAGCCAGGTGATCCTAAGATTGTCTGGCAGCCAGAAGTTCTAGCTCTTTTGGCGTTAGGCACCACTAGGTGGTGAGCTAGACTTATTTTTCAGGCAAGATTCCCCTGAAGAAGGTGAGCCTTCCTCTCCTCTGGAGGCTGGCACCCCTAGTTGTAGGGTTGCCAGCCTCCAGGTAGGGCCTGAAGATCTCCCACTTTTACAACTGATCTCCAGCTGGCAAAGATCAGCTCCCCTGGAGAAAATGGCTGCTTTGAAGGGTGGACATTATAGCATTGTACCCTCCCCTCCTCAAACCCCATCGTCTCCCAGATCCTCCCCCAAAACCTCCAGGTATTATCCAACACAGACCTGGCAACCCTACCTAGCTGAGAACCACCAAAGTTAGGGTTGCCAATCCCCAGGTGGGAACAGGGGATCCCCTGGTTTGGAGGCCCTTCCCCCGCTTCAGGGTCATCATAAAGCGGGGGGGGGGGGGAGAAGGAAATGTCTGCTGGGCACTCCATAATTTCCTATGAAGATCGATTTCCATAAGGTATAATGGAGAATTGATCTGCGGGTACCTGGGACTCTCGAGAGGCCGTTTTTTGAAGCAGAGTCACCAAATTTGCACCATAGCAACCAGCACCTCTCCCCAAAATACCCTACAAGTTTCAGAAAGATTGGACCAGGGGGTCAAATTCTATGAGCCCCCAAAGAAGGTGCCCCTATTCTTCATTATTTCCAACGGAGGGAAGGCATTTAAAAGGTGTGCGGTCCGTTGAAATGTGATGGCCAGAACTCCCTTTAGAGTTCAATTATGCTTGTCACAACCTTGCTCCTGCCTCCACCCCCCAAAGTTTCCTGGCTCCACCCCCAAAGTCCCCAGATATTTCTTGAATTGGACTTGGCAACCCTAACCAAAGTACCCCCAGTTTTAATGGGGGGGGGGGAATTAAGCGTGGCACCCTTGGGAGACTTTTGGAGAAGGCTGTTGCAGGATTAATTATCACCAAGGAACAGGCGGTGATGTTCAGGTGCCAGCAAGGTAGGTGTGTTAATCCGCTGCAGGAAAGGGGGAAAAACACCCACAACAAAATGGAATCTTCTGTCGAGCCTTAATCGAGTCATTGGAGCATTAAGCTGTCGTGGGCCGGCATCTGAGGAAGTGGGCCTCTAGCCCACAAAAGCATCAAGCCGTTCGCCTTCACAGTGCTGAGAAGCCTCCTTCTTTGTCTGTGATCTGGTGTCTGGGTTTCAGAATGCAGCCCTTCTCTCTCTCTTCTGGATCCCCGACTTTGGACACCTCCCTTCCCACCCACCCACCCTTCCTCTTTCTTCCCTCGGCCTTTGCAACAGTTGAAGCCTCGCCGCCCCTTCCCACTTTCTTCCCCAGCCCCCCCTCCCCTCCTGTGAGCAAACCTTCTCCCCCCTCCCCAAAAAGCCTGGCTCTTAATGA
This sequence comes from Heteronotia binoei, assembly GCF_032191835.1. Taxonomy (NCBI): domain Eukaryota; kingdom Metazoa; phylum Chordata; class Lepidosauria; order Squamata; family Gekkonidae; genus Heteronotia; species Heteronotia binoei. The sequence goes on along the minus strand of NC_083228.1, from coordinate 134,232,082 downwards.
AAGGGCAAGTGTACAAAATTTTCTTTGACACAATTAAAAAGCCCGGGGTCCCGGACCTCTCAGCTTGCGTCAGTGTGTTAAATTAATGTAGCATAAAAAATCATTATGCGGGGACACAGATGGACGTGGCCAAGCAGAAAATGCGGTGTGCCGAGGCAGAAGGCTCCCAGTTACCCATGTAAACACTAACGCGGAGAGAGAGGGTCCCAGGGCCAAGGGGGGACGACAGGAAGTTCCCGGCTCGCCAGGGGGAGGACGGTCTCAAAGGGAAAAGGTGCCAGGGTGCAGGCTTTTCAGGAATTCATGCTGCTGTCTCCTCTGGAAAGGCTTCCTAATCCTCAGAAGGGTCTGCGGCGGCCATGTCCGTTTCCCTCCTGTCCGAAGGCAACTTTGTGCCTGTATTTCGAGGCCTCAGTGAAGCCTGGGGTTTAAGAGGGGATGTTTTGGCAGCCCTGTGGCGCTTTTCTGTGCCGTGGGATCACACACGGAGGCCCTCATGCGCTTTCCCCACACCTCCCGTAGGGTTGCCAAGTCCAATTCAAGAAAAATCTGGGGACTTTGGGGGTGGAGCCAGGAGCAAGGATGTGACAAACATAATTGACCTTCTTAAATGCCTTCCTTCCATAGGTAATAATGAAGAATAGGGGCACCTTCTTTTGAGGCTTATAGAATTGGACCCCCTGGTCTAATCTTTTTGAAACTTGGGGGGTATTCTGGGGAAAGGTACTGGATGCTTTGCTGCAACTTTGGTGCCTCTATCTCAAACAACACCCCCCCACCAGAGCCCCACTACCCGCAGATAAACTCTCCATTATTTCCTATGGGAATAAGTCTCCATAGGGAATAATGGAGTGCCCAGCAGACATTCCCCCCCCCCCCCCCGCTTTCTGATGACCCTGAAGCGGGAGGATCCCCTGCCCCCACCTGGGGATTGGCAACCCTACCCTTCAGAGGTCCCTCGTCCTCTCTGCTTCTATGATTCTTTTGCCAAGTCCAATTCAAGAAATATCCGGGGACTTTGGGGATGGAGCCAGGAGACCTTGGGGGTGGAGCCAGGAGCAAGGGTGTGACAGGCATAATTGAACCCCAAAGGGAGTTCTGGCCATCACGTTTAAAGGGACTGCATACCTTATCAATGCTTTCCCTCCATTGGAAATAATGAAGGAAAGGGGCACCTTCTTTTGGGATTCACAGAATTGGACCCCCTGGTCCAACCCTTTTGAAACTTGGAGGATGTTTTGAGGAGAGGCATTGGATGCTATGCTGCAAATTGGTGCCACAACCTCAAAAAATAGCCCACCCCCCAGAGCCCCAGATAACCATAGATCAATTCTCCATGGGAATTGATCTCCATAGGGAATAATAGAGTGCCCAGAAGACATTTCCCTCCTCCCCCCCCCCCCAGCTTTCTGATGACCCTGAAATGGCGGGGGGGTTCCAAACCGAGGAATCCCCTGCCCCCACCTGGGGATTGTGCAACCCAGATAGAGAATCACGGCTGAGAGTGCCAAAAGAAAACCCCAAAAGGGTTCCGTGACGAGCCTCACAAAGAAAAAAACACCTTTCAAATACTTCGAAAACTTCAACATTCTATTATCACTCTCATACAAATATTTCACACGTCACTCCCTGCCAGACAATCACCGACACTGTGTGCAAACGAAGGACACGAATGAATATATAAACAGTCCAATCCTGGAAATACACAAGCAACGTCCTTCCGCTTAAAAGGAGTCCCCAGTCCAGTTCCTGAGGAAACCACGTGACGATAAGAATTCCACGACGTTCAGTTGTCTTGTACAATAGCCTTGGAACACAGCAATGAGGTAGTACTTTTATCTTCCCCCATTTCGATCGAAGCTTTGACTAGCTGTGTTAAAAATAATATCTCAATGGGCAGCCATTTTGAACAAGTGGAATTGGCAGCCCTAATCACTCTGCTTCCCTCCTCACACAGGGCAGAAGGGCTGCTTGGCCAAAGGAGCCAGAATTCTTACTCAACGGGACACCGAGCATCGATGCAGTGATGCTCACACCAGGCCCTTCTGGTCACAGCAGACCCACTTTTCCAGGCCCAGCAAAATTAACTTTGTTTCTTGTGTGCGGGGGTTGGGTTTTTCACAGGGTGTGTGTGTGTGTGGGGGGGGTTCTTCCTCAGCCAGGTGGGGCCTGGAGGCGGGCAGGGCTGGGGATCTGGAGGAGGGGGCTTCCTGACAGCCACAATTAACATGTCATTATGGTCAGGCACAGATGGGGGTAACGGAGCAGAAAACAAGTCCAGCCACATGCCACACTGGGAGCAAAGGGCAGGGGCGTTTACATACAGGAGACGTAAAAGCCAAACCCGGCAGGTTGCCAGTCCCTGGTTGGGAAATTCCTTGAGTTTTTTGGGGGGTGGGGCCTGGGGAAAGGAGGGGTCTCTGCAGGGTCGAATGCCATAGAGCAGGGATGGCCAAACTTGCTTAGCGTAAGAGCCACGTAGAATAAATGTCAGACGTTTGAGAGCCACAAGACATGAGTGTCAGATGTTTGAGAACCACCGTACAGGAAGGAAGGAAGGAAGGCAGGCAGGCAAATAGATGAGGGAGTGGTGGAAAGAAAGCAACTTTAAATACATTCTCCAGGCTGCTGGTTGACTTGGTGAAGTGATTTAAGGAGACAAATGCCTTCTCCAAGGCGGTGGGGACTTTGAGAGCCACACAATATGTGTAAAAGAGCCACATGTGGCTCCCGAGCCCTGCCATAGAGTCCACCAGGGGTGGAATTCTAGCTGGAGCTCCTTTGCATATTAGGCCACACCCCCTGATGTAGCCAATCCTCCAAGAGCTTACAAAAAAGAGACTTGTAAGCTCTTGGAGGACTGGCTACATTACAGGGGTTTTGATCTAATATGCAAAGGAACGGCTGCTAGAATTCCACCCCTGGAGTCCACATTTTTAAGCAAATATTTTCTTCAGAGGAACGTCATCGTCTGGAGAGCAGTTGTAACACTGGGAGATCACCAGGCCCCTCCTGGAGGTTGGCAACCCCAGTTATTGGCCATGCTTCTAGGCTGGTTCACACATGCATGCACAAGGCATGACTTCTCTCCCAAGATTGCCTCCATACTTTGTGGCACGTGAACTGTTCTTACTGAAAAGCATTGCCATGTGGTAAGTCTGTGGGAGTGGCATTTGACAGGCGGGATGGTGGTTCATTCACACATACAAGCTGCCACCTGACAATGCAGTCAGCTGAAAGCGTCTTCCCACACATGTCATTTTCGTTTGTCTGTGATGGATGCACAAGTGCCAGCTCAGAGATGTGTAGGCTGGTTGAATTGCAGACTAATTTCCATCAGTGGTTCTGAAGCATGGTTTCTTTATAGGGTTGCCAGGTTGAACTCAGGAAATATCTGGGAACATCTCGGGGTGGAGCCAGGAAACTTCCCCATTCCAAATAAATAAATAAAAATGCAGCAGTGCAGCTCCCCTGAACACCGTCTTCATTTCCTTGTCCTCTTTTTTGCCTTTTTTGTTCCCCAGCAGCTGCACTTCCACTAAATGAAAGTAAATCATAGAATCATAGAGTTGGAAGGGACCTCCAGGGTCATCTAGTCCACCCCCCTGTACAATGCAGGAAACTCACAAACACCTCCCCCTAAATTCACAGGATCTTCATTGCTGTCAGATGGCCATCTAGCCTCTCTTTAAAAACCTCCAAGGAAGAAAAGTCCACCACCTTCCAAGGAAGCCTGTTCCACTGAGGAATTGCTCTAACGGTCAGGAAGTTCTTCCTAATGTTGAGCCGGAAACTCTTTTGATTTAATTTCAACCCATTGGTTTTGGTCCGACATTCTGGGGCCACAGAAAACAATTCCACACCATTCTCTATATGACAGCCCTTTAAGTACTTGAAGATGATGATCATATCACCTCTCAGCTGCCTCTCAGCCGCATATCACACACACAGCAGCCAAAATAACCAGTTCACTTACCCACACTTTTGTGATCTCCCAGGAGCAATGATATAGATAGCTTTATTCACCAGAGTAGCTGAATGTAACAATCTGCTGTATTTCAACCATGGCTTTTTTTGGTAGAAAAAGCCCAGCAGGAACTCATTTGCATATTAGGCCACACACCCTGAATCACCATTATTTCACACAAGGTTTTTTTTTAAAGCCCAGCAGGGACTCATCTGCATATTAGGCCACACACCCTGCCGTCAAGCAAGCCGGAGCTGTGTTCCTGCTCAAAAAAAGCCCTGATTTCAACCAACTTGCGGAGAGAGAAATCTTGGGGGTGCACAATGTTGCCTATGCACTGTACATTAAAAGTGGCATGGATTTAACATCTTAGTTCCAGGCAGGCAGCCATGAAGAAGCTGGAAAAAGATTCTTGTGTCAGGATGCGTCACTGGTGACTAAGAGCAAGCTAATTCCTACCATAGCGCTCCCCGTTACTATGTATGGGTGAGAAAATTGGACGGAGAAGAAAGCTGACAGGAAGAAAGCGGATTCACTTGAAAAGTGGTGTTGGAGGAAGGTTTTACAAATACCGCAGGCTGCTAGCAAGACAAACTGGTGGGTTCTAGATCAAATGAAGCCTGAATGCCCCCTAAAAGCTGAAATGGCTAAACTGAAGCTATCGTACTTTGGTCACATTGTGAGAAAACAAGAGTCACTGGGAAAAACAATCATGCTAGGGAAAGTGGAAGGCAAAAGGAAAACAGGAAGGCCCAACAGTGGAAGGCCAGTTTGGTGTAGTGGTTAAGTGTGCAGACTCTTATCTGGGAGAACCGAGTTTGATTCCCCACTCCTCCACTTGCAGCTGCTGGAATGGCCTTGGGTCAGCCATAGCTCTCACAAGAGTTGTCCTTGAAAGGGCAGCTTCTGTCAGAACTCTCTCAGCCCCACCCACCTCACAGGGTGTCTGTTGTGGGGCGAGAAGATATAGGAGATTGCAAGCCGCTCTGAGTCTCTGATTCAGAGTATAGGGTGGGATATAAATCCAATATCATCATCATCAACAACAACAACAACATGAGATGGATTGACTCGCTCCAGGGAAGCCATGGTCTTTAGTTTGCAAAATAGGGTTGCCAATCCCCAGGTGGGGGCAGGGGATGCCCTGGTTTGGAGGCCCTGCCTCCACTTCAGGGTTATCAGAAAGGGGGAGAGTGTCTGCTGGGCACTCCATTATACCCTATGGACATCGATTGATAATTGGGTGTCTGGGGCTCCAGAGGGACTATTTTTTGAGGAAGAAGCACTAAATTTGCAGTATAGCATCTGGTGCCTCTGCTCAAAACAATCCCCAAGTTTCAGAAAGATTGGACAATTATAATTAAAGAAGCATTTTAAGGTGGATGCTGAGCTGAGCTTTTATACGTTAGTTTCCCATTTTTTTTGTGGGGGGAAATCTTAGAAAGTTTGCCAAATCTTAGAGTTCAGCAAAATTCTCAAAGGGGGTTTGAACAATAGAGCCCAGAAGCAAGTATTAGGAAAGGGGGTAAGAAAGAAGGAGCACAATAAAATTTAGAGGTTCCGGAGCTCTGCTCCTATGAGGGCCAGTTTGGTGTGGGTGGTTAAGTGTGCAGACTCTTATCTAGAATAACCGGGCTTGATTCCCCACTCCTCCACTTGCAGCTGCTGGAATGGCCTTGGGTCAGCCATAGCTTTCGCAGAGTTGTCCTTGAAAGGGCAGCTGCTGTGGGAGCCCTCTCAGCCCCACCCACTGCAAAGGGTCTCTGTTGTGGGGGAGGAAGATAAAGGAGATTGTGAGCCACTCTGAAATTAGGAGTGGAGGGCAGGATATAAATCCAATATCTTCTTCTTCTGCCCAAAATGAAGCCTGGGCACATTTATTTGTGTGTTGCAGACAAGCAAATCCAAATACTGGTCTGCAGTCTGGGCTCTCCTTCCTTGGAGGTTTTTAAACAGAGGCTAGATGGCCGTCTGACAGCAATGAGGATCCTGTGAATTTAGAGGCAGCTATTTATGAGCTTCCTGCATTGTGCAGGGGTTGGACTAGATGACCCTGGAGGGCCCTTCCAGCTCTATGATTCTGTGATTCAGTCCTTTGCCAGAAGGCCTCTTGCTTCACGCGCGGCTTCTTTGCACACGTGGGCCCATAACCCACGCAAGATCTTCCCTGTGACTGTCGCCCTGCCTTCTCTCTCTGCCCATCCCTCAGAGCTACTGGGGGGTGAAGGGGGGAGAATCCATCTGCCGTAATGGAGCTGTTTGGCTCTGTCTGTCACCCTGACCTTTCCGCCTGAATGGCCCCAGCAATGTAAATGGGCTTCTTTCTTCCTGGCCCCTCCCCCCTCCGTCCCTGCTCTGATCTGGCTTGCGTGTCTCTCTCAAGCCCTGGCGCTGTGAAAAATCTGTCACCTAGGGTGTATTAATCGGACTGGAATTTTAATCCCTGTCATATTAACCACGACTCTTCGCCACCCCCCTGCTAAGCAATGCCCTGGTTTGCCCACAGCCCCAACCGCCTCTCTCCCCCTCCTTCCCTCCCTCCCTCCCTTCCGAGGCCAGGCCAGGCCCAAACTGCTGGTTGCTTTCCTCTTGTTCATTTTCAAGGCACTGGGAACTTGATCCTCTTGCAAGGAGAAGCAAAACGGCCAGAAGTAATCCACCGAAGAACACTTGGTAATAACATAAGAAAAGCAGCACTGGATCAGGCTAGTGGCTCATCCGGTATCTGTATCACACTCTGTATCACGCAGTGGCCGAAACCCAGGTGCCATCGGGAGGTCCACCAGCAGGGCCCAAACTCCAGAAGCCCTCTCACTGTTGCCCCACCAAGCACCAAGAATACAGACCATCACTGCCCCAGACGGAGAGTTCCATCTAGACTTTATGGCTAATACCCACTCATTAAGAACATAAGAGAAGACATGTTGGATCAGGGCATTGTAGGGTTGCCAATCCCCAGGTGGGGGCAGGGGATCCCCCAGTTTGGAGGCCCTCCCCCCACTTCAGGGTCATCAGAAAGCGGGGGGAGGGGAGGGAAATGTCTGCTTGGGACTCTGTTATTCCCTATGGAGATTTATTCCCATAGAAAGTAATGTAGAATTGATCCGCGGGTATCTGGGGCTCTGGGGGGGCTGTTTTTTGAGGTAGAGGCACCAAATTTTTAGTACAGAATCTAGTGCCTCTCCCCAAAAATATCCCCCAAGTGTCAAAACGATTGGACCAGGGGGTCCAATTCTATGAGCCCCAAAAGAAGGTGCCCCTATCCTTCATTATTTCCTATGGAAGGAAGGAATTGAAAAGGTGTGCCGTCCCTTTAAATATGACGGCCAGAAGCCAGCAGAATTGAAAGAAAACTTGTACAAAATGGTATATAGATGGTATCTTACTCCAGATAGATTGGCAAGAATTTACCCCACGTATTCCGATAAGTGTTGGAAATGTCATGAAGCTAAAGGCTCTCTGTTTCATATATGGTGGCAATGTAAAGAGGCCAAAAAATATTGGTCACAAGTTAATATTTGGGCTCAAAAAATCTTGGAAATACAAATTAACCATGTACCGGAACTTTACTTGTTAAACATTTGTAGACAAAACTTACCTCAGCCTAAATTGAAGTTGTTGTTGTATATAGTTACTACTGCCAGAATAGCATATGCTAAATATTGGAAAAGTGATAAAATCCCTATTAGGGATGAATTCATTAACAAGTTACTGGGCACTGCAGAATGTGATTTAATGTCCGCAAGATTAAGAAATGGCAATGTACAAAAATCTCAAGAGGTCTGGGATCCTGTTTATAAATGGGTTAAAAGTAGAGGCTTTACATTGGAGTAATGATGCTATTATGTTGTTTCTGATATTTAAACCTCTCCATCTCCCAGTGGTATGGCTGGGTTTAGGTGTTATGTTATGTTATATGTTTGTAGATGTTCAGTTTAGTTTAGTTGTGATTTGTTAGGAATGTATGATTTTTCGTCTGGTTTGTTTTGTATGTTATCTTTGCTCTTTTCTATGTATGTTTATTTTTCTTAATAAAAACAAAATTTTTCATAAAAAAAAATAAAATAAATATGACGGCCAGAACTCCCTTTGGAGTTCAGTTATGCTTGTCACAGCCTTGATCTTGGCTCCACCCCTAATATCTCCTGGCTCCACCCCCAAAGTCTCTTGGCTCCACCCCCAAAGTCCCCAGATATTTCTTAAATTGGACTTGGCAACCCTAGGGCATTGCCCCATCCAGTCCAACACTCTGTGTCTCACAGTGGCCCAAACCCAGGTTCCATCAGCTATCTCCTGGCAACTGCAGTACCCTTGCAGTCCTTCGGGAGTGCTGTTCTTTGACTTTCCAATGCCCAACAGTTTAGTTGCTGAGGGATGCGTGGAGTATTTAAGGTTGCCAACTCTGCCTTGGGAAATTCCTGCAGATTTAGGGGTGGAGCCTGGAGAAGGCAGGGTTTGGGGAGGGGAGGGACTTCAATGGACTATCATCAGTGTAGCCAGGTCTGTGTTGGAAAATACCTGAAGATTTAGGGGGTGGATCCAGGAGAAGGTGGGGTTTGGGGAGGGGAGGGGCCTCAGCATGGTACAATGCCCTAGAGTCCACCCTTCAAAGCAGCCATTTTCTCCAGGGGAATTCTAGCAGTCTTCGGTATGACTTATACCAGAATGAAATATGCACTGAAAAAAGTTACAAAGTCAATAGTATATTTACTTTCTGAATAAATTAATGCAACATGTATATAACATCTATATACTCAAATTATTTCCACAACAAAGTTACCAAAATGTAAACCAGATTATTCAATTACAATAGCCACATTTCCAAACTCTGTAAAGGCAACATCTCTTTAAGTTCTCGTGCTGTATCGCTCCTTTTCCAACTTTACTGGAAATGTCCACAAGTTAGGGTTGCCAAGTACCTCCGCTGCTGTGGCGGGGGACTTGTTCCTCGTGCACACAAAACGCACCAAGTCATCACACCGAGGACACTCTAGGACTCACAATAAAACTCTATGGTACCATAGAGTTTCACCATGATTCCTAGAGCATTACACAGGAAACACTCTAGGATTCATGGTAAAACTCTATGTTACCATAGAGTTTTTAGTGTAAGTCCTAGAGCGTCCCCAGCATGACAACATAATTTTTGGGTGATGTCATTGCACCAGGGACGGTGCATGCCAACAGGGCTTTTTAGGGGTGGGGATCCCTCCCGCTGCCTGCTCCCTGCCAGTGGGTTGGGGCCCTCCCAGGTGAGAAATCCCCTGCCCCTGGATGGAGTTTGGCAGTCCTATCACAAGTTCTTTTGAATAAATGCTGATCCGGAGCCGTGAACTTCGAGGAAATTCAACAGAAGCCCACAAAAAGAAAGAGGTCTCTTCTGGAACTTAAGACAGTTTTGATGCCCTTTGTCTGCTCAGTCGTTCATGTAAATAATTTCTAATGGAGCCACGGAGTACATCTCTTGTATGTGGATCAACGCAATCCCTTGGAAGTTCTGCACATGCAGCATATTGCATCATCTGGCATCAAAGAGCAAGATAGAAACATGGGAACACCTATGGAAGAACTCTATGAAAATATCGACGTGTTGCAATATAAGAGAGAATTGTTTTAAAATGCTGTACAGATGGTATATGATACCTAAGACACTAGCAAAAATGAACAATCAAATATCAGACAGGAGTTGGAAATGTAAAAAAACATGAAGGTTCTTTCTATATGTGGTGGACTTGTGATAAAGCAGAACAGTTTTGGCAAATGGTTCAACAAGAAACCTCGAAAATTTTGGGCTATGATGTTAAAAGAGCGCCAGATACTTTTCTGGTAGGATTACAAATGGAAAGTTTTCTGAAACAAGATAGGACATTGTTGTGGTACTTGCTTTCAGCTGCAAGGACATTATATGCGCAAATGTGGAAGCAAGATAAAATACCAGAGAAATGGGACTGGATCTTAAAAGTGTTACTCTGGAGTGAAATGGATAAACTTACTGGAATCTTAAGAACATAAGAGAAGCCATGTTGGATCAGGCCAGTGGCCCATCCAGTCCAACACTCTGTGTCACATAAGAACATAAGAGAAGCCATGTTAGATCAGGCCAATGGCCCATCCAGCCCAACACTCTGTGTCACACAGTGGCCAAAAAAAAAATTATATATATATATACACACACACACTGTGGCTAATAGCCACTGATGGACCTCTTAAAATCTTAAAAGACTGTAATTCAAAAGAATTTAAGGATGATTGGAAGAAATTTCAAGAATATGTTGAAAAACAATGGAAAGTTAAGTGACACTTAGTGGTATTTGATAATAGTACCTGAACCCTTAATGGGAAGATAAAGCAGATAATATGGTTTCTGATTTGACATTTAATTGTAAGGGTGATTAGATCATAAGAAAAATCAAAGTTTAACTTCAATAATTGTTAGTGCATAGTCTTGGCTTATTCTGTGTTAGATGTATAAGTGAAGATTCTATAACTGTGAATATTACCTTTCTTTCTGTTTTAAGTCCTTAAGCACCGAAGGAAGTCAAGAAATTGAGGGGGGGGAGGAAATTTGTAATGTATTGGTAAGTATTGGTTAATATTTGAAAGTAAATATATTTCAATACGTTGCAAAGAATAAAATTTGCTTTAAGCGAAAGAGCAAGACAGACGCCGCTGATGTATGTTCACTTAAGCAGATCGTGGGAAGGCTGGCACAAAGGGTTTCATCAGTGCTTAGTTCTCACGGCCCTTTCTTACACGCCCAGGGAAATGCTGACTGCCACTCTGGAGTCAGGAAGCAGTTTTTTCCCAGGCCAGTTTGGGTAGGGATCCTGACGCTCTGGTTTGAGGGCAGAACTCTATGGTTTGAAGCCAGTTTTATCATAGAGTTTTGCCCCCAAACCAGAGCATCACCACACAACATCCCCGACACGATGATGACATTTCCGTGCGATGTCACTGCACTGGGAACATCCCAAAAGGCAACCCTAGACAGACTCTATAGCATTATACTCTCCTGATGTCCCTCTGCTCCCCAAGCCCTGCCCTCTCCCCAAATCTCCTAGAATTCCCCAACCCAGAGTTGACAACTTTAACCCCCTGGCATGGAGAAGAGAAGACGATGGGTGGCCCGGCTCGATGCTGCGTGCCTGTCGTGCTTTCCCCAATGAGACGACTCCCTGCTCTGCCTAGAACTGGCTTTCTCCCAAGCCACTGTGGGAGGAAGAGGATTGGTTCAGGGATCCAAACACCAGAAGCAAGCGAGGCCTGGGACAGCCCGTATGTGTGAGAGCCAGAGTGGGGGAAGAGTCTGGCACTCAGGACCTCCTTTCGCACCCAAGAGGCTGCGCACGCTAGCCAAGAGGGGGGAGCTGTTGTCAACTCATCTCCCTCGCCAGTCTGGATGGCGGCAGCGTCTCCCTACCCAGCCGTGCTCGGTGTGGGATTAGCCGTTGCCTAGGAGGGCTGCCTTCGTTAACAGCCCCTTCAGTAATCTATCCCCACCCCCCGACCCGGAACTTTCCCAAAAGCTCTTCGTTTGGGTCATGTGCTTGCGCATCAGCGATCATGTTCCACGTGCTCTGGAACAGGGGTGGCCAAACTGTGGCTCAGGATCAACATGTGGCTCTTTCACACATCTTGGGTGGCTTTTGAAGCCTGTGCCGCCCCACCAGCAGCTTGAGGAATGCATTTAAAATTGCTTTCTTTCCATCTCCCTCCCCCCCCCCTCCCTTATCTATTTTCCTTCCTTCCTTTCCAGTTTGGTGCAGCCAGTTTGGTGTAGTGATTAAGTGTGCGGGTTCTTATCTGGAAGAACCAGGTTTGATTCCCCACTCCTCCACTTGCACCTGCTGGAATGGCCTTGGGTCAGCCATAGCTCTGGCAGAGGTTGTCCTTGAAAGGGCAGCTGCTGTGAGAGCCCTCTCCAGCCTCACCCACCTCACAGGGTGTCTGTTGTGGGGGAGGAAAATAAAAGAGATTGTGAGGCGCTCTGAGACTCTTTGGAGTGGAGGGCGGGATATAAATCCAATATCTTCTTCTTCACCATCTGAAGTTTGGCAACTATAGCTCTACTGCACGGTTAGAAAGGAATACTGTGAAAGAATACAGCTGCTGGAAAGGCTTTGGGTCAGCCATAGCTCTCACAGGAGTTGCCCTTGAAAGGGCAGCTGCTGTGAGAGCCCTCTCAGCCCAACCCACCTCACAGGGTGTCTGTTGTGGGGCGGGGGAAAGGTAGAGGAGACTGTGAGCTGCTCTGAGACTCTAAGATTCAGAGTATAGGGTGGGATATAAATCCAACATCATCATCATCTTCTTCTCCTTTCGTTCCCTCCTTCCTTTCTGTCTTGCAGCTCTCAAAGATCTGGCATTTATTCCACGTGGCTCTTACGTTAAGCAAGTTTGGCCGCCCTCGGTCTGGGGGCTCACCTGCTCATCCGTGAAGCTGGCATGGAGATGACTGCTAGGGTGGTGCCCGGGCAGCTGCGGGTGCAGGACAGGGGTGTGTCGATGCCCCAGGATGGCAGACACCTGCCTGGCCTAGACTCTGGGCTGTCTGTGATGGAACTCAATCTGGGCTGTCCGGCAGCTGCTGTGCAGATGGGAGCCAACGTGCTGTCATCCTTATCCTCACACGCCGTACGTCTTTGGAAACACCCAAGCAATCTCTGCATTATGTTCTGAGAGTAAGGTTGACAGGTCTGTGTTGGAAAATACCTGCAGACTTTGGGGGTGGAGCCGGGAAAGGGCGGGGTATGGGGAGGGGAGGGGCCTCAGCATGGTACAATGCCATCAAGTCTACCCTGCAAAACGGTTGTTTTCTCCAGAGGAGCTGATCTCTGCCAACTGGAGATCATCTGTAAAAGCAGGAGATCCCCAGGCCCCACCTGGAGGCTAGCAACCCTATCTGAGAGAGTTCAGGGGTAGACTATATAGGGGTGGAAATGGTCCAGGGCAGTCTAGGAAGTGGGGCTGCCAGTCTCCAGGTGAGAGAACATAAGAGAACCTAAGAGAAGCCATGTTGGATCAAGCCAATGGCCCATCCAGTCCAACACTCTGTGTCACACAGTGGCCAAAAAAAACCAGGTGCCATCAGGAGGTCCATCAGTGGGGCCAGGACACTAGAAGTCCTCACACTGTTGCCCCTCCCAAGCACCAAGAATACAGAGCATCACTTGCCCCAGACAGAGAGTTCCAACAATATGCGGTGGCTAATAGCCACTGATGGACCTCTGCTCCAGATGTTTATCCAGTCCTCTCTTGAAGCTGTCGATGCTTGCAGCTGCCACCATGAAGAAGAGAAGAAGAGATTGGATTCATACCGCACCCCTTACTACTAGATGGAGTCTCAGAGCAGCTTACAATCGCCTTTCCCTTCCCACAGCAGACATCTCTGAGGTAGGTGGGGCTGAGAGAGCTCTCCCATAATTGCTCTTGAGCAGAACAGCTCTGAGAGAACTTGTGGCTGACCCAAGGTCACATCGGCAGGTGCATGTGGAGGAGGGGGGAGCCAAACCCGGTTCTCCCAGATAAGAGTCCACACACTTAACCACTGCACCAAACTGGCTCTCACACCTGGTGGCTGGAGATCTCCTGGAATTACAACTGAACTTTCGTGAGAAGAGATCAGGTCCCCTGGAGAAAATGGCTGCTTTGGAGGGTGGATTCTAGGGCATTGTACCATGCAGAGGCCCCTCCTCTAAGCCCCACCCACTCCCAGATCCGCCCCCAAAGTCTCCAGGCATTTTCCAACACAGATCTGTCAACCCTCATCTTCACCCACCACCAGGAGGCTAGCAATAGTAGGAACAGAGGACTGGTAAGTATGGTTGCCAAGTCCAATTCAAGAAATATCTGGGAACTTTGGGGGTGGAGCCAGGAGCAAGGGTGTGACAAGCATTATTGAAATCCAAAGGGAGTTCTGGCCCTCACATAGAAAGGGACCACACACCTTTTAAATGCCTTCCTTAAATTGGAAATAAGGAAAGATGGGGCACCTTCTTTAGAGGCTCATAGAATTGGATTCCCTGGTCCACTCCTTTTGAAACATGGAGGGTGTCTTGAGGAGAGACACCAAATGCTATGCTGAAAATTTGGTGCTTCTACCTCAAAAAATAGCTTCTCCAGAGCCCCAGAGACCCGCAGATCAATTCGCTATTATTCCCTATGAGAATCAGACTCCGTAAGGAATAATGCAGTGCCCAGCAAACATGTCCCTCCCCCTTCTGATGACCCTGAAGTGGGGGGAGGGCCTCCAAACCAGGGGATCCCCTGCCCCCACCTGGGGATTATTTACAACAGAGAGAGGTCACTGGTCAATGAATAAACACACAATCACAAGTGGTTATAGTGACCAACAATTACGAAGACTAAGCAATACAATAATGTGATAATGGTGAGAATACACAAATATACAAAAACATAGACCAAACTCTCAAAGAGTGCACAGTAGAGCACCAAAGTATAAGGAGAGCCGGTTTGGTGTAGTGGTTAAGTGTGCGGACTCTTATCTGGGAGAACCGGGTTTGATTCCCCACTCCTCCACTTGCACCTGCTGGAATGGGTCAGCCATAGCTCTGGCAGAGGTTGTCCTTGAAAGGGCAGCTGCTGTGAGAGCCCTCTCAGCCCCACCCTCTTCACAGGGTGTCTGTTGTGGGGGAGGAAGGTAAAGGAGATTGTGAGCCGCTCTGAGACTCTTTGGAGTGGAGGGTGAGATATAAATCCAATATCATCTTCTTCTTTGGGGGCCGACTTGTATCTCCTGCTTCAACAAATCTTCAAGCGACGGAAAGCTCTAGTCTGTTTCCCTTCCGATCAACTAATCCACGAACCGCAATTCGTACAGCTTCACAGTTAATCAGTATCAACAACCTCTTCCATATAACACTGAAGTAATCTCACAATGTTTCATCAGAGGACACAGAGTCTCAACTAACTTCAAACAGGCACCAGCTCAGAAATGGCTCAAGGCACTCCTCTTAGGGTTGCCGGGTCTTTGTTGGTGCCTCGAGCCATTTCCGAGCTGGTGCCTGTTTGTGATTACTTTTCGCTTTGAAGGGAAACGGAGTAGAGCTTTCCATCGCTTGAAGATTTGTCGAAACAGGAGCTACAAGTCGACTCCCTGTACTTTGGTGCTCTACTGTCTTCCACGAATGTATGCACAGAGTTTTGTCGATGTCTCTATGCAGACAGACTATTCTAAACCACTGCCTACCAGATAATTTTACTTCACTGTCATTGGTTCTTAAATCTGTACCATGCTGCATTTAGGGTTGCCAAGTCCAATTCAAGAAACATCGGGGGACTTTGGGGGTGGAGCCAGGAGACTTTGGGGGTGGAGCCAGGAGACATTAGGGGTGGAGCCAAGATCAAGGCTGTGACAAGCATAATTGAACTCCAAAGGAAGTTCTGGCCATCACATTTAAAGGGACGGCACACCTTTTCAATGCCTTCCTTCCATAGGAAATAATGAAGGATAGGGGCACCTTCTTTTGGGGCTCATAGAATTGGACCCCCTGGTCCAATCTTTTTGAAACTTGGGGGGTATTTTGGGGAGAGGCACTAGATGCTATACTGAAAATTTGGTGTCTCTACCCCAAAAAACAGCCCCCCCCCAGAGCCCCAGATGCCTGTGGATCAATTCTCCATGATTTTCTATGGGAATAAATCTCCATAGGGAATAATAGAGTTCCCAGCAGACATTTCCCTCCCCTCCCCCCGCTTTCTGATGACCCTGAAGTGGTGGGAGGGCCTCCAAACCGGGGGATCCCCTGCCCCCACCTGGGGATTGGCAACCCTAGCTGCATTCTGGGCCACTGCCTACCAGCTATGTACGGCTCTGCTCAGCTATGTATGGCTTTGCTCGCTGTGCTGGATTCCTCGTCTGATGAAGTGTGCTTAAGAGCACACGAAAGCTTACCTTCTAAATAAACATTGGTCGGTCTTAAAGGTGAAACTTGACTCCTGCTTATGTCTCTGTGTATTTGTGAATTCTCACCATTCTCACATTATTGTATTGCTACACAGTCTTAGTAATTGTTGGTCACTATAACCACTTGTGGTTGTGTGTTTTATTCATTCACCCACCTGGGGATTGGCAACTCTACTGCTGAGAAACCCTCTGCTGAAAAGGGCGACGGCCTGGCCCAAAGCTTTAACGGAGCAGCCCCATGTGGGCGAACAAAGCTCAAAGCCACCCTCCCGCCCCCGCCACTGCCCAAGATGCGACCATGGGACTTTCCCTGCATGGGGAGTTTCCCCGTTGACATGTGGGATTAGCGAAAGGCGCAGATAAGTAGCTGGCCCTTTCCTTAAGCCTTCCAGGCCTGCAAAGCTGCAGAGCAAACAGAGGGCAGTTTGCAAGGGAGGCTCATCCCTGTAGCATCTGGCCGATTTATGCCCCCTAAAAGCTTTCAGAGACCTGGGTCCAGCTATAAAGCTGGCATGATGAGGCTCACCTTATGACCCCCAGGCCAGGAGGAATGTCACGGGGCTGCCAGGGGCCTTCTGGGAAAGTAGGGGCCATTCAACGATTAGGGTTGTCAATCCCCAGGTTGGCAAACAAATACTGCTACAAACAGCACCGCTGAAGAAAACCAATAATAATAATAATAATACATAGGCTTCAATTTTTATATAATTTAAACCAGTGCATACAATGTAGGGTTGCCAAGCCCCCGGGCCGGGTGGGGGTTCTCCCACCCTGGAGGTTCCCAACCCGCCGGCCTACATTGGGCCGGCGGGGGGAACCTCCCCCAACATTGTTGGCATGATGGAATCACTTGCGGGTGACGTTATCGCACCAGCGACGTCGTGTGCGGCCGCTCTAGGTGTTTCCGGGAAAATTCTATGTTTTTTCCGGACGCTCTAGTGATTTGGGAGGGGCAAAACCCTATGGTATCTATTGTACCATAGAGTTTTCCTCCCAAATTGCTAGAGCGTCCAGGAAAACCATAGAGTTTTCCTGGAAAATGCCTAGAGCGGCCACGCACGACATCGCCGGCATGATGACATCACCTGGAAGGTGGAGGACGCAGGGGACTTGGAAATCCTAATACTTCATCATATCTTCCATCCAAAGAAATTACAATTACAATTCAAACTGGAACTCGATTTCGATGACTGGTGGACCTCCTGATGGCACTTGGGTTTTTTTGGCCACTGTGTGACACAGTGTTGGATTGGATGGGCCATTGGCCTTATCCAACATGGCTTCTCTTATGGTCCCACTGATGGGCCTCCTGATGGCACCTGGGTTTTTTGGCCACTGTGTGACACAGAGTGTTGGATTTGATGGGCCATTGACCTGATCCAACATGGCTTCTCTTATGTTCTTATGGTCCCACTGATGGACCTCCTGACGGCACCTGGGTTTTTTTGGCCACTGTGTGACACAGAGTGTTGGACTTGATGGGCCATTGGCCTGATCCAACATGGCTTCTCTTATGTTCTTATGGTCCCACTGATGGACCTCCTGATGGCACCTGGGTTTTTTGGCCACTGTGTGACACAGAGTGTTGGACTTGATGGGCCATTGACCTGATCCAACATGGCTTCTCTTATGTTCTTATGGTCCCACTGATGGACCTCCTGATGGCACCTGGGTTTTTTTGGCCACTGTGTGACACAGAGTGTTGGACTTGATGGGCCATTGGCCTGATCCAACATGGCTTCTCTTATGTTCTTATGGTCCCACTGATGGGCCTCCTGATGGCAGTTGGGTTTTTTGGCCACTGTGTGACACAGAGTGTTGGACTGGATGAGCCACTGGCCTGAGCCAACATGGCTTCTCTTATGTTCTTACTTCTTCTAGCACAGACTCAAGGAACCTATTGATTCTACTGTAAGGCATGAACCTATGAACCACTAATGCCACTGAGAGAAATTGACTGATCACGTGTATGCTTGTATTGAGCACTGGTCCCAGATATTTTGAAGTATTGTGGTCAGATGAAGCTCGGCATCGAAATGCGTGATTCTACCTAGGAAATGTGTTATCGATCCTTCGCTGCATTTTCATCGAGTCTTTATTACATTGCACAGCAAAACTGGCAATTCGAAAGTTTATTCCATGGCAATTTCACTACTCTCACGGAGAGGTCTGCGCATCGATAAGGATACTCCATTCATTTGATTTTTCCGTCTTGGTGGACTCTCACAGTGACTTTTGCATCTTGCATTGCTCAAGCTATTCTTTGGTATGTTTTTGTAAGCGTCATTAGTTTGTATGGATGGAGGCTTAGTGCTTTGAACTCACAATACATTTTCAGATTTAATCCTTAAGTAAACCAATTTCTTGCATTAAGCTTGTGCAATTTACCGAAAATTCATAAGTTTTGAGTGTTTGTGATTAATTAGCATAGGAACACAGGTAACTCCAGTTTCCCTACCTGGGGACTGGCAACCCTGTGATATGCTCTGCCCCCAGAGAGCCAGTTTGGTGTAGTGGTTAAGTGCATGGACTCTTACCTGGGAGAATCAAGTTTGATTCCCCACTCCTCCACTTGCAGCTGCTGAAATGGCCTTGGGTCAGCCATAGCTCTTGTAGGAGTTGTCCTTGAAAGAGCAGCTTCTGTGAGAGCTCTCTCAGCCCCATCCACCTCACAAGGTGTCTGTTGTGGGGGAGGAAGGTAAAGGAGATTGTGAGCTACCCTGAGACTCAGAGTGAAGGGCAGGATATAAATCCAATATCTTCTTCTTCTTCTTTTTGAGTGCCAGTTTGGTGTAGTGGTTAAGTGCACGGACTCTTATCTGAGAGAATCGGGTTCGATTCCCCACTCCTCCACTTGCACCTGCTGGGATGGCCTTGGGTCAGCCATAGCTCTCTAGGAGTTGTCCTTGAAAGGGCAGCTTCTGGGAGAGCTCTCTCAGCCCCACCTACCTCACAGGGTGTCTGTTGTGGGGGAAGGAGATAAAGGAGATAGTAAGCCACTCTGAGACTGATTCAGATAGAAGGGCGGGGTATAAATCGGCCATCTTTTCTTCTTAGCCATTTTGCCGGCTGCGGATGTGGCTTCCCTGCTCTCCTCGAATCCCTCCATTTCCTGTGGACTTTCCGTTCCGCCATCCTCCATAAGGAAGTGGAGAGAGGGTGGCTGGGAGGCCGACATTTTGTTGCTTGTTCCCGGGGACGGAGGGCCTGGGCTTCGTCAGGAGAAAGCCGCCTGAATCGATGCAGCAGGCGGGGGGGGGGATCGGGCCGTTTCCCCCCTGATTGATGAAGGCCACATTGCATCTGACACCCCTGCAGCTGCAGGACATGAAACATCCCTCAATTATCCTGCACAACTGCTGGCCAACGCCACGGGCTAATGGGCTCCAGCCCAGCCCCACTCAAGCGGCCCCTGGAAACCACCTGGCGGGAGACGCAGCTCCTACGGGGGGAGGGGGGAGAGAAAGAGAGAGAGGGCTGACAGAGGCAGGTGGTCTCCGGATCCAGCAATCAGAGTCCCTTGGTGGCTGACATGCGTCCAGAAGGGAGACCCCGGAAGGGGGGGGCAGTAAACCCCATAGACGGGCCTTCCCCTTTGCACAATGCTCAGGCCTTTGCAAAAGGCTTAACGGACAGAGCAGAGGCCCTCGCAGGAAAAGGGGAGAATTTTGCTATAGAATTAGAAGTCCCACCACCCTTTGCAAGTGACTTTTAAGCGAAGCAGGGGTGTCAGAGGTAGAATGGCTAGGGTCGCCAACCTACGGGTGTTATGAGAGCCAGTTTGGTGTCGTGGTTAAGCGTGCAGACTCTGATCTGGAAGAACCAGGTTTAAGAACATAAGAGAAGCCATGTTAAATCAGGCCAATGGCCCATCCAGTCCAACACTCTGTGTTACACAGTGGCAAAAAAAATTATATATATACACACACACACACACACTGTGGCTAATAGCCACTGATGGACCTCTGCTCCATATTTTTATCTAAACCCCTCTTGAAGGTGGCTATGCTTGTGGCCGCCGCCACCTCCTGTGGCAGTGAATTCCACATGTTAATCACCCTTTGGGTGAAGAAGTACTTCCTTTTATCTGTTTTAACCCATCTGCTCAGCAATTTCATCGAATGCCCACGAGTTCTTGTATTGTGAGAAAGGGAGAAAAGTACTTCTTTCTCTACTTTCTCCATCCCATGCATTGGAAGAATGGGGATGTCAGGGGTGTGGCCTAATATGCAAATGAGTCCCTGCTGGGCTTTTTCTAAAAAAAAAAAGCCCTGGATAAAAGCCTGGAAGGAACTCATCTTTTTTTTTGGTCAGTCTCTGAAAGGCAAGCAGTGTTTTTGCCAAGCCGCAATAAGCAGGCAGTAGATTCCTGTTTCCTGTCAAGAAAGCCACACAGCACATGCAGCAATACGGCTTCTATTCCCGCCCCCCCCCCTCCAAAATACATTCTGGAAAAAAGAAAAAGGGGGGGGGAGCAAAACGTCCGCTGGGAACAGGCGCAAGCAAGATATCAAGGCAGCCGCTTTGGCAAGCGGCTTTGGTGGTATTTACGAAGCAAACATTTTCAGAGGCGGCAGCCATTGAGTGTTATGTGCAGAAATTGATTTCGGGGCGTGAAATAGAATCCCCTCCAGGCGTTGCACAAAAGCCTGCAAAAAATTGTTCTTATCAGTCGATAGGCACCTCAACGGGAGCAGGAGGCACAGGGGACAGAATCACTGGCAAGGGAGAAAGGGAGGGGAGGTGGTTACAATAGGGTTGCCAAGTCCAATTCAAGAAATATCTGGGGACTTTGGGGGTGGAGCCAGGAGACGTTGGGGGTGGAGCCAGAAGCAAGGTTGGGACAAGCATCACTGAACTCCAAAGGGAGTTCTGGCCATTACATTTAAAGGGACCGCACACCTTATCAATGCCTTCCCTCCATTGGAAATAATGAAGGACAGGGGCACCTTTTTGGGGGGCTCATAGAATTGGACTCCCTGGTCCAATCCTTTTGAAACTTGGAAGGTGTTTTGAGGAGAGGCACTGGATGCTATCCCAAAATGCTGGTGCCTCTAACTCAAAATACAGGGCCCCCCCCAAGCCCCAGAAACCTAGGGATTAATTCTCCATTATTCCGTATGGGAATCAGTTTCCATAGGATATAATGGAGTGCCCAGCAGACATTTCCTCCCCCCACACACACACTTTCTGACGACACTGAAGCAGGGGGAGGGCCTCCAAACTGGAGGATCCCCTGCCCCCACCTGGGGATTGGCAACCCAAGGTTATATTCAGGGCTTTTTTTTTTTGAGCCAGAATCCACAGGAACACAGTTCTGACTGGCTTGGTGTCAGGGGGTGTGGCCTAATATGCAAAGAGAGCCAGTTTGGTGTAGTGGTGAAGTGTGCGGACTCTTATCTGGGAGAACCGGGTTTGATTCCCCACTCCTCCACTTGCAGCTGCTGGAATGGCCTTGGGTCAGCCATAGCTCTGGCAGAGGTTGTCCTTGAAAGGGCAGCTGCTGGGAGAGCCCTCTCCAGCCCCACCCACCTCACAGGGTGTCTGTTGTGGGGGAGGAAGGGAAAGGAGATTGTGAGCCGCTCTGAGACTCTTTGGAGTGGGGGGGCAGGATATAAATCCAATATCTTCTTCTTCTTCTTCTTCTTCTTCTTCTTCTGAGTTCCCGTCAGGCCTTTTCTCCAAAAAGCCCTGTCTAAAACAATGGTGGTGTCAGAGGGTGTGGCCTAATATGCAAATTAGTGCCTGCTGGGCTTTTTCTGCAAAAAAGGATCATTAAGAGTAAAATATTGCAGGGCTTTTTATGAGCAGGAACACACAGTTCTGGCTGGCTTGGCATCAGGGATGTGGCCAAATATGCAAATGAGTTCCTGCTGGGCTTTTTCTACAAAAAAAAGGTCCTGCTGGGAACCATTGTTCTACAAATGTGGGATTATATTGAGAATTTTCCCATTGCAATTCCAATTTTTTTAATTATAAAAAGAATCCCATCACATACAATGACCTTGAGTTAACTGTGTGTCTGGGGCACGGTGGGGGGTGGGATGGGGCTGGCAGTTTTCCTAACTGGTCAAAGCAGCCATTTGTTCCTGAGGAAGTAATCTATATAATCTGGAGATAGTAAAGCCAGCCTCCAGGCAGGACCTGGGGATTCTCTGGAATTGCAGCTCGTCTTCAGACAACAGAGGTTCATTCCTCTGGGGAAAATGCATATTGTGGAGGGTGGACTCTAGGGCACTGCTTCCCATGTCCCTGTCCTCTCTAGGCTTCGCCCCCAAATCTCCAGGATGGAGGTGGTCAAACTGTGGCTCAAAGCTCCCACCACTCCATTGGCTCACGTGGAGAAGGCATTTACCGTTTTCGCACACAGCTTACCACGCGATCACGTTCCTGTTCTCTCCGCAGCGTCCGTTGGATTTCCCACTATCTGCGCCGGAGTTACAGGAAGTGCTACGGCTTTTGCGTAGCAAAAGTAAACTGGGTTATAGCGGATTACGTTAACTACGCAAAAGCCGCAGAACTTCCTGTAACTTCGGAGTAGATAGTGAGAAATCCAACGGACGCTGCGGAGTGAACAGGAACGTGACCGCATGGTAAGCTGTGTGCGAAAATGGTAAGAGTCTTTTAAAATCACTTCGCCAAGACAAGACAGCCAGTGGATTGGAGAATGCATTTAAAATTGCTTTCTTTCTACCTCTCCCTCCCTCCTATCTCCCCATCTTCCTTCCTTCCTGCCTGCCTGCCTGCTTTCAAATATCTGATCATGTCTTGCAGCTCTCAAACATCTGACATTTATTCTATGTGGCTCTCATGTCAAACAAGTTTGGCTACCTCTGCTCCAGGAGTTTTCAAACCGGAATCTGATAACCTGCCCACCCACCCCGTCCAAACACCATCAGAACTCCAAAGGGAGTTCTGGCTATCACCTTTAAAGGACCTGCACACCTTTTGAATGCCTTCCCTCCTTTGGAAATAATGAAGGATAGGGGCACCTTCTTTGGGGGCTCTTAGAACTTGACCTCCATGTCCAATCCTTTTGAAACTTGGAGGGTGTTTTGAGGAGAGGCATCAGATGCTATGCAGAAAATGTGGTGCCTCTACCTCAAAAAACAGCCCCTCCAGAACCCCAGATACCCACAGATCAATTCTCCATTACACCCTATGGGAATCACACAGGGAATACTGGAGTGCCCAGCAGACGTTTCCCTCCCTCCCTGCTTTCTGATGACCCTGAAGTGGGGGGGAGGGCCTCCAAACCGGTGGATCTTTTGACCCCACCTGGGGATTGGCAGCCCTACTCACAGATTTGTTTGTAAGCCCCTCCACCCGAGGCTGAGGCTTGAGACAGCATTTTGGTCTTCTTTTCCAACACTTTGGAGAGTGGATTCCAGGGCTTTTTTTTGTAGAAAAATCCTGACAGGAACTCATTTGCATATTAGGCCACACCCCCTGACACCAAGCCAGCCGGAACTGCGTTCCTGCTCAAAAAAAAAAAAAGCCTTGGCGGTTTCTATATGGTGTAGAACCAGTTCGCTGTAGTGGTGAAGTGTGCGGAGTCTTATCTGGGAGAACCAGGTTTGATTCCCCGCTCCTCCATTTGCACCTGCTGAGATGGCCCTGGGTCAGCCATAGCTTTCATAGAAGCTGACCTTGAAACGGCAGTTGCTGTAAAAGCACTGTCAGCTCCACCTACCTCACAGGGTGTTTGTTGTGGTGGGGGGGGGGAGGTAGAGGAGATTGTGACCGGTCTGAGACTCTGAGATTCAGAGTATAGGGCGGGATATAAATCCAAATCTATAGCGTGATACTGAGGATGTTTTAAGTGTTCCCTCTAAGCTGAGTCAGCGTGAGCTAGCTCGCAGATTTTTAGCCTCCAGCTCACAGATTTTTGTCTTCGCTCAGGAAGGATGACCCCGGAGCACAATCATTTCCGCAGGAGCTCACAACTTTAATGCCAGTAGCTCACAAAGTAGAATTTTTGCTCGCAAGACTCTGCAGCTTAGAGGGAACATTGGTTGCTTCCCTCCCCAAACTCCGCCCCCCCCATCCCCCTGCAAATCTCTAGGAATTTCTGCAGGTGGAATTGGCATCCCTCCCTCTTTGCTTCCTCGAAGGGGGGGACTCTTTCCCTCGCCTTCAACCATAGCCTTCGCAACCTTCCTTTTTTCTCCTGATCATTAAGAATATTGCAAATAATTGATGTCTCCTGCTCTGTATTCATCAGTACGGCTGCCACATTACGTACTTGCCGGGGCCTGAATATCAGTTCAAAAATGATAACTATTTATGAATCCGTGATTATTAATTCATCAAGCTCCATGCCCGTCGCTCAAGATCTACGGCTCCCACTCCTTCCTTATAGGCGCCCATGTTTTAAAGGAGAGCGATCCATCTAGCCTTGCGAGGAAAAACACACATCCCCACTGCATATCAAGGGATTTGAATCTATCTATATATACAAGGCAAAATAATAATGATAAAGCGCGAAAAGAAAGAGGCTATATGACCAGGTGCCAATCTAGGGTTGCCAATCGCCAGGTGAGGGCAAGGGATCCCCCAGTTTGGAGGGGCCCCCCCCCACTTCAGGGTCCTCAGAAAGCGGGAGGAGGGAGGGAAATGTCTGCTGGGCACTCCATTATTTCCTATGGAGAACAATTCCCATAGGGCAGGGGTGGCCAACGGTAGCTCTCCGGATGTTTTTTGCCTAAACTCCCATCAGCTCCAGCCAGCATGGCCAAAGGGTATAATGGAGAATTGATCCACGGTTATCTGGGGCTCTGGAGGGGGGCCTGTTTTTTGAAGTAGAAGCACTAAGTTATTAGCATGGCATCTGATGCCTCTCCTCAAAAACACCCCCAAGTTTCAAAAGGATTGGACCACAGTGTCCCAGTCTATGGGCCTGAAAAGAAAGTACCCCTATCCTTTATTATTTCCAATGGAGGGAAGGTATTTAAAAGGAGTGTGGTCCCTTTAAATGTGATGGCCAGAACTCCCTTTGGAGTTCAATCTTGCTTGTCACAGCCTTGTAGGGTTGCCAATCCCCAGGTGGGGGCAGGGGATCCCCTGGTTTGGAGGCCCTCCCCCTGCTTCAGGGTCATCAGAAAGCGAAGGGAGGGGAGGGAAATATCTGCTGGGAACTTTATCATTCCCTATGGAGACGTATTCCCATAGGAAATAATGGAGAATGGATCCGTGAGTATCTGGGGCTCTGGGGGGGCTGTTTTTTGAGGTAGAGCCCCCAAATTTGCAGCGTAGCATCTGGTGCGCCTCCCCAAAATACCCTCCAAGTTTCAAAAAGATTGGACCAGGGGGTCCAATTCTATGTGCCCCAAAAGAAGATGCCCCTATCCTTCAGTATTTCCTATGGAAGGAAGGCATTTAAAAGGTGTGCTGTCCCTTGAAATGTGATGGCCAGAGAACTCCCTTTGGAGTTCAATTGTGCTTGTCCCAACCTTGCTCCTGGCTCCACCCCCAAAGTCTCCTGGCTCCACCCCCAAAGTCCCCAGATATTTCTTGAATTGGACTTGGCAACCCTACAGCCTTGCTTCTGGCTGCACCCCCAAAATCTCCTGGCTCCACCCTAGGCGAGGTCTAACTGAAGCAAACCAGCCAACAAAGAAACGTCAGTCCAATCAGACCCGAACCTACATGGCAGGTTTGTAGTGAGGAAAATGGAAGGATGGGACAGCCAGCTACGCAGCACCCAGCTGTCGGATGCCCAGTTTAAACAGGAAACATTGCTGCTGAAAGGGGAACTGCCTCCCATTAAAAGGATCTCAGATAGCAAGGCCCAGGAAGAGCCCTGCCTGAGACCTGGGGAAATTGCTGCCATTCCGAGTGGGCGAGACTGAGCTTTAGTCAGCAAAGCCTTGACTCTGTTGGAAGCAGCTTCGCCGGTACAGATTCCAGTCGCTGAGTAATTGTCTTCAGGGAATACTGAATGAGATTTTTATTAGGACCAGGAAGTCTAAGCCAAGGGAAATGTGTATGAATCCCCCTAAGTTTGCATTGGACAGGGCATTTTTTTGTAGCAGGAACTCATTTGCATATTAGGCCACACACCCCTGATGTAACCAGTCCTCCTGGAGCTTACGGTAAGCCCTGTAAAAAGAGCTCTGTAAGCTCTTGGAGGATTGGCTACATCAGGGGCATGTGGCCTAATATGCAAAGGAGTTCCTGCTACAAAAAAAGCCCTGGTGCCAGTGGACAGTCACCATTCCAGTCTGGGCCTTCAACAGCTGCCAATCCCTGCCCTGGCTCTATGGCCTGGGGGATGGGGTGCCTTGAGGTCAATAAGTAAGGGGCGAAAGAGATGACCCTCACCTCCTGGTAAATGGGAGTGCAGGGGGAGGACAAGAGGGCCATTTCAGCATTCACCAGGCCGTGGCGGTCACTTAGGGAATAGAATGGGCCATTATCTGCTCCGAGGTCAGGAGAGTAGCTGTTATCTGCAAAGGTTATCAAGCTTGTGCCCCAGTAGACATTGACCTGGGCAAAGATGCTAACCAGACCAAAGAGGCTGTCTGCAGGATGAGGTGCAAGGAGCCAGATGGGGCCAAGAGGGAATAAAGACAGAAGGATTGCTGGCTTCCAGCCTGGGAAGGCCAGTAATTAGGGTTGCCAACTTCCAGAAGGGACCTGGAGATCACTTGGAATTACAACTGATTGCTGGATAAGAACATAAGAGAAGCCATGTTAGATCAGGCCAATGGCCCATCCAGTCCAACACTCTGTCTCACACGGTGGCCAAAAAAAAAAAAAATTACAGAGATGATGATGAAAAAGAAGAGACTGACCTCTGTGGTCTGGAGATGAGCTGTAATTCTGGGGGATTCCTGGGTCCCACTTGGAGGCTGGCAGGGGTGGAATTCTAGCAGCAGCTCCTTTGCATATTGGGCCACACACCCCTGATGTAGCCAATCCTCCAAGAGCTTACAAGGCTCTTTTTTGTAAGCTCCGGGAGGATTGGCTACATTGGGGGGTGCGGCCTAATATGCAAAGGAGATCCTGCTAGAATTCCACCCCTGGAGGCTGGCATCCCTAACTCCAAACTTCCGGAACAAAGCTTACATCCTGAATAAAACTTTGTTGGACTTAAAGGTGCTACTGGACTCCAACATTGTTCTGTTCCTTCAGACCAACACTGCAGCGCATCCAGATCAACCCAAATTTTCAGGAGTTTCCCAGCTTGGAGCTTACAAGCTGTTACCGTCCTACCCTCCGACTTGTCAACCCTATGTCTAGTTTAGCCCCGAGAAAGAGGCAGACATGAAGGGCACATGTTATGTTCCCATAAACCCAGAGGGTAACCGTGTACATTCCATGAGAAGAAGAAGAAGAAGAAGAAGAAGAAGAAGAAGAAGAAGAAGAAGAAGAAGAAGAAGAAGAAGAAGAAGAAGAAGAAGAAGAAGAAGAAGAAGAAGAAGAAGAAGAAATAATTGGATTAAACCTCACCCTTCACTCTGAATCTCAGGGCAGTTTACAATCTCCTTTACCTTCCTCCCCACACAAGAGACAACCTGTGAGCAATGTTCCCTCTAAGCTGACTTATTTTATTTATTTATTTTAGTAGATTTATAGTCCACCCTCCCCCATAATGGGCTCAGGGACTTAGTGTGAACTAGCTCAGTTTTTTAGCTTCCAGCTCACACATTTTTGTCATTGCTCAGGAAAAATGGTCCCAGAGCAGAATATGTTATGCAGTAGCTCACAACTTTAATGCCTGTAGCTCACAAAGTAGAATTTTTGCTCACAAGACTCCACAGCTTAGAGGGAACATTGCCTGTGAGGTAGGTGGGGCTGAGAGAGCTCTGACAGCAGCTGCCCTTTCAAGGACAGCTCTGCGAGAGCAATGGCTGACCCAAGGCCATTGTTGCAGCTGCAAGTGGAGGAGTGGGGAATCAAACCCGGTTCTCCCAGATAAGAGTCCGTGCACTTAACCACTACACCAAATTGGTGGCACAGATAAAGAGGAGTCTTGGGGGGTCTTTGACAGGCCAGCATAATCTTAGCACAGACTAAAGTTTCTGTGGGCCAGAGCTGATTTTTTTCAAACGCTCTGAAGGGATCATTTTATGTGGGAGATCTGAGGGGGGGGGAGAAACCAACCCATGAACAGCAGGGGTCAAGGGGCTATGAAATGCAGGAAGTACAGAGTGAAATGTAATTATGTAAAATTCAAATCTAATCAGGAAACTTAGCGAGACCATTTGTGGGTTGTGCCAAGCTACTTAACCCCTGCGGTGGATGAGGGGTTATGGGTTTTTTGTTAAGATAGTTACAGTTCTAATGAGACAAATATCTTAAATCCTCAGTCGCCCGGGGGTGGGTGGGAGGGAGGGGGTGTGAAACCTTTGAATAAATCCCCGTTCTGCCATTTCTCACCCAAATCTCCCTCTCAAGTTTTAGTTTTGTTTTGTTGTTGAAGGATGATGATTTTCCACGTTTCTAGGTTTGCCAGGTCTATGTGGAAAAACACCTGGAGGCTTTGGGGGTGGATCTGGGAGAGGGCGGGGTTTGGAGAGGGGAGGGGCTTCAGCAGGGTGCAATGCCCAGGCCAGGGGAGGCCAAACTGCGGCTCAGGTGCCACATAGGGCTCTTTCATGCACATTGTGTGGCTCTCAAAGCCCCCACGGCCCCATCAGTTGACTTGCAGTTCTCTCTTTAAATCACTTCTCCAAGCCAAGCCAGCTGGCAGCTTGAAGAACACATTTAAAGTTAAAGTGCTTTCTTTCCACCACTCCCTCTCCCCAATCAACCTCCCTCCCTCCCTTCCTTCCTGTCTTGTGGCTCTCAGACCTTTATTCTGTGTGGCTCTCGGGGCTTTTTTGGTACTCATCTGCATATTAGGCCACACCCACGACATCACCATTGTTTCACACAGGGCTTTTTGGTAGAAAAATCCCAGCAGGAACTCATTGGCATGTCAGGACACACCCCCTGATGCCACGCCAGCCGGAACAGAATACAAACCGAGAGAGGTCGCTAGAATGGATAGCACAACAAAAAAAATACAAACTAGTAACCAATTTACTAAGAAATATATAGAAACCAGTCCAAATGTGCATGTTTTGGACATCTGGACTGGTTTCTATATATTTCTTAGTAAATTGGTTACTAGTTTGTATTTTTTGTTGTGTTATGCCAGCCGGAACTGCATTCCTGTGTGTTCCTGCTTTTTTAAAATGCCCTGGTGGTTCTTGCATTAAACAAGTTTGGCCACCCCTGCCCTAGACTCCACTCTTCCAAGCCATTTTCTCTAGGGAAGCTGATCTCTGCCAGCTGGAGATCAGTTGTCAAAGCAGGAGATCTCCAGGCTCTACCTGAAGGCTGGCAACCCTACTCATTTCATGCATCCTTGAGGGAGGCATAGATAGAACAAAGCAAGAATCAAGTGATGATGATGATGATGATGATATTGGATTTATATCCCGCCCTCCACTCCGAAGAGTCTCAGAGCAGCTCACAATCTCCTTTACCTTCCCCCCCTCAACAGACACCCTGTGAGGTAGATGAAGATATTGGATTTATATCCCGCCCTCCACTCCAAAGAGTCTCAGAGCGGCTCACAATCTCCTTTACCTTCCTCCCCCACAACAGACACCCTGTGAGGTGGGTGGGGCTGAGAGGGCTCTCACAGCAGCTGCCCTTTCAAGGACAACCTCTGCCAGAGCTATGGCTGACCCAAGGCCATGCTAGCAGGTGCAAGTGGAGGAGTGGGGAATCAAACCCGGTTCTCCCAGATAAGAGTCCGCACTTAACCACTACACCAAGCTGGCACCTTTAAGACCAACAAAGTTTTTATTCAGCATGTCAGCTTTCGCGTGCTAGAAGTGCACTTCATCAGACAAAAGTACGGAATGGCAAGCAGCCCTAAATATAGAGAAAGTGGGCAGTGAGTTAGTCTGCAGAGTCATGGAAATGTTTTTTAGCAGATTAAACGAGTCACAAATTGGGGGTCTGTGTTTGTTAGGTTATGTAAACTGGGCTGAAACAACAACAATTAAATTGGAATAGCAGATGGATGTCCATGTACTAAATCCATTGCGTAGCCTGGGTGTGAAGTGCAATAAATGCGAGTCTGTTGTGATGTTAGCTCTGGGTTAAAATGAGGGCACGGGTTTCTCAGGGGTTTGATTTAAACATGTAACACACATATAAAAATCATTCTAGTTTGCCATTAGAAAAAGGGATACATTAAAATATAGTGGAAGATGGCTTAGTAATGTATATGTAACGAGATAAACAGCCAGTATCCCCATTTGAGTATATTAATACAAAAAACCATTATTCTGATACACTATTCTAAAAGAGAAATACATTGGAATACTGTGGATTTATAGCTATATTTGGCGAAAGTGGGTTTAGTATATGTAATGAGATAAAAAGCCAATATCCCTGTTCAGTCCTGGGGAGATGTTAGTTCCAAGTTTCATAATAATTTGCATATGTAGACAGTGGTCATTTCAGATGGTCTTGGTTTGCAATAGAACAGTTAGATCCGAGTCCAGGAGCTCTTTAGAGACCCACAAGAGTTTCAGGTTGGGTTGCCAGGTCTGAGTTGGGAAATACTTTAAGATTTTTTTTAGGCGGGGGGGTGGGTTCTAAGCCTGAGGAGGGTGGGCTTGGGGAGGGGAGGGACCTCAGCGGGGTACAATGCCATAGAGACCCACTTCCATGGCATCCGTCTGCTCCAGGGGAAGTGCTCTTTGGTCACCAGGCGACCAGTTGTAATTCCAGGAGATCTCCAGCTGCTGCCTGGAGACTGGCAAGTTTCAAGTTTTGAGCTTTCGAGAGTCAACGCTGTCTTCATCAGACAAAGAGACCTTTGACTCCCGGAAATTTACACTCTGCAAATCTCGCTGAGCGCCAGGGGGCTACCGGACCGGAACTAACTGTGGTCAGTGGTATTTCCCTAAGCAAAGATAAGGCACACGGTGACATATTTTTTCTGGCAAGACTGCTGTTCCCTTAGACCAGGGGTGGCCAAACTGTGGCTCTTTCACACATATTGTGTGGCTCCCAAAACCCCCACCACCCCTTTAAATCAGTTCTCCAAGCAAAGCCAGTTTGGAGAATGCATTTAAAGTTAAAGTTGCCTTCTTTCTCTCCCTCCCTCCCTTGAGAGAGCCAGTTTGGTGTAGTGGTTAAGTGCGTGGACTTTTATCTGAGAGACTCAGGTTTGATTCACCTCTCCTCCACTTGCAGCTGCTGGAATGGCCTTGGGTCAGTCATAGCTTTTGTAGGAGTTGTCCTTGAAAGGGCAGCTGCTGTAAGAGCTCTCTAAGCCACATCTCCCTCACAGGATGTCTGTTGTGGGGGAGAAGATAAAGGAGATTGTAAGCCGTTCTGCGACTCTGATTCAGAGAGGACGGGGTATAAATCTATGGTCTCCTTCCTTCCTTCCTTCGCTCAAACATCTGACGTTTATGTCTTCAAGCTCTCAAACATCTGACGTTTATTCTAGGTGGCTCTTACTTCAAGCAAGATTGGCCTCCCCTCTCTTAGAGTTTGATGATAGGGTTGCCAGCTCTGGGTTAGGGGATTTCCGGAGCTTTGGGGATGGGGCCTCAGGGAAGGCAGTGTTTGGGGAGAGCAGTAACTTCAACAGGGTATAATGCCATAGACTCCACCCACCAAAGCAGCCATTTTCTCCAGGGGACCTGATCTCGGTTCTGTGGAGATCAGTTGTGATGCCAGAACCCCCTGTAAGCATTAGGCTTCCCAATCCCCAGGTCCCAGCGGGGGATCCCCTGGTTTTACAGGCTTCCCCACTCCCCCAGCCAGCTGGCCGGCGGGGGAAGCTCCACCCCCACAGCCATTATGCACCTCCAGGAACGATTCCCGTAGGGAACGATGGGGAATTGATCTGTGGGTGTCAGGGGCTCTGGGGGGGCTGTTTTTCGAGGTAGAGGTGCCAAATTTTCTGTATAGCATCTAGTGCCTCTCCCCAAAATACCTCCCAAGTTTCAAAAGGATTGGACCAGGGGGTCCAATTTTATGAGCCCCAAAAGAAGGTGCCCCTATCCTTCATTATTTTCTATGGAAGGAAGGCATTGTAAAAGGTGTGCTGTCCCTTTAAATGTGATGGCCAGAACTCCCTTGGAGTTCAATTATGCTTGTCACACCCTTGCTCCTGGCTCCGCCCCCAATGTCTCCTGGCTCCACCCCCAAAGTCTCCTGGCTCCACCCCCAAAGTCCCCAGATATTTCTTGAATTGGACTTGGCAACCCTAGTAAGCATAGATGCTAGATAGAATCCTTCCCCTCCTCCTGGAATGGCTGCGGGTTGCCACTTTGAAGCTAATGAGGACGGCTGCCAGCTCTGGGTTGGGAAATGCCTGAAGATATTGGGGGTGGAGCCTGGGGAGGGTGGGATTTGAGGAAGGGAAGGGCCTCTGTAGGGTACAATGGCACAGAGCCCCCCACCCTGAAGCAACCAGTTTGGAGCAAGTTTTGTGTCATGGTTAAGTGTGCAGACGCCTATCTGGGAGAACCGGGTTTGATTCGCCACTCCTCCACTCGCAGCTGCTGGAATGGCCTTGGGTCAGCCGTAGCTCTGGCAGGAGTTGTCGTTGAAAGGGCAGCTTCTGTCAGAACTCTCTCAGCCCCACCCACTTCACAGGGTATCTGTGGTGGAGGAAGAAGATAGAGGAGGTTGTGAGCTGCTCTGAGGCTCTGATTCAGGGCGGGGTATAAATCTACGGTCTTCTTCATTATCTCCAGAAGAACTAATCTTGGTCATCAAAAGACCAATTATAATAGCGGGGGATCTCCAGGAGCTACCTGGAGGTTGGCAGCCCTGCTGACCTTGTCCAGGAGCTCCTGCTATGTAGGCTTCTACATAAAGTTCCATTCTGAATATAATGGTTTGTGTGGCATTCTGAAATGAGATTCCCCCACAACCTTCCCGCTTTCTCAGTGTTACGTTGTTACTTTGCCCCAAGAGAGGAGGATCCTTTCAAAAACGTGATGCTTGGCAAAGGGAGAAGCATTCTTTTGAACCCTCTACCCACCCCGTTCCCACTTCCCTCAGGCACCAGGTGGGTGCTGCTTTCCAGCTGCCGTCTTTCCCCAACATTGTACCACCACACAGCCACCAGTGCAAAGCATGCTGGGAACCACGGTCTGGGCTCTCACCCCTGGGCGTGAGACCCTTGGCCTGAGCGGGTTCAAGCAGACGCCCGCAACATGGCCAACAGGGCTGTCAGTTCTGGAGATCCTGTCTTTTTCTTTCTGCTGATCAGGGAAGGGAGAGGGGGGGAAATCACCTCCCTGGGATGCAGCCAAGTCTGGGCGGAGGGGGAAGGAATGTATGCAGGCCCAGACATCCACTTGGCCATGTGCATTCCACAGCAATTAGCGCAAACAGTCAGCTTCCTTCTCCGGAGGGGCCGAGGGCTGGAGCTGCCTCAAGAGCCTTCCAGGGGCCTGGCCTCTTCCTAACGTTGCCAGGTCCAAGTCAAGAAATATTTGAGGACTTTGGGGGTGGAGCCAGGAGACTTTGGGGGAGAGGGTGGAGCCAGGAGCAAGGGTGTGACAAGCACAATTGAACTCCAAAGGGAGTTCCGGCCATCACATTTCAAGGGACCGCACACCTTTTAAATACCTTCCCTCCATTGGAAATAATGAAGGATAGGGGTGCCTTATTTGGGGGCTCATAGAATTGGATACCCTGGTCCAATCTTTTTGAAACTTGCTGGGGTATTTTGGGAAGAGGCCCTGGATGCGATGCTGCAAATTTGGTGCCTCTACCTCAAAAAACAGCTCTCCCAGAGCCCCAGATACCCATGGATCAATTCTCTATTATACCCTATGGGAATTGCTCTCCATAGGGAATAATGGAGTGCCCCCCCCCCCACTTTCTGATGATCCTGAAGCAGGGGGAAGGGCCTTCAAACCAGGGGGTCCCCAGCCCCCACCTAGGGATTGGGATCCCTGCCTCCAGGTGGTGGCTGGAGATCTCCTGGGAGTACAACTGGTCTCCAGGCGACAGAGATCAGTTCTCCTGGAGAAAAAGGTCACTTTGGAAGGTGGACTCTGCGGCCCAATGCCCTGTTGAAGCCTCTCCTCTCTCCCAACCTCGCCCTCCTCAGGCTCCGCCCCCCCCCAACTCTCCAGGTATTTCCCAACCTGCATCCAGCAATTCTACTTTCAGGCCTCTCCTCGGATGGCAGGGTTACCCGGCTCCCTCCCCCCGCACCTGCCAGGCAAGCCCAATTTGTGGTTGCCAATTTGTTGTTGTTGTTCAGTCGCACAGTCGAGTCCCACTCTTTGCGACCCCATGAACCAAGTCACGCCAGGCCCTCCTTTCTTCCACCATCCTCCGAAGTCTGCTCAGATTCGTGTTAGTTACATCAGGAACGCTGTCCAGCCATCTCATCTTTTGCCGTCCCCTTCTTCTTTTGCCTTCTGTCTTTCCCAGCATCGGGGTCTTCTCCAGGGAGTGCTCCCTTCTCATTGGGTGGCCAAAGTATTTGAGCTTCAGCTTCAGCATCTGACCTATGGAAGCTCAGATTTCAGAATGTTCAGAATTCTCATTTATCGGAAGAGACTAATACCACTACGGACACAATTTGAGTATTTGGTGGACTCATTGTTTATAGCAGGGGCGGCCAACGATAGCTCTCCAGATGTTTTTTTTGCCTACAACTTCCATCAGCCCCAGCCATTGGCCATGATGGCTGGGGCTGATGGAAGTTGTAGGCAAAAAACATCTGGAGAGCTACCGTTGGCCACCCCTGGTTTATAGAATGTTTTGGAACCTGAAAACATTTTGATACGTGAGAATTCTGAACGTTCTGGAATTTGAGCTTGAATATATCGAATACTGTTTAGTAATTGTGGGCCACGACACTCTTGGTGTGTATTTCTTTAACCTCACCTGGAGGTTGGCAACCCTAGCCTGAGACCAACAACCCCCACCCCGCATGGCCCCACTGCCTCAGATCTGCCTTCTCAAGCGGCCCTCCCATCTCATCATTGCAGAAGGTTGATACAGCAAAAGTTTAATGCCCAGATTTGCTTCTTTCCCTCTTTGTCCCCCCCTTCTCTGTCCCTGCTGTGTGCATCCTATTGTAGGTGTAGGAGGAGGAAGCCTTCGGTTCTGCATTTCAAAGCCCCCGTCAAGCATCCCTATTTGGCTTCGAAATGTTTATCCCAGTCCCTTTGAACTGTTAGTGGCTCTCAGTAGGAGGGCAGGAGGAAGTCATTCCGAGAAAGATTATTCACCCACGCAGCACTCCCAGAACTAGCACAGGCCTGAGGAACTGGGTTGGGAGGGGGGGGCATCTGAGCAGGGGCATGGGTTGCCAGACTCCAGGTAGGAGCCTGGAGACCTTCGAGAATTATAATGGATCTCCAGAGATCAGTTTCCCCAGAGAGAATGGCTACTTCAGAGAGTAGACTCCATGGCACTATAGCAAGGGTGGCCAAACTGGCTCGGGAGCCACATGCGGCTCTTTCACACATATCGTGTGGCTCTTGAAGCCTCCACCACTGTACAAGCTGGCTTGGAGAAGTCATTTCTGAGAGCCAGTTTGGTGTAGCGGTTAAGTGTGCCGGCTCTTATCTGGGAGAACCGGGTTTGATTCCCCACTCCTCCGCTTGCAGCCACTGGAATGGCCTTGGGTCAGCCATAGCCCTGGCAGAGGTTGTCCTTGAAAAGGCAGCTGCTGTGAGAGCCCTCTCAGCCCCACCCACCTCACAGGGTGTCTGTTGTGGGGGAGGAAGGGAAAGGAGATTGTGAGCCGCTCTAAGACTCTGAGTGGAGGGCAGGATATAAATCCAATATCATATTCTTCTTTAAATCACTTTCCAAGACAAGCCAGCTGGCAGTTTGGAGAATGCATTAAAAGTTAAAGTTGCTTCCTTTTCACAACTCCCTCTCCCCATCTATTTCCTTCCTTCCTTCCTCTCTCCCTTCATTCCTTCCTTCCTCTCTCCTTCTCTCCCTTCCTTCCTTCCTTCCTTCCTTCCTCTCTCCTTCTCTCCCTCCCTCCCTCCCTCCCTCCCTCCCTCCCTCCCTCCCTTCCTCCCTCCCTCCCTTCCTTCCTTCCTTCCTTCCTTCCTTCCTTCCTTCCTTCCTTCCTTCCTTCCTTCCTTCCTCCCTCCCTCCCTTCCTTCCTGTGACTCTCAAACATCTGATGTTCATGTCTTGCAGCTCTCAAACATCTGATGCTTATTCTTTGGGGCTCTTACGTTATAAGCAAGTTTGGCAACCCCTGCACTATACCCTACTGAGGTCCCTCCTCTCCCCAAACCCTGACCTTGATAGGCTCCACCCCTCAAGTCTCCTGGCATTTCCGACCCAGAGTCGGCAAGAGGTACAGATCCATGCTTGAACAGGCCTTGCACCAGTTTTTCTCTCTCCCACAGTGAACTCGACATCTGCCAATCTTCACACCGCGCTGGACAAACATAACCTGTCATCATTCTAAACGGTGATTGAGTCATCTGCCCTGCTCTGTTGAGTTGTTGGTATTTAAAATAATAATAATTAAACTGGTGCAGAAATGTTTATCCGTGTAAAGGTTTGGTCATTTTTTTTTTTTTTTGAAAAGGAAAACCAAGCTGCAGAATGGTTTGGGGTACAAGAGGGGCTTGTGACAATACAGACGCTAGCCAATCGGCGCTGCACGAAGGTGATTTCTGAAGGATGGCAGAATGGGTATTTCTTAGCTGCCGCTTTGTTCTCTTCCCCTGTTGCATTTTCAATGAAGGAAAAAAATCAGTCGCATATCAACAAATGCCAGGTAAGTCTTCCAGTTCTGTGGGGGGAGGAAAGGGAAAGGTTCCCAACCTTTTTGAGCCTTTTGGAATTCTGACACAGCATGGTAGGCAAGCCACACAATGGCTGCCGCGGGAGGTGGAACCAGCCACAAAATGGCCGTCGCAGGCTATCTTCAGTCCCGCAGTCAAGATCCTTTTGGCAACTGTGGCCAAAGCAACATTTTTAAAAAAAAAAAAAATCTGCAGAACCAAACAAATCTACAGCGGTCAGTCAGGGGTCTTGCTGGGCAGAAGACCCGCCTGGCACTGCACACTTTCTAAAAACTCTTCATGGGCACCAGGGAAGGTGTCAGCGGGTGCCACAATGCCATCCATTGGCATCGTGTGGGGGAACTCTGCTCTTTGCTATCTGTCAGACACAAATCAACCTTTAAAAGGTAAAAAGGTAAAGGTGCAAGCGCTGAGTTGTTACCGACCCATGGGCTGACGTCGCATCACAACGTTTGCATGGCAGACTTTTCGTTACGGGGTGGTTTGCCATTGCCTTCCCCAGTCATCTACACTTCCCCACAGCAAGCTGGGTGCTCATTTGACCGACCTCGGAAGGATGGAAGGCTGAGCCAGTTTGGTGTAGAGCCAGTTTGGTGTAGTGGTTAAGTGTGTGGACTCTTATGTGGGAGAACCGGGTTTGATTCCTCACTCTTCCACTTGCACCTGCTGGAATGGCCTTGGAATCAGCCATAGCTCTGGCAGAGGTTGTCCTTGAAAGGGCAGCTGCTGTGAGAGCCCTCTCAGCCCCACCCACCTCACAGGGTGTCTGTTGTGGGGGAGGAAGGTAAAGGAGATTGTGAGCCGCTCTGAGACTCTTCGGAGTGGAGGGCGGGATATAAATCCAATATCTTCATCTACCTCACAGGGTGTCTGTTGTGGGGGAGGAAGGGAAAGGAGATTGTGAGCTGCTCTGAGACTCTTCGGAGTGCAGGGCGGGATATAAATCCAATATCTTCATCTACCTCACAGGGTGTCTGTTGTGCGGGAGGAAGGGAAAGGAGATTGTGAGCCGCTCTGAGACTCTTCAGAGTGGAGGGCGGGATATAAATCCAATATATTCATCTACCTCACAGGGTGTCTGTTGTGGGGGAGGAAGGTAAAGGAGATTGTGAGCTGCTCTGAGACTCTTCGGAGTGCAGGGCGGGATATAAATCCAATATCTTCATCTACCTCACAGGGTGTCTGTTGTGGGGGAGGAAGGGAAAGGAGATTGTGAGCCGCTCTGAGACTCTTCGGAGTGGAGGGCGGGATATAAATCCAATATCTTCTTCATCTTCTGAGTCAACCTTGGGCCAGCCACCTGAACCCAGCTTCCACCAGGATCGAACTCAGGTCGTGAGCAGAGAGTTCGGACTGCAGTACTGCGAGGGGCTCCTGAAACCTTAATGGCTGCCAGACTGTAAGAATTTGTGCATGTGTGTTGTGACTTAACTCCCACCAACACTACTTTTTCACCCTGACCTAACCTGGGGTAAGCCCTATCTCACCTAGGGTTGCCAGCTCTGGGTTAGGAAATTTCTGGATATTTGAGGGGTGGGGAGGTGCAGCCTGGGAAGAGTTGGCTTTGGGAAAGGAACTTACAGAGCACAATTCCATAAAGTCCATCCTCCAAAGTAGCCGTTCTCTACAGCGTAGGGTTGCCAATCCCCAGTTGGGGGCAGGAGATCCCCTGGTTTGGAGGCCCTCTCCCTGTTTCAGGGTCATCAGAAAGCATTGGGGGAATGTATGCTGGGCACTCCATTATACCCTATGGACACCCATTCCCATAGGGTATAATGGGGAATCAATCCATGGGTACTTGGGGCTCTGGGGGGCTGTTGTTTGAGGGAGAGGCACCAAATTCGCAGCATAGTATCTGGTGCCTCTCCTCAAAACAATCCCCAAGTTTTAAAAAGATTGGACCAAGGAGTCCAATTTTGTGAACCCCCAAAGAAGGTGCCCCTATCCTTCATTATTTCCAATGGAGGGAAGGCATTTAACAGGCGTGTGGTCCCTTTAAATGTGATGGCCAGAACTCCCTTTGGAGTTCAATTGTGCTTGTCACAACCTTGTTCCTGGCTCCACCCCCAAAGTCTCCTGGCTCTACCCCCAAAATCCTCAGATATTTCTTGAGCCGGCCCTGGTAACCCTGCTACAGGGGAATTGATCTCTGAATTCTGGAGATCTGTTGTCATTCTGGGAGCTCTCCAGGCCCTACGGGGAAGCTGGCAATGGCAACTCTATTACGGGGCTTTGTTCTGATGAGTAAGGATGCCTCTTTCCCCCTCCTCTTGTACCTTTCAATCTGGAATTAAGCAGTTTAACGCAGGAAGCTTTTCCATGCAGTCAAAGCGGCATCTGTGGAATTCCTTTGTGTCCATGGCTGTTAGAAAACACAAGAGGGGAGCTGGGGGGTGGGAGTGGCAACATGACAGTGCATCCAGGTACGAAATAAGCCCCCAAGGGACCAACTGTAAAGGGTGTCCCTGGCTTTTTCTTTGCCATTTGGGGCAGTATAACATTCCTGAAGAGCCCCGTGGCACAGAGTGGTAAAGCTGCAGTACTTCAGTCGGAGCCCTCTGCTCACGACCTGAGTTCGATCCCAGCGAAACCTGGTTTGGGTAGCTGGCTTCAGGTTGACTCAGCCTTCCATCCTTCTGAGGTTGGTAAAATGAGTACCAGCTTGCTGGGGCGGGGGGGAGTGTAGATGACTGGGGAAGGCAATGGCAAACCACCCCGTAAAAAGTCTGCCGTGAAAACGTGCTTGCACAATGGGACTACCTTTTACCTTTTTTTTACTCTTCTCCTTCAGAACATTCTCAGTTGGCAAGACCCATTTTGAAAACTGAGAATGTTCTAAAGGAGAAGAGTTGGAATCTTGCATGTGCTCTGATGAAATTGTAAAAAGCTGGTCAAAGCTTTTGGTGAAACAGGGAAAATAAAGTACAGCCTCGTAGCTGTGTTGGGCTGTGTACAGCGCAAGCTGAATCTTCAAAAAAGACATTAAGGGGTCTCCTCAGGAGCAAGTGGACTGTGGATTCCCTCTATTATGTGGAAGGACAGAACCTGATACTTAGAAGACAGTTTATTCTGAACTTTCAAAGACCGTTGAACAAAGCAGGAGTCAAGTTGTGCCTTTAAGACCAACCAATTTTTATTTCGAACGTAAACTTCCGTGTGCTCTTAAGCACACTTCATTGGACAAAGAATCCATCACAGTCCACTGTGCTGGATTCTTCGTCCGATGAAGTGTGCTTAGGAGCACACGAAAGCTGACGTTCGAAATAAAACTTGGTTGGTCTTAAAGGCGCCACTTGACTCCTGCTTTGTTCGGCTGCTTCAGACCAAAGCGGCTGCCCGCTTGGATCTATTTTCAAAGATCTCTTTTTGTTCACTAGGGTGTTCTGTGCACCAGGGTATAGTTTCTTATTATATTTCGTGAAAACGTTTCAAAGAATATAAAGAGGTTTATAAGAATTAAAAAAAAAAACTGTGTAAAGTGATATAGAGACTGGTTATCACAGAACCTTAGGGTTTGCTCTTGTCACCTACCTGGAGTCTGCTAACCCTTGCTTGCATAGAATTGCTAACTTCCTGGAAGGGGGAATTGCCCTGCTCCTTTAATTGCGGCTTAAGGAGACGTTGTTTACCAGGGGATGTTTTTCACCTCCCTCTCCCTGCCTTCGGTGAAAAGTTTCAACTGCATATTTCTACACTTTAAGCCTCTCTTAAAAGGACAGGGCCTACGGGGCCGGGAAAGGATAAATAAACTGTGTGCCTGTGGTCGGACTTTTTGCACATCCTCGATTGGCTCATGTAGGTCCCCACACTTAGGATTGCCAGCTCAAGACTGGCAAATTACCGGGGCTCAAGAGGCACCTCCTCTCAGCAGGGTAGAAGACCGTAGAAGTCACCCTCTTAAGCAGCCGTGAGCTCTGTAGGTAGGGTTGCCAAGTCCCACTCAAGAAATATCTGGGGACTTTGGGGGCGGAGCCAGGAGAAAGGGTGTGACGAGCACGGTTGAATTTAAAAGGGAATTGTGGCCATCACTTTTAAAGGGGGCGCACGCCTTTTAAATGCCTTCTCTCCGTTTGGGAATAAGGAAGGACAGTGGCACCTTCTATTGGGGCTCATAGAATTGGACCCCCTGGACCAATCTGTTTGACACGTGGAGGGTCTTTTGAGGAGAGGTACCAGATGCTATGCTGCAAATTCGGTGCCTCTACCTCAAAAAATAGTCCCTCCAGAACCCCAGATACCCACAGATCAATTCTTCGTTATACCCTATGGGAATCGGTCTCTATAGGGTATAATGGAGCACCCAGCAGTCATTTCCCTCCTCCCCCCACACTTTCTGATGACTCTGGAGGGAGGGCCTCCACACTGGGTGATCCCCTGCCCCCACTTGGGGATTGGCAACCCTATCTGTAGTATGGAGAGTGGTAATTCTGGGAGGTCTCCAGGCCCCACCTGGAGGTTGGCTAACACACACCTCCTCTTTTTCTCTCTGCCCCCTCCACTCTTCCCCTCCACTCTTCCGCCAGGCACACAAAATACACAAAAGGTGACATTTCATATCGAAGGGTCTATGAGGACAACCATAAGGATACTTTCCCCATTGAATAACATGGATATTACTCCTGAGCAGGCCTAGCTAGTGCTCGCTCCAAGACATAATGGGTCTTTGTCATCACAGAAAGGGGCTGAAGGGTTCACAGAAGCAACCAGGAAACGTAACAAGCAGTCCTTTGCTGGCATTCCCCTGCTGTGCGTGCCACCCGATCCGTGGTTCTCTCCAAGGAAAGGCATCTGGCAATGAAAGGGTGTTTGGGCTGCAATCCCGAGAGCGGAGCAGGCCTGGGCGAGCCCCATGGAGGCAAAGCAGCCCCATAGCCTGTTTGTTTAAGGGATAGATGCCAGTTTGTTCAGCCTTCCCTCCAAAGGCCCTCCATTCTACCTGGATTAGTCACTCTGGGGGCTGATCCTTCATGGGGTGGAGGAGGGAGGGCGACCCCCATGAATATTCCAAACAGTGAGAGCTAAGCCCCAGTGGGAAGAAAGCAAGCAAGAAAGCAAGGGGGGGAGGGAAGGGAAGAAAGCAAGAAAGCAAGCTAGGAAGGAAGGAAGGAAGGAAGGAAGGAAGGAAGGAAGGAAGGAAGGAAGGAAGGAAGGAAGGAAGGAAGGAAGGAAGGAAGGAAGGAAGGAAGGAAGGAAGGAAGGAAGGAAGGAAGGAGAGGGCAAAGTCCTGGGCCAGATCAGGTCTTGGCAGCTGCAGCTACCCAGAGTCACTCCAGCAGCTGCATGTGAAGGAATGGGGAATCCAACCCAGTTCTCCAGATTCGAGTCCATCAAGAAAAAGAAGACCTCAGATTTACACCCCGCCCTTCTCTCTGAATCAGAGCGGCTTACAATCGCCTTTATCTTCTTCCCCCACAACAGACACCCTGTGGAGGGGGTGGGGCTGAGAGAGCTCTCCCAAAAGCTGCCCTTTCAAGGACAGCTCTGCGAGAGCTATGGCTGACTCAAGGCCATTCCAGCAGCTGCAAAGTGGAGGAGGAGGGAATCAAACTCCGGTTCTCCCAGATAAGAGTCCGCACACTTAACCACTACAACAAACTGGCTCTCCAACCCCTACACCAAACCAGCTACCAGCTATGATTACTCCAGTTATCGCTAAAGGTATAAGGGGAAAGCTACCATTCTCCCCTAAGGGTTTTTGTTGTTGTTGTTAAATCATGTAGAATTCCTTTCTAAAGATTTTTACGACTTTGTTCTTAATGCCATAACATCTGCCAGGGTAATTTTTGCTCAGAACTGGAAGAAGAACATAATCCGGAAGACAGGATTGGTTAGAGAAATTAGCAGAATGTATTCATCAGACTAACTCGTCTGCTGCGTGGCCAAATGCCTGATAAATTTGGACAATGGAATGCTTTCCTGTCTAGAATGAGAACTTCATTTCGACCTGGGATAATGGATGTTCTGTAATAGTTTTGCTGTCTGTATTTCAGACCTTCGTCTGTATTTTTTTTTATTTCCATATTTTTATAAATTAAAATAAACTTTAAAAAAAACAAAAACAGGCAGCCTTGATCAGCACAGGTATCAGCTTCAGAATGCAGCTGGCGAATACCAGACTCCACATCAGGCTGGTTTTACCCCCTCCCAAAATCTACTCGGGATAGGTTTGCCAACCTCCAGGTGCGACCTGAAGTTCTCTTGGAACTACAACAGAGACCATTTTTCCTGGAGGAGCTTTGGAAGGCAGACTCCGTGGCATCACATCTCTGCTGAACTCCCTTCCCTCCCCAAACTCTGCTTTCCCCAGTGGTGTTGCCAACCTCCATGTGGGGCCTGGAGATCTCCCACTTTTACATCTGATCAGACTACAGAGATCAGTCCCCCTTAGGTTTGCCAGCCCCCCCCAGGTCTGGGCAGAAGATCTCAGGTTTTTCAGATTCCTCTCCACTGCCAGCCAGCTAGCCAATGGGGGAAGCCCAACAGCCATGTGCCTTCAAACCTCAGCAGGCTTAGAAGAGGCTTGCAACTGTTTGTGTTTCTGAATGTGTGTGTGCCTTTAAATCTGGCAAGAGGATAACTGCAGGGTGGGGGTGGGGTGAGCAGACAGAGGCAGTGGCTCTCTGTCCTTCTGTTTGTTTGGAGGAAAACTCCACTCCCCCCAGGTTTTTCTTTCATTTCCCTATTAGTCTGAAGAAGCTGGTTGAAATACAGCAGATGGTTATATTCAGCAACATGAGTAAATTGCCCCAGTGAGATCACAAAAGGTTGTGCTTGCTGTGTTTATTTTGGCTGCTTTGTGAGAGAGTGCGTGTTAACTTTCATTTAGTGGAAGTTTAGCTGCTGGGGGACAAGGAAATGAAGACTATATTCAGGGGGACTGCACTGCTGTATTTTTTTGTTTATTTTAGGGAATGGGGAAATCTCCTGGCTTCACCCCTAAAGTCTCCCGGCTCCATCTCCAAAATCCCCAGATATTTTCTGAGTTGGACCT
Source organism: Heteronotia binoei (assembly GCF_032191835.1). Taxonomy (NCBI): domain Eukaryota; kingdom Metazoa; phylum Chordata; class Lepidosauria; order Squamata; family Gekkonidae; genus Heteronotia; species Heteronotia binoei. The sequence goes on along the minus strand of NC_083228.1, from coordinate 134,188,418 downwards.
GGCAACCCTAGTTCCCCTGGAGAAAATGGTTGCTTCAGAGGAGGCGGGACTCTAGGACATTGTCCCATGCTGACGTCCCTTTGCTCCCTAAGCCCCTCCTTCCCTTAGCTCCACCCCCCAAATATCCAGACATTTCTTACCCAGAGCTGGCAGCCCATTTCCTAACTCAAGGGGGGCATTTGGACAGGAAAAATAATAGGAAAGGAAGGAACTTAGGCTGATAATGAGAAGGAAAGCAGGAAGGGTTGCATCAGTGCTTAGTTCTCCTGGCCCTTTCTTACACACCCAGGGAAATGCTGATTGCTACTTTGGGGTCAGGAATTAATTTTCTGCAGGCCAGTTTGGCCAGGGATCCTGGAGATTTTTGGCCATCTTCTGGGCATGGAACAGGGGTCACTGGGGATGTATGTGTGCGGGGAAGGTATTTGTGAGTTTCCTGCAATGTGCAGGGGTTTGGACAAGATGACTCTGGAGTTCCCTTCCAACTCTATGATTAGCCTCTTCTGCTAGCTGCTGATTCTTCACTGTGAATTCCTGCCTCTCTGCACTGGAATCAGGAAAGGCACACCGAGTCGTGAATGTTGTGTTTCCCTCGTATTGTGGATTCCCCCTCCCTCTTTTCAGGATACTCACAGTGGCTGAAGCTTCAAGCACTTTGCTCTGTGCTTCAGCTGCCTTGGCACCAGCAAAGACCGCAGCAGGCTGACCGCTGGCCGTGAACTACTGTGCACATCTGTACCACCCAGAAGGCTGATTGAGCCATGAAGCAGCCAATGAGCGTGTGATTCATAGAGCAGGCAGAACGCGCAGACAGTCACCACAGGGATGTGGGCGATGTTCCCTCTAAGCTGCACGGTCTTGTGAACAAAAATTCTGCTTTGTGAGCTACTGGCAATAAAGCTGTGAGCTACTGCATAAATTTTTGTGCTCTGGGGTCATCCTTCCTGAGCTAAGACAAAAACCTGTGAGCTAGCACATGCTAACTCAGCTTAGAGGGAATACTGGATGTGTGTGTCTCTCTGTGTGGGTACAACAGTTCTAAAGACCTAAGGAACAGCCACATAAAAGCTCTGGCCACTTAAGTGTCTATATCACAAGGTATAGATGGAACACTCTGTCTGGGGCAAGGATGCCCTGCATTTTTGGTGCTAGGGAAGGGGGCAAGAATGGGAGGCCTTCTGGAGTTTAGACTGTGCTGGTAGACCTCCTGATGGCAGGAAACAGAGAGTGAGTATAAATGGGCAATCTTCACAGTGGAAGACGGTTAGCAGTGGAGTGTTGCAGGGCTCAGTACTGGGTCCCATGCTCTTTAACTTGTTCATAAATGATTTGGAGTTGAGAGTAAGCAGTGAAGCGGCCAAGTTTGCAGATGACACGAAATTGTTCAGGTTGGTGAGAACCAGAGAGGATTGTGAGGCAATCCAAAGGGATCTGTTGAGGCTGGGTGAGTGGGTGTCAACGTGGCAGATGAGGTTCAATGTGGCCAAGTGCAAAGTAATGCACATTGGGGCCAAGAATCCCAGCTACAAATACAAGTTGATGGGGTGTGAACTGGCAGAGACTGACCAAGAGAGAGATCTTGGAGTCATTTTAGATAACTCACTGAAAATGTCAAGATAGTGTGCATTTGCAATAAAAAAGGCCAATGCCATGCTGGGAATTATTAGGAAGGGAATTGAAAACAAATCAGCTAGTATCATAATGCCCCTGTATAAATTGATGGTGTAGTCTCCTTTGGAATCCTGTGTACAATTCTGGTCAGTGCACCTCAAAAAGGATATTATAGCATTGGAAAAAGTCCAGAAAAGGGCAACTAGAATGATTAGAGGTTTGGAACACTTTCCCTATGAAGAAAGGTTAAAACACTTGGGGCTCTTTAGCTTGGAGAAATATTGACTGCGGGGTGACATGATAGAGGTTTACAAGATTATGCATGGGATGGAGAAAGTAGAGAAAGAAGTCCTTTTCTCCCTTTCTCACAATACAAGAACTCGTGGGCATTCAATGAAATTGCTGAGCAGTAGGATTAGAACGGATAAAAGAAAGTACTTCTTCACCCAAAGGGTGATTAACATGTGGAATTCACTGCCACAAGAGGTGGCGGCGGCTACAAGCATAGCCAGCTTCAAGAGGGGGTTTGGATAAAAATATGGAGCAGAGGTCCATTGATGGCCATTAGCCACAGCATATTATTGGAACTGTCTGGGGCAGTGATGCTCTGTATTCTTGGTGCTTGGGGGGGGGCAAAGTGGAAGGGCTTCTAGCCCCACGTGAACCTCCTTTCTTTTTTGGCCACTATGTGACACAGTGTTGGACTGGATGGGCCATTGAAGAAGAAGAAGAAGATATTGGATTTATATCCCGCCCTCCACTCCGAAGAGTCTCAGAGCGGCTCACAATCTCCTTTACCTTCCTCCCCCACAACAGACACCCTGTGAGGTGGGTGGGGCTGGAGAGGGCTCTCACAGCAGCTACCCTTTCAAGGACAACTCTGCCAGATCCATGGCTAACCCAAGGCCATTCCAGCAGGTGCAAGTGGAGGAGTGGGGAATCAAACCCGGTTCTCCCAGATAAGAGTCCGCACACTTAACCACTACACCAAACTGGCTCTCCATTGGCCTGATCCAACATGGCTTCTCTTATGTTCTTATGGCACCTGGGCTTTGGTCACTGTGTTGAACTGGATAGAATCATAAAGTTGGAAGGGACCTCCAGGGTCATCTAGTCCAACCCAACTGCACAATGTAGGAAATTCACAAGCACCTCCCCCTACACACACACACCCAATGACCTGCATTCCATGCCCAGAAGATGGCAGAACAACAACAACCCTCTAGGATCCCTGGCCAAAGTGGCCTGGAGAAAAATTTCTGCCTGACCCCGAAGTGTCAATCAGCATTTCCCTGGACGAGTAAGAAAGGGCCATGAGATCTAAGCACAGACGCAACCCTTCCTGCCCTCCCCCTCACATTCTGCCTAAGTTCACAGCATCAGCATTGCTGGCAGATGGCCATCCAGACTTTGGGGGTGGAGCCAGGAAACATTGGGGGGTGGAGCCAGGAACAAGGTTGTGACAAGCAGGATTGAGCTCCGAAGGGAGGTCTGGCCATTGCATTTAAAGGGACCGCACACCTTTTAAAGGCCTTCCCTCCATTGGAAATAATGAAGGATAGGGGCTCCTTCTATTGGAGCTCATAGAACTGGACCCCCAGTTCAATCTTTTTGAAACTTGGGGGTGTTTTTGAGGAGAGGCACCAGATGCTATGCTGAAAATTCGGTGCCTCTACCTCAAAAAACAGCCCCCCCAACCCCCAGATACCCATGGATCAATTTTCCATTATACCCTATTGGTCTCCATAGGGAATAATGGAGTGCCCAGCAGATGTTTCCTCTAGGGTTGCCAAGTCCAATTCAAGAAATATCTGGGGACTTTGGGGGTGGAGCCAGGAGACTTTGGGGGTGGAGCCAGGAGCAAGGTTGGGACAAGCACAATTGAACTCCGAAGGGAGTTCTCTGGCCATCACATTTAAAGGGACAGCACACCTTTTTAAATGCCTTCCTTCCATAGGAAATCATGAAGGATAGGGGCACCTTCTTTGGGGGCTCATAGAATTGGACCCCCTGATCCAATCTTTTTGAAACTTGGAGGGTACTTTGGGGAGAGGCACTAGATGCTATACTGAAAATCTGGTGCATCTACCTCAAAAAACAGCCCCCCCCAGAGCCCCAGATACCCACGGATCAATTCTCCATTATTCTCTATGGGAATAAATCTCCATAGGGAATAACGGAGTGCCCAGCAGACTTTTCCCTCCCCCCCCACACACTTTCTGATGACCCTGAAGCGGGGGGAGGTCCTCCAAACAGAGAGATCCCCTGCTCGCACCTGGAGATTGGCAACCTTAATTTTCTTCATCCCAGTTTGGAAGGAGTCGGCTCGGGTTGTGCAGGGCCCAGGGACAATTCCCTTCTCTCCCTCTGTTTTTCATGTGCTTCCAGACCTCTGCCCTTCAGGATGCGGGGGCCAGAGACTTCGGGTTCAGGGCCTCTGGGAGGCAGAGAGGTTTGGCGAGAGGGTCTGCTTTGTCCCAGCCGTAAAAGAAAGGGAGGGGGGGAGCGAGAGGGGCAAAGAGCCTGCAGTCTCCCAGCCGTAAAAGCTGACAGCTTTAGGACTGTTCTGCTGGCACCTCTTTAAAATGTCTTTGGCCCCTGCAGGGGGAAGGGGCCATGTGGGAGGCCACCAAAAACAGGTTGCCCCCCCCCCGTACATAAACAACCACACGGTTCATGCACAATGTTCGCATTTATTAAGGCCACACATCTCTGATTCTTCCGAAGGCCAGGCCTAGGGAAAGAGTTCCCAGGTCCAATTCAGGGACGTTGGGGGTGGAGCCAGGAGACTTTGGGGGTGGAGCCAGGAGCAAGGGTGTCATGACCACCATTGAACTCCAAAGGGAGTTCTGGTCATCACCTTTAAAGGGACTGCATTTAGGGTTGCCAAGTCCAATTCAAGAAACATCTGGAGACTTTGGGGGTGGAGCCATGGGACTTTGGGGGGGTGGAGCCGGGAGCAAGGGTGTGATGAGCAGAGTTAAACTCTGAAGGGAGTTCTGGCCATCACATTGAAAGGGACCGCACACTTTTTTAAAGGCCTTCCTTCCGTAGGAAATCATAAAGGATAGGGGCACCTTCTTTGGGGGTTCATAGAATAGGACCCCCTGGTCCAATGTTTATGAAACTTGGGGGGTAGTTTGGGAAGAGGCACCGGATGCTATGCTGAAAATTTGGCATCTCTACCTCAAAAAACAGCCCTCCCAGAGTTCCAGTTACCCGCGGATCAATTTTCCATTATTTCCTATAGAAATAAGTCTTCATAGGGAATAATGGAGTGCCCAGTAGCTATTTTCCTCCGCTTTCTGATGACCCTGGAGTGGGGCGGGGGGAGGGCCTCCAAACCAGGGGATCCCCTGCCCCCACCTGGGGATTAAGCAAACATTACAGGAAACCACAGCTTGCAGATAATTAAACACATAGAACCAAAGCTGTGCAAATAAGATTTAAGTATTCATCACACCATTTATTTATATAACCTTTTTCTTCTTTCAGACACATCTGTCCTTATAAGTTTTTTCAGAATCCTTCACAGTTCATTTCATAACACAAAAATGAAAAAAAAAAAAACCAATCTTGGATGCCAAATTTCGTTGAAAGATACCAACACCTGCTGTCCAGTGTGACTTTTACTCGCAGGAAGTACCATGTGTTCCAATTCCTTTTTTTCAGGCAGCAGTCCGCTTATCCACCAGATGCAGCAACATGATTCCGGCTATTCCCGTGTTTCATTTAAACTTCATCAGGCTGCATATTTATGCTAAGAACCCGTGCTTAGGCAACTGCTCTCACTGGCTTTTACACTCCATTCACACGAGAACCGTATCGTGCGGATTGTGAATGGAGCAGAAAAGCCAATGAGAGCAGTTGCCTAAGCACGGGTTCCTAGCATAAATATGCAGCCTGATGAAGTTTAAATGAAACACGGGAATAGCCGGAATCATGTTGCTGCATCTGGTGGATAAGCGGACTGCTGCCTGAAAAGAAAGGAATTGGAATACATGGTACTTCCTGCGAGTAAAAGTCACACTGGACAGCAGGTGTTGGTATCTTGCAACGAAATTTGGCATCCAAGATTGTTTTTGTTCCCATTTTTCTGTTATGAAATGGACTGAAGGATTCTGAAAAAACTTACAAGGACAGAAGTATCTGAAAGAAGAAAAAGGTTATATAACTAATTGGTGTGATGAATACTTAAATCTTATTTGCACAGCTTTGGTTCTATGTGTTTAATTACCCACCTGGGGATTGGCAACCCTAACTGCATTCCTTTTCAATGCCTTCCCTCCATTGGAAATAATGAAGGATAGGGGCACCTTCTTTGGGGGCTCATAGAATAGGACCCCCTGGTCCAACGTTTTTGAAACTTGGGAGGTGTTTTGGGGAGAGACATCGGATGCTATGATGAAAACGTTGTGCCTCTACCTCAAAAAACAGGCCCCTCCAGAGTCCCAGATACTCGCAGATCATTTCTCCATTATTCCCTATGAGAATCGGTCTCCATAGGGAATAATGGAGTGCCCAGCAGACATTTCCCTCCTCCCCCATTTTCTGATGACCCTAAAGTGGGGGGAGGGCCTCCAAAGCAGGGAGTCCTCTGCCCCCAACTGGAGATTGGCAACCCTAACCAGATCTTGTAGATTCTAGCCATCCAAGGAGAGTGAATGTTTTGGACAAAGGAGCTGTTGTGGGGGAAGAAACTCTGACAGACCTGTGACCATGGGGAGCAAAAGTGCGGTGAGCTCTACCTGCCAAATATTGAATCCAAGCTAACCAGTGGCTAAAACGGTCTCGATGGTGGATCTTCAACATCACTTGGGGAAGTTGTGCTCAAGTAGATAGGGTAGCCTTTCAAGCTGTGGTGCTGGAGAAGACTCTTGAGAGTCCCTTGGACTGCAAGAAGATCAAATCAGTCAGTCCTAAGGGAAATCCAACAGTCCTAAGGGAAATCCACTGTTCCCTTGAAGGTCAGATGCTGAAGCTCAAATGCTTTGGCCTCCGAATGAGAAGGGAGCACTCCCTGGAGTAGATCCTGATGCTGGGAAAGACAGAAGACAAAAGAAGAAGGGGACGGCAAAAGATGAGATGGCTGGACAGTGTTACTGATGTAACTAACATGAATCTGAGTTGACTTCGGAGGGTGGTGGAAGACCGGAAGTCCTGGCGTGACTTTGTCCATGGGGTGGCAAAGAGTCGGACTCAACTATGCGACTGAACAACAAAAGATAGGCTAGCCAACCTCCAGGAGGTGGCTAGAGATCTCCTGGGATTATGACAGAAAACAGTTCCTGTGGAGAAAATGGCCCCTTTGGGAAGTTGACTCTATGGCATTCTGCCCATCTGAAGTCCTTCCCCTTACTAAACCCCTCTCTCCTCAGACTCCACCCCCAAAATTTCCAGGTATTTCTTACTACATAGCACTGGCTGTATGTTTATAAGGGGATTAGATGGATTCATGGAGGACAAGTCAATCCATGGCTACTAGCCATGGTGACTGAGGGGAACCTCCACATTTAGAGGAACTAATCCTGTGAATTCCAGAGCCAGAAGGGAACATCCGGGGAAGGGCTCTACCTCTATGCCCTATTGCTGGCCACCCAGAGGAACTGTTTGTCCACTGTGTGAGACAGGATGCTGGTCTTTATAGACCACTGGACTGATGGAGCAGGGCTCTTCTGATGTTCTTATGAAGGCTTCAGCCTCTCTGCCCTGTTGTTATTCCTCCAGAGAAGAAGAAGAAGATATTGGATTTATATCCCACTCTCCACTCCGAAGAGTCTCAGAGTGGCTGACAATTTCCTTTCCCTTCCTCCCTCACAACAGACACCCTGTGAGGTGGGTGGGGCTGGAGAAGGCTCTCCCAGCAGCTGCCCTTTCAAGGTCAACCTCTGCCAGAGCTATGGCTGACCCATGGCCATGCTAGCAGGTGCAAGTGGAGGAGTGGGGAATCAAACCCAGTTCTCCCAGATAAGAGTCCGCGCACTTAACCACTACACCAAACTGGCTGGCCACTGTGTGAGACAGGATGCTGGGCTAGATGGACCACTGCTCTGATCCAGCAAGGCTCTTTTGTTCTTATGAAGGCCTCGGCCTCTCTGCCCTGTTGTTGGCCCTCCAGAGGAACTGGTTGGCCACTGTGTGAGACAGAATGCTGGGCCAGATGGACCACTGGTCTGAGCCAGCAGGGCTCTCCTCATGTTCTAATGAAGGCCTCGGCCTCTCTGCCCTGTTGTTGGCCCTCCTGAGGAACTGGTTGGCCACTATGTGAGACAGGAGGTTGGACTAGACGGACCACTGGTCAAATCCAGCAGGGCTCTTCTGATGTTCTTATTTTGTCCGGAGATCAGTTGTACTTCCGGGAAATCTCCAGTTTCCACCTGGCAGTTGGCAACCATAGGACACGAGGGTGCACTGGACCTGATAGAGCCCTAAAACCCGATTGGCAGCAGCCTTGTCTGCTCCAGTTTGGTGTAGTGGTTAAGTGTGCGGACTCTTATCTGGGAGAACTGGGTTTGATTCCCCACTCCTCCACTTGCACCTGCTAGCATGGCCTTGGGTCCGCCATAGCTCTGGTAGAGGTTGTCCTTGAAAGGGCAGCTGCTGTGAGAGCCCTCTCCAGCCCCACCCACCTCACAGGGTGTCTGTTGTGGGGGAGGAAGGTAAAGGAGATTGTGAGCCGCTCTGAGACTCATAACACCGGAGATCTCCCGCCCCCACTTGGAGGAGGAGAACCCTAAAACCAGGGTCCTGCCCTGCACCTAGTACATAGAACTTGGCCTTTCAGTCGCAGCCTCTTCATGGGCAACAGAGCCAGAGGGGCGCTGCTGATGGATTCCTGAGCCAAGCACCCAGGTCGGGACCCTTTTGGAGAGGGTCACCCTGGGATGACTTTGGAGTGGCAGGGATGGCTTCACCCTCTTCCGCCACTCAGTAACTCAAGCAGATAAGGATGTAGCAAAGTGAGCGGGGGGGGGGGGGGGAGAGAAGCAAGCACGGCGGGGTGGGTGCCCAGCATCAGGTTAACGGGGGCTGGATCAATTTCGCGCTGCTCCAAGCTTGAGTTTGGGAGAGGGTCAGGTCAAGAGCAGGTCAGGCTGAAATGCCACCCCCCCCCTTGCTTGGAATTCTCCGAAGGTCCCTTTGGATGATTAAAGGAGCCCGTGATGTTCGGAGTCGATCTGGTTTCTGTCAGAGTGTCCCCAGGGTAATGAAATCCCTCTCTCTCTGTGAGTGATGTGGGAGCCCTGGAAAGAAGGAGAGAGGAAGAACATACTTGGGAATGCAAATGTATGGAAAGGGAGTTGGGGGGGGGAGAGAAATGCACAGGAGGGGGTGTTGTCACCACCAGGAAGGTGACAGCGAAAGATGGGAGAACTGAAGTGTGGAGGAGAGAAATATGTGTGGAATTTGGAAGGGAGGGGGGAAGGACTGTATGGAGGGGGAGCCATGGCACCCTTGCGGGGCTGTCTCCCGGGGCTGGATTAACAATTAGGCCAAGTAGGCACTGGCCTATGGGCCCCACACCTTTAGGGGCCCTGGGCTGGTCTCCCTCCCTCCCCACCTGGTTTTCCCCCTGCTTGCAGCCCCCCACCCCAGCCTGCACTTGCAGCCAGCAACTGAGGCGCTCTTTGCCCCACTTGCCTGGTGCGGCTGCTGATGGCATCATCACCAAGACAGTGTGCGACTGCAATGAAAAAAGGCCAACGCCATGCTGGGAATTATTAGGAAGGGAATTGAAAACAAATCAGCCAGTATCATAATGCCCCTGTATAAATCGGTGGTGCGGTCTCATTTGGAGTACTGTGTGCAATTCTGGTCGCCGCACCTCAAAAAGGATATTATAGCATTGGAAAAGGTCCAGAAAAGGGCAACAAGAATTATTAAAGGTTTGGAACACTTTCCCTATGAAGAAAGGTTAAAACGCTTGGGGCTCTTTAGCTTGGAGAAACGTCGACTGCGGGGTGACATGATAGAGGTTTACAAGATAATGCATGGGACGGAGAAAGTTGAGAAAGAAGTCCTTTTCTCCCTTTCTCCCAATACGAGAACTCGTGGGCATTCAGTGAAATTGCTGAGCAGTCGGGTTAAAACGAATAAAAGGAAGTCCTTCTTCACCCAAAGGGTGATTAACATGTGGAATTCACTGCCACAGGAGGTGGCGGCGGCTACAAGCATAGCCACCTTCAAGAGGGGGTTAGATAAAAATATGGAGCAGAGGTCACACACCCCTGATGTAGCCAATCCTCCTGGAACTTACAGGGCTCTTCTTAGAGGGCCTACTGCAAGCTCCAGGAGATTGGCTACATCAGGGGTGTGTGGCCTAAGATGTAAAGGAGTTCCTGCTACCAAAAAAGCCCTGCAGGGAGGACCAGAGGTGGCGGGAGAGGGGGGATTTTCTGCCTTGTCTCATCTCCAGGCTTCTTGTTCCGCCTTCTGCACCAATGAAGATTAATGAGACTCCTCCAGCAGGTGCTGCAGCTGGCAAAACCTGGCAGCTCCTTGACTCTGTTTCCTCGGGCTGCCAACTCCAGGTGGAGGAAATCCTGGAAATCTGTGGGTGGTGCCTGGGGAAGAAGAAGAAGAAGAAGACTTCACTGCCACAGGAGGTGGTGGCAGCAACAAGCATTGCCAGCTCCAAGAGGGGATTGGATAAAAATATGGAGCAGAGGTCCATCAGTGGCTATTAGCCACAGTGTGTGTGTGTATAGGTCACTGTGTGACACAGAGTGTTGGACTGGATGGGCCACTGGCCTGATCCAACATGGCTTCTCTTATGTTCTTATGTGACACAGAGTGTTGGACTGGATGGGCCATTGGCCTGATCCAACATGGCTTCTCTTATGTTCTTCTGTGACACAGAGTGTTGGACTGGATGGGCCATTGGCCTGATCCAACATGGCTTCTCTTATGTTCTTCTGTGACACAGAGTGTTGGACTGGATGGGCCACTGGCCTGATCCAACATGGCTTCTCTTATGTTCTTATGTGACACAGAGTGTTGGACTGGATGGGCCATTGGCCTGATCCAACATGGCTTCTCTTATGTTCTTCTGTGACACAGAGTGTTGGACTGGATGGGCCACTGGCCTGATCCAACATGGCTTCTCTTATGTTCTTATGTGACACAGAGTGTTGGACTGGATGGGCCACTGGCCTGATCCAACATGGCTTCTCTTATGTTCTTCTGTGACACAGAGTGTTGGACTGGATGGGCCACTGGCCTGATCCAACATGGCTTCTCTTATGTTCTTCTGTGACACAGAGTGTTGGACTGGATGGGCCACTGGCCTGATCCAACATGGCTTCTCTTATGTTCTTCTGTGACACAGAGTGTTGGACTGGATGGGCCACTGGCCTGATCCAACATGGCTTCTCTTATGTTCTTATGTGACACAGAGTGTTGGACTGGATGGGCCATTGGCCTGATCCAACATGGCTTCTCTTATGTACTTATGTGACACAGAGCGTTGGACTGGATGGGCCATTGCCCTGATCCAGCATGGCTTCTCTTATGTTCTTATGTGACACAGAGCGTTGGACTGGATGGGCCATTGCCCTGATCCAGCATGGCTTCTCTTATGTTCTTTTGTGTCACAGAGTGTTGGACTGGATGGGCCATTGCCCTGATCCAGCATGGCTTCTCTTATGTTCTTATGTTTAAGAATAATGGTGATGAGGTGGTGGGGGGTATCTATCCATTAGATTGGTTGGCCTCCCCACCGTACTATCCTACTGCACTGATTTGCTGCACTGTCCTGCTATACCACCTTATTATACCATCTTGCTGGACCATTCTGTTGTACTCTTATTGAATATTGCAACTGTAATTGTAATTGGCTTTTATTGTAATTGTGATTTTATTATTTATGATGTACTCCACTCTGGCCCCCACGGAGGAATGGGCAGAATATAAATAAACTAATAATAATAATAATAATGAAGAAGAAGAAGACAACTGCAGATATATACTCCACCCTTCTCTCTGAATCAGAGACTCAGAGCCGCTTGCAATCTCCTATATCTTCTCCCCCTACAGCAGACACCCTGTGAGGTGGGTGGGGCTTAGAGCTCTCCCAGAAGCTTCCTTTTCAAGGACAACCTCTGCCAGAGCTCTGGCTGACCCAAGGCCATTCCAGCAGGTGCAAGTGGAGGAGTGGGGAGTCAAACCCGGTTCTCCCAGATAAGAGTCCGCACACTTAACCACTGCATGAAACTGGTTCTCTGAGAGGGTGGGGTTTGGGAAGGGGAAGGAGTTCCGCAGAGACATGATGCCATGGAGCCCACCCTTCAAAGCAGCTATTTCCTCCAAAGGTATGGCTCTCCGCTGTTTGGAGATCTGTTTAGATAGCTCCAGGTGGGCAGCCGTACTGGTCTGAAGCCAGAGAACAAAGCAGGAGTCCAGGTGCACCTTTAAGACCAACTATGTTTTATTCGGAATGTAAGCTTTCATATGCATGCAGGGGTGGAATTCCAGCAGGAGCTCCTTTGCATATCAGGCCACACACCCCTAATGAAGCCAATCCTCCAAGAGCTTACAATCCTCCAAGAGCTCTTTTTTGTAAGCTCTTGGAGGACTGGCTACATCAGGGGTGGGTGACCTAATATGCAAAGGAGCTCCTGCTAGAATTCCACCCCTGCATGCATGCATACGTCATCAGACAATGGAACGGGGTACAGTGAGCAGAGCTACACAGAGCTGGTGGGGAGTGGCGAAGAATGCAAAGTGGTACAAAGTAAGAACCCAACGGCCAAATAGTGAAATGAAGAAGCTGAAAGAACATTTGGTCTGGATAGCATTTGTGTGGGAAACCAATCCAACCGTAACTTGTCAGAATGGGAGAACGATGGTGAGACGGTCATAAGGCAGTAAACGGAGTCTATTGCTTGCAAGTTTGGGTTAAACTGAGAGCATGTCTTTCCCCGAGGTAAATCTGGGAGCTCTTCAGGCCGCACCTGGAGGTTGGCAACTCTAACACCACTCAGAAGGCTTCAAAGGGGACCCAGAGTGTTATTTTGGTATCTTGGAATTTTAAACAGCTGGAATAATCCATTAACCCACTCATTAACAGCTGGACTAGGTGGGTAGTCGTAAGCAAGAGGACAAAGTTAGAATCGACTTTAATGGCTTACTCAAGTTTTACTCACGGCATGAGCTTTTGTGTGCACGCAGGCTTTTTCGAATACAATCTAATGAAAGGAAACCATTCAAACTTATAAATGAAAGGAAACCATTCAACCTGGCTTAGCTCCCGCCTGCAAGGGGCTTTCAAGGCATTGGAGAAGCAGAGGTGGTTTGCCGTGGCCTTCCTCTGAAGAAGATGAAGAAGAAGATATTGGATTTATATCCCGCCCTCCACCCCGAAGAGTCTCAGAGCGGCTCACAATCTCCTTTACCTTCCTCCTCCACAACAGACACCCTGTGAGGTAGATGAAGATATTGGATTTATATCCCGCCCTCCACAGCAGCTGCTCTTTCAAGGACAACCTCTGCCTGAGCTATGGCTGACCCAAGGCCATTCCAGCAGGTGCAAGTGGAGGAGTGGGGAATCAAACCCGGTTCTCCCAGATAAGAGTCCGCACACTTAACCACTACACCAAACTGGCTCTGCAGAGCCTTCCTTGATGGTCTCGCATCCAAAAACTGACTCTGCTCAGCTTCCCCCAGCAAGAGGCTTTACAAGGCATTGGAGAAGCAGAGGTGGTGGCCATTGCTTTCCTCTGCAGAGCCTTCCTTGGTGGTCTCCCTTCCAAGATCCGGTTCTGCTTAGCTTCCCCTAGCAAGGCGCTTTCAAGACCAGTGAGAAGCAGAGGTGGTTGGCCACGGCTGTTAATGGGGCTGCCGCGATGGGAGCACATTCAGCCAGTGCTGAGGGAGCTGCACTGGTTGCCTGTTGTGTTCCGACTTTGGAACACCCTTCCAGAAGCCATAAGGGCGCTGCGGGATTTGTCTGCGTTCCGCAGGGCCTGTAAGACCGAATTGTTTAAACAGGCTTTTGCGGTTTGAAAAAGGGCTGCCACCGGACATCTTACAGAATGCTGGCGATCACAGTCGAGAATTCAATACCGCCTATACTGTACTGAAATAGCGCCATAGAATGGTTTTAAAGCTGATATACATAAATTATGGTTTTATATGTTTTATTGGATTGATTGTATTTTATGATGTTGTAAGCCGCCCTGAGTCCGCTTGCGGAGAGGGCAGGATATAAATTGAAAGTGATACATACATAAATAAATAAATAAATAAATAAATAAATAAATAAATAAATAGAATGGCCTTCCTCTGCAGAGTCTTCCTTGGTGGTCCCCCTTCCAAGTACAGTCCTGCTTAGCTTTCCCCCAGCAAGGGGCTTTCAAGGCCAGTGAGAAGCAGAGGTGGTTGGCCATGGCCTCCCTCTGCAGAGCCTTCCTTGGTGGTCTCCCTTCCAAGAACTGGTTCTGCTTAGCTTCCCCTAGCAAGGGGCTTTCAAGGCCAGTGAGAAGCAGAGGTGGTTGGCCATGGCCTCATCTGCAGAGCCTTCCTTGGTGGTCTCCCTTCCAAGTACAGTCCTGCTTAGCTTTCCCCCAGCAAGGGGCTTTCAAGGCCAGTGAGAAGCAGAGGTGGTTGGCCATGGCCTCCCTCTGCAGAGCCTTCCTTGGTGGTCTCCCTTCCAAGAACTGGTTCTGCTTAGCTTCCCCTAGCAAGGGGCTTTCAAGGCCAGTGAGAAGCAGAGGTGGTTGGCCATGGCCTCATCTGCAGAGCCTTCCTTGGTGGTCTCCCTTCCAAGTACAGTCCTGCTTAGCTTTCCCCCAGCAAGGGGCTTTCAAGGCCAGTGAGAAGCAGAGGTGGTTGGCCATGGCCTCCCTCTGCAGAGCCTTCCTTGGTGGTCTCCCTTCCAAGAACTGGTTCTGCTTAGCTTCCCCTAGCAAGGGGCTTTCAAGGCCAGTGAGAAGCAGAGGTGGTTGGCCATGGCCTCATCTGCAGAGCCTTCCTTGGTGGTCTCCCTTCCAAGTACAGTCCTGCTTAGCTTTCCCCCAGAAAGGGCCTTTCAAGGCCAGTGAGAAGCAGATGTAGTTGGCCATGGTCTTCCTCTGCAGAGTCTTCCTTGGTGGTCCCCCTTCCAAATAAAGTCCTGCTTAGCTTTCCCCCAGCAAGGGGCTTTCAAGGCCAGAGAGAAGCAGAGGTGGTTGGCCATGGCCTCATCTGCGAAGCCTTCCCTGGTGGTCCCCCATCCAAGTACAGTCCTGCTTAGCTTCTGACATCCGCTGAGATCAGGCTGTGACATGCCACCTTCCCGCCTGGCTTTTAAGCTCTATCAGCTGGAATTGCTTGGGTCACGCTAGCTGGATTAGCGTGTTAGGGCGCCCGAGCAAAGTGGAAACAGGGCTGCGGCTCAATTGCATTCGGCAGTGGTCCCTTCTTTGCAAGCTGCCGCGCTCCTCCCAAGATTCCACACATTTCAGACCAGATTTGCTGCATCACATTCATCCCTCCCTAGAAAAAAAAAAAAGATGTTGTTTGCGTCTCAAAAAGCCCTGGCTCTCACACACCTGCTCGGAAGTCATGCTAGGCTGGACACACCCTGAGAACACTCCCTTGAGTGCATAAACATTTAATTTTCATACAAACTAATACATACCTCCTTACGCATTATAGAGCAGCATCCCCAACACGGTGCCCACGGGCACCAAGACACCAGCTGGCACCTTTGGGGATGCCCACCAAGTTTTATTTTTTTGGAAACTGGGTGTTTTGTTCTGCCAAGAGTTGTTCTGCCAAGCTAAGGCGAGGACAAACACCGGGCTGTGGCTCGGTGGTAGAGCATCCGTTTGGGATGCAGATGGTCCCAGATTCCATCTCTGGTACCTCCAGTTAAAAGATCTGGCAGAAGGTGATGTGAAGGACCTCTGCCTGAAACCTTGGGAGAGCAGCTGCCAGTCTGAGTAGACAATACCGCCTTTGATGGACCAATTGTCTGATTCAGTATAAGGCAGATTCGTGTGTTTGTGAACCCACACAGAGAACCGAGTGTTCAGGGCTGGGCAGGGATGGAATTCTAGCAGGAACTCCTTTGCATATTAGGCCACACACCTCTGATGTAGCCAATCCTCCAAGAGCTTGCAAGCTGGCACCTTTGGGGATGTCCACCAAGGGTTTTTTTTGGGGGGGGGGATTGGGTGGGGCCATGTGTGGCTGTTAGCAGAGGTGGAATTCTAGCAGGAGCTCCTTTCCATATTAAGCCACACACCCCAATGCAGCCAATCCTCAAAGAGCTTACAAAAAAGAGCTTTGTAAGCTCTTGGAGGATTGGCTACATCAGGAGGGGGGAGGCCTAATATGCAAAAGAGCTCCTGCTAGAATTCCACCCTTGGCTGTTGGGGCTGCTGATGCCTAGTTAAGGGCAGGGGATCCCCCAGTTTGGAGGCCTTCCCCTGCTTCAGGGTCATCAGAAAGCGGGGTGGGGGAGGGAAATGTCTGCTGGGCACTCCATTATGCCCTATGGAGACCGATTCCCATAGGGTATAATGGAGAATTGATCGGTGGGTATCTGGGGCTCTGGAGAGGCTGTTGTTTGAATTAGAGGCACCAAATTTTCAGTATGTCATCTGGTGCTTCTCCTCGAAACACTCCCCAAGTTTCAAAAAGATTGGACCAGGAGGTCGAGTTCTATGAGCACCAAAAGAAGGTTCCCCTATCCTTCATTATTTCCAAATGGAGGGGATGCATTTCAAAGGAATGCGGTCCCTTTAAATGTGATGGCCAGAGTCCCTTTGGAGTTCAATCGCGCTTGCCACACCTTTATTTCTGGCTCCACCCCCAAAGCCCCCAGATATTTCTTGGGTTGTACCTAGCAACCCTAGTGGCTGTTGCTTATCAGGGCTTCCGATTGGCGACTGGCGGCTTGACTGCCAGAGCTGGATACCTGAACGCCAACTCTTTTAGGGTTACCAGATTCAGGCTGAGAAATTCCTGGCTATTTGGGGGCGGAGCTTGAGGAGGAAAGTGTTTGGGCAGGGGAGGGGCTTAAGCAAGATATAGTAAAGTACAGTCCACCTTTCAAAGCAGCCATTTTAGTTTAGTTTAGTTTAGTTTAGTTTAGTTTATTTGTAATTTGTATCCCGCCCTTCCCACCAGGTGGCTCAGGGCGGCTTACAGCATATAAAATCTAACATAAGAATATAAAAATTTAGACATTTCACACAGTTTACATAGTTAAAATTAAACATTTCACACAATTTACATAGTTAAAACATTAAAAACATACAGCGATCTTATAAAAACTACACTCAGTTTCAAGTTCCAAGTGCCGGTTAGTTGTAAACCAGCCGGAAGAGGACTGTCTTACAGGCCCCGCGGAATTGAGCGAGATCCCGCAGGGCCCTTACCTCTTCCGGCAGCTGGTTCCACCAGGAAGGGGCCATTACGGAGAAGGCCCTATCCCTAGTAGATTTCAAACGGGCTTCCTTTGGCCCGGGGACAACAAGGAGATTTTGAGTTCCTGATCTCAGTACTCTCTGGGGAACATGTGGGGAGAGACGGCCCCTCAGGTAGGCTCTTGGAGATCAATCCAGGTAGGTAGCCCTGTTGGTCTAAGTTTTATTCAAGGTAGTGTTCCCTCTACGCTGAGTTAGCGTTCCCTCTACGCTCCGTTTTTTAGCCTCCAGTTCACACATTTTTGTCTTTGCTCAGGAAAAACAGCCCCAGAGCAAACTAATTTATGCTGTAGCTCACAACTTTAATACAAGGAGCTCACCAAGTAGAATTTTTGCTCACAAGACTCCACAGTTTAGAGAGACGATTGGGTATGAGCGTTCGTGGGCATGCACACTGCTTCAGGCCAGTTGCAATAGCAGATCTCCAGCCACCACCTGGAGGCTGGCAACCCTAAACCCTCCCCTTGTTATCCCTCTCCCCCCATTGATATTCAGAGGCTTTCTGTCTCTGGAGGGGGGGGCAGTTCCTTTTAGTCATTGTGGCTAATAACCATTCAGGGACCTCTCCTTAATGGATTTGTCTAATCCCCTTTTAAAGCCAACTAAATAAGTGGATTTCTTCTCTATTTGTTCTGATATTTATGCCCCGGTACTCTAAGCACTGCACCGCCCACAATGAGTTGCCATCACCACAACTTGTTGGAAGAGGGAGAGGGATGGAAATTAGGTTGCCAGCTGCCAGAAAGGGGAGGGGGGGAGAATAGGAAAAAGCTGTCCTTTTTTAGAAGTTAAAAGGGATGTTATGTACTGGGATGGTACCTCCAGCAACTGAAAAGTTTCATCTTTGAGGTTTGCTGTTTTAGTTTTAGTTTCAACTAGACAATGGTTTTAACTCCTAAGGCTGCCAGCCTCCAGGTGGGTAATATATCACACCTATGTATGGAAACTTGCTAGTCTGAGAGCCAGTTTGGTATAGTGGTTAAGGTGCAGACTCTTATGTGGGAGAACAGGGTCTGATTCCCCACTCCTCCACTTGCAGCTGCTGGGATGGCCTTGGGTCAGCCATAGCTCTCATAGACCTTCTTCCCCTGTAGTGGTTAAGTGTGCAGACTCTTATGTGGGAGAACAGGGTTTGATTCCCCACTCCTCCACTTGCAGCTGCTGGGATGGCCTTGGGTCAGCCATAGCTATCACAGGAGTTGCCCTTCCCAGTTTGAGAGCCACTTTGGTGTAGTGGTTAAGTGTGCAGACTCTTATCTGGGAGAAACGGGATTGATTCCCCACTCCTCCACTTGCACCTGTTGGAATGGCCTTGGGTCAGCCATAGCAATCGCAGGAGTTGTCCTTGAAAGGGCAGCTGCTGCGAGAGCCCTCTCAGCCCCACCCACCTCACAGAGTGTCGGTTGTGGGGGGAGAAGATACAGGAGATTGTAAGCCGCTCTGAGTCTCTGATTCAGAGAGAAGGGCGGGGTATAAGTCTGCAGTCTTCTTTTTTATTGTATCTTACTCAGGGCTTTTTTTGAGCAGGAATGCAGTTCTGGCTGGCTTGGTGTAAGGGGGTGTGGCCTAATATGCAAACGATCCCCTGCTGGTGTTTTCCTACAAAACAAGCCCTGTGTGAAACAATGATGATTTCAGGGGGTGTGGCCTAATATGCAAATAAGTCCCTGGTGGGCTTTTTCTACAAAAAAGCCTTGATCTTTTTGTTGAATATCATGTCAGTTTCGCTTGAAGACTGATGTAAGGTTGTGAATAAAGGTGCTGTTTTTTTCTATTATTCTGTGATTTTATTGTTAATAAGTGCGACAAGTGATTGATTGAGTTCAAACATTGCAATTATTTTTCATTATTTTTTCCACAGTTATATTGTTGGTAGCCAGTTTGGTGTCGTGGTTAAGTGTGCAGACTCTTATCTGGGAGAACCAGGTTTGATTCCCCACTCCTCCGCTTGCAGCTGCTGGAATGGCCTTGGGTTAGCCATAGCTCTCGCAGAGCTGTCCTTGAAAGGGCATTTTCTGGGAGAGCTCTCTCAGCCCCACCCACTTCACAGGGTGTCTGTTGTGGGGAGGAAGGTAAAGGGGATTGTAAGCCGCTCTGAGACTGATTCAGAGAGGAGGGTGGAGTATAAATCTACAGTCTTCTTCTTCAGAACTCTAGGGTTGCTCGGCTAGCCTCCCGGTGGGGCCTGGAGATAGAATTGCCAGGTCTTGGTTGGAAAATACCTGGAGACTTTGGGGGTGGATCCATAGAGGGCAGGGTTTGGGAAGGGGAGGGGCCTCAGCATGGCACTATGCCCTAGAGTCCACCCTTCAAAGGAGCCATTTTCTCCAGGAGAACTGATCTCTGCTCGCTGGAGAAAAGTTGTTGTAAAAGTAAGAGATCTCCAGGCCACACCACATCTCATACTATTATGGTTGATCTCTAGACTACAGTAATCATTTTCCCTGGAGAAAATGGCTGCTTTGGAGGGCAGACTCTGTGACATTGTACCCCACGGAGGTCCCTGTTCTCCTCAGGCTCCACCAGTTTCCCCACCTGGATCTGGCAACCCCGTTCCCCATCCCTAATCTTGGATGTGGCAGCCCTAAAACTGAGGACCCCTGAGGCCTAGTCCAGACACATGTTAGTTCTGTCAATATATTATATGTAAAATGAAGGGGGGGGGGGGTTGAATAGAGGCCCACTTCCCAAGGCTGTCGGAAGAATGAAGGAGATGAGGAAATGTTATTACCTGCCTTAATTCTTAGGTTGGACTATAAATTTAAGCAAAAAAAAAAAAAAACTAGACAGGCCAGTGTTTTCCTGTTCGTTGGCGAAGCCTTTAATTAAAACCACACTGGCTGGTCTTCCTGAAGTAGAGGCCTACAATGTAGCTACAGAGAGCTTTGACTCCATGGATAAGTTTGCTGTTACAGTCTCTCTCTCTCTCTCTCTCTCTCGCTTTCCTTTTTCTTTTTTCACTTTTTCCTTGGCGTGAGTGAGGAGCCGTCGGTGGACAAAGGTTACTGCATAAATTCCAAGCGCTGGGCACAAGACAGTCGTCCCTTCACTGAGGGCGGCAAGTGTGAAGTTAAGAGATAAAGAGGGAATTATGCGATAAGGTCGCCTTAATCCTGGGTTGCTTCATGCAATTAAAATGAGCTTCACCTGCCAGTAATTGGATGGAGGCACTCTGCCAAGCCAGCCAGCATCTCCCGAACCGGGCGCAAGGCGGGAAACTCGCAGAAGAGAGAGAGTCAACTTATCACCTCTGGAGAGGGGAGGAAGGGAAGAAAAAGTTAAATAAAAAAAAATATATAAAAAGCAACCAAGAGTGCCGAAGGAGAGGGGGTGGCAGCGGGGGGAAGAGGAGGCAGGGACATTAGAGAGATGAAAGTGGAAAGAGCTGGCAGAGGATTAGTGGCCTTTCCAAGTTTGCAGGAGAAATCCCTGCCATTTCTTTTTTTGCTCTTTCTGCAAGAGGGGGGAATTAGTTTGCATTCCTGACCGGGCAACGACTCACGCTTTGGCCACAAGGATGAGGTCTGAGTCACCCTGGGGAAAGGGTTGTCAACCTACAGATGAGGCCTTGCGTTCTCCTGGTTGCCAATCCCCAGGTGGGGCAGGGAAAATAGGTTAGAGAAACCTCTGCGAAGACCAGCCTCCGAAAAAAAGTACCAAATTTGCTATAAAATTATAATACTTCAAAACGTCTACGTCATTCTATATACAAAGTAACGTAAGGAACGCCGGTGACCCCACCCAAAGTCACTCAAATGACAAGCCAATGTCCAAAATTTCTTATCAGTTTGGAGTAGGTCGCAATTCCAACGATGAAATTCTCCACAGAGACCGATGCTCCGACGTTTTCTCCTGTACAGCCTGGCACATAGAGTGATACGCGATGTGGTAGTACTTTATCCCACGTTTCGCATTAGCTTCTATGAGCTTTCGAAAATATTTCACAATTCAAACGCTGCCGCTGAAGATCGCTTTCTTTCAGTGTGGTCAATTAGGGTTGCTGATGCCCAGGTGGGGGCAGGGGATCCCCTGGGTTGGAAGCCCTCCCCCTGCTTCAGGGTCATCAGAAAGTGGGAGGGGGGAGGGAAATGTCTGCTGGGCACTCCACTATTCCTTGTGGAGACTGATTCCCATAGGGTATAATGGAGAATTGATCCGTGCATATCTGGGGCTCTGGGGGGCTTTGTTTTTTTTAGATAGAGGCACCAATTTTTTTTGCATAGCATACGGTGCCTCTCCTCAAGACACCCTCCAAGTTTCAAAAAGATTGGACCAGGGGATTCACTTCTATGAGTCCCCAAAGAAGGTGCCCCTATCCCTATCCTTCATTATTTCCAATGGAGGGACGACGTTTAAAAGGTGTGGTCCCTTTAAATGTGATGGCCAGAACTCCCTTTGGAGTTCAATTAGGCTTGTCACACTCTTGCTCCAGGCTCCACCCCAAAGTCTCCTGGCTCCACCCCCAAAGTCCTCAGATATTTCTTGAATTGGACTTGGCAACCCTAGTCTCAGGGCATTTTTGGTAGCAGGAACTCCTTTGCATATTAGGCCACCCCCCCAATGTAGTCCACTCTGGTTAGTACTTGGATGGGAGACCTCCTTGAAATACCCAGTCGAGAGGCAGGAGCAGGCTTTATTCAGCCACCTTTCTGAATATCCTTCAGGCCTCCAGTAAGAGTCAGTCACCAGAGACTGCCATGACTTCCAGGTGCATACACACACACACAGGCCGTTTTCGCACTAGCCTTTGCTCCAGCGTAGCGCCCCATTTACTTCCGGATCTTTTCCTGGATTTCGCACCTCTTGCTCCGGCGCCACGCTTTGCTCTGGCGCTTCAGGGGTTTTACACCGGAGTATGTTTTTCAGCATGCTGCCGGAGTTTTTGAAAACCTCCGGATCCACGCCGGATCCACTCCGCGGACTTTGCAGTGGGAAATCCATCCACGCCGGATCGACTGCTGTGTGGGCGGCACCCTCTCCCTTTCCGTCCTCCCACCCCATCCACCCCCTTGGCCAATCATCAGCCTTTCGCGGCGCTTCCCCGAAGTGCCGGCGCGGCCATTTTTTTTTTTAAACTTCACAGTTTTGCGTAATAGCGATATTTCGAAATTAACGAAGGGAAAAAAAAAAACCCTCCTGGAATAGCCTCAATTGCCACTTTAATTGGTTTCGCTGGAATTTTTTTTTATTATTATTGACTTTAGTTGCGTAATTTCGCTGCTGCGTAATCTCGATAATGTGAAAACGACCATTGTTGGGGGGGGGGGGAATCTAGTGCCGGTGCGGGCCAAAGCGTTCATGTGTTGTGTGTTTTAAAAAGGGAATGCCTCCCTCAGCTGTGCCACCAGGATTTCTGGACCTGCATGGGAAGTTGGAGTCCTGCATTCTTCTCCCTGGCTACATTCTGCTCGGTTAGAATTTTTTTTAAAAAAATAACCCCCTTCCTAAAAAAAAAAAAAAAATCCTGGTCTCTACAGGAATTTCCCATCCAGTTGTTGGCAACCCAAGCTTGTGTTCTTCAGTCCATCCTTATCATGATAAGGAGAGACGCACGGACAGTCCCCATCTTAACAGTGCTGTGGTGTGTGAGCTCCATTTTGGACTAGGGCCCCAAAACACAAAAGGATGGCTTCAGTCTTCATTTGTGTTGGTTTTGTGACCTATAGCTGCCCTAGAGAAGCCACTGTTTGCTCCGCTGGGGAAACAGACGTGCCCCCGATGGACTATAAGGAACGTTGCCAAGAGGCCTAGAGAAAAAAAAACATCCCTTTAACTGAGGCTTAATGTGTGGAAATAGACAGAAGATTTTCATGGCACAGAGATAAATTACCTCATCTGGTAAATTACCTCATCTGGTAATCCCATTAAGCCTCTCTTAAAGGGACAGGCCATTTTCCCCTCAAAGTTATTGGCAACCCTAAACTGCCTGGAGAAAAAGTGTCCTGCGCCTTTAATGAAGAAGAAGACGAAGAAGAAGAAGAAATTGGATTTATATCCCCGCCCTCCATTCCGAAGAGTCTCAGAGCGGCTCACAATCTCCTTTACCTTCCTCCCCCACAACGGACACCCCTGTGAGGTGGGTGGGGCTGGAGAGGGCTCTCACAGCAGCTGCCCTTTCAAGGACAACCTCTGCCAGAGCTATGGCTGACCCAAGGCCATTCCAGCAGCTGCAAGTGGAGGAGTGGGGAATCAAACCCGGTTCTCCCGGATAAGAGTCCGCACACTTAACCACTACACCAAAATGGAGACATAATAGGATGCGATTACTGCTGACTTGAGGTTATCTACCTCCAAAACCTTCACGACACATATTGAGCATCTATTGAAGGGGAAGGGGGTGGGAGGCAAGGTGTCATGGTATATATAGCCTGATCTCCTCAGATCTCAGAAATTAAGCAGGGTGGGGTGCTTGGAAGTGGGACCACCAAGGAAGGCTCTGCAGAGGAAGGCCACGGCCAAGCACCCTCTGCTTCTCACTTGCTTTGAAAGCCCCTTGCTGGGGGAAGCTAAGCAAGATCAGTACTTGGATGGGAGAACACCAAGGAAGGCTCTGCAGAGGAAGGCCACGGCCAAGCACCTCTGCTTCTCACTTGCTTTGAAAGCCCCTTGCTGGGGGAAGCTAAGCAAGATCAGTACTTGGATGGGAGGCCACCAAGAAAGGCTCTGCAGAGGAAGGCACTGGCTACCCACCTTGGCTTCTCATTTGCCTTGAAAGCTCCTTGCTGGGGTTGTCACTTGGGAGACTATTAAAGAAGACTGCAGTGGAAGGCCATGGCCAACTATGCTTTTCCCTTGCCTTGAAAGCCAAGCAGGGTCAGTATTTGGATGGGTTCTTGTTTGAGTTTGCTGTCAAAGACCAATGCAGCCAGTGGCTCCCATAGCAAACTTGACAATCTAGGGGAGGGGGTCCTCAGCGTGGTGCCCATGGGTGCCATAACTTCTGTCAGCACTTTTTCTGATGCCTGCCAAGCAAGGCTCTTTTTGGTAGAAAAAGCCCAGCAGGCACTTATTTGCATATTAGGCCACACCCCCCTGACATCCGCATTGTTTCACATAGGGCTTTTTTGGTAGAAAAAGCCTAGCAGGGACTCATTTGCATATTAGACCACACACCCCCTGATGCCAAGCCAGCCAGAGCTGCATCCCTGTGTGTTCCTGCTCAAAAAAGCTCTGCTGCCAACCATTTTTAGAAAGTGGATGGAGCCACATGGGGCTTCGGCCTGGCAAAGTTTCTGAGAGCCAGTTTGGTGTAGTGGTTAAGTGTGCGGACTCTTATCCGGGAGAACCGAGCTGCTGGAATGGCCTTGGGTCAGCCATAGCTCTGGCAGAGGTTGTCCTTGAAAGGGCAGCTGCTGTGAGAGCCCTCTCCAGCCCCACCCCACCTCACAGGGTGTCTGTTGTGGGGGAGGAAGGTAAAGGAGATTGTGAGCCGCTCTGAGACTCTTCGGAGTGGAGGGCGGGATATAAATCCAATATCTATAAATCCAATATCTTCTTCTTCTTCTGATTGGCCATTGGAGATCTGACTGCTTGTACAGGTTTTTTTTAATATTTATATTGCTTTGGCAGCAATGTTACCCAAAGAGGCAGTCTCCTATTTAATTTGGGGGAAATAGCTTAAAGGAGACAAAGTGAGAGGGGGCTAATTGGGATTCTCCGCCTCTTTATATAAGGATCTTTCCCACAAAGAACTCTTGAAATAAACCTGGAATGAGTTTTATTGAAATAGAAATTAACGTGCAAAATATGTGGAAAAAAACCACACAAACTAGCTAAGAGGAAATCAGGGAGGAGATGGGAGAAGGTAATTTCAGGGAGGCTATAGGTCCATGGAGGCAGCAATGAAACAATCAGCGTTTCACAGAAAAGAGAAGACCCACACACAAGTGGGGGTGTGAGATACGACACTGAGAACACAAACACGCTGCTATGGAGCGGGAATGCTACAGTTATAGGGGGAAATGTTCCCTGGGGCAGTCTGATGTATTTGCCGCAAAACAATGATGTGATGAGTTTTTCAGAGGTCAACAATGACTTGGGAGAAACTTCATGTGTTTATCTGAGGTGAACTATAATAATGCTTGATGGCCCTCTGAGCAGAGAAACTACCAAGGCTTAGAGAATAGGATTGTTGCTTAATTATGGTAAACGAGCGAGGAGGAGAGAGGCTGGGTGTGGATGAGGTTAATCCCAGGTGACAAGATCTCTCTTGAGAGACCCATTGTCCTAAATTATGCATCTCTTTAGGGTGGGGAGGAGGTCATTAGCCGGCCAGCAGCTCTTTCCCACTCTTCTAAACGATGTGTCCAGGCTTGTCCTTGGCTGGCATCCATTTTGTGTCATTTCAGCCCAAGTAGTGGATGGCAGTTTATTATATTTGAGCTGAAGTATACATATTAGGAAGGGTGTTTACAGGTTTTTCTGTCTATAAACTGCCCCTCAGCAAGAGGAGGGGTCTCACTGCTAACAGCAGCTGCCGCCACAACATAAAGATCTTCACTGTGTGCCTGAAGATAAGATAGAGCAATAAGGTCTGAAGAAATATCTGCGGACTTTGGGGGTGGAGCCAGGAGACTTGGGGGGTGGAGCCGGGAGCAAGGGTGTGGCAAGCACAACTGAACTCCAAAGGGAGTTCGGGCCATCCCATTTAAGGGGACTGCACGCCTTTTAAATGCCTTCCCTCCATTTGGAAATAATGAAGGCTAGGGGCACCTTCTTTGGGGGCACATAGAATTGGATCCCCTGGTCCAATCTTTTTGAAACTTGGAGGCTGTTTTGAGGAGAGGCACCGGATGCTATACTGAAAATTTGGTGCCTCTACCTCAAAAAAACAGCCCATCCAGAGTCCCAGATAAACAGATCAATTCTCCACTATACTCTATGGTAATCGGTCTCTGTGGGGAATAATGGGGTGCCCAGCTGACATTTCTGTCTGCCCCCCACCTTTCTGATGACCCTGAAGAGGGGGGAGGACTTCTAAACTGGGGGATCCCCTGCCCCCACTTGGAGATTGGCAACCCTAGTAGAACCTGAGGAGGACAGAGACAAAGTGTGCGGACTCTTATCTGGGTTTGATTCCCCACTCCTCCACTTGCAGCTGCTGGAATGGCCTTGGGTCAGCCATAGCTCTCGTAGGAGTTGTCCTTGAAAGGGCAGCTGCTGGGAGAGCCCTTTCAGCCCCACCTACCTCACAGGGTGTCTGTTGTGTGTGTGGGGGGGGGGGAGAAGGTAAAGGAGATTGTGACCACTCTGAGATTCAGAGTTTAGGGTGGGATATAAATCCATTATCTTCTTCTTCAATGGGCTACAGTGCTCTATAGCAGGGGTGGCCAACGGTAGCTCTCCAGATGTCTTTTTGCCTACAGTTCCCATCAGCCCCAGCCATTGGCCATGCTGGCTGGGGCTGATGGGAGTTGTAGGCAAAAAGACATCTGGAGAGCTACCGCTGGCCACCCCTGCAGGTAGACAGCCATGGCAGACGCCACTCCCACTGCCAAGCTGGCCTTACCCTCCTGCTTCTCCTTCTTGTCAGGCCGCAGCAGCGAACAAGCTGGTATTTACGGCAGGGGGCCGCCGGATGGGTTTTCTGAAGAGATGCAAAGCGAGCGGGGCGCACCTCTATGGTTTTTAATACACTTTTTTTGATAATGAAGTTGAAATAGCCTCATAAAAGGGCCTCCAAACGCAGGAGAAGCCTGCCGTTTACGAGGCCCATAAGTCTTCTCCTGGCATTTAATCAATGTCCCTTTAATCTGCACTGCCTTAGTTTGTTTCTGCTTAAGATTAGCGGCTGTAAAAATTATTAGGGGATTGTCTCAGCTGGGGAGGCGGGTGGGGGGGGGAAGAGCCCTCTGGCAACCAGCTGTCCCGCCAGCATGGAGGGCCTGTGCGTGTCTGGGTCTGCCAGCGTTGCCAATCCCCAGGTGGGATAGAATAGAGAGGTCTGAGAGAGGTCACTATAATGGATTCCACAACAAAAAATGCAAGCTAGTGACCAATTTACTAAGAGGTATATAGAAATCAGTCCAAATGTCCAAAACATGTATATTCAAGTCCCAAAGTAGTGTGGTGACAAGCCAATGGATTGTTGGCCCTCCTCCCACTTCAGGGTCATCACAAAGCAGGGGGGGTAGAAGGTAGGAAATGTCTGCTGGGCACTCCACTATTCCCTATGGAGACCGATTCCCATTGGGTACAATGGAGAATTGATCCGTGGTATCTGGGGCTCTGGGGGGCTGTTTTTTGAGGTAGAGGCACCAAATTTGCAGCAGAGCATCTGGTGCCTCTCCTCAATACACTCCCTTTTTGGAACACAGTATAATGTAAATATCTGGGGACTTTGGAGGTGGAGCCAGGAGACTTTGGGCATGGAGCCAGGAGACACTGAGGGTGGAGCCAGGAGCAAGGGTTTGACAAGGATAATTGAACTCCAAAGGGAGTTCTGGTCTGGCCATCACGTTTAAAGGGACCACACACCTTTTAAATGCCTTCCCGCCATTGGAAATAATGGATAGGGGCACCTTTTTGGGGACTCACAGAATTGGACCCCCTGGTCCAATCTATTTGAAACGTAGAGGGTACTTTGGGGAGGGGGACTGGATGCGATGGTGCAAATTTGGTGCCTCTACCTCAAAAAACAGCCCCCTCAGAGCCCCAGATACTCATAGGTCAATTCTCCATTATGCCCTATGGGAATCGGTCTCCATAGAGAAAAATGGAGTGCCCAGCAGACATTTCCCTCCCTGCTTTCCGATGATTTTGAAGCAGGGGGAGGGCCTCCAAACCGAAGGATCCCCTCTCCCCACCTGCGAATTGGCAATCCTGTATAGCAGGGGTGGCCAACAATAGCTCTCCAGATGTTTTTTGCCTACAACTCCCATCAGCCCCAGCCTGCACGGCCAATGGCTGGGGCTGATGGGAGTTGTAGGCAAAAAAACATCTGGAGAGCTACCATTGGCCACCCCTGCTGTATAGTTTGCAGGCAACTTTGAGACCCAAAAGGTCTCTTTTAAAAATTAAGCATTGCTTCTCCCCCTTTGGCCTGGCCTTCCTGCCCTGTTAAAGTGAGTTTTCTCTGCTAAAAGGCCCTGGGGAGGGGTGGTGGTGAGGAAACCTAGTTTGCACTATTAATCTCTTACCTGTAAAAATAGCAATTTAAGAGGATTTCATTATTCAGAGCTTCTCTGTCCGCAGGGAATTCTCTGTCTATCACATTAATAGCAAGCGGTTAGAAAGTGAGGGAGGTTAATATCACAGTGTTTCTTACCCTTAGTGCTTTCAGTTTTCCATTTCCTCCTCCTAAGTTTGCCAGCTGATCTTAAAACCCACACTGTCCTGCTTCTGTGCCTTTTGGAACAGTTCAATTGCAGGGTTGCCAGCCTCCAGGTAGGGCCTAGAGATCTCCCACTTTTATAACTGATCTCCAGCTGGCAGAGATTTTATTTTAGATCAGCTCCCCTGTAGAAAATGAACATATATGAATATATGAAGCTGCCTAATACTGAATCAGACCCTCGGTCCATCAAAGTCAGTATTGTCTACTCAGACTGGCAGTGGCTCTCCAGGGTCTCAAGCTGAGGTTTTTCACACCTATTTGCCTGGACCCTTTTAGTTGGAGATGCCGGGGATTGAACCTGGGAGCTTCTGCTTACCAAGCAGATGCTCTATCACTGAGCCACCGCCCCTCCCCATAAACGGGGAGCTTTGAAGAGCAGGCCCTATGGCATTGCGCCCTGCTGAGGCCCCTCCCCTCCCCAAACTCCACCCTCTCTCGGATCCACCCCCAAAGTCTCCAGGTATTTTCCAACACAGACCTGGCAACACTAGTTGGCAGAAGTCATAAGCTGAAACATCACAGTATGAAGGTCAGCATTATTTAGGGTTTTCAGTGCTGGACTCAGAAATGCCTGGAGATTTCGGGAAGGTAGACTTTGGGGAGGGGAGGAAAATCAGCAGGATATTAACCCCCCTGTGACCACCTTCTAAAGCAGCTGTTTTCTCCAAAGGAAATGGATCTCTGAAGTCTGGAGATCAGTTGTCATCCCAGGAAGTTTCCAGGCCCCTCCTGGAAGTTGGCAACCCTATCTAAGCCTGCTGGTGCTGTAGAGAAAAGTGCAGGGGTTTGAGGAAAAGTTGGCACCAGTTTTCGTCTAGCCCTCGGATCATGTTAGGCTGCCAACCTCCAGTGGGGTCTGGAGACCTTCTGGAGTCACAACCAGACAGCAGCCTGCAGGGCTTCCTTCCTTCCTTCCTTCCTTCCTTCCTTCCTTCCTTCCTTCCTTCCTTCCTTCCTTCCTTCCTTCCTTCCTTCCTTCCTTCCTTCCTTCCTTCCTTCCTTCCTTCCTCCCTCCCTCCTTCCCTCCCTCCCTCCTTCCTTCCTTCCTTCCTTCCTTCCTTCCTTCCTTCCTTCCTTCCTTCCTTCCTTCCTTCCTTCCTTCCTTCCTTCCTTCCAGTTTGGTGCAGAGAACCAGTTTGGTGTAGTGGTTAAGTGCGCGGACTCTTATCTGGGAGAACTGGGTTTGATTCTCCGCTCCTCCACTTGCAGCTGCTGGAATGGCCTTGGGTCAGCCATAGCTCTTGTCCTTGAAAGGGCAGCTTCTGTG
This sequence comes from Heteronotia binoei, assembly GCF_032191835.1. NCBI lineage: Eukaryota > Metazoa > Chordata > Lepidosauria > Squamata > Gekkonidae > Heteronotia > Heteronotia binoei. Next base: position 134,158,792 of record NC_083228.1, on the reverse strand, counting down.
AGAGCTCTCTCAGCCCCACCCACCTCACACGGTGTCTGTTGTGGGGGTAGAAGATATAGCAGATTGTGAGCCGCTCTGAGTCTCTGATTCAAGAGAGAAGGGCAGGGTATAAATCTGCAGTGTCCTCCTTCCTTCCTTCCTTCCTTCCTTCCTTCCTTCCTTCCTTCCTTCCTTCCTTCCTTCCTTCCTTCCTTCCTTCCTTCCTTCCTTCCTTCCTTCCTGTCTTGCAGCTCTCAAACCTCTGATGTTCATGTCTTGCATCTCTTGAACACCTGACATTTATTCTGTGCGGCTCTTACGTTAAGCAAGTTTGGCCACCCCTGTTCTCATAGCTAATTTTTAGTAATTTAAAGGTGTGGTTAACCTATTTTTTTTTAAATAAAACTTATTGTTATCTAAGGCCAGGGAAGTGCAAGCCCTCGTTATAGTCTTGAATTCCCCCTGCATGCCGGCTCTGATCACTAACATGAATGAAAGAAAACAGACATCAAATACAAAAGGTAAGCCTCCCCAGTCCGCTGTCGGTTTCGGTGCCGCTTCTCTTTATTAGCAATAAAAAGCCAGATTTTGGCCTTCATTCCGTCATGCTAATGTCTTCCAGGGATCCTTCCCCATAACACAGATCTTCCCCTGTTCTGCACCTCCTGCTGTTTCAGCTCCGGGCGGAGAAATGCCGTCTCCCTCCCGCATCACACAAGGAGCTTAAAGGGAAAAGTCCGCCTCTCTGCTTAAGCCCAAGGGAAACAAAGGCTGAATGGGACACTTTAAAGTGATCCCTTAATCCACGGAATTCTGTTGGACAATTGGGGGTGGGAGGGTGGGTGGGACATCTCGCCCCAGTTTCTGCCAATGGCCCGGGGACTGGGGTAGGCCAATCCGTCTTGCATGGTCCACTTTTGTGTGTGCGCACCCACACTAGCTAGAATTCCCATGGTCCACCCCTGCGTGTTAGATTTACAAAGCGAGGGAGAGGCAGTTCGAAGAGTTAAGCATAACTGGTGCGTAATGGGATTTGATGCTCGGTTAGGGTTGCCAAGTCTAATTCAGAAAATTTCTGAGGACTTTGGGGGGTGGAGCCAGGAGACTTCAGGGGTGGAGCCCGGAGACCTTGGGGGCGGAGCCAGACTTCCCCATTTCCAAAATAAATGCATAAAAATACAGTAGTGCAGTTCACCTGAATAGTCATCATTTCCCCATCCCCCAACAGCTGCAATTCTAGTAAATGAAAGTGCAAACACATAAAAAGCAGCCAAAATGCACAGAGTTGGCAAGCTCACATTTTTGTGATCTCCCTGGGGCTTTACTCAGAGGAACTGCTGTTCTTCAGGTTAACACAGGCAAATAAAAAGAGAGAGAGGTGGAGTTTTTCTCCATCCCACAAACAGGCTCCTATACAAAGACTCTGAAAACAATGCAAAACAAGCACAGAGACAGACACACACTATTGCTGCCTCCCCTACAAAAATCTCTCTCTCTCTCTCTCTCTGGGTCTGATTCCTCCACAAGGACATCTGAAAATTACAGGGGCTAGGCTGCTCTCTCTCTCTCTCACACACACACACACTTACTGCTCTGAAATGAAAACAAAACAAACTGGGACTTTGTTCCCAGAGGCTGCTGCTGACCCTTCCCCATGAAGTGCTTCTTGCTTCCTGCTCAACTTTAAAGGTGCACGCGCACACACACACATTTTAAATTCGGACTCGTTTCTAAACCTGGGGGGAGATCTAGAGGTACTGGTGGCTGTCGGGGCGCAGCTTCCCCCCGCCAGCCAGATGACTAGGGGCGGGGGGAAGCCTGCAAAACCAGGGGACTCCCTGCTGGGACCTGGGGATTGGGTAGGCTTCCCAATCCCCAGGTCCCAGAGGGGGATCCCCCGGTTTTACAGACTCCCCCCCTCCCCCAGCCAGCTGGCTGGCGGGGGAAGCCCCGCCCCCACAGCCATCATGCACCTCCATGAACGATTCCCATAGGGAATGATGGGGAATTGATACATAGTATCGGGGGCTCTAGGGGGGCTGTTTTTTGAGATAGAGGTGCCAAATTTTCAGTATAGCATCTAGTGCCTCTCCCCAAAATACCATCCAAGTTTCAAAAGGATTCGACGAGGGGGTCCAATTCTATGAGCCCCAAAAGAAGGTACCCCTATCCTTCATTATTTCCTATGGAAGGAAGGCGTTTAAAAAGGTGTGCTGTCCCTTTAAATGTGATGGCCAGAACTCCCTTGGAGTTCAATTATGCTTGTCACACCCTTGTTCCTGGCTCCGCCCCCAATGTCTCCTGGCTCCACCCCCAAAGTCCCCAGATATTTCTTGATTTGGACTTGGCAACCCTAGGATCGGGAAGCCTATGCTCAGTGGCCTACTGTCAAGACAGCGGAGATTTCATCTCCTCCTCCTTTTGATTGACATTTGAAGGCCTGTGATTTTAAATTAAGGGTTAGCAGCTTGGGGAGCCTGGATTGGAAAAGCAGGAGACGGCTCTTTTCAATAAACGGTGACAACGGGGCCCTGAGCAGGAACTCTGGCTGAAGAACACCAGGGCTTTTTTTGTCACAGGAACTCCTTTGCATATTAGGCCCACACTTAGGGTTGCCAATCCCCAGGTGGGGGCAGGGGATCCCCCGGTTTGGAGGCCCTCCCCCTGCTTCAGGGTCACCAGAAAGCAGGGGGAGGGGAGGGAAATGTCTGCTGGGAACTCTATTATTCCCTATGGAGATTTATTCCCATAGAAAATCATGGAGAATTGATCTGCGGGTATCTGGGACTCTGGGGGAGCTGTTTTTTTGGGTAGAGGCACCAAATTTTCAGTATAGCATCTAGTGCCTCTCCCCAAAATACTCCCCAAGTTTCAAAAAGACTGGACCAGAGGGTCCAATTCTATGAGCCCCCCAAAAAAGTGTCCTTATCCTTCACGATTTCCTATGGAAGGAAGGAATTGAAAAGGTGTGCCGTCCCTTTAAATGTGATGGCCAGAACTCCCTTTGGAGTTCAATTATGCTTGTCACAGCCTTGATCTTGGCTCCACCCCTAATGTCTCCTGGCTCCGCCCCCAATGTCTCCTGTCTGCACCCCCAAAGTCCCCAGATATTTCTTGAAGTGGACTTGGCAATCCTACCCACACCCCTGATGTAGCCAATCCTCCTGGAACTTACAGGGCTCTTCGTACAGGGCCTACTGTAAGCTCCAGGAGGATTGGCTACATCAGGGGTGTGTGGCCTAATATGCAAAAAAAAGCCCGGCCCACCACTTGCTAAGAGGGTATTTCAGCTTACGGGTGCCAATCCCCTGATGGGCAGAGGAAACCAAAGCAAACAGCTACCGCGATGCCAGCCTCCAAACAATTAAGCAGTAATCCAAATTGTATCAAAAAAGAGCGTATATATATTACAAAAACGTGAAGTCAATCAAACTCCCAAGTGGTATAAGGAACGAGTCCCCAAGCAACCAGTTCCTACTTCTTCAACACTTGAATGTTAGTGATTTAAAGGAATCTTGGGCCAACGTGTGAATTATTCCTTGAAGTCCGATATCTTGAATATACGCAGACAGCAATCCATAAGGCGACAGGACCGGACTTGTGCCCCTGTTCCGAAATAAGCTTCTTCAGGCTGCATACAAACAATTTCAGAACTAATATAAAACACTAAAATGTTAACCAAGTATATGCAGACCATGTAGTAAAAAGCATACCTTTTCACAGACTATTTTCAACACCAGGTAAGAATGCCAAACGTTTACAACAGTAGATAACACTCCTATGGTGATGAAATCACAGCGACTCCTAGGCTATATATACACACAGGTGTACATACTTAAGCGTTCCTTAAAGAAACAGTAATGCTGGCTACAGTGATGTCCAAAGTAACATTAAGCAGTATAAGATACTCAGATCTCATAAGTACATCCATATTCACAGAAAGCATGTCAAGTCCCACTCGTTATTCAATCCAAAGGGAACCAACGTATTAAGCTTGAAAATCATGCACATTTCCTGCTGCAAAAGCCATTTATTGCAGTCCGCCTTGTCCTGTAGTTTAGGTGGAAATTTAAGAACGACCCAAAACCGCAAAGACTCAGGATTATGTTTTAATTGTGAGAAATGTTGCCCAAGGGGAGCTTCTGACACGTGGTTCTTAATGCGGGATTTGTGTTCCAACATGCGTGTGCGTACCACGCGTGTTGTAGAACCCAGAAATTTTTTTTTTGCACGGGCAGAGAATTGCATAAATTTGTTGAGCATGTTGTGGTACCCATCAAAAAAACTTTGTATCCAGTTGTAGGATGAACAAACTCTGCGATCTGCAAGGATAAACCAGAAGCGGAACACGCCCCACATTTAAAGTGCCCTCCCGTTTTTCTCATATTATTCTGTGGAGCTGCAAAACCTGATTTGGTTATAAATTCCCCAATATTTTTTGTTCTTCTAAAACCCATCTTCGGGATATCCTGCCATCCCGGCAAATCTCTCACAATAAACCAAAAATTTTTAATGGCATTATATACGGGTTGAGGAAGAGAAGAAAATTGCATAGCGCAAGTCATCCTGCCCTGTGTTCTATTCTAATCTCGTTGTGGAGTCCTAAGAAGATCAGCCCTTTGAACTCCATCTATTCTTGAAACAGCACTCTGGAGAATATTCCCCAGGTAACCCCGTGATCTAAATTGGCTCTTTTTGATACAATCTGCATTACTGCTTAATTGTTTGGAGGCTGGCATCACCGTAGCTGTTTGCTTTGGTTTCCTCTGCCTTTTTTGCCGTGATTCTCTATTTTGGTTGAACAATTCCCTGGTGGGGGCAGGGGATCCCCCGGTTTGGAGGCCCTCTCCCCACTTCAGGGCCATCAGAAAGCGGGAGGAGGGGAGGGAAATGTCTGCTGGGAACTCTATTATTCCCTGTGGAGACTTATTCCCATAGGAAATGATGGATAATTGATCCATGGATATTTGGGGCTCTAGCGGGGGGGGGGTCTGTTCTTTGAGGTAGAGGCACCAAATCTTCGGTATAGCATCCAGTGCCTCTCCCCAAAATACCCCTCAAGTTTCAAAAAGATTGGACCAGGGGGTCCAATTCTATGAACCCCCAAAGAAGGTGCCCCTATCCTTCATTATTTCCAGTGGAGGGAAGGCATTTAAAAGGTGTGCGGTCCCTTTAAATGTGATGGCCAGAACTCCCTTTGGAGTGCAATTATGCTTGTCACACTCCTGCTCCACCCCCAATGTCTCCTGGCTCCACCCCCAAAGTCCCCAGATATTTCTTGAATTGGACTTGGCAGCTGCATTTTCAGCTGATTCTTACCAGCTGGGTGTTAGAATGGAAGGGAAGTTCTGCTCCCCTCTCCCCAGCTGCAGCCGCTCTATCTCTTTGGTGCTGGAGGTGATTGCCGTGAGGCCCCTGTCAAGGAAACGGAGAAGGCCCAGGCCAAAGGACTCCGGAAGGACTGACGGGAGACAGGTGATGCTCTTCTGCTGGACTCCTGGGGGTGACATCTCGAGAGATAAAGCCGTCAAAGCCCGGGCTGGCATTGCATTAGAGCTGATGCAGAGCTCTGTGTCTTTATCAGCGGACAAGCTTGAGGAGAGAAGGGGATCCTGGATCACGCCTCATCCATCATCCTGCTTCATCCGACATTGCCTGGGCTGAGGGACGAGAACCAGAAATGGCAGGATTAGACCAGCAGCTGTGGTCTAGCTAGTCGAAGTCAACCCCCTTCTCTCTCCGGTTTGCAGGGGTGGAATTCTAGCAGGAGCTTCTTTACATATTAGGCCACACACCCCTGATGTAGCCAATCCTCCAAGAGCTTACAAGGGGTTTTTTTGTAAGCTCTTGGAGGATTGGCTACAACAGGGGTGTGTGGCCTAATATGCAATCATCATTGCTCAGCAATCTCCATTCTTACTTGTATCCAGGGGTGGAATTCTGGGGTGGAATTCTAGCAGGAGCTCCTTTGCATATTAGGCCACACCCCTCTAATGTAGCCAATCCTCCAAGAGCTTACGAGGTTCTTTTTTGTAAGCTCTTGGAGGATTGGCTACATCAGGGGTGTGTGGCCTAATATGCAAAGGAGCTCCTGCTAGAATTCCACCCCCATTCATTTGTCAAGACCATAAGGCTTGAAATCCAGAAATAGACATGATGCTCAAAACACATGAAATCATCTCACAGTGTGTGTTTAACGCGACAGGGTGGGGTGGGGGGCTCAGCATTTGACCAGGGCATTGGAAATGCTTAATCTTTGCACTACAGGCTGGTTCTCCAGATAAATCAGCCCTCGCATTCACAGCTGCCTGCCTACCCCCGGGAAAATAGATTGCTGCTCCATGTATTTTGTTTGCCTTGTAGGGCATATCTAGCATTCCCTTGCACAGCCTGACCCCCAGCGAGAGATGGGGGAGGTGGGGAGGGCCAAGCAGGGGGTTGGGGAGGGGCAAGCAGCACCCCCTGTGTGATGACTTCACTTCTGGTATGACTCCGAAGTGACAACCTCATTCTGGGAGGAGTGACGCCCTAGCATTGGAAGGGCTTCTAGCCCCACTTGTGAACCTCCTGACGGCACTTGGGTTTTTTTTTTTTTGACCACTGTGTGACACAGAGTGTTGGACTGGATGGGCCATTGGCCTGATCCAACAGGGCTTCTCTTATGTTCTTATGTGACACAGAGTGTTGGACTGGATGGGCCACTGGCCTGATCCAACATGGCTTCTCTTATGTTCTTATGTGACACAGAGTGTTGGACTGGAGGGGCCACTGGCCTGATCCAACATGGCTTCTCTTCTGTTCTTACGTGACACAGAGTGTTGGACTGGATGGGCCACTGGCCTGATCCAACATGGCTTCTCTTATGTTCTTATGTGACACAGAGCGTTGGACTGAATGGGCCATTGGCCTGATCCAACATGGCTTCTCTTCTGTTCTTACGTGACACAGAGTGTTGGACTGGATGGGCCACTGGCCTGATCCAACATGGCTTCTCTTATGTTCTTATGTGACACAGAGTGTTGGACTGGATGGGCCACTGGCCTGATCCAACATGGCTTCTCTTATGTTCTTATGTGACACAGAGTGTTGGACTGGAGGGGCCACTGGCCTGATCCAACATGGCTTCTCTTCTGTTCTTACGTGACACAGAGTGTTGGACTGGATGGGCCACTGGCCTGATCCAACATGGCTTCTCTTATGTTCTTATGTGACACAGAGTGTTGGACTGGATGGGCCATTGGCCTGATCCAACATGGCTTCTCTTATGTTTTTACGTTCTTATTGGCTCTGACCTCTATGGTTATAGTTTAACCATAGAATTATGGGCGAATGCTAAAGCGTCACCTGGCATGATGACATCACTTCCAGCTCACACCAGAAGCAATCTCATCATGTGGGGGACACCACACCCCCTCCATTTCGCTCAGTATTTCCTCTCACTTCTTTGCTGAGAGGCGGCGGGTAACAGAGGTGAGGGTGGGAAATCTTCTGGGTTTTTTGTAGCAGGAGCTCCTTTGCATATTAGGCCACACCCCTCTGATGTAGCCAATCCTCCTGGAGCTTACAGGGCTCTTCTTACAGGGCCTACTATAAGCTCTAGAAGGATTGGCTACATCAGGGGTGTGTGGCCTCATATGCAAAAGCAGGGGTGGAATTCTAGCAGGAGCTCCTTTGCATATTAGGCCACACACCCCTGATGTAGCCAATCCCCCTGGAGTTTACAGTAGGCCTTGTAAGAAGAGCCCTGGAAGCTCTTGGAGGATTGGCTACATCAGGATGTGTGGCCTCATATGCAAAGGAGCTCCTGCTACATAAAAGAAAGCCCTGCTCCTGCCCATAGTGGGAATCATAGGTGAATAGGAACTTGGAGGAGGGTTTTGGTAGAAAACTGGTCCATGAGTACTGTTTAGGCTTCCCAATCCCCAGGTCCCAGCGGGGGATCCCCTGGTTTTACAGGCTCCCCCCCTCCCCCAGCCAGCTGGCCGGCAGGGGAAGCCCCTCCCCCACAGCCATTATGCACCTCCATGAACAATTCCCATAGGGAATGATGGGGAATTGATCTGCGGGTATTGGGGGCTCTGGGGGGGCTGTTTTTTGAGGTAGAGGTGCCAAATTTTCAGTATAGCATCTAATGCCTCTCCCCAAAATACCCCCCAAGTTTCAAAAGGATTGGACCAGGGGGTCCAATTCTACGAGCCCCAAAAGAAGGTGCCCCTATCTTTCATTATTTTCTATGGAAGGAAGGCATTTTAAAAGGTGTGCTGTCCCTTTAAATGTGATGGCCAGAACTCCCTTGGAGTTCAATTCTGCTTATCACACCCTTGCTCCTGGCTCCACCCCCAATGTCTCCTGGCTCCACCCCCAAAGTCTCCTGGCTCCACCCTCAAAGTCCCCAGATATTTCTTGAATTGGACTTGGCAACCCTAGTACTGTTGCCAAAAGCTTGGGAAATTCCTGGAGATTTTGGAATGACCCCCGGGAAGGGTGGAGTTTGGGGAGGGAGCTCAACAGAGATACCGTGCCATGGAGTCTGCACTCTGAAACTGTCTGCCACCTAGGGTAGGGTTGCAGGTCCAATTCAAGAAATATCTGGAGATTTTGGGGGTGGAGCCAGGAGACATTGGGGTGGAGCCAGGAACAAGATTGTGACAATGCCTTCCCTCCATTGGAAATAATGAAGGATAGGGGCACCTTCTTTGGGGGCTCATAGAATTGGACCCCCCGGTCCAATCATTTTGAAGCTTGAAGGTATTTGAAGAGAGGCATTGGATGCTATGCTGCAAATGTGGTGCCTCTATCTCAAAAAAACAGGAGAACATAAGAGAAGCCATGCTGGATCAGGCCAGTGGCCCATCCAATCCAACACTCTGTGCCACACAGTGGGCAAAAAAACCCACAAGTGCCATCAGAAGGTCCACCAGTGGGGTCAGGACACTAGAAGCCTCCCACTGCGCCCCCCCCAAAAAAAACAGCCCCTCCAGAGCACCAGATACCCGCAGATCAATTCTCCATTATACCCTATGGGGATCAATCTCTATAGAGCATAATGGAGTGCCCAGCAGACATCCCCCCCTTTTCTGATGACCCTGAAGTGGGGGGAGGGCCTCCAAACTGGGGGATTCCCTGCCCCCACCTGGAGATTGGCAGCCCTATCCTGGGGAACTGATCTCTGGAGCCCAAAGAGCAGCTGTAATCTGGGGAGAACTCCCAAGTCCCACCTTGAGGTCGGCAACCCTATCAAAGGGTTAAGAACGTTCCCTGCAATCTCTCCAAGCCTCCAGCTGTGGCCTTACAGAAGCACATCAGGAGACAGTTTGTGTATCTCACAAGTCGCTTTTCGTTTGGTCCTAGGCCGGGGTAGAATTCTAGCAGGCGCTCCTTTGCGTATTAGGCCACACCCCCATGATGTAGCCAATCCTCCAAGTGCTTACAAAAAAGAACCTTGTGAGCTCTTGGAGGATTGGCTACGTCAGGGGGTGTGTGGCCTAATATGCAAAGGAGCCCCTGTTAGAATTCCACCCCTGGTCCTAGGAGATGCGAGGGGTGAAGAGGCCAAATTTCATCTTCTAGACGCCGGCAGAAAGAACTGCCCGGGAAAGTGCCCTTAAGAAATCAGACTATACAAAATCATCAACTTTGGCCTGCGTTGGCTGCCAGACATAAAAAAGCCCACTTTTTTTAGAAACTGCACGGCAAACAGTTTACCCCTGCAAGAAGACCCTGTTAAGAATGGCTTAGTTCATCAGTCTGCTTGCAGATCTGAAGGTGAAAGGGTTTCCTCCTCGCATTGTTCCTTATATCCCGCCCCCCCCTCCCCCCTAATTACAATCTAGCAAGAAACAAATAATCAGGATCTGATGCTCTCTGTTAAAATATATAATGGCGTCTTGTATATTTCTGGCATCCACATCTAGCAATTCCCAAATTATTCTCAGTTCACAGGTGGAATAAAAATACAAATAAAACAGAGTCATTATTTACCTGAAAGTCCTTAAATATAAAATGCAAAAAAAGAAATGCAAAACAGCATCCAATACAGCAGGCTCACCTGGAAGTAGAGTTGCCAATCTCCAGTGGGGGGCTTGGGACCCCCTGGTTTGGGGGCCCTCCCCCCAATTCAGGGTCATCAGAAAGCGGAGGTGGAGGGAGGGAAGCGTCTGCTGGGCACTCCGTTATCCCCTATGGATACCGATTCCCATAGGGTAAAATAGAGAATTGATCTGCTGGTATCTGGGGCTCTGGGGAAGCTGTTTTCTGAGAAAGAGGCACCAAATTTGTAGCATAGCATCTGATGCCTCTTTTCAAAATACCCTCCAAGTTTCAAAAGGATTGGACCAGAGGGTCCAATACTATGATCCCCAGTTTGGTGTAGAGAGCCAGTTTGGTGTAGTGGTTAAGTGTGCAGACTCTTATCTGGCAGAACCAGATTAGATTTTCCACTCGCAGCTGCTGGAATGGCCTTGGGTCAGCCATAGCTCTCACAGGAGTTGTCCTGGAAAGGGCCGCTGCTGTGAGAGCCCTCTCAGGCCCACCCACCTCACAGGGTGTCTGTTGTGGGGGGAGAAGATATAGGAGATTGTGAGCCGCTCGAAATCTCTGATTCAGAGAGAAGGGTGGGGTATAAATCTGCAGTCGTCTTCTTCTTCAAAAGAAGGTCCCCTTATCCTTTATGATTTCCAATGGAGGGAAGGCATTTAAAAGGTGTGCAGTCCCTTTTAATGTAGTGGCCAGAACTCCCTTTGGAGTTCAATTGTGCTTGTCACACCTTTTCTCCTGGCCCCACCCCCAAAGTTCCCAGATATTTCTTGAATTGAACTTGGCAACCTTACCTGGAAGCGATCCCACAGTATTTGATATGCCCTTCTCCCAGGAAACATTTCCAAGGACTGCAGTCCAAGTTCTGCTACATTTCTTCCTCACTCTGATATGCTGTTTGTGTAGCTATCTTTCTTCATCTGGAGCTCCTCAACAGAATCCTTTCAGCAAAGGAATCTCTACAAACATTCCAAGCAGGAAAACCAAGGTGGAAAGGAGGGGGTGGGGATATAATTATCCTCAGGGCTTTTTAAAAACAGGAATGGGCAGGAACACGGTTCTGGGTGGCTTGGTGTCAGGGGGTGTGGCCTCATACACAAATAAATTCCTGCCTTCCCTCCATTGGAGATAATGAAGGATAGGGGCCTTTCATACCCTTTCTCCTGGCTGCACCCCAATGTCTCCTGGCTCCACCCCCAAAGTCCCTAGATATTTCTTGAATTGGACTTGGCAACCTTACCTGGAAGTGATCCCACATTATTTGATATGCCCTTCTCCTATATCTTCTCCCCCCACAGCAGACACCCTGTGAGGTGGGTGGGCCTGAGAGGGCTCTCACAGCAGCTGTCCTTTCCAGGACAACTCCTGTGAAAGCTATGGCTGACCCAAGGCCATTCCAGCAGCTGCAAGTGGAGGAGTTGGGAATCAAATCTGGTTCTGCCAGATAAGAGTCCGCACACTTAACCACTACACTTGATTGTCCTTAAAAAGATACTTAAAAATTAATCAGAAGCAAAGCAATCTAGCAATATAAACAGCACGAAAAGAAAAAGGGGTGGAGGAGGGAGGACATAGGACTTGAGCCAGACAAAGTTTTAGAGTTTCATAGTCCAACTCTAGTGCATTACGACCTAGCTCTCAATCATCAGAAGTCGTCCCTCCCTTTTTTAAGAGAGCTGACAACTTTCCCATTTTTCCCTCCAATTATCCAAATTTATTATCTAATTATTTTCTTCCAAGGTTCAGGTTGACCACTATCTTCCAAAAAAACGCCCTTCCTTGTCCCTCATTCTCATCAAAGGGGCTGTGGTTGGCTCCCCATATAAGCAACTTGTCAGTTCTTCTGCTTCATGTCCTCAGTTTGGCAGCGAAGAGGAGCCACCTCCATCTTCTCATTAGGCAGACTGTTGAATCCCCATCTTCACCTGGCCTTCACCCTGTCTCCAAGCTCCTGAGACCACATGGTAAGGCTGTTTCACTTGCAGAAGACCCCTTTTGTCCATAGCTCTGTAGCAGGCCAAATGCAGCGTTCTTCAGAGTAACCAGATTGAACATTAAGAACATAAGAGAAGCCATGTTGGATCAGGTCAATGGCCCATCCAGTCCAACACTGTGTCACACAGCGGCCAAAAAACCCAGGTGCCACCAGGAGGTCCATCAGTGGGGTCAGGATACTAGAAGCCCTCCCACTGTGCCCCACACAAGCACCAAGACTACAGAGTATCCCTGCCCCAGACATAAGAATATAAGAGAAGCCATGTTGGATCAGGTCAGTGGCCCATCCAGTCCAACACTCTGTGTCACACAGTGGCCAAAAAACCCAGGTACCACCAGGAGGTTCATCAATGTGGACAGGACGCTAGAAGCCCTCCCACTGTGCCCCACACAAGCACCAAGAATACAGATCATCACTTGCCCCAGACAGAGACTTCCAACAATACACTTTGGCTAATAGCCACAGATGGACCTCTGCTCCATAGGAAGGAAGGAAGGAAGGAAGGAAGGAAGGAAGGAAGGAAGGAAGGAAGGAAGGAAGGAAGGAAGGAAGGAAGGAAGGAAGGAAGGAAGGAAGGAAGGAAGGAACATAAGAGAAGCCATGTTGGATCAGGCCAATGGCCCATCCAGTCCAACACTCTGTGTCACATAAGAACATAAGAGAAGCCCTGTTGGATCAGGCCAGTGGCTCATCCAGTCCAACACTCTGTGTCACATAAGAACATAAGAGAAGCCCTGTTGGATCAGGCCAGTGGCCCCTCCAGTCCAACACTCTGTGTCACATTAGAACATAAGAGAAGCCCTGTTGGATCAGGCCAGTGGCCCATCCAGTCCAACACTGTGTCACATAAGAACATAAGAGAAGCCCTGTTGCATCAGGCCAATGGCCCATCCAGTCCAACATTCTGTGTCACATAAGAACATAAGAGAAGCCATGTTGGATCAGGCCAATGGCCCCTCCAGTCCAACACTCTGTGTCACATAAGAACATAAGAGAAGCTCTGTTGGATCAGGCCAGTGGCCCATCCAGTCCAACACTCTGTTTCACATAAGAACATAAGAGAAGCCATGTTGGATCAGGCCAATGGCCCATCCAGTCCAACACTCTGTGTCACATAAGAACATAAGAGAAGCCATGTTGGATCATCAGTGGCCCATTCAGTCCAACACTCTGCGTCACATAAGAACATAAGAGAAGCCATGTTGGATCAGGCCAATGGCCCCTCCAGTCCAACATTCTGTGTCACACAGTGGCCATAAAATCCAGGTGCCACCACAAGGTCCATCAATGGGGCCAGGACACTGGGGTTCAGAGATCAGGTTTGGGGAGTGTACGATGTTGGCTCTTGTTTAGGATGGCTGGAAAGGTCAGGCAGCCGTCCTTACCTTCACTTAGCAGAGTGCTCCTTCTGAGCTTCAGCGCAGCGGCGTGGCCTAATCTATTGGATACCACACTGTCTCATAAACTGCACAGAGAGCTGCAAACAGTTTAAGTTAAGTTGCTCTAAGTTAAGAAACCATTACGGATGGATTTATTGAAAGTAAACATAACATATTAGGGTTGTCAAGTCCCCCGTGCGTGGCACAATGACATCACTCACAAGTGACATCATTATGCCAGTGATGTCGCTTGCTGGCTGCTCTAGGAGCTTCTGGAGAAACTATGGTTTTCCCGGACACTATAGCAGTTCGGGAGGAAAACTCTATGGTACCATAGAATTTTCCTCCCAAATTGCTAGAGTGTCCAGGGAAACCACAGTGTTTTCCTGGAAGCCCCTAGAGCAGCTGGCGTGCGACGTTGCCGACACAATGATGTCCCTTGCGAGTCAGTGACATCGGGAGGGGATCCACCCGCCAGCCCACTGTGGGCCAGCAGGTTGGGGATCTCCAGAGCGGGAGAACCCCCGCCCCGCCCAGGAGCTTGGCAGCCCTATAACATATAAATATTGTGGAGAGAAAGAATGTCGAAACTATTCTAACTAACTGGATGGCTTTGGATTGTAGTGGGCCATCTGCTTAGTTCAGAGCAGGAGGAGAGACACCGTGCTGTTCCTCCTGATGCACGCAGGGAAGAAGAAGGAAGAGGAGGAGAATAAAGTGGAATGACGTTCCCTGAAATTGCATCCTATTGGTTAGAGAGGGTGTGTGAAAGCAGAACCAGACAGGGAGGAGACGGATATGAACCCAGCTATCTATCTAGCTCCATGGGGTTTGTAGCCTGGGGGACTGAGCAAGAATCATTGCCAGTCTTTTCTTCTAACATATGGTGCCATCAGATCTCACCCTGACCTGGATGACCTAGGCTACCCTGATTTTGTCAGATCTTGGAAGCTAAGCAAGGTCAGCCCTGGTTAGTGCTTGGATGGGAGACCACCGAGGAAGTCCAGGATCGCTGCACAAGAGGCAGGCATTGGCAAAGCCACCTCTGAACATCTCTTGCCTTGAAACCTTTACAGGGTCACCTTAGGTCAGCTACAACTTGACGGCACCTTCAGCCACCACCGTCCGATCTCAGAAGCTAAGCAGCGCTAGCACTTAGATGGGGGGGCCACCGAGGAAGGCTCTGCAGAGAAGACAACGGCAAACCACCTCCGCTTTTTACTTGCCTTGAAATCCCCTTGCGGTTGGGACTTGATAGCGCATACATTCAGAGACCACGCAAAGCCAGCTACATATGTTCATAGTGGATAATGGAGAATTGATCTGCAAGTATCTGGGGCTTTAGATGGCCTGAGTTTTTGACTTAGAGACGCAAAATTTTCAACATAGCATCCGGTGCCTCTCCCCAAAATGCCCTCCAAGTTTCATAAAGATTGGACTAGGGAGTTCAATTCTGTGAGCCCCCAAAGAAGGTGCCACTATCCTTCATTATTTCCAGTGGAGGGAAGGCATTTAAAAGGTGTGAGTTCCCTTTGCATGCGATGGCCAGAACTCCCTTTGGAGTTCGATTATGCTTGTCACACCCTTGCTCCTGGCTCACTGTGGTTTCCTGTTTGATCTAATCCCCAGGTGGGGGCAGGGGATCCCCTGGTTTGGAGGCCCTCCCACCACTTCAAGGTCATCAGAAAGCGGGGCAGGAGGGAGGGAAATGTCTGCTGGGCACTCCATTATTCCCTATGAAGACCAGTTTCCATAGGGTATAATGGAGAATTGATCTGCACGTAACTGTGGCTCTGGGGAGGGCTGTTTTTTTTTAGGTAGGGCACCAAATTTTCAGCATAGCATCTTGTGCCTTTCGTCAAAATACCCTCCAGTTTTCAAAAGGATTGGACCAGGGGACCAATTCTATGAGCCCCAAAAGAAGGTGCTCCTATCCTTCATTATTTCCAATGGAGGGAAGGCATTTAAAAGGTGTGAGTTCCCTTTACATGTGATGGCCAGAACTCCCTTTGGGGATCGATTATGCTTGTCACAACCTTCCTTCTGGCTCCACCCCCAGTGTGTCCTGGCTCCACCCCCAAAGTTTCCAGATATTTCTTGAATTGGACTTGGCAACCCTATCTTGCGCTAACAACTGCAGTGCATTGATTGCAGTGATAGTTGCGCCCTCCCAGAGGAAACCTGGTAGGGGAGGGCTTTCACGCATCTGGAGGGCTGTAGACATGAAGCTGTACAGCGTCGCTCGGGGTTTGCTCAGGTCCTCTGCAGATGTTTCCTTTACAGCCAAGCCAGTTTATTCAAAGAGCAGAAAGACGCTGCTCAGCGAAGCCAGTTGGTCTGTCTTTGTGCAGCCAACCATGTCATAGTGCCGCCTAGTCTCAGGTCAAGGTGCCCATGGCAGACAGGGGATCCATGGAGAACAGGGTGTTGATACCTAAAGAAAGCCTGTTACGAGACCGACCCAAAACAGACAACAACAGAACGCCACTAGCGGTCACACACAATTCTCAACAGTTTAACGTATCATCAGTGACTTACAACCTCTATTGGACAGTGACAGCTCTCTTTCAAAAGTACTTTGGTGGTGGTGGTGGGGGGGGGGTTAAATCTTTGCTTGCACACAGACAGCCCCCTAATCTCAAACAACTCCAGTTTGATGTAGTGGTTAAGTGCGCGGACTCTTATCTGGGAGAACCGGGTTTGATTCCCCACTCCTCCATTTGCACCTGCTGGCATGGCCTTGGGTCAGCCATAGCTGTGGCAGAGGTTGTCCTTGAAAGGGCAGCTGCTGTGCGAGTCCTCTCAGCCCCACCCACCTCACAGGGGGGTCTGTTGTGGGGGAGGGAGATAAAGGAGATTGTGAGCCGCTCTGAGACTCTTGAGTGGAGGGCGGAATATAAATCCAATGTCTTCTTCTTCTCACTCAACAATACAACATCTCACTTGAGCATGGACACCGGTACCAGAGCTTGCAATAAGCCCAAGTGCCAACTTTGCTGCCATATACACCAAGACAACACAGTCACTGGACCTAACAGCATTAACTATACCATCTCAGGCTCATTCACTGGTTCATCTTCCAACATTATATATGCCATTAAATGCCAACAATGCCCTTCAGTTCTCTACATAGGGCAAACAGGACAGACCCTATGACAAAGGATAAACAGACACAAATCTGACATCAGGAATCACAAAACTGAGAAACCCATAGGAGAACATTATAACCTTCCAGAATATTCAATGGGTGACCTCAAAGCTGCCGTTTTGCTGCGAAGGAACTTCAAAAACAGAATGGAGGGGGAAATTGCTGAATTACAAATTGTTATGAAACTTGGAACAAACACCACCCCAGGACTGAACAGGGATACTGGTGTTTGTTTGTTTTTTAATCTCATTACATAGTACTAAACCCACTTTCACCAAGTATAGCTATATATCCACAGCACTCCAATGTACTTTTAGAATAATGTATCAGAATGGGGTTTTTTGTATTGACATATCCAAATAAGGGATATTGGCTGTTTATCTCATTACATACACTAACTCATCTTCACCCCCAAAGTCTCCTGACTCCACCCCCAAAGTGCCCAGATATTTCTTGAATTGGACTTGGCAATCATTCCTCCAAAACAGCCATTTCCTCCAGGGGAACTGCTCATGCCTTGTGGCTCTCAAACATTTGATGTTTATTCTCTTACGTCAAGCGAGTCTGGCCACGCCTGCTCTGTATATGCATATTCAGTGGAATCCCATTATTCCTATACTAAGACATACGGCCACTGGGCTTCAAACATTCAAGTTAGCAAGAGTTCCCCACTTCTATCAGTATGCTGAGAGTCCCATTTTGTGTGTGTGTGTGAACTTCCAGGTGGAGCCTGGAGATCTGAAATGACAGTTGTAGCTCCAAGCCAGAGAGCAGCTCCCCTGGAGAAAGAGGCTGTTTTACAGAATGAACTCTGCAGCATCATACACTACTGAGGTCCATAAGAACATAAGAGAAGCCATGTTGGATCAGGCCAATGGCCCATGCAGTCCAACACTCTGTGTCACATAAGAACATAAGAGAAGCCATGTAGGATCAGGCCAGTGGCCCATCCAGTCCAACACTCTGTGTCACATAAGAACATAAGAGAAGCCATGTTGGATCAGGCCAATGGCCCATCCAGTCCAACACTCTGTGTCACATAAGAACATGAGAGAAGCCCTGTTGGATCAGGCCAATGGCACATTCAGTCCAACACTCTGTGTCACATAAGAACATAAGAGAAGACATGTTGGATCAGGCCAACGGCTCATCCAGTCCAACACTCTGTGTCACATAAGAACATAAGAGAAGCCATGTTGGATCAGGCCAATGGCCCATCTAGTCCAACACTGTGTGTCACATAAGAACATAAGAGAAGCCATGTTGGATCAGGCCAGTGGCACATCCAGTCCAACACTCTGTGTCACATAAGAACATAAGAGAAGCCATGTTGGATCAGGCCAATGGCCCATCCAGTCCAACACTCTGTGTCACACAGAGGCCAAAAAAAAAGTGCCATCAAGAGGTCCACCAGTGGGACTAGAAGCCTTTCCACTGCTCGCCCCAAGCACAAGAATACAGAACATCACTGCCCCAGACAGAGAGTTCCATAAGGACATAAGAGAAGCCATGTTGGATCAAGCCAATGGCCCATCCAATCCAACACTCTGTGTCACATAAGAGAAGCCATGTTGGATCAGGCCAACGGCCCATCCAGTCCAACACTCTGTGTCACATAAGAACATAAGAGAAGCCATGTTGGATCAGGCCAATGGCCCATCCAGTCCAACACTCTGTGTCACACAGAGGCAAAAAAAAAAAGCGCCATCAAGAGGTCCACCAGTGGGACTAGAAGCCTTTCCACTGCTCCCCCAAGCACAAGAATACAGAACATCACTGCCCCAGACAGAGAGTTCCATAAGGACATAAGAGAAGCCATGTTGGATCAGGCCAATGGCCCATCCAGTCCAACACTCTGAGTCACACAGTGGCCAAAAACCCCAGGTGCCAGCAGGAGGTCCCTCAGTGGGGCCAGAACACTAGAAGCCCTCTCACTGTGCCCCCCCAAGCACCAAGAATACAGAGCATCACTGCACTAGACAGAGAGTTCCAACGATAAGCTGTGGCTAATAGCCACTGACGGACCTCTGCTCCATATGCTTATCCATTCCCCTCTTGAAGCTGTCTACGCTTGTCGCCGCCGCCACCTCCTGTGGTAGTGAATTCCACGTGTCAATCATAATAGCCACCATCTTCGAACCACGCCCTCCTCAGGCTCCACCTCCAAATTCTCCAGGAATTTCCCCACCCAGAGTTGGCAACCCTTGGAAGACAGCTCGAAGACAGACGAGTAGTTGTTGATTCTGCTCAGTAGGTGGGAGTGGTGACATTTGTACCTGGGTGAGTATTTGTGAACACAGAGAGACACAATCATAACACAGATAGCTTGGCAGGGAATTCTGCACTGGCCTAGGGCAACGCAAGCTCCCACCTGCTGGTTTTCTTCCTTCCTTCCTTCTGTCTACAAGGTGGCTAGAGGATAAGGCACATTCCCTTTGCTTCTCTCCCAAATTTGCTTCCCAGCGGGTACTTAGATCCAGGGCCCTTTTTTGTAGCATGAGCTCCTTTGCATATTAGGCTTGAGGGTGTTTTTACACGGACAGCTTGTGACTATCACCTCATTGGAAACTCACCTTTTGCATCGCCTAATGTTCTCACAACTGTTTTGCATCGTTGCTGCCCGAAGCATCTACATTTGTTTCGGTGAGATTAGTTCTGACGCTGCTGCTGCAACGTTTTTCTCAAAACTAGTTTTGATCCGGTCATTTCTCTACAGGCGTTTCAGACTTGTATTGTAGAAGTTTTCATGTGTTTTAAAAGACTCCTCCCAAAGCCACAAGGCGCGGCAATTTGCATGACAGATGACAGCATTTGAAATTTTTACATATCATTGCCTCATCTTGTAATTTGAATTTGTATTGTTTTTGCAGTGTTGACACGATTTCCAGGTAATCGTATACATTTAACTAAGCGCTGGTATTCCGTCTGCCCTCTGATCAGAGACCCCCCACGTCACCCAAAACTGAAAGGCTTTCAGCAGGAAATATAGAAATTTGGCTATGCAAAATGAGTGCAGCAAATCCACCAATGTAAAAGGAAAATAATTAAAGCGGAACGGTGGCAGGCGATTTGAAGACTCCAAAACTCTGGATCAAACTGAATGTAAAAACACCCTGAGAAGCGTTCGCGCAAACAAGAATGTAAGCTATTGCAAGTGAGCTGTTGCCTTCGCATGGGTTCCTGATAAAAAAAACAGGCGGCCAGTGGAAGTGGCAGATGAAACACGAACAGAACCTTGGACTCGTGTAGCCACACCTTTTGGATGGAGGACCGCTACCTCTACACCATTGGAACATACGGTATTCCTGCATCTTTCATAAAGGAAAGTCACAGACAGCAGGACATATTACCAATCAATCACGGCACTGAAAATATCTCTTTGGAACTAGAGAAATAATAGCTGAACTTTGAGCCACTTTGATTTCTGTTGGATAATTGTTTTTTGATTAGTTCCAATGAATTGGCTATTTAGAGTATTCATGTGCATTTGTTTCAAAGCTTGTTAATTTCACAGTGTTTTCTTTCCTGTGTACCCAATCTGTACACTGTGGTTTCCTGTTTGATCTAATCCCCAGGTGGGGGCAGGGAATCCCCCGCTTTGGAGGCCCTCCCCCCGCTTCAAGGTCATCAGAAAGCGGGGAAGGCGGGAGGGAAATGTCTGCTGGGCACTCCATTATTCCCTATGAAGACCAATTCCCCTAGGGCATAATGGAGAATTGATCTGCAGGTATCTGGGGCTCTGGGGAGGGCCGTTTTTTTAGGTAGGGCACCAAATTTTCAGCATAGCATCCTGTACCCTCCAGGGGGTCCAATTCTATGAGCCCCAAAAGAAGGTGCCCCTAGCCTCCGTTATTTCCAGTGGAGGGAATGCATTTAAAAGGTGTGCGTTCCCTTTAAATGTGATGGCCAGGAGGACTCCCTTTGGAATTCAATTATACTTGTCGTAACCTTTCTCCTGGCTCCACCCCAAAGTCCCCAGGTATTTCTTGAATTGAATTTGGCAACCCTACAGTCAGGGGCAGGGTCCCCACAGGCCCCGCTGTAGCTACAGGCCTGATCTTTTGCCTTGTCCTGAAACCTGCCTACCTGGCCCCTAAAATCCATCCCTGCTTCCTGAATGGGTCCAATGATTTGCCGTCTCCGTGTCCTGATTTTTTTTTAGCAGAGCTTCCTGTCCTGGATTTGTTGCTGAGATTCTAAAAGGAATTTTAGCTGAACACTTTGCTTTGATATCACACTTATAAGCTGGGGGCTGATCCCCCAATCAGTTTCCCCCGCACAGGCAGTACCTCGCTGAGGGACGTCTCCGCTGGAGGAGTTGGCGGAGCTGCAGAGATTTCTTTTTGATGCTGTTCTGGAAAGCGGGGAATGTTAAGTCCTGCAGGGTGTTTTTCTGGAACGATTCCTGAAAATTAAATTAAAACACCGGTTCCAAAGGCTTGAGCTTGCTTTTGCGGCAGCGCTCTCGTAGATGAAGAGCCCAGCCCCAGGCATGAACTGAGGGTTGCCAACTTCCAGGTGGGTCCTGGAGATCTCCTGGAATGACGACTGATCCCCAGATGACACAGCTCAGTTCCCCTGGAGGAAATGGCTGCTTTGGAGGGTGGAGACTATGGTACTATACCCCGCTGAGACCCCTCTCCTCCACAAACCCTGCCCTCTCCAGTAGGGTTGCCAAGTCCAACTCAAGAAATATCTGGGGACTTTGGGGGTGGAGCCAGGAGACTTTGGGGGTGGAATCAGAAGCAAAGGTGTGACAAGCACGATTGAACTCCAAGGGAGTTCTGGCTATCACATTTAAAGGGACCATGCTCCTTTTAAATGCCTTCCTTCCGTAGGAAATAGTGGACGATACGGGCACCTTTTTGGGGGGCTCTTAGAATTGCACCCCCGGTCCAATCTTTTTGAAATTTGAGGGGGGTGTTTTGGAGAGAAGCACTGGATGATATGCTGAAAGTTTGGTGTCTCTATCTCAAAAAACAGTCCCCCAAGCCCCAGATACCCACGGATCAATTCTCCATCATACCCCATAGAAATCAGTCTCCATAGGGAATAACGGAGTGCCCAGCAGACATTCCCCCCCCCTGCTTTCTGATGACCCTGAAGCAGGTGGAAGGCCTCCAGACCAGGGATCCCCTGCCTCCACCTGGGGATTGGCAACCCTACTCTCCAGAATCCCAGTTTCTCCAGGAATTTCCTGTCAGCAAAAGGTTAATTGCTAGTAACACCATCAATAACTTCAATGAAGCATGGCCTGTCATTTCTCAATCCAGAGCTGGCAACCCGAAGTCCGATATCTACAGTTCCAGTATCCCTGACAGATGGTAACCAAGACTCCGCTTAAGGTCCTTCTATGAAGGGAAGTCCACTGCCCCCTAAGGCAGTCTGCTCCACATATGAGCAACTTTCCCCGTCAGGAATTTTCCTCCTTGTATTCAGCCATTTCCTTGCAATTTCCACCCTTTTGTTCTAGTCTTGCCATCCAGAACATGACCGCTCCATCTTCTACATGACACTCTTCAGATATTTGAAGGCAGCAATCACATCTTCCCTTATTCTCCTAGTTTTTAAGCCAAACGTGAACGCAAAAAGTTGTCTTATTCCAAATCAGACCCTTGGTCTAGCAAGGTTGGTGTTGTCTACTCAGACTGGTAGCAGCTCCCCAGTGTCTTGGATGGAGGTCTTTTACATCACCTCCTACCTGATCCTTTCCATTGGAGGTGCCAGGGATTGAACCTGGGACCTTCTGAATGCCAAGCAGAGGCTCTTCCACTGAGCCATGGTCAACCTCTTGCAACCTTTCCTTATAAGGCTTAGACTCCAAGGACCCCTCACCCCATGCTGGTCTTCCTCAGAAGGATGCACTGTGGACATCCTTCTTAAAATATGATTCCTTTTTGTCCTTGTGATTCTTCTTTCCTTCAAAGCAGCCCATATAAATGATTGAGGGGCTGTGGCTCAGTGGTAGAACATCTGCTTGGCATGCAGAAGGTCCCAGGTTCAATCCCTTGCATCTCCAGTCCAGTGATGTGGGAGACCTCTGCCTGAGATCCTGGAGAGCCAGTCTGAGTAGACAAGACTGACATTGATGGACTGATGAGGATAAAGCAGCTTCTTTTAGGGAAGGGCCATGGCTTTGTGGAAGAGCCGCTGCTTTGCATGCAGAAGGTCCCAGGTTCCATCCTCGGCATCTCCAGTTAAAAGGGCAAGGTGCAAAAAGACCTCTGCAGGTGCAAAAAGACCTCTGGGAAGCCACTGCCAGTCTGAGCAGACAATATTGACCTTGATGGATGAATCACCTGATCTGGTCTGAGTCAGCTTCCTGCATATGTTTTTGGGGAGGGCCATGGCTCAGTGGTAGAACATCTCCCTGGCATGCAGAAGGTCTGAGGTTCAGTCCCCAACATCTCCAGTTCAAAGGACCCTGCAGAAGGTGATGTGAAAGACCTCTCTCGGAGACCCTGAAGAGCTATTGCCAGTATGAGTAGACAATATTCAGGAGAGGGGCTGTGGCTCAGTGGCAGACCATCTGCTTGGCATGAAGAAGGTCCCAGGTTCAATCCCCAGCATCTCCAGTTGAAAGGACCAGACAGTGGATAAGAAGGAAGACCTCAGCCTGAGACCCTGGAGAGTTGCTGCCAGTCTGAGTAGACAATACTGACCTGGGTTGGGAAATACCTGGAGATTTGGGGGATGGAACATGGTGAGGGAAGGATTTGGGGAGGGGAGGGACCTCCATGGGACATAATGCCATAGAGTTCACTTTCCAAAGAAGCCATTTGCTCCAGGTGATCTGACCTCTGTTGCCTGGAGATCAGTCCCATCCCAGGTGATCTCCAGTCACTACCTGGAGGTTGGCAACCCTTGGTCTGATCCAGTAGAAGGCTGCTTCCTGTGTTTGGGGGGATTGCCTTTTCTCCCTCCGCCGCAGCATGCAATCATGCACACACTCGCATCAGCCTTCCTTCCAGTTCCCAGCCAATATATATTCGACTTGCTTCTCAATCTTTTGGCTAAGGTACTAGCGTGTAGCACGTTCACTTGAAGGCAGCGGTGAAATGCCATGCTCCTTTACCGCTTCTCTACAGGCCTGAACTTGTTAGCTGTGCTGTACACAAGTAGCTCATTGACTTCCTCCTCCTAAACCCTCTCTGGATTACTGGTGTTGTTTTTCCGCGAATGACGAGGAATCTCAATGCTGTTGTTTGCCCAGTCGCAGGGAACGTCTTGGGTTTCCAATGCACACAATGACTAGCGTATTTATCTGAAATGCTTCCAACCCTTTCTCTAGACTTCCTGGGACTAAGGTTGGCAGATCCTCCATGGCTACCAGCTGGGGATTGCCAGCTCCAGGTTGGGAAAGTCCTGGAGATTTGGGGATGCTGGAGCCTACAGAGGAGCGAGACCTCAGAGGGGAACGATATCATAGAGTCCACCCTCCAAACCGTCCATTTTCTGGAGGGGAACTGATCTCTGTTGCTTAGAGATAGGCTGTAATTCTGGGGGAATCCCCAGGTCCTGGAACACATATAAAATTGTAAGCTGCCTTATACTGAATCAGACCCTCAGTTCATCGAAGTCAGTCTTGTCTACTCAAACTGGCAGCAGCTCTCCAGGGTCTCAAGCGGAGGTTTTTTACGTCTATTTGCCTGGATCCTTTTTAGTTGGAGGTGCCAGGGATTGAACCTGGGACCTTCCACTTACCAAGCAGATGCTCTACCACTGAGCCACCATCCCTCCCTTGGAGAGCCAGTCTGGCGTGGTGGTTAAGTGTGTGGACTCTTATCTGGGAGAACTGAGTTTGATTCCCCACTCTTCCACTTGCAGCTGCTGGAATAGCCTTGGGTCAGTCAGAGCTCTGGCAGAGGTTGTCCTTGAAAGGGCAGCTGCTGTGAGAGCCCTCTCAGCTCCACCCACCTCACAGGGTGCCTGTTATGGGGAAGGAAGGTAAAGGAGTTTGTGAGCTGCTCTGAGACGCTGATTCAGAGAGAAGGGTGGAGTATAAATCTACGGTCTTCTTCTTCTTCCTGGACTTTAGCATCCTTAGTGTAGTTTTTGAGTTTCCCAGGCTCAATCTCCCATGACTCCAGTGAAAGGATACCAAATCTAGGAATAGCCCCTGCCTGGGATCCTGGAAAACATAAAAAAGAGCCTTGTGGGATCAAGTCAATGGTCCACTTACCCGAGCTGCGCTGCAACATCCTCTTTTACAGAGCGGCCCATCAGTTGCTCCAGAGGGCAACAAGCTGGGTGCCGAGGCCTTCCCCTGAAGTTGCCTCCCAGCACTGGTGTTCAGAAGTCTTACTGCCTCTGCATATGGGGGTTCCTTTTAGTTACCATGGCCATGGATGGACCTCTCCTCCCTGAATCCTCTTGAGATAGTTTCTCTATCCCCTATATAATCCCCTAGAGATAGAGCCAGAGTGGTGTAGTGGTGAAGTGCACGGACTCTCATCTGGGAGAACTGGGTTTGATTCCCCACGCCTCCACCTGCAGCTGCTGGAATGGCCTTGGGTCAGCCACAACTCTCTCTCGCAGAGCTCTCTCAGTCTCACCCACCTCACAGAGTGTCTGGTGTGGGGAGAGGAAGGGAAGGCGATGGGAAGCCACTCTGAGACTCCAAGTGAAGGGCAAGGTATAAATCCTGTCTCCTCTTCCTCTTCCTCCTCCTCTTCTTCTTCTCCTCACCCACCTCACAGGGTGTCTGTAGTGGGGGGAGGAAGATAAAGGAGATTGCAAGCCGCTCCGAGTTCCTGATTCAGAGAGAAGGGGGGGTGGGTATAAATCTGCAGTCTTCTTCTTCTTCCTCCCACAATGGCCATTGGCAGTGAATGCCACCATTTGAGAGCCACTGACGGGCGGAGCAGAGAATACTAGGCATGGCAGATAATAAGGGATGTGTCTGATGTCCCCACCCTCCCCCCCCAAAAAAAGATGGTTACCAGCTCTGGTTTGGGTGCCAACCTCCAGGTGGTGGCTGGAGTTCTCCTGGAATCACAACTGATTTTTGGATGATAGAGATAAGTTCCCCTGGAGCAAAACAGCTGCTTTGGAAGGTGGACTTTATGGCATTATACCCCACTGAAGTCCCCCAATCCCCCCCGCTCTTCAGCCTCCACCTCCAAAATCTCCAGGGGTTTCCAACCCAGAGCTGGCAACCCCAGAGTGGGCTCAATGACATTGCACCCCACTGAGGCATCCGTCCTCCATGGGCTCCGTCCTCAAATCATGATAAGTTTCCCAGCCGGGATCTGGCAGCCCCACCCCCCATGCCCCACTTAGGGTTGAAATGTTGTTAGCCGCCCTGAGCCCGCCTCAGCGGGGAGGGCGGGATATAAATAAAATTTTATTATTATTATTATTATTATTAGGGTTGCCAGTCCCCAGGTGGGGACAGGGGATCCCCCGGTTTGGAGGCCCTCCCCCCACTTTAGGGTCATCAAAAGCAGGAGGGGGGAGGAAATGTCTGCTGGGCACTCCATGATTCCCTATGGCGACTGATTCCCACAGGATATAATGGAGAATTGATCAGCGGGCATCTGGGGCTCTGGGGGAGGGGCTGACTTTTTCTGAGGTAGAGGCATCACATTTGCAGCATAGCATCCAATTCCTCCCTGCAAAAGACCCTCCACGTTTCAAAAAGATTGCGCCAGGGGGTCCAATTCAATGAGGCCTCAAAATAGGCTCCTCTATCCTTCGTTATTTCCAGTAGAGGGAAGGCATTTAGAACACATGCGGTCCCTTTAAATGGGACGGCTAGAACTCCCTTGGGAGTTCAATGATGCTTTTCACAGCCTTGCTTCTGGCTCCACCCTCAACGTCTCCTGGCTCCACCCCCAAAGTCTCCAGATATTTCTTGAATTGGACCTGGCAACCCTACCCACACTGGGAAAGGAAAGGAAAGGTCCCCTGTGCAAGCACCAGTCATTTCCGACTCTGGGGTGACATTGCCTTCACAACATTTTCACTGCAGACTTTTTACGGGGTGGTTTGCCATTGCCTTCCCTAGTCTTTTACACTTTCCCCCCAGCAAGCTGGGTACTCATTTGACCGACCTCGGAAGGATGGAAGGCTGAGTCAACCTTGGGCCGGCTACCTGAAACCAGCTTCCGCCGGAATTGAACTCAGGTCATGAGCAGAGAGTTCAGACCACAGTACTGCAGTACTGCTGCTTTACCACTCTGCGCCACAGGGGTACTCCATACCACTGGAGGCCACCCTAAATGCTGCCCCTGAGCTCCATGCAATTCCTGCTCTACAAGAATCAGTCCACGAAGGGACATCCCCATACAGCAGGGGTGGCCAACGGTAGCTCTCCAGATGTTTTTTGCTTCCAACTCCCATCAGCCTCAGCCATTGGCCGTGCTGGCTGCGGCTGATGGGAGTTGAAGGCAAAAAACATCCGGAGAGCTACCGTCGGCCACCCCTGCCATACAGAATTCTCTTGGAGGTACAAACCGTTACCCAGCCAGAACATTTCAGGGCTTCCCGGAGGAGAAACCAAGCGCTGGTTCCAAGGCCTGGAATTTCTGCTTCCCAGGATTTGCCAGCCCCAAGACGGGCTTGGAGGAGCAGCCGGCCTCCCCTGCCCTGCTGGAGAGAATGCCGCCGGAATGGAGGTTTATTTGCTCAGCGATTTGCATACCTCAGCATTTAAACACACCCCGCTGGGTTTACTCACACTCCTGGCCTCGTTTGTGTAAGGTTCGGCTACATATACAAACACCCCTGTCTCTACCCAGGGGCCAAAAAAGGATCGCCTGTTCCCTCGCCCACCTCCGGCCGGTCTCATGAGCGGCCTTCTCTTCTCATCACTGTCCCCCAGCCTCATTTTGGGCAGGAGCTCTGGAACTTCTTGCTTTTATTGCAGGGGTGGCCGACGGTAGCTCTCCAGACGTTTTTTGCCTACAACTCCCATCAGCCCCAGCCATTGCCCATGCTGGCTGGGACTGATGGGAGTTGTAGGCAAAAACATCTGGAGAGCTATCATCGGTCACCCCTGTTTTATTGTGTTCTTTCTTAACACCCCCCCCCCCCCAAAAAAAATACATGCTTCTGGGCTCCATTGTTCAAACCCTCCGTGAGAATTTTGCTGAACTCTTAAGGTTTGACAAACTTTCTAAGATTTTCTTCCACAAAAATGGGGAAATCACCAAAACGGATCAAGCAGACAGATGGAAATCTTCCTCATGCCACTGTGGCCACATAGGAGAAAGTAACTGGAAAAGTATGATGGGAATAAGGTTTTATGATGACAATCAGGGCCAGCCCTAGACTGTGTGGCACCCTAGGCAAGGCTAACTTCCGGCACACACACCTCCCTCGCCACCGATGACATCACCAAGTCACATGGGGGGGTGTCCAATTGGTGTCCCCAGAAGGCCAGCGCCCTACGCAATCACCTAGCTTGCCTAGTGGCAGGGCGGGCCCTGATGACAGCTGTAGTTGAAGAAGCCTTTTAAGGTAGATACAGAGCTGATAGAATTTAGTCCACCTTCTGATGATGTCAGGGGTGGGTGGCGTATGCAAATGAGTTCTGCTAATGAGCTCCGGCACCTCTTTTTCTCTTGTTTTCTTTTTTGTTTGATGCTTTTCTTTTCTTTCTTTCTTTCTTTCTTTCTTTCTTTCTTTCTTTCTTTCTTTCTTTCTTTCTTTCTTTCTTTCTTTCTTTCTTTCTTTCTTTCTTTCTTTTTGCCACAAACAAGATTTTTTTTATTGAATATAAAGAACAGGATACAATTACGAACCCTAAACATCACAGAAGCCACATTAAAATGGATAGGACATCCATCAAAATTAATATGTCCACCAAAATTATCTCCAGACTTAAAAGTGAATAATTAAATACCATTAGTCCTCATAATATCTAAAGTACCTTCACAACATCACATCTTTTTTTCTGCGAAATGACCCCTGACTGTCCCTATCACCTTAACCCGTTGCCCTTTCTTTTGGCAAGCTGCTAGTAGTGTCCAAGCAAAGGAGATGCCGGGAATTCAGGTGGTGGAGACAACCTGCCCCATCCAGTTTTGGAAGAGGATGACTCAGGGACAGCTGAGACGGGTCAGGCTTTTGACAGCTTCTTCCGGCTTAACCCCAAGAACAAACAGTGTCCTCCCCCCCCCCCATACCTGCTTCCCCCTGCCGTGTGCTGTAGTTGTCACCCAGCTCCGAAACCCAGCTGGTGTGATTCCAGCATGCGTCACTGTCTCTCCACACTCCAGTGGCTTCGGTGGAAACCTCAGTAGATACGGAAGAACAGCCACCCGGAAAGGAATTCGCAGAAGTCTAGACAGCGGTCAAGGGAGATTCTCGGCTTTGTCACGCAAGTGACATCACCTGCGTACCAAAGGAGAGGAAGGCAGCAAAAGGGGGCAAATTGCCTAAATCTGGACTTCCTGGGTACTCTTTCAGATCATCTTGGATCGCTGCTGTCTCAGATAATCTGTTCTGCATGCCATGTTCTGGTCCAGAGTTCGAACCCAGGTTCAATCCCTGTCATCTCCAGTTTAAATGGTTGGCTAGGAGGTGAGTGTGAAAGATGGACATAGGAAGCTGCCTTCTACCCAATCAGACCCTTGGTCCATCAAAGTCAGCAGGGGTGGAATTCTAGCAGGAGCGCCTTTGCATATTAGGCCACACCCCTCTGATGTAGCCAATCCTCCAAAGTCAGTATTGTCTACTCAGACTGGCCGCTGCTCTCCAAGGTCTCCAGCAGAGGTCCTTCACATCACCTGCTTCCGGATCCGTTAACTGGAGATGCCGGGGATTGAACCTGGGACCTCCTGCATGCCAAGCAGATGCTCTACCACTAAGCCATGGCCCCTCCCATAAGATCTTCATCTGAGATCCCAGAAAAGCTGCCGCTGTAGACAAAACTGACTTTGATAGACTCAGGAGAGCACTGTTTTGGGAGGGAGGCCTGAGGAGGGAGGGGTTCGGGGATGGGACGGACTTCAATGGGGTATAATCCTTCCAAGACAGCCATTTTCTCCATGGGAAGAAGAAGATACTGGATTTATATCCCGCCCTCCACTCCGAAGAGTCTCAGAGCGGCTCACAATCTCCTTTACCTTCCTCCCCCACAACAGACACCCTGTGAGGTAGATGAAGGTATTGGATTTATATCCCGCCCCCCACTCCGAAGAGTCTCAGAGCGGCTGACAATCTCCTTTGCCTTCCTCCCCCACAACAGACACCCTGTGAGGTAGATGAAGATATTGGATTTATATCCCGCCCCCCACTCCGAAGAGTCTCAGAGCGGCTCACAATCTCCTTTACCTTCCTCCCCCACAACAGACACCCTGTGAGGTGGGTGGGGCTGGAGAGGGCTCTCACAGCAGCTGCCCTTTCAAGGACAACCTCTGCCAGAGCTATGGCTGACCCAAGGCCATTCCAGCAGCTGCAAGTGGAAGAGTCGGGAATCAAACCCGGTTCTCCCAGATAAGAGTCCGCACACTTAACCACTACACCAAATTGGGAACTGATATCCATTGTCTGGAGCAGGGGTGACCAAACTCTATGAACATAAGAGCCCTATAGAAAAACATCCGATGTCTGAGAGACGCTAACATCAGATCCATGAGAGCCACAAGACAGGAAGGAAGAAGAAGAATATATTGGATTTATATCCTGCGCTCTACTCCAAAGAGTCTCAGAGCGGCTCACAATCTCCTTTACCTTCCTCCCCCACAACAGACACCCTGTGAGGTGGGCGGGGCTGGAGAGGGCTCTCCCAGCATCTGCCCTTTCAAGGACAACTCCTGCCAGAGCTATGGCTGACCCAAGGCCATTCCAGCAGCTGTAAGTGGAGGAGTGGGGAATCAAACCCGGTTCTCCCAGATAAGAGTCCGCACACTTAACCAATACACCAACCTGGCTCTCCTTCTGGAAGGAAGGAAGGGAGGCAAATAGATGAGGGAGAGGGGAGGCAGAGGTGGAAAGAAAGCAACTTTAAATGCATTCTCCAAGCCACCACTGACTCGGCTTGGAGAAATGATTTAAAGAGAGAAATGCCTTCTCCAAGCCAGCTGGCAGGGTGGTGGGGGTTTTGAGAGCCGCACAGTATGTGTGACAGAGCCACACGTGGCTCCCGAGCCACGGCTTCTCCACCCCTGATCCGTAGATCTGTTGTAATAACAGAAGATCTCCAGAACTTACCTGGAGGTTGGCAACTGTAGTGTTAATAGGTTTAAGATGGGTTTTTAAAAAAAAATTTTAGCTGCCCTGGTGGCTTTAGTGTGGTCAGAAGGGTGGGGTGAAAATTTCATAAAGCAAAAGGTAAGTTGTATTCAGGAGAGAAGGAGACAGTTAAATCTTGAGTGGCACAATGGGAACGGTAGAGATTATTTGGATAGCAACTCCGGAATGCGAACAGCTTAAAGTCTGGAAGCCAAGAGGTCAAAGGAGGGCACATTTGAATCACTGGCAGAACAGAGAAAGAGGTGGCATGCAAGTGAGGCCTGGCAGGCCAGAAGGTCCGCCTCAGGTGACAGATTTGGGGCAGCCGAACAGGAAAGAGCCCTAGGAGGGCGTAGGAGGTCAGCCCTGAGGGAAGCTCCCTTGCCCAAGTCTTGCTGGAATGAAGAACTGCTTCTGAGAGCCAGTTTGGCGGAGTGGTTAAGTGTGCGGACACTTATCTGGGAGAACCGGGTTGGATTCCCCACTTCTTCACTTGCAGCTGCTGGGATGGCCTTGGGTCAGCCGTAGCTCTGGCGGAGGTTGTCCGTGAAAGGGCAGCTTATGGGAGAGCTCTCTCAGCCCCACCCACTTCACAGGGTGTCTGCTGTGGGGGAGGAAGGTAAAGGAGATTGTGACCGCGCTGAGACTCTGAGATTCAGAGTATAGGGCGGGATATAAATCCAATATCTTCTCTCCTTCTTTTCAAGAGCTCGGTAGCACTTGCTC
The DNA here is from genome assembly GCF_032191835.1 of Heteronotia binoei. Taxonomy (NCBI): domain Eukaryota; kingdom Metazoa; phylum Chordata; class Lepidosauria; order Squamata; family Gekkonidae; genus Heteronotia; species Heteronotia binoei. Next base: position 134,127,348 of record NC_083228.1, on the reverse strand, counting down.
CCGATCCTCCCAGAAGGCCCATGCGGGAGAATTTCCCTGTGGAACTCCCTGCCACTTGAACAAATAAGAAGTCTCATTTCACGCTCTGGCAGCAACTTGAGGAGGGGACAGGGTTGCCCACTGAAGCTTGGGTGATTCTTGTAGATTGGGGGCAGGTTGGGGTTTGGGGAGGGAAGAGATCTCAGCAGGGTGTAATGACACAGAGTTTACCCTCCAAAGCAGCCTTGGGGAATCAATTTTGATCAGGGCTTTTTTGTAGCAGGAACTCCTTTGCATATTAGGCCACACCCCCTGATGTAGCCAATCCTCCTGGAGCTTACAGCAGGCCCTGTACGAAGAGCCCTGGAAGCTCTTGGAGGATTGGCTACATCAGGGGTGTGTGGCCTATTATGCAAAGGAGTTCCTGCAACAACAACAAAAATCCCTGATTTAGATTGTCTGCCCATCAGGTGTAATTTTGGGGGATCTCCAGGTTCTACCTGGAGGTTGGCAGCCCCCAACAAGGGATGCATGTGACGTGGTGAATAATAGATTAGTTTAAGAGAAAGGGCTCAACAGAGTTCTTGCAGGTTTTGATTAGGCCTTCTTAAGATCTGTATGAGTGTCCAAAACTGAACAAGTTGATGGGTAGAAAATGTGTTCACACCAGGCCTTGAATTTAGCAAGAGCTCACAGGAGTGCAGCTCTTGAACCTTTCTGATGCCCCCCCCCACCTATCTACTTTGTCCATTGAATAGTAGGTGCATCTGCATAACAATCCCTGGATTAGGAGAGCGGGCAGCCAGCCAGCCACCAGAGGCTTTGCCACGCCCCCAGCAGCCCTCATTAACCCCTGGAGAAGCCTGCATCGCCCTCTCTCCACTTCTTATGTGATTTTGGGCAGTGGGTGGCTTGCTGGCCTTTTGACTGTGGAGGGGGACGGCCAGGAAGAGCCCCAGGCTACCGAGGCCTGCTTGGGCTGGCTGAATCTCTAGCCAGCCCAAGCAGGCTTCGCTCGTCCTTTCTTGCATTGGGTTGCTTTTGCATATGCTAATGAGTTATGCTAATAAGTTCCACCACCTATTTTTCTACAAAACGACCCCTGGTTCATGCACAATGAAAGTCCCACATTTTGTCTCTGACATCTCTAGTTCCTGCATCTCAGCAAGTTCATGGATTTCATGGTGTAATGCTTGGGGCTCTTTAGCTTGAAACGTTGACTGCAGGGTGACATGAGAGAGGTTGACAAGATTATGCCTGGGATAGAGAAGGTAAAGAAAGAAGTACTTTTCTCCCTTTCTCACAATATAAGAACTCGTGGGCATTCAATGAAATTGCTGAGCAGTCGGGTTAGAACGGATAAAAGGAAGTCCTTCTTCACCCAAAGGGTGGTTCACACATGGAATTCACTGCCAGAGGAGGTGGCGGCGGCTGCAAGCATCGCCAGCTTCAAGAGGGGATTGGATAAGCATATGGAGCAGAGGTCCATCAGTTGCTATTAGCCACAGCTTATTGTTAGAACTCTCTGTCTGGGGCAGTGATGCTCTGTATTCTTGGTGCTTGGCAGGGGGGGCACAGTGGAAGGGCTTCTAGCCCCACTGATGGACCTCTTGATGGCACTTGGGTTTTTTGGCTACTGTGTGACACAGAGTGGCTGGACTGGATGGGCCGTTGGCCTGATCCAACATGGCTTCTCTTACGTTCTTATGTTCTAATGGTTAGAAATGCCTGACTAGAATCTGAGAGACCCAGGTTCGAATCTCCACTCTGCCCTAGAAGCTTGCTGGTTAAATCCCATCTGCTGAAAGATCCAGAGGAGTCAGCCGTGTTAGTCTGTCGCTGCAAAATAGCGAAAGAGTCCAGCAGCACCTTTAAGACTCCCAAACGTCATTGCAGCACAAGCTTTCGAGTAACACAGCTCCCTTCGTCAGATCCGTGCGTCTCGAAAGCTTACGCTACCGTCAACTTTGTTAGTCTTAAAAGCGCCACTGGACTCTTTAGGATCTGCTGAAAGAACTCTCCCGCCCTATGGATGCCAGAGACTCTCTGTCCGTGAACTGGTGATTTACAACTGGATCTCCCTTGATCGGATTGGCTTTTGATAAGAACGGTCAAGGGGGAGCCAAAGGGCTCTTGGCAAGTCACCTTTCGGCTCCTGCTTAGCTTTAATCCTGCTTGTTGGAATTGGTTTAGGTTGGTTTTTTTTTTTAATGAATGCTCAAATCGGTGCTTCTTCTCCGCTCAAGGCTGCCCCCAATTTGGGGGTCTGCACACAGGATTGATAGCGATTCAAAGAGAAGGACCTTTATTAATAGCTTCAAAGGTCTCGGGGCTGTGTCACAGAAAAAGGGAGGGCAGGGAAGCCGAAACCCATACGCAGCCGCTCAAAGGCAAGCGGAATATTTTTAAAGCACAAAGAGCAAGAGAGACACTTTCAAAATTTCCCACAGCAGCGTCAGAGCTCTGATTTTTTCTCTTCTGGAGAGTCTCTAATGGCGAGGATTCTGGGGCAGACGAAGCAACGGGGCAGCGGAACGGAAGCCGCCAAATGCGTTAGGGAACATCATTAAGCGCCCTCGCGACACTGTCCTGCGCGTGGGAACCCACGATTTCTTGCAGCAACTGTGTGTGCGTGTGTGTCTCTCAAGGCCGGATTAACCATTAGGCAAAGTAGGCACTGCCCTATAGGCCTCCACGCCTTTAGGGGCCCCAGCCGGCTCCCCCCCCCCCTTCATTTCCCCCCTGCTTGCAGGCCCCCCGGCCTCCACACACAGCCAGCAACTGAGCTGCTCTTTGCCCGACTTGCCTGGTGTGGCTGCTGCTGGCATCTTCGCCTCTCTGTGCTTCTTTCCCCCCACAGTTTTGTCAAAGGGGCTTTTGAGAAGTTGCCTGCAGGCCACAGCAGGGGGTCGCAGGCGGTGGGGCGGGTGCTCCAACCCTGAGGTAATTGGCAAGGGGCCCCCCCAAATTTTGACTGCCTAGGGGCCGCCGCAGGGTTTAATCTGGCCCCGCTCTCTCTCTCTCTCTTCAACTCTGTAGGATGTAGGGTTGCCAATCCCCAGGTGGGGGCAGGGGATCCCCTGGTTTGGAGACCCTCCCCCGGCTTAAGGGTCGTCAGAAAGTGGGGGGAGGGGAGGGAAATGTCTGCCGGGAACTTTGTTATTCCCTATGGAGATTTATTCCCATAGAAAATCATGGAGAATTGATCCGCGGGTATCTGGGGCTCTGGGGGGGGCTGTTTTTTGGGGTAGATGCACCAAATTTTCTGTATAGCATCTAGTGCCTCTCCCCAAAATACCCCCAAAATTTCAAAAAGATTGGACCAGGGGGTCCAATTCTATGAGCCCCCCAAAAAGGTGCCCCTATCCATTATTTCCTATGGGAGGAAGGAATTGAAAAGGTATGCCGTCCCTTTAAATGTGATGGCCAGAACTCCCTTTGGAGTTCAATGATGCTTGTCACAGCCTTGATCTTGGCTCCACCCCTAATGTCTCCTGGCTCCACCCCCAAAGTCCCCAGATATTTCTTGAATTGGACTTGGCAACCCTAGTAGGATGAGATTTCTGCACTGAAAGCACAGGCGATTTTTAAAAAACGGCCTGTGTTTTGTTGAGGAGGGGGTACACTGTAGTGGTGAAAACACGTGCTCTGGGAGCCGGAGGTCTCTGGTTCTCGCCATAGGTCTGCCCTGAAATCACCAGCTGTGCCTGAGGTCAGCCTAAACCTTTGATCTCTCATATGACCGTTGTTGTAAGTACTACCTGAATACCCATCATTAGGAAGAAGACTTATGCATTTTGGAAATGGGAGAGGGGGGACAAGGTATCTGTTGTGTCCTAGGTTCAAATGGAGAACTGTTACTTTTGGAGGGAAGCTGAACAAGCCAAGCTTGTACTCCACACCAGGGTTCCAGAGAAGGCCTAAGCGTGCCCAATCAGGGGAAGGATTGAAACATAAGTAGCCAATCAACATCTAGGCTCATACTGTACCCTGATAGGCCCTTAGGCCTCTGTAAATAGCCAATCCATGTACATAGTTAAGGTCCAATCAGAAGGGGGCAAGAATTGTATAAAAGGAGCGGGAGGTTTGAATAGAGCTCAGTTGTGTTGGTGTTCCTGAAGTAAAGCTTGCTGAAATCACTCTCCGACTCTGGTCTCTTACTGCACCGACCCCAGTACTTTACAGTATCTCTTTGCATTCAGGACACTGATGTGGAGTCTCTGCTCCCTGGAGCTTATGCTACCCAGCAGGCTCACCTTCCTAAGAGTTGTAATGACAGAATACATGGAGAGCTACTACTTGTTGTAGGCCATGACGACATGTATAACCAGGGCTTTATTTTTAATGGTAGAAAAAGCCCAGCAGAGACCCATTTGCATATTAGGCCACACCCCCTGACATTGCCAGTGTGTCACATAGGGCTTTTTGTAGAAAAAGGCCCCGCAGGAGCTCATTTGCATTTTAGGTCACACCCCCTGATGCTAAGCCAGCCAGAACTGCGTTCCGGCTCGAAAAGAAAAGTCCTGCGTATAGCCAAACTGGAGAGCCAGTTTGATGTTGAGAGCCAGTTTGGTATAGTGGTTAAGAGAGCAGACTTGAATCTGGGTGGGCCAGGTTTGAGTCCCCGCTCCTCCACATGCAGCTGCTGGTGTGACCTTGGGTTAGTCACAAGTTCTCTCAGACCTGCTCTCTCAGCCCCACTTACCTCACAGGGTATCTGTTAAGGGGAGAGGAAGGGAAGGAGATTGTAAGCTGCACTGAGAGTCTGAATGAAGGGTGGGGTATAAATCTAAGGTTGCCAAGTCCAATTCAAGAAATATCTGGGGACTTTGGGTGTGCAGCCAGGAGACTTTTGGGGTGGGGCCAGGAGACATCGGGGGTGGGGCCATGAGCAAGGTTGGAACAAGTAGAATTGAACTCCAAAGGGAGTTCTGGCCATTTTAACATTTTAAAACGGGACCTGTTTGCAGGTTTCTAAACCTGCTGGAGCTCTAGCGGTACATGGTGGCTGTGGGGGCGGGGCTTCCCCTTGCCGGCCAGCTGGCTGGTGGTGGGGGGAAGTCTGTAATACGGGGGATCCCCTGCTGGGACCTGGGGATTGGGAAGCCTATATAAATCCAATCTCCTCCTCCTCTTTGAGAGCCAGTTTGGTGTCGTGGTTAAGTGCGCGGACTCTTACCTGGGAGAACCAGTTCTGATTCCCCACTCCTCCACTTGCAGCTGCTGCAATGGCCTTGGGTCAGCCATAGCTCTGGCAGAGCTGTCCTTGAAAGGGCAGCTTCTGGCAGAGCTCTCTCACCCCCACCAGGCACGACTCGGCTCAGCTTCCAAGATCTGACAAGATGGCCTGGGCCATCCAGAGCGGGGCCTTTCATCTATAGGAGCATATTATAGCACCTATATTGGACAAAGTAAGATGGGAATTCCAGCTGGGTGCCCCCGGTGATAGGTTAGCAGTGCTTAGCAACAGACTGGGGGCACGGTGCCCAATGTTGGCTGCGCATACACATGTGTGATTGGGGTTACTGCTTGCATCCTTGTGCCTTCTGATATTTCTGCTTGAGTTATCTTTCGATTATCAGAGAGAGGGAGTCTCTCCAATCCTCTCTAGCAGCTGGTGGCGGATGACGCATGGATCAGGTGTGTTGTTTGTTGAAAGAACCGTTCCCCCCAAGTTGTTTTGTCTGCACAGCGCCTATCTGCGTCTGGGTCGCATTCCTCAGGTGCTGCACCCAGGTGGGGACAAGCAAGCTAAGGAATGGCTTGGGCACACCTCTTACCTGCTGTGTTTCGGGCACGAGAGGGTCCTCTCTGCGGCTCAGTCTGTCATGGCGGTGAGCTGCGGAGTTTTCCCAGGGCCGTTCGTACCTACAAGATTGCCCTCAAGTTTCAGCCGTCTTCCGGTGACCCCAGCAAAGGCCTTTCCAAGGCAAAAGAGAAGCAGAATTGGTTGCCATTTCCTTCCTCTGCAGAGCCGTTCTTGTCGGTCTGCCTTCCAAGTACTGATCTTGCTTAACTTTCCCCAGCAAGGGGCAGGTGAGAAGCAGAGGCAGTTGGCCATGGCTTTCCTCTACACAGTCTTCCTTGGTGGTCTTCCTTCAGAGCACCAGCCCTGCTTAGTTATCCTAGCCAGGGGCTTTCAGGGCAAGTGAGAAGCAGAGGTGGTTGACCATTTCCTTCCTCTGCAGAGCCTTCCTTGGTGGTCTCCCATCCAAGTATCAACCCTGCTTAGCTTCCCCTATCAAGGGGCTTTCAAGGCAAGTGAGAAGCAGAGGTGGTTGGCCATGGCCTTCCTCTGCAGATTCTTCTTTAGTAGTCCTCCATCCATATACCAGCCCTGCTTAGCTTCTGAGATCTGAGGAGATCAGGGTATATCATGCCACCTTCCCTTCCATCCAGGGCTATAGAAGAAGAAGAATTACAGATTTATACCCCGCCCTTCTCTCTGAATCAGAGTCTCAGAGTGGCTTACAATCTCCCATATCTTCTCCCCCCACAACAGACACCCTGTGAGGTGGGTGGGACTGAGAGGGCTCTCACAGCAGCTGCCCTTTCAAGGACAACCTCTGCCAGAGCTATGGCTGACCCAAGACCATTCCAGAAGGTGCAAGTGGAGGAGTGGGGAATCAAACCCGGATCTCCCAGATAAGAGTCCATGCACTTAACCACTACACCAAACAGACTAGAATATGCTTTTGGGGTACAGGGTGGAATGTAAAGGAAACTTCTGAACAATATACTGGGCTCTCAAGCAGTCCTTAAGGCAAAGTTTGCGAACTTTTGATACCTAGGCCAAGTATTTCTTCTGCTTTTCTGCCTTTGACTCCCAAGACAACAGGGGGTCCCAGTGTGCTGCAAGCTCATGACATCACAGGTGACATCAGAGTCACACGGCGGATTCAGAGCCAGAGCGTGTGAATCTGTCGGCACTAAAACGGGCCCTGCCCACAGCAGATTTTGCCTAGCTGTCCTCCTGCACTTCTTAGGGGAGGTGTGCTGTCACACAGCCGGCCTAACAGGGCTTTCTTCTAGCTGCCACCACTCTGGTATGGGACTGCATGGAAGGGCCCTAGGGTTGCCAATCCCCAGGTGGGGGCAGGGGATCCCACGGTTTGGAGGCCCTCCCCCTGCTTCAGGGTTATCAGCAGGGGGAGGGGAGGGAAATGTCTGCTGGGAACTCCATTATTCCCTATGGAGACTATAACAGCGCCCGCCTGACAGCCTCACTGGATCTCTTTATATCAGTCTCTTCGGGGTATTTTTACTTTGTTATCTGATGAAAATATAATTCACTTCGTAGGGGACCACAGCAGCTTTGTTTGTTTTTCCCAAAAAACTCTCGAGAACTTAAACATAAACCACAGATATTTATTACAACATAAAGTCTTTAACTTGGGGATATGGGAGATATTTACATAGGCTAACACGTTGCTCAGTTGTTTCAGGCTTCACAATAACTTTTTTATTCTTGAGTCTCTCAGTTTCACCGTTCCTATATAATACCCTCTCCACCTCTAGCAAAGGCTGGCCTCTTGGGCTTGATGTGCCAGGTCTCACCAGTCGACTGGAGCCTCTACTACCAGCCCTTCTGGTTTCTCAGACCCACATCTGCTCCCTCAACCTCTTCACTAGTTCTCCAGAGAGGTATATAGGTGTCTGTGACCGTTTCAGCCTTGACTGACTCACACACACACATACAGTCCTCTTGGCTGTTTTGTCGAGCTTGCAGTCAGCTTGTCCTCTCCGGAAGACTTTCCCGCCACTGTCTCAAGCTCCTTCAAAGAATCAGCTGCCCTCTAAGCCTCTGTCAGGCACGAACTGACTCCCTCAGTTTCTGTCAGGCTCCCTGCCTCAGACTTCTGACAGGCACCAACTGACTTACTGACTGACTGACTGCCTCAGCAGTTAGCTGACCCTCACCCACTTTTCCCTCCCTGAGAGCTCTGAGCACTCTGGCCCCCACCCTCAGGTCACCTGACGCAGGCCCTGTGCGTCTTCAGTTTCTGGTTAACCCATAGCTTTCCGTCACAGAGACCGATTCCCATAGGATATAATGGAACATTGATCCGTGGGTATCTGGTGCTCTGGGGGGGGGGGTAATTTTTGAGGTAGAGGCACCAAATGTTCAGTACAGCATCCAGTTCTTCTCCCCAAAATGCCCTCCAAGTTTCAAAAAGATTGGACCAGGGGGTCCAATTCTATGCGCCCCAAAATAAAGTGCCCCTATCCTTCATTATTTCCAATGGAAGGAAGGCATTTAAAAACATGTGCAGTCCCTTTAAACGTGATGGCCAGAACTCCCTTTGGAGTTCAATTATGCTTGTCACATCCCTGCTCCTGGCTTCACCCCCATGTCTCCTGCCTCCACCCCCAGAGTCCCAGATATTTCTTGAATTGGACTTGGCAACCCTAAAGGGTCCAGAGCACCTAACCACTCATGTATCCTCCTCATTAATAGATACCTCCTAATTGTGACCAAGGAGACGTGAGAACACAAGGAGTATAACAGTTTATTACAGCACTCAAATAATATAAAGGGTGACAAAGATTTAGTGCTAAAGGGAATATGAGAACGGTAAAGGTTGGTGCAAAGAAACAAAAGACCTGACGCATTTAACTATACAGTCCCTATTCTACTAACCAACACTTTCCCCCTTTCCTTGGGTGAGGGACCTTTCCCCTGCTGCAAGCTCTCCAGGCTACAGCCTGCCTCCAGCTCAGCCTTCCAGGAAAAGAATACCCCTCTGCCTGGGCTTGGCCCTTTTATGTTCTCCTCCCAGGCCCCACCCCTCTCTGGGCCAGTTTCCCTCCAAAACCTGGCCACTCAATCAGAGGGTCAGAAGGGATCCTTGGAAATGTAGGCTTTCCCCAGTAATCCTAGGCAGGCTTCCCTGGGGCCTGCAGACCTCACTAGGCTCAGAATCATGACGTGCCAAGAGGGGTGTGGGGAGTATGGTGCCCTCTGTCTCTCTGCATGGTCTTCAGCAGGTCATTCCAACAGGCCACAACAAGATGGCTTTAAAAGAGACCAGGAGCCAGCAGAAGGGATACCAGTTGCCCGCTTTAGCAGGAAAGCTCCCAGCCGTGTCTCTTGTCCATTGCTCAACAGAACAACAGAGGAACGAGTGGGGGTGGGGGGAGATGCTACTCAACCCAGAAGTGATGTCACAGCACTCGGTGATGCTCTAGGAATTTCCCCATTCCTATGGTATTCATCAAAGAGTCTGGGAATTCCTAGAGTGTCTCTGGATGTGGTGACATCTTGTTTGGGTCTTCACCTGGAAGTGACATATCCACATCATGTGACATCTTTTCCATGTGTTTGGCCTCCAGAGGTTCTTCAGGCATCCCATCCTTCTAGATCACCTGCCTGTCCGAATTCCCCAATCCTTCCAGATCATGAATTGCGCCCTGCTTCCTTCATGAACTTGGAACCCTTTCAAAACCAGCTGAACTAGTGATCATGTGAATTACCCTTCCACTGAAGTGCTTCCTTCTGTCTGTTTGGACACCCTTTTAAAAATTGAATCTGTACTATAACTCTGAAATATTTAATAAATGTGCAGTGCAAAGCTACGCATTTCGACTTCGAAGTAAATCCCTTTGAGTCCCACGAGAATAGGATCGAAGCCCTCGTGCCTTTAAAGTTAAATATATCATACCACTCGTACGTATTTAAAAATTCTGCTGTTTCAAAATGACTTACGATTTCCCACCCCCTTCCATCCCCCTCGCAGCACCACGATTAGACCTCTCCACCAAGACAAGGGTTTTGGCTCCGGGCCTGCTTGTCTGCCGAGAGATGAGAAATGCTTTTCATAATAAGCTGTTCTGGAAGGCTGGATGGGATCGGACCGGCGGAGGTGTCAAAACTCTCCAGAGGGATTCCACTGGGCACTTCGGGCTTGTTGTAATGGCATTTTCCCATGCTCCTGCTTCAGCTCTGTGGCCTAGATGACTGGTAGTTCAGGAATCATCCTTGAGAAAGGCCAAGGACTGTGTAGCATCCCAAGGGGGGGGGGGGATTGGGAGATTGTGTGAAAAGACCCCTTTCCCTATGATTCCTACTTCAGTGCTACAGGGAGAAACAGAAGAGCCGGTGATTTATGGGTCCAAATGATGTCCTATGTAGAGAGATAGCCAGGAACGGGCAGTGGAGAAATAGGGTTGCCAAGTCATAGTCATATCTGGGGACTTTGGGGGTGGAGGCAGGAGACTTTGGGGCTGGAGCTGGGAACAAGGTTGTGACAAGCATAATTGAACTCTAAAGGGAGTTTTGTCCTCACCTTTTCAAGGGACCGCACACCTTTTAAATGCCTTCCCTTCATTGGAAATAATGAAGGATAGGGGCACCTTCTTTGGGGGTTCATAGAATTGGACCCCCTGAGCCAACCTTTTTGAAACATGGGGGATATTTTGGGGAGAGACATCAGATGCTATGCTGAAAATTTGGTGCCGCTACCTCAAAAAAACAGCCCCCCCCCAGAGCCTTAGATACCCACGAATCAAAGTTCCATTATATCCTATGGGAATTGGTCTCCATAGGGAATAATGGAGTGCCCAGCAGACATTTCCCTCCCTCCTCCTGCTTTCTGATGACCCTGAAGTGCGGGGAGGGCCTCCAAACCGGGGTATCCCCTGCCCCCACCTGGGGACTGTCAATCCTATGGAGAAATAAAGTCCAGAGTGTTCCTGGAAGGTGTCATTTCAAGAGATGTGTGTGTGTGGGGGGGGGGGTCACATGGGGCCTGATATGGTGTGATGGAAAGTTAGGATTCAAGTCCCCCCCCCCCCCATGCACCCTATTTCTTTCACCCTATCCAACCTCAGAAGGTTGTTGTATGAGGATACAATGAGCAAGGCATATGGTGGCCAATCCCCAGGGGCAGGGGATCTCCTGGTTTGGAGGTCCTCCTGCTGCTTCATGGTCATCAGAAAGTGTGGGGGGAGAGGGAAATGTCTGCTGGGCACTCCGTTACTCCCTATGGAGACCGATTGCCATAGGATATAATGGAGAATTGATCCACAGGTATCTGACACTCTGGGGGGGGGCTGTTTTTTTCAGGTAGAAGCACCAGATTTGCAGCATAGCATCCAATGCCTCTCCCCAAAACACCTCCAAGTTTCAAAAAGATTGAGCCAGGAACATTTAAAAGGTGTGTGTGGGGGTCCCTTGAAATGTGATAGCCAGAACTCCCTTTGGAGTTCAGTCGGGCTTGTCACACCCTTGCTCCTGGCTCCGCCCCCGAAGTCCCCGGATAGGTCTTGACTTGGACCTGGCAATCCTCTTTGTTCTGCCCACGACCACCATGCAGCGTGATGTTCCCACTTAGTGGGACCCACTACGCCTATCAGACTTGGATCCTAGATAGATCCAAGTGGGCAGCTGTGATGGGCTGAAGCAGTAGAACAAGGTCGGAGTCAAGTGGCACCTTTAAAACCAACAAAGTTTTATTCAGCCACAAGTTCTCTCAAGACTGTTCTACTCAGAATGTAAGCTTTCACTATCCTAGTTACACAACTGTCCTTTCAGAGTCCTCTAAGTTAGGGTTGCTGACTCTGGGCTGGCAAACTCTTGGACATTCGGTGGAAAGCAGAATCACATGAACATCTGAAGCTGCCTTATACCGAACCAGACTCAGGCAGAGGTCTTTTGCATCACCTCCTACCTCGTCCTTTTAACTGGAGATGCCGGGGATTGAACCTGGGATCTTCGGCATGCCAAGCCCTGGGTCAGAATTCCAAAGGTGCCCACAGCCTTCAAAAGGCTGAAGAAATTGCTGTCCTCTTGCCTTTGCACCGCTGAATGGAATGGATAGTCTGCCCCTATTGTGGCCGGTTTGGTGCAGCAGTTTAATGTGCGGACTCTTGTCTGGGAGAAGTGGGTTTGATTCCTCACTACTCCACCTGCACCTGCTGATATGGCCTTGGTCAGCCACAAGTTCTCTCAAGGCTGTTCTGCTCGAGAGCAGTTCCTGTCAGAGCTCTCTCAGCCCCACCTACCTCACAGGGTGTGGGGAGGGGAAGAGAGAGGAGATTGTGAACCACTCTGAGACTCCGTTGGCTAGCAAAGGGTGGGATATAAATCCAATCTCGTCTTCTTTCTTCTTATTTATTTGCTTCATTTATGCTCTACTTTTCTCCACACTGGGGATTCAAAATGGCTTACGTTGTTCTCCTCTCCTAAAAATCTGTCTCTCGGCAACCCTGAGAGAGAGGCTACTTCGACACACTGCTTGGTGGAGAGACTTCGAAACCGGGCGAAGGCTTAACTGTCTTACAAGCAGACTTTTGAATGAGCCTGAAGTGGAACAAAATGCCTTTTGACAATATTTGGTGAGTAAATCTCTTGTCTTGGATATCGGACGACAGGTTTAGTGTATTTTCCTCTTGTTCCTTGCCAGAAGGAGGATTTTGAATCTGGAGTGGGACAGGCAGAAGAAAAATGCCTACCCAGGAACCGGATTATATATTACCTGGCAAACAACAGGCCGCAAGAGACCATCATATCCCCAAAGCATATCTCTTACAGACATGTTGAAGCATCTCCGTTTGACTCAGGGCTTTGAATGCAGGCTGTTTTTATCCAAGTCTTGCATTTCTAGACAAAAAAAAACCCCGCTTGTCTTAGTTGCCGCCCTCCAGGTGGGGCCTGGAAATATCCCGGAATTACAACTGCTCTCCAGATGACACAGATCAATTCCCCTGGAGCAAATGGCTGCTTCAGTGGCTGGACTGTATGAAGAAGAAGAAGAAGATATTGGATTTATACTAGGCTTGCCAATCCCCAGGTCCCAGCGGGGGTTCTTCTGCTTTCTCAGGCTCCTTCCCACCCCTAGTCAGCTGGCCGGCGGGGGGAAGCTCCGCCCCCAAAGCCACCATGTGACTTTCCACCTCCGGAGGCTTCAGTCTCCGATTGGAAAGGCTTCCTCTTGGGATGGGGGGTCTGTGTTACTTTGAAGAAGTTGGCAGCTACTCGTGGGTAAAGAGGCCAATCCCTCACTTCAGAGTCACCAGAAACTGGGTTGGTGGGGGGAGGGAAACATCTGCTGAGCACTTCATTATTCCCTATGTGGAGATTGATTCTCATAGGGCATAATGGGGAAATGAACTGGAGGTTTCGGGGGCTCTGGGGGAGCTGTGTTTTGAGGTAGAGGCACCAAATTTTCAGTATAGTATCTAGTGCCTCTCCACAAAGTACCCTCAAGTTTCAAAACAATTGGACCAGGGGGTCCAATTCTATGAGCCCCAAAAGGAGGTGCCCCTATCCTTCATTATTTCCTATGGAGGGAAGACATTTAAAAAGGTGTGCTGTCCCTTTAAATGTGATGGCCAGAACTCCCTTGGAGTTCAATTACGCTTGTCACACCCTTGTTCCTGGCTCCGCCCCCAATGTCTGCTGGCTCCACCCCAAAGTCTCCTGGCTCCACCCCCAAAGTCCCCAGATATTTCTTGAATTGGATTTGGCAACCCTAATTTATACCCTGCCCTACACTTTGAATCTCAGAGTCTCAGAGCTGCTTACAATCTCCTTTACCTTCCCCCCTCCCCCCCGCACATCAGACACCCTGTGAGGCAGGTGGGGCTAAGAGAGCTCTCACAGAAGCTGCCCTTTCAAGGACAGTTTGGTGAGAGCTAAGGCTGGCGCAAGGCATCAAATGTGTGCATTTGATGAAGCGTGCATGCACATGAAAGCTTACACACAGAATGAAACTTTGTTGGTCCTGAAGGTGCCACTGGACTCGAACTTTGTTCTGCTGCTTCAGACCAACATGGCTACCCGCCTGAATCTATATCTGCTTCAATGTATATGAAGAAGTGTGCATGCACACGGAAGCTGATCCCCAGAATTGAACTTTATTGGTCTCAAAAGTGCCACTGGCCTAGGGTTGCCAAGTCCAATTCAAGAAATATTCGGGGACTTTGGGGATGGAGCCAGGAGACTTTGGGGGTGGAGTCAGGAGACACCGGGGGCGGAGCCAGGAACAAGGGTGTCACAAGCCTAATTGAACTCCAAGGGAGTTCTGGCCATCACATTTGAAGGGACAGCACACCTTTTTAAATGTCTTCCTGCCATAGGAAATAATGAAGGATAGGGGCACTTTCTTTTGGGGCTCATAGAATTGGACCCCCTGGTCCAATCGTTTTGAAACTTGGGGGGTACTTTGGGGAGAGGCACTAGATGCTATACTGAAAATTTGGTGCCTCTACCTCAAAACACAGTTCCCCCAGAGCCTCTGAAACCTCCAGATCAATTCCCCATTATACCCCATGAGAATCTATCTCCACATAGGGAATAATGAAGTGCTCAGTGGACGTTTCCCTCCCCCCACCCCCACCCCGTTTCTGGTGACTCTGAAGCGAGGGATTGGCCTCTGTACTCACGAGTAGCTGCCAACTTCTTTGAAGTAACACAGACACACCATCCCAAGAGGAAGCCTTTCAATCAGAGGCTGAAGCCTTCGGAGGTGAAAAGGCACATGGTTCTCTGGGGGCGGGGCTTCCCCCCCCCGCTGGCCAGCTGACTGGGGGCGAGAAGGAGCCTGGGAAAGCGGAAGAACCCCCGCTGGGACCTGGGGATTGGCAAGCCTACGCTGGGCTCAAACTTTGTTCTGTTGCTCAGACCAACACAGCTGGCCACCTGAATCTACATTCACATGGTCAGAGCTTTTTCATAGCAGGAGCACCTTTGCATACTAGGCCGCACCCCCCCTGATGTAGCCAATCCTCCTGGAGCTTACAGTAGGCCCTGTAAGAAGAGCCCTGTAAACTCTTGGAGGATTGGCTACATCAGGGGGGGTGCGGCCTAATATGCAAAGGAGCTCCTGCTACAATGAAAGCCCTGCACATGGTGTTATTTTCCACCCCAGCAGTGGCATCCCTGTTTTTTCCATTAATGTTCCATTTCTGCTACACACACACACTTAATCCAGCGTGACTGCTCCTAATTTGTCACTTGACATTAACCCGGAGACTCTTTCTGCCTCTTTCACAGCCTTCAAAGCTGGAAAAGAAGAGTCAGCCAGGACTTCCCACACCCCTTTCCTGCCCTGGATTTGTGGTGTGGGCTCCCCCGTCCACCAGCCAAAGTGAACAGGAGCCTTATTTTGCCCCGTAGCAGACAGGATGGCGTGGGGGTAGAGGGAGGAACCAAAGAACAGCATCTTCCTCCTCCTCTGCTAGCAAAGAGCAAAAGAAACACAAAATAGTTCGCTATTAAAATAATGCAGCGGGAACGCCAGGAGCTTCTCAGCTGCGGAAAAGAGCTGAACAATTGCGGCCTTAGCAACCCATCCTGTTATTTATAAGGCCTGCGGATCCAAGGTGGAGTCGCTGCAGGCCGATGTGATAGAGTTTGTTGATCCCCTGCTTTTGGAAAGGAGGTAAAGGCTGTGGCTGAGGGGTGGAGCATCCGCTTGGGATGCAGAAGGTCCCGGGTTCAATCTCCGGCATCTCCACAAAACCAGGTAGTAAGTGATAGGAAACGCATCTACCTAACACTCTGAAGAGTTGCTGCCAGTCTTCTTAGTAGAATGATAGAATCAGAGATTCATAGAGTTGGAAGGGATTTCTAGGGTCATCTAATCCAACCCCTTGCACAATGCAGGAAACTCACAAATACCTCCCCCTAAATTCACAGGGTCAGCATTGCTGTCCGATGGCCATCTAGCTTCTGTTTCAAAACCTCCAAG
Organism: Heteronotia binoei; assembly: GCF_032191835.1. Lineage (NCBI taxonomy): Eukaryota > Metazoa > Chordata > Lepidosauria > Squamata > Gekkonidae > Heteronotia > Heteronotia binoei. Next base: position 134,111,677 of record NC_083228.1, on the reverse strand, counting down.
GAAGGAGAGCCTCCCAAGAAAGACTGTTCCACTGAGGAACTACACTAACTGTCAAAAGGTTCTTCCTCATGTTGAGCCAAAATAAATTGCTGAGCAGTCAGGTTAAAACAGATAAAAGGAAGTCCTTCTTCACCCAAAGGCTGATTAACATGTGGAATTCACTGCCACAGGAGGTGGCGGCGGCTACAAGCATAGCCAGCTTTAAGAGGGGATCGGATAAAAATATGGAGCAGAGGTCCATCAGTGACTATTAGCCACAGTGTGTGTATATATATGTGTGTGTGTATACACACACACACATATAATGGCCACTGTGTGACACAGAGTGTTGGACTGGATGGGCCATTGGCCTGATCCAACATGGCTTCTCTTATGTTCTTCTGTGACACAGAGTGTTGGACTGGATGGGCCATTGGCCTGATCCAACATGGCTTCTCTTATGTTAAGAACATAAGAACATAAGAACATAAGAGAAGCCATGTTAGATCAGGCCAATGGCCCATCCAGTCCAACATTCTGTGTCACACAGCGGCCAAATATATATATATATATATATACATACACACACACACTGTGGCTAATAGCCACTGATGGACCTCTGCTCCATATTTTTATCTAACCCCTTCTTGAAGGTGGCTATGCTTGTGGACGCCACCACCTCCTGTGGCAGTGAATTCCACATGTTAATCACCCTTTGGGTGAAGAAGTACTTCCTTTTATCCGTTTTAACCTGTCTGCTCAGCAATTTCATCGAATGCCCATGAGTTCTTGTATTGTGAGAAAGGGAGAAAAGTACTTCTTTCTCTACTTTCTCCATCCCATGCATTATCTTGTAAACTTCTATCATGTCACCCCTCAGTCGACGTTTCTCCAAGCTAAAGAGCCCTAAGCGTTTCAACCTTTCTTCATAGGGAAGGTGTTCCAGCCCTTTAATCATTTTAGTTGCCCTTTTCTGAACTTTCTCCAATGCTATAATATCCTTTTTGAGGTGCGGCGACCAGAACTGCACACAGTACTCCAAATGAGACCGCACCATCGATTTATACAGAGGCATTATGATACTGGCTGATTTGTTTTCAATTCCCTTCCTAATAATACCCAGCATGGCGTTGGCCTTTTTTATTGCAAACGCACACTGTCTTGACATTTTCAGTGAATTATCTACCACGACCCCAAGATCTCTCTCTTGGTCTGTCTCTGCTAGTTCACACCCCATCAACTTGTATTTGTAGCTGGGATTCTTGGCCCCAATGTGCATTACTTTGCACTTGGCCACATTGAACCGCATCTGCCACGTTGACGCCCACTCACCCAGCCTCAACAGATCCCTTTGGAGTTCCTCACAATCCTCTCTGGTTCTCACCACCCTGAACAATTTAGTGTCATCCGCAAATTTGGCCACTTCACTGCTCACTCCCAACTCTAAATCATTTATGAACAAGTTAAAGAGGATGGGACCCAGTACCGAGCCCTGCGGCACCCCACTGCTTACCGTCCTCCACTGCGAAGACTGCCCTTTTGTGACACAGAGTGTTGGACTGGAGGGGCCATTGTGTGACACAGAGTGTTGGACTGGAGGGGCCATTGGCCTGATCCAACATGGCTTCTCTTATGTTCTTAAAAATTCTTCTGATTGAATTTCAACCTGTTGGTTCTGGTCCTACCTTCTGAGGCCACAGAAAACAATTCTGCACCATCCTCTATAGGACAGCTCTTCAAGTACTTGAAGATGGTGATCCCATCATCCTCTCCAGACTAAACATAGCCAACTCCTTCAACTTTTCCTCATAAGAACATAAGAGAAGCCATGTTGGATCAGGCCAATGGCCCATCCAGTCCAACACTCTGTGTCACACAGTGGCAAAAATTTTTATACATACACACACACTGTGGCTAATAGCCACTGATGGACCTCTGCTCCATATTTTTATCTAAACCCCTCTTGAAGGTGGCTATGCTTGTGGCCGCCACCACCTCCTGTGGCAGTGAATTCCACATGTTAATCACCCTTTGGGTGAAGAAGTACTTCCTTTTATCCGTTTTAACCTGGCTGCTCAGCAATTTCATTGAATGCCCACGAGTTCTTGTATTGTGAGAAAGGGAGAAAAGGACTTCTTTCTCTACTTTCTCCATCCCATGCAGAATCTTGTATACCTCTATCATGTCACCCCGCAGTCGACGTTTCTCATAGGACTTGGTATAGGTATAGTATAAGGCAGCTTCATGCATTCAAGATGGGAGCAGGGCATTCTATTCTTTTGAACTCAGTCTGCTGAGCAGAACAGTCAGATGTTACCAGGTGTCCTCTTCTTCACTTGCAGGCCATGAAGGCCGAGAAGTGATAGACTTCAGCCAACTTGATAAACTTCAGGTGGGTCACCATGTCGGTCTGAAGCAATAGAACAAAGTTAGAACCCAACGGCACCTTTAAGACCTTTAAGTTTTATTTTGGGTGTGAAAGCTCTCACCCTGACTAAAATTTAGTTGTTCTTAAAGGTGCCGTTGGACTCTGACTTTGTTCAATAGACTCCAGCTCACCTTCTTTCACAAAATACCTGCCTTATCATCACACAGGGCTTTTTTTTTAATAGCAGGAACTCCTTTGCATATTAGGTCACACACCCCTGATGTAGCCAATCCTCGTGGAGCTTACAGTAGGCTCTGTACTAAGAACCCTGTATAGGGTTGCCAAGTCCAATTTAAGAAATATCTGGGGACTTTGGGGGTGGAGCCAGGAGACTTTGGGGGTGGAGCCAGGAGACATTGGGGCGGAGCCAAGAGCAAGGGTGTGACAAGCATAATTGAACTTCAAGGGAGTTCTGGCCATCACATTTAAAGAGACTGCACAAATTTTTAAATGCCTTCCTTCCATAGGAAATAATGAAGGATAGGGGCACCTTCTTTTGGGGCTCATAGAATTGGAACCCCTAGTCCAATCTTTTTGAAACTTGGTAGGTATTTTGGGGAGAGGCACTAGATGCTATACTGAAAATTTGGTGCCTCTATCTCAAAAAACAGCCCCCCCAGAGCCTCCAATACCCGTAGTTCAATTCCCCATCATTCCGTATGGGAATCGTTCATGGAGGTGCATGATGGCTCTGGGGGCGGGGCTTCCCCCACTGGCCAGCTGGCTGGGGGAGGGGGGAAGCCTGTAAAACCGGGGGATCCCCCTCTGGGACCTGGGGATTGGGAAGCCTAACCCTGTAAGCTTGTGGAGGATTGGGCACATCAGGGTGGTGCGGCCTGGTATGCAAAGGAGTTCCTGCTACCAAAATAGAGCTGCCAATCCCCAGGTGCGGGCAGGGGATCCCCCGGTTTGGAGGCCCTCCCCCCGCTTCAGGGTCATCAGAAAGCAGGGGGAGGGGAGGGAAATGTCTGCTGGGAACTCTATTATTCCCTATGGAGATTTATTCCCGTAGAAAATCATGGAGAATTGATCAGTGGGTATCTGGGGCTCGGGGGGGGGCTGTTTTTTGAGTTAGAGCCACCAAATTTTCAGTATAGCATCTAGTGCCTCTCCCCAAAATACCCCCCATGTTTCAAAAAAATTGGACCACAGGGGTCCAATTCTATGAGCCCCAAAAGAAGGTGCTCCTATCCTTCATCATTTCCTATGGAAGGAAGGCATTGAAAAGGTGCGATGGCCAGAACTCCCTTTGGAGTTCAATTATGCTTGTCACAGCTGTGATCTTGGCCCCACCCCTAATGTGTCCTGGCTCCACCCCCAAAGTCCCCAGATATTTCTTGAATTGGACTTGGCAACCCTATACCAAAAAAATCCCTGCACATCACACTTCCGCAGCTATACAACTCAGTCTGGGCCTTCCAAATCTTTCAACGCTGATCTGGAAATCGACAGTCCGTTTTCAAGTCGACAGATTCCCAAGACCTCCTTGCTTTCAACAGATTAGCAGCCCACAAGCGCGTCGCTGGTCAAAATTGAATAGGACTGTGCATATGGAAATAAACTGATTAGGTTTGAGGGAATCAAGAAATCTAACGGAAAGAAGATGAGCCTCGCTTTTAGAGAAGCTGCTTAAAAGGGATTGGGCCTCCTTCCAAAAAGACGCTGCACAAAAATGCTCCCGGCTCCATCAGGGAACTGGGTGAAGTCCTCCTCCACCCAATTGGATCGGCCTCGCTCTCTTAATATGCCGGCAGTTCCAAATTGAGGCAGTCAGATACGATCGCATGTCGCAGCGCGCTGCCAACAGCCCAGATGAAGGGCTGTTGCCTTAAGACACCTCCAGATCGGTGCTTTTGTGACTATCCTTCGCAGGGCCAGTCCTAGACTGTTTGGCGTCTTGGGCAAGGCTAACGTCTGGCGCACCTCCCCCCCACCACGCTCACTAATAACATCACTGAGTCATATGGGGGGTGTCCAGTACGGTACCCCAGAAGGCCAGCACCCTAGTCAGTCACCTAGTTTGGTTAGTGGCAGGGTCGGCCCAGGTCCTTTGGCAGTGGTGGATTCTTTGTCCCTTACCTTTCTCTACTGTCCAAAATATGCAACAGCCAGAGAGAGAGATTCCTTACAACATGGCTGCTGAAGTACTTGACCGTTCCTGATACTTCAAGATGAAGCTTACTTCTGGAGAGCCAGTTTACTGGAGAGCCAGTTTGGTGAAGTGGTTAAGTGTGCAGACTCTTATCTGGGAGAACCGGGTTTGATTCCCCACTCCTCCATTTGCACCTGCTGGAATGGCCTTGGGTCAGCCATAGCTCTGGCAGAGGTTGTCCTTGAAAGGGCAGCTGCTGTGAGAGCCCTCTCCAGCCCCACCCACCTCACAGGGTGTCTGTTGTGGGGGAGGAAGGTAAAGGAGATTGTGAGCCGCTCTGAGACTCTTCGGAGTGGAGGGCGGGATATAAATCCAATATCACCTTCTTCATCATCTTCTGAGTAGCCTCTGAAAGAGCTGCACTGCGGACATGGCAAACTTTGGTTTTACTATGGTTTTTAATTCTTAAATTTGTTTCATAATGCATGGTGTATGCGAAGATAAATTTGAATAAACTTGACTTAATCCAGGTGTCTTTTTTGGGAGGGGGAGGACATGTCCTCTTTTTTTGTTGTCTATCCTGCTTTAAGCTCTTTCAAAAAAAAGATTATTACATCCTCTTTTTGGGTTGGAGGGCTGAGCCTGTTTTGCCCTATCCCCCCCCCCCCCATGGAGGCACAGTTTGGCTTAAATAGTAGGGGCCTCTAAAATGAGGTTTGTCCTAGTGATCAGGTGTTTGAAGTGTTTGATCACCATGTTCAAGTACTTGAAGGGCTGTCATCTAGAGGATGCTGTGGAATTGTTTTCTGTGGCCCCAGAAGGTAGGACCAGAACCAGTGGGTTGAAATTAAATCAAGAGTTTCCAGCTCAACATTGAGAAGAACTTCCTGACCGTTAGAGCGGTTCCTCAGTGGAACAGGATTTCTCAGGAGGTGGTGGGCTCTCCTTCCTTGGAGGTTTTGAATCAGAGGCTAGATGGCCATATGACAGCAATGAAGATCCTGTGAATTTAGGGGGCAGTATTTGTGAAGAGCCCGTGGCTCAGAGTGGTAAAGCTGCAGTATTGCAGTCCTAAACTCTGCTCACGACCTGAGTTCGATCCCAGCGGAAGCTGGTTCAGGTAGCCGGCTCGAGGTTGACTCAGCCTTCCATCCTTCCGAGGTCGGTAAAATGAGTACCCAGCTTGCTAGGGGGAAAGTGTAGATGACTGGGGAAAGCAATGGCAAACCACCCTGTAAAAAGTCTGCTGTGAAAATGTTGTGAAAGCGACGTCACCCCAGAGTCGGAAACGACTGGTGCTTGAACAGGGGACTACCTTTACCTTTTTATTTGTGAGTTTCCTGCATTATGCAGGGGGGTTGGACTAGAAGACCCCGGAGGTCCCTTCCAACTCTATGATTCTAAGTTGTTAGTCGGAAAATATGTCCTCTTTTTTGCACTTCAAAATATGGTAACTGTACCTTGACTATTTCCACGCTTGCTGTGTTCTCGGCACTGCCCTCTTTCGTTTGTACAGTTGTTACAGATGTCTGTACAACATTGCTCAGTAGCAGTGAGAAAACCAGTGTCTGCTTGGTTTCGACTCCAGCAGCGCCTGAGACACCGAGAAGATTTTTTGGGTATAAGCTTTCGAGATCAGTAGGGTTGCCAGGTCTGACTCAAGAAATATCTGGGGACTTTGAGGGTACAGCTAGGAGGAAAGGGTGTGACAAGCCTGACTGAACTCCAAAGGGAGTTCTGGCCATCACATTTAAAGGGACTGCACACCTTTTAAATGCCTTCCTTCCATTGGAAATAATGAAGGATAGGGGCACCTTCTTTGGGGGCTCATAGAATTGGACCCCGCTGGTTCAATCTTTTTGAAACTTGGGGTGGGGGGAAGTATTTTGAGGAGAGGCGTCAGATGCTATGCTGCAAATTCGGTGCTTCTACCTCAAAAACACAGCTCTCCCAGAGCCCCAGATACCTGCAGATCAATTCTCCATTATACCCTCTGGGAATTGGTCTCCATAGGGAATAACGAAGTGCCCAGCAGACATTTCCTTCCCCTCCCCTCGCTTTCTGATGACCCTGAAGTGGGGGGAGGGCCTCCAAACCTGGGGATCGTCTGCTCCCAACTGGGAAAGTTATATTCAAGGTATAAACTTCCATAGGTATGCGCATTTCCTCAGATACCTTGATGGGTTTCCATTCCAAGCAGCTTAACGCAGTGCCTTCTATAAAGATAGATTCAGGTGGGGCAGCCGTGTCGGCAGGGCTTGTTTCGTAGGAAAAGCCTCGCAGGAACTCCTTTGCATATTAAGCCACACCCTCTGACACCAAGCCAGCTGGAACTGCGTGCCTGCTCCAAAAAGGCCCCGTGTGTTGGTCTGAAGCAGCAGAACAAAATTTGAGTCCAGGGGCACCTTGAAGGCCAAACAAGTTTTTTCTGGGTACAAGTTTTTGTGTGCATGCACACTTCAGAGAACTTCAAGAACAGAATGGAGAGGGGAATTGCTGAATTACAAACTATTATGAAACTTGGAACAAACACCCCCCCAGGACTGAACAGGGATATTGGTTTTTTATCTCATTACAGATGCTAAACCCACTCTCAGAACTTCAAGAACAGAATGGAGAGGGGAACTGCTGAATTGCAAACTATTATGCAACTTGGAACAAACACCTCCCCAGGACTGAACAGAGATTTTGTTTTGTTTCTTTATCTCATTACATATGCTACAGGATGGAAAACCACCGCCTTCCCAAGATTGCCCTGTATGGCGAACTTTCCACCGGCCATCGAAATAGAGGGGCACCAAAGAAGAGATACAAGGACTCCTTGAAGAAATCCCTTGGTACCTGTTGCATCAACCATCACCAGTGGTCTGACCTAGCCTCAGATCGCAAAGCATGGAGGCACACCATCCACCAGGCTGTCTCTTCCTTTGAGAACGCACGCATAGCTGGTCTTGAGGACAAAAGGAGATTGAGGAAGAATCGCACTGCTACAGCACCAACCCCAAATCAGACTTTTCCCTGCAGCCACTGTGGCCGGACCTGCCTGTCCCGCATTGGTCTTGTCAGCCACCAGTGAGCCTGCAGCAGACGTGGACTACTGCACCTTTCTTAAATCTTCGTTTGCGAAGTCAAGCCGAGAGAGGAGAGACATATGCTAAACCCACTTTCACCAAGTATGGCGATATTCCAATGTATTCCAATGTATTTCTCTTTTAGGATAGTGTATCAGAATAATGCTTTTGTATTGACATACTCAAACTAGGGATATTGGCTGTTTATCTCATTACATATATTAAACCCATCTTCTACTATATTTTAATGTATTTTTTTCCTAATTGCAAACTAGAATGATGTATATATTTATGTTACATGTTTAAAAGGTAAATGAGTTGGACAGGAAAAACTTCTGGGAAAGAAATGCCTTCTTTTTGACCCAGGTTTATTAGCAATAGAATAATTAACAGGCATTCTCACATTCTGACATGTTTCTGTTTTATGGTTTCCCACGCTAATGCAACCCAGATCAAAGGTTTTCTGAATTCGTTGATTTCACTATTCTGCTATTGGCTTTTAACTTTGTACCACTTGGCATTCCAAACCCCACCAGCTATATGTGGCTCCGCTTACTGTACCTCCTTCCTCGTCCGCAGGAGTGGGCATGCGCACGGAAGCTTACGTTCTGAATAAAACCACGTTGGTCTTAAAGGTGCAATCGACTATTTTGTTCTACTACTTCAGGCCAACACGGCTGCCTATTCGGATCTAACTTCAGAGACCAACAGGGCTACCCTTTGAAAACCCTCTTCTGTTTAAACTGCCCATGCTGACCCACATCCTTGGAGACTCGAAAACGAGCTCTCGTTTTTTATCAAAACTCTCCCTCTTTATCAAACGTCGCAAATGACTGTGTCCCTACGCCCTTGGATGGCAGTATGAGAACTGTGGTTTTGTTCGCGACAGGGAGGCAGGGAGAAAGGATTGCAGGCCTGCCTCCCCACTCCACCTCCCCAGCCCCCCAACTCATCCAGAAGAACTTGGGGTGGGGCTTTTTTGACAGTTTCTCAGCTCTTGGGCTGTTGCAAATTAGATCCCAAATCCTTTGCACGTGGATGCCTCTGTACTGCCTTTTGGGAACAGGGGCAGATGTCAGGGGTGTGGCTTAGGCGAGCCTGCAATGCTTGGCACATAGGACTTGTTTAATGAGGAATGCCTGTGCGTCTGAGCATGCATCCACAGTAGCTCCAAGTCAGCAGCCACGTGCGGAGATGAGTGGCGCACAGATGGAGAAGGGCTGGGACGCACGGCTCATTTTATTTATTTATTTATTTATTCGATTTATATCCCGCCCTCCCAGTTGACGGGCCTGAGTGGTTGACTTAACTGAAAGCGAAATGCAGTGAGCGATATGCGTTTGGGGTTTTTGAGCAAGGCGTTTGCAGCGATGGCGGCCTCCCCAGTCTAGTGTTTTCCCTCACGGGCTACAGCTTTTTTGCAAAGCTGCTTTGTGGTGATTTTGGGGTGGGGGTGGGATGGAACTGCAGCTCTAACCTGTCGTGTGAGGGCTGGCAAAGCACCACTTTCAGCCTCATTGGCCTCGTAGCAGAGGGTTGCCAACCTCCAGGTAACACCTGGAGATCTCCCACCGTTATAATCGATCCCTGGACAACCGAGATCAGTTTCCCTGGAGAAAAAGGCTGCTTTGGAGAGTGACACTGTGTCTGTGTGCCCCGCTGAAATCCCTCCCCCCCCCAGACTCCATCTCCAAAATCTCCAGGTATTTTCCAACCCAGACCTGGCAACCCTAAATGTCACCTGAGCTGCAGCACAGAAAATATGAGTCCACTTCTGAGAACATGCAGACTCTACATGAACATTGGATTTCACCAGATTTTTATGATTTATGTATGTACTGTTGAGTCTTGTTTAGGATGGCTGGACTGGTTTGGAGGCCCTCCCCCCGCTTCAGGGTCATCAGAAAGTGCGTGTGGGGAGGAGGGAAATGTCTGCTGGGCACTCCATTATTCACTATGGAGACTGATTCCCATAGGGTATAATGGAGAATTGATCCACGGGTATCTGGGGCTCCGAAGAGGACTGATTTTTGAGGTAGGAGCACCAAATTTTCAGCAGAGCATCTGGTGTCTCTCCTCAAAAAACCCTCAAAGTTTCAAAAAGATTGGACCAAGGGGTCCAATTCTAGGATCCCCCAAAGAAAGTGCCCCTATTCTTCATTATTTCCAATGGAGGGAAAGCATTTAAAAGGTGTGCAGACTATTAAAATGTGATAGCCAGAACTCCCTTTGGAGTTCAATTATGCTTGTCACAACCTTGCTCCTGGCTCCACCCCCAAAGTCTTTGGCTCCACCCCACAAAGTCTCCAGGTATTTCTTGAATTGGACCTGGCAACCCTAATGTGTATGTATATGTCCCCTGTGCAAGCACCAGTCACTTCTGACTCTGAGGTGATGTTGTATCACAATGTTTTCATGGCAGACTTTTTTACGGGGTGGCTTGCCATTGCCTTCCCCAGTCACCTACACTTTATTCCCAGCAAGCTGGTATTTTAACAGGGGTGGCCAAACTTTCTTAACATAAGAGCCACATAGAATAAACATCAGATGTTTGAGAGTCAAAAGACAGGAAGGAAGGAAGGAAGGAAGGAAGGAAGGAAGGAAGGAAGGAAGGAAGGAAGGAAGGAAGGAAGGAAGGAAGGAAGGAAGGAAGGAAGGAAGGAAGGAAGGACAATAGATGGGGGGAGGAGAGAGGGAAAGGTGGAAAGAAAACAACTTTTACTTTAAATGCATTCTCCAAGCTGCAAGCTGGCTTGGCTTCAAGAACTAATGCCTTTTCCAAGTTGGTCAACGGGGCAGTGGGGGCTTGGAGAACCACAAAATATGTGTGAAAGAGCCCCATGGACAGTTTGACCACCCCTGCACTTTACCAACCTCAGAAGGACGGATTGCTGAGTCAACCTTGAGCTGGCTACCTGGACCCAGCTTCCGCCGGGATCAAACTCAGGTCATGAGCAGAGCTTGGACTGCAGTACTGCAGCTTACCACAACAGTGATGAAGCCACTCCTAACTCCTGGTGATATAAATAAACAAATTGGAAAAGCGGGCAACGCTCCTGCGTTCCCGAGGAGTAAGGAGCGGCTTCATCGCTGTTGTTTTAATCACCAGGTGTTGACAAGTCCACCTCCACCACCCTCCAGTTCTCTCTAGCTCCACCCGTTGGATCTCAAGGTTGGAGCCCCAGGAGATTTGGCAGTCCTACGGCTGCAAGACCGGTGAAATCTGGGAAGCCGAGCAGAGACCGGCAGGGCCAGGGAGAGGAGAGGAAAAAAGGAGTGAAGGAGAAAGGATAGGGTAGCCAAGTCCAATTCAAGAAATATCTGGGGACATTGGGGGTGGAGCCAGGAGCAAGGTTGTGACAAACATCATTGAACGCCAAAGGGAGTTCTGACCATCACAATGAAAGGGACCGCACACCTTTTAAATGCCTTCCCTCCTTTGGAAATTATGAAGGATAGGGGCGCCTTCTTTGGGGGCTCACAGAATTGGACCCTTTGGTCCAATCTTTTTGAAACGTGGAGGGTATTTTGGGGAGAGGCACTGGATGTTATACGGAAAATTTGTTGCCTCTACCTCAAAAAACAGCCCCCTCAGAGCCCCGGATACCTGCAGATCAATTCTCCATTATATCCTTTGGGAATCAGTCTCCATAGGGAATAACGGAGCATCCAGCAGACATTCCCCTCCCCTCACCTGCTTTCTGATGACCCTGAAGCAGGGGGAGGGCCTCCAAACCGGGAGATCCCCCGCCCCCCACCTGGGGATTAATCAAAAAACAAAGGGAAAAGCACAGAGAAGGAAGGACTAAGGGGAAACCGTGCTTGTGTCATTCAAAATGCACCAGTCTAAATGCGATACTTCATACAATATACATTATACACGCAATACCAACGAGCTGCTTAATACTTCTTTATGAACATACATAAGCATAACAAAATATGCAATACATATACTTAGTTGTGACCTGGTAAGTCCACAATGCATTCGCATAAGCGACAAAGTCAACAATGTTTACACAAGTAAGTATTAGGCAAGGTAACAAAATAGGATGCTCCAGGAAGAAAACGAGTTGAAGTTGGACACGCTTCCAGTAACGGGCGTGTTTCGATGGCGTATCTTCATCCACAACACAACTCTAGAGATCCAGCCAGCCCGAGCAGGCCTCACATGCCCAGGGCTCTCCTTTCTTGCATTGGGTTGCTTTTGGTTGGTGGGGGTGCAGCGTATGCTAATGAGCTCCACCACCTATTTTTCTACAAAACGATCCCTGGTGTCAGATGTTTGAGAACCACCATACAGGAAGGAAGGAAGGAAGAAGGGAAGGAAGGAAAATAGATGAGGGAGAGGTGAAAAGAGAACAACTTTAAATGCATTCTCCAAGCTGTTGGCTGGCTTGCCTTGGAGAAGTGATTTAAAGAGACAAATGCCTTCTCCAAAGTGATGGGGGCTTTGAGAGCCACACAATATGTGTGAAAGAGCCACATGTGGCTCCCGAGCCACAGTATGACCACCCCTGTATGATCCAGCCAGCTCAAGCAGGCCTCGCTCACCTGGGGCTCTCCTCAGCTGCCCCACTCCCTAGTCAAAAGGCCAGCAAGCCAGCCACCTCCCAAAATCACAGAAGAAGTGGAGAAAGGGTGGTGCAGGCTTCTCCAGAAGGTAATGAGGGCTGCTGGGGGTGTGGCAAAGGCCCAAGTTGGTGGCTGCCCGCTCTCCTAATCCAGGGATTGTTATGCAGCTGCACCTCCTATTCAATAGACAAGGTAGGTGGGGAGGAGGAGGGGGAACCCTCAGAAAGGTTCAGCAGCTGTGCTCCTGTGAGCTCCTGCTGAATTCAAAGCCCGTCTGACACTCCTATCTTACAGCTCTCAAACATCTGACATTTATTCTACGCGGCCCTATGTTAAGCAAGTTTGGCAATTCCTGCTCTCGCATCTGAACCCACTATACACTGGGGACGAGGATGGGATTATTGCTTGGGCCTGCAGCCTCGAGACCAGAGCGGAAATCACTCTAGTGTCTGAAGCCACTACTTGACCTTGCCCAGGAGCTTCAAACTCCCGATACACAACAAAAGGTGTCATCAATAGACGGAGACTTGAGTGGCCAGTCTCTCTCTGCCATCATCTCCTTCGGAGGTCTTGGAATAAGCACACCTGCTCTTTCTTGGGTGGGTCATTTGGTGCTGACTGCTTCTTCTGAAGATTGGCCTTCCGGTGTTCCACTTCACCAAGCATCAAAGAGGACACCGAGTCCAATAAAAATAAAAGTAATAATGGGCAGCTTCCGCTTCCTGCCTCTTGTAAAACTGATGAAATGGCACCTCTTTGACAGTCGGCTCAGGAGAAAACAAATTTCTCAATGTCCTCCTCCTCTGAACCGCCAGTTCCAGGGGACGAGTCTTCAGGCAGCTGGGATTTAGGAAACAACCAGCCATGAATTCAAGCCGGAACTAGAGATAAGCCACTCAATCTCAGAAGACCACAGAGTAATAATTAAGATTAAGGCTCTCAAGGGGTGGATTCGTTGTCCCAGAAACTAACAGGTGCCACTCAGCTAGACAAACGGGGGATTTTCCAAAAAGGGAAAGGAAAGGAGGAAGTTATCGAAAAGTGAGGGAGAAAGAACAACAGAGAAGAAACTTTGCCAACTCGCTGGAGTGCAAGAGCTGCAGGAGAACAATGCCAGGAGATAAAGGAGGTTCCCAGAATGACGGACGGGCTGTCAGAGAAGGCTGCGAAGGCCAGAGGAAAATAAAATAAAATGCAAAACCGTGCCAGGTTTGGAAGCAGGCAGCCAAAAGGGACATCTGAGCCAAGCGGGTATTTGCCAGCGGAAATCCACCTTGCGTGGCTGATAACGAGAGATCAAATGAAGGTGGTTCAGGAAAAGAGGGATAATCAGGGGACTTAACTAGTCAAGGACAAAGTACAATAAAACACAGTGCATGCCTCCCTGTTTAGGATATAACAGGAACTGGACATACTGATGGATACAGTTGTCAACTCCAGTTTGGGAAGGGCAGGGTTTTGGGACGGGAGAGAGCTTTGGAGGGTGGGCTGCCGGACAATCTACCCTCCAATGCTGCCATTTGCTCAGTGGAAACGGATGTATATAGTTTGGAGCTCTCCAGACCCCACCTGGAGGTTGGCAACCCTCCATCCCTACAGTCCTCACAAGGGCATTGTGGGAAGACCATCAGTGGCTGCTTGGTGGTGGGACTCCCTGGCCGTGGCAAGGAAGCTGTGTTAAAACGACTGGCAGCTTAAATGGAGATATCGTGGATTGAACCTGGAACCTTCTGCATGTCGAGCGGATGCTCTGCCGCTGAGCCACAGCCCCCGTATGCTGGCACGTTAAGGCTCCCGTTAAGGGGAAGGCCACCGATACCGGCAAGGGTGTGGCCAAGAGGGAGGCTAGAGAACAGACCAGATACCGGGCCAGAACAAAGCCAAAAACCCTGGGAAAGATAAACAGAGCCGGAAAGAGGTGCTGGAGCTCATTAGGACAAATCATTTGCATAGCTCATTTGCATGTGCCACACATACCCCTGACATCACCAGAAGGTGCACTAAATTAGATCAGCTCAGCATTACCTTAGAAATGCTTCTTGAATGATAATTGTTACCATAAAACTTGACTCCCATCGTACTTTTTAAGCGACTTTCTCCTATGTGGCCCCAGCGGCAGGACAAAGATTCCCCTCTGTCTGCTTGATATGCTTTGGCTATTTCCCCCCATTTTTGCTGGGGGGAAATATTATAAAGTTTGACAAATCTTGGAGTTCAGCAAAATTCTCACAGCGGGTTTGAACAATGGAGCCCAGAAGCAAATTAAGCTAAATTGAGGGTCTCAGGAAGTTTTTCTTCTAGGTATCACCACACTGGCTTCCTTCCTGCTTCTGGGCTATGCTCTACTCAGGCCTAGTTTTGGGCAGGAGCTCACAGGAGCGGAGCTCTGGAACCTCTAAATTTTATTGTGCTCTTTCTTAACCCCCCCCCCCCAAAAAAAATATTCGCTTCTGGGCTCCATTGTTCAAACCCCCCGTGAGAATTTTGCTGAACTCCAAGATTTGTCAAACTTTATAATAGTTTCCCGCAATAAAATTTAGAGGTTCCAGAGCTCCGCTCCTGTGAGCTCCTGCCCAAAACTAGGCCTGAGTAGAGCATAGAAAAACTCCTGGGGCCTCAACTTAGCTTATTATCTTGCTATTTCCTGGTACAGAAAGCACACATAAAGTTGCCTTATACAGAATCAGAGTCTCGGTCTATCAAGGTCAATATTGTCTCCTCAGACTGGTAGTGGCTCTCCAAGGTCTCAGGGCAGATGCCTTTCAAATGACCCATTATCAGCTCTTTTTAGATGAGAGATGCTGGGATTGAACCTGGGACCTTCTGCATGCCAAGCGGAGGCTCTTCCACGAAGCCATGGCCCGTCCCCAAAAGAAGCCGCTTGATCCTGAGGGGTCCATCAAGATCAGCATTGTCTAATCAGACTGGAAGCGGCTCTCCAGGGTCTCAGGATGAGGTTTTTCACATCACCTCCTGCCTGGTCCTTTTAACCGGAGATGCCGGGGATTGAACCTGGGAACTTCTGCATGCAAAGCGGAGGCTCTTCCACTGAGCCACAGAACCTCTCCTCTCCAACGTTTCCCCGGGTAATACATTTCACCAGGGCATTTTTTTGCAGCAGGAGCTCCTTTGCATATTAGGCCACACCCCTCTTATGTAGCCAATCCTCCAGTAGGCCCTGTACGAAGAGCCTTGCAAGCTCTTGGAGGATTGGCTACATTGGGAGGTGTAGCCTAATATGCAAAGGAGCTCCTGCTACAAAAAAGCTCCGTCACTTCACCCGTTTCCTGCCTTTCATGAAATTATTTTCAAAGCCTTTCATGCTTGCTCAAGTGCATTAGAATTCTTCAGCCCCATTCACCAGTCTTTCATCAAATATCATGCCGGGGGGGGGTGGGGGGAGACGCGCCTTGACACCGCTGCACATGGTGATTGCACGCACACAAATATGGTGAGCTACCAGCGCTGCTTTCTTTCCTGACCCCGCTCAACTATCTCTCCCAGGGGTGGCAAACTTGTTTCATGGAAGAGCCACATAGAATAAATGCCAGATGTTTGAGAGCCACAAGACACGAACATCAGATGTTTGAGAGCTGCACAACAGGAAGGCAGGCAGGTAAACAAATGGGAGGAGGAGGAAAGGTGGGAAGAAAGCAACTTTAAAATGGTTTCTCCAAGCCACCGGCTGGCTTGGCTTGGAGATGTGATTTAAAGAGAGAAATGGCTTCTCCGAGCTGGCCAGTGGGGTGGCGAAGGCTTCAAGAGCCACACAATATGCGTGAAAGAGCCACATGTGGCTCCAGAGCCGTAGTTTGCCCCCCCCCCCGGTCTATCCAGACGGGAAACGTTTTTGAGTTGCTTTTCTTCTACTGTTAATGCACTCCAATAGCATGACGATAATAAATCCAGGCAGGCAGTCATGGTGGTCCAAAGCAATAGAACGAAACTGGAGTCCGGTAGCACCTTTAAGACCCACAAAGTTTTATTGAGAATGGAAGCTTTTGTCTGATGAAGTGTGCTTTTAGCACGAGAGCTTCCATTCGCAATAAAGCTTTGTGGGTCTTCAAGGTGCTACTGGTCTCCAGCTTTGTTCTATGACGATAATAAGAATACAATCAAGGGAACTGTCCTGGCCAGTTCTACACGCAGGAGACAAAAAACAGCCTTCAGCAAGATTCAAGGGGATAGCCTTGCTGGTTTGGTGTCGTGGTTAAGTGTGCGGACTCTTATCTGGGAGAACCGGGTTTGATTCCCCACTCCTCCACTTGCACCTGCTGGGATGGCCTTGGGTCAGCCATAGCTCTGGCAGAGGTTGTCCTTGAAAGGGCAGCTGCTGTGAGAGCCCTCTCCAGCCCCACCCACCTCACAGGGTGTCTGTTGTGGGGGAGGAAGGTAAAGGAGATTGTGAGCCGCTCTGAGACTCTTCGGAGTGGAGGGTGGGATATAAATCCAATATCTTCATCTACCTCAGAGGGTGTCTGTTGTGGGGGAGGAAGGGAAAGGAGATTGTGAGCCGCTCTGAGACTCTTCGGAGTGGAGGGCGGGATATAAATCCAATATCTTCATCTACCTCACAGGGTGTCTGTTGTGGCGGAGGAAGGTAAAGGAGATTGTGAGCCGCTCTGAGACTCTTCGGAGTGGAGGGTGGGATATAAATCCAATATCTTCATCTACCTCAGAGGGTGTCTGTTGTGGGGGAGGAAGGGAAAGGAGATTGTGAGCCGCTCTGAGACTCTTCGGAGTGGAGGGCGGGATATAAATCCAATATCTTCATCTACCTCACAGGGTGTCTGTTGTGGCGGAGGAAGGTAAAGGAGATTGTGAGCCGCTCTGAGACTCTTCGGAGTGGAGGGCGGGATATAAATCCAGTATCTTCATCTACCTCACAGGGTGTCTGTTGTGGGGGAGGAAGATAAAGGAGATTGTGAGCCGCTCTGAGACTCTTCGGAGTGGAGGGCGGGATATAAATCCAATATCTTCATCTACCTCACAGGGTGTCTGTTGTGGCGGAGGAAGGTAAAGGAGATTGTGAGCCGCTCTGAGACTCTTCGGAGTGGAGGGCAGGATATACATCCAATATCATCATCATCTTCTTCTGGTCTGAAGCTGCAGAACAAAGAGTCCAGCGGCACCTTTAAAGACCAACGAAGTTTCATTCTGGGTAGAAGATTTCGTGCGCATGCACGCTTCTTCAGATTATTTCTTCTCTGAAGGAGTGTGCATGCACATGAAAGCTTATACCTTGGATAAAACTTTGTTGGGCTTAAAGGTTCCACTGGACTCAAAATTTCATCTTCTCCAACAAGGTGTAAAAGGCTGGACAGACATCCTTGGCGTGAGAAGGGGGTTTGTAAGGACTCAAGAGAGTCCTTGTTTTGATTCACATCAATCTGGACAGCATCGAACCATTGCAGCAGGACAACGTAGTGAAGTGACAGATATGAAGCAGCCTTATACTGAATCAGACCACTGGGGTCAGTAGTGCCTACTCAGTCCAGCTGTGGCTCTGCAGGGTCCTCGGGCAGAGGTCTTCCCCATCAACTACTGCCCGATCCTTTGAACTGGAGATGCCGAGGACTGAACCTGGGACCTTCTTCATGCCAAGCAGAGGCTCTACCGCTGAGTCACAGGCTCTTCTCATGGCTCTCTGGGGTCTCGGGCTGAGGTCCTTCACGTCATCTACTGCCTGGAACTTTGAAGCTGCCTTGTCCTTGGTCCATCGTGGTCAAGAATGACTGGCAGTGACTCTCTAGGATCTCAGACAGGGGTCTTTCACGTCACCTTCTGCCCGATCCTTTGAACTGGAGATGCCGAGGATTGAACCTGGGACCTTCTGCATGCCAAGCAGAGGCTCTACCGCTGAGTCACAGGCTCTTCTCATGGCTCTCCGGGGTCTCAGGCTGAGGTCCTTCACATCATCTACTGCCTGGGACTTTGAAGCTGCCCTGTCCTTGGTCCATCGTGGTCAAGATTGACTGGCAGTGACTCTCCAGGATCTCAGACGGGGGTCTTTCACATCACCTTCTGCCCGATCCTTAGAACTGGAGATGCCGAGGATTGAACCTGGGACCTTCTGCGTGCCAAGAGGACACTTTACTACTGAGCCGCGGTCCTTCCTCCAATGCTTTAAAGCCTGAACTCTTCCTAAAAATTAAAATGACTCAACTGAGGTCATTGTCCTTTGGTCATACTGTCAGAAGGCAAGATTCACTGGAGAAGCCAGTAAGGCGAGGAAAAAGCGGAAGGCAGCAGGAAAAGCGGAAGACCCAAAAGGAGACGGATGGACTCAATCAAGGAAGCCAGGGCCCTCCGTTTGCAAGACCTGAGCAAGGCTGTTAATGAACATATGAAGCTGCCTTATACTGAATCAGACCTTTGGTCCACCAAAGTTAGTATTGTCTTCTCAGA
The DNA here is from genome assembly GCF_032191835.1 of Heteronotia binoei. NCBI lineage: Eukaryota > Metazoa > Chordata > Lepidosauria > Squamata > Gekkonidae > Heteronotia > Heteronotia binoei. Next base: position 134,093,127 of record NC_083228.1, on the reverse strand, counting down.
CTGGCAGCGGCTCTCCAGGGTCCCAAGCTGAGGTTTTTCACACCTATTTGCCTGGACCCTTTTAGTTGGAGATGTCAGGGATTGAACCTGGGACCTTCTGCTTCCCAAGCAGATGCTCTACCATTGAGCCACCATCCCTCCCCAATGAGAGGATGCAGGGATCGTTTAATAGAAAAAGAGGTGCTGGAGCTCATTAGCACAACTCATTTGCATATGCCACCCACCCCCTGACATCACCGGAAGGTGGACTAAATTATAGCAGCTCAACGTCTACCTTCAAATGCGTCTGGAATTAGAATTATCATAATAAAAACCTTACTCCCATCATATCCTTTTTACATTACTTGCTCCTGTGTGACCACAGTGGCATGAGGAAGACTTCCATCTCTCAGCTTTATAGGTTTTGATTATTTCCCCTTAATTGGGGTGAGAGGGGAATTTTAGAAAGTCTGTCCAATTTAGAGTTCAACAAAATTCTCACAGGGGGTTTGAACAAGGAAGCTCAGAAGCAAGGTGTTTTGTGTTTTTGTTGGAGGGGAGTTAAGAAAGAAGGAGCCCAATAAAATTTAGAGGTTCAGGAGTTCCGCTCCTGTGAATTCCTGCCCAAAATGAGGCCTGATGAGATGTTTTGTAGGGTTACCATAAGTTGGAAGATAATAAGTTGCTGGAAGACAATAAGTTGGACGACAGACAAAAAGAAGTAAAATGGCTTCGCAGGATGGGTAGCTTGACTTGCGGAACTCACGGCCACAAGATGCATGGTGATAGATCCATGGTAGGCAGGGCTCAATTTGTAGCAGGAACTCCTTTGCAAATTAGACCCCCCCCCCCAATGTAGCCAATCCTTCAAGAGCTTACAGTAGGCCCTGTACGAAGAGCCCTGTAATTTCTTGGTGGATTGGCTACATCAGGGAGGTGTGGCCTAATATGCAAAGCAGCTCCTGCTGCAAAGTGAGCCCCGATGGCAGGACAGGTTTATCACTGACTATTTGCGAAGAGCAGGGGTGGGAAATGCCACCAAGTATCAGCTGACTTACGGTAACCCCATAGGGCTTTCAAGGCAAGAGACGAACAGAGGTCGGTTTGCCACTTTGGGGTAGTGGTTCAAAGCGGCAAACTCTAACCTGGGAGAGCCGGGTTCAATTCGCTCCTCTGCACGCAGCCAGCTGGCTGACCTCAGCCCAGTCTCTGTTCTCTCCGAGCTCTTCCCTCATGAGCCGCTTTCTCTGCCCCGGCTAGAGTCACGGGATATCTGCTGTGGGGAAAGCAAGGGAAGGGAACTGTCAGCTGCTCTGAGATTCTTTGGGGTACTGAAAAGGAAAGGAAAGGTCCCCTGTGCAAGCACCAGTCGTTTCCAACTCTGGGGGGACGTTGCTTTCACAACGTTTTCACGGCGGACTTTTGACGGGGTGGTTTGCCATTGCCTTCCCCAGTCATCTACGCTTTCCCCCCAGCAAGCTGGGTACTCGTTTGACCGACCTCGGAAGGATGGAAGGCTGAGTCAACCCTGAGCTGGCTACCTGAACCAGCTTCCTCTGGATTCGAACTCAGGTCGTGAGCAGAGGGCTCCGACTGTAGTATTGCCGCTTTACCACTCTGCGCCACGGGGCATAAAGCCAACTCTTCTTCTTCTGCATAGCCACCCTAAGCAGTCACTAGAGCCGGCCTTTTTTAGCTTCCCAGAGCTGATGAAATTGGGCTCACCAGTTCAAGGCCCACAGCAAAAATAGAAGACTGCAGATTTATACCCCGCCCTTCTCTCTAAATCAGTCTAAGAGCGGCTTACAATCTCCTATATCTTCTCCCCCAACAACAGACACCCTGTAAGGCGGGTGAGGCTGAGAGGGCTCTCCCCCTAAACTCACAGGAGAGTCAGTTTGGTGTAGTGGTTAAGTGTGCGGACTCTTATCTGGGAGAACCGGGTTTGATTCCCCACTCCTCCACTTGCACCTGCTAGCATGGCCTTGGGTCAGCCATAGCTCTGGCAGAGGTTGTCCTTGAAAGGGCAGCTGCTGTGAGAGCCCTCTCAGCCCCACCCACCTCACAGGATGTCTGTTGTGGGGGAGGAAGGTAAAGGAGATTGTGAGCCGCTCTGAGACTCTTCGGAGTGGAGGGTGGGATATAAATCCAATATCTTCTTCTTCTTCTTCTTCTTCTTCTTCTTCTTCTTCTTCTTCTTCTTCTTCTTCTTCTTCTTCTTCTTCTCCCAGCAGCTGCCCTTTCAAAGCCAGCTCCTTGATAGCTATGGCTGACCCAAGGCCATTCCAGCAGCTGCAAGTGGAGGAGTGGGGAATCAAACCCGGTTCTCCCAGAGAAGAGAGCTATGGCTGACCCAAGGCCATTCCAGCAGGTGCAAGTGGAGGAGCGGGGAATCAAACCCGGTTCTCCAAGGTAAGAGTCTGCACACTTAACCACTACACCAAACTGGCTGAATGGGATCTCCAAGGACACAAGCAGAATGCTTTTGATTGCTGGACTGGAGAGTCATCCACAAGCAATGCTGATCCTGTGAGTTTAGGGGGAGGTATTTGTGAGTTCCCTGCATTGTGCAGGGGGTTGGATCAGATGACTCCGGAGGTCCCTTCCAACTCTATGATTCTAAGCAAGGGATGCTGTCTGAGAACTTGTGGGCCCCCCTGCAGCGTCTGATTGGCCATTCCGGGAAACAGAATGCTGGAGTGGGTTAGACCATTAGTCCCACCCGGGCAGGGTTGCCAACCACCAGAAGAAGACGACTGCCGATTTATACCCCGCCTTTCTCTCTGAATCAGAGTCTCAGAGCGGCTTACAATCTTCTTTATCTTCTTCCCCCACAACAGACCCCCCCCCTGTGAGGTGGGTGGGGCTGACAGGGCTCTCACAGCAGCTGCTCTTTCAAGGACAACCTCTGCCAGAGCTATGACTGACCCAAGGCCATTCCAGCAGCTGCAAGTGGAGGAGTGGAGAATCAAACCCGGTTCTCCCAGATAAGAGTCTGCACACTTCACCACTACACCGAACTGCCAGGTGGAACCTGGCAATCACCCTGAATAGCAGCTGATCTCCAGACTCCAGAGATCAGTTCCCCTGGAGGAAATGGATGTTTGGGAGGGGGATAGACTATATGGCCTGGAACCCAGCTGAGGTCCCTCCCCTCTGTTAGGTCTGCTCCCCCCCCCCAAAAAAAAATCTCCAGGAATTGCTCAAGCCGAAGCTTTTTCAATTCTCATGTTCTGTCGTGGAAATGAAGTCTGTAATCCCCTTATTTGCACGAGGAGCCCAAAAGGGCTCTCCAGAGAGCTTGGAAAAGTTCACAACCACTCGCAAGGAAGACAGATTCCGCCGGGTGGCCATTTTGGTGTGAAGCAACAGGACGAAGTTTGAGTCCAGTCAGTGGCACCTTGAATTCTTGTCGTTGTTCAGCTGCACAGTCGAATCAGTCTCTTTGCAACCCCATAGACCACATCATGCTACGCCCGTCTCTCTTCCACCACCCTCCTAAGTTCACTCAAATTCATGTTCATTGCACTGGTAATATTGTCTAACCATCTCATCCTTTGCCGTCCCCTTCTTTGGTGTAGTGGTTAAGTGCGTGGACTCTTATCTGGGAGAACCGGGTTTGATTTCCCACTCCTCTACTTGCAGCTGCTGGAATAGCCTTGGGTCAGCCATAGCTCTTGTAGGAATTTGTCCTTGAAAGGGCAGCTGCTGTAAGAGCTCTCTCAGCCCCACCTACTTCACAGGGTGTCTGTTTGGGGGTGGGGAGTAAAGGACATTGTGGCCACTCTGAGATTCAGGGTATAGGGTGGGATATAAATCCAATCTCTTCTTCTTCTTCTTCTTCTTCTTCTTCTTCTTCTTCTTCCACTCTTTCCTAGCACCAGGGTCTTCTCCAGGGAGTGCTCCCTTCTCATTTGGTGGCCAAAGTATTAGAGCTTCAGCTTCATTATCTGACCTTCCAAGGAACAGCCAGGGTTGATTTACTTTTGGATTGACTGATTCGATCCCCTTGCCATCCAAGGGACTCTTGAGAATCTTCTCCAGCACCACAGACTAACAAAGTTTAATTCTGGGTAGAAGCTTTTCTGAGCACGCACAGAAAAAAAAAATTAACAGTTTGCTCGGAGCACTTTGTGCAAAATTCCAGGTGCCAGAAGAACAGGTGGGTGGTGGTGGGGAGAGCAAACAACTACATCTTGAAAGAGGGATGTCTTCCCCATATATCTGAGAGGTAAGAATGGGCAGAGATTCCTCAGGCCTGTGAGAAACGGGAAGTTCTCCAGATGATTGCCTGGGTGTCTGTCAGGTGATCAGGGAGTGTAAAGAAAACAAATTACAGTGGAAGAATCTAAAGAGCTCCCTTTCTTTCTTCTTTCTTCTCGGCAGGCGATGCGGTGGCCTCTTGTCAGGTAATTAAGATGGAAGGAATTGTCCTTGGTGGAGGTGTCAAAACAGGAAGCCTTGGAAGGGAGAGATAAAGAGCTGCAGCCCAGCCCCGAAAGCATTTGAAATGCAGACAAACTAATAAGCAAGTCTGACGCTCCCTCCTTCGTCTTCCACCCATCTCTATCCTCCGCCCCACCGAAGCTTGAAAGGAAGATCCTAGACAGGGGTAGGGAACGTTGGCTCTCCAGATGTTTTTGGCCATGCTGGCTGGGGCTGATGGGAGTTGTAAGCAAAAAACTTCCAGAGAGCCAACGTTCCCTACCCCTGCGAGACAAACCCAGCTGATGTGTGTTGGGTTGGGAGTGTTTGAGAGGGAGGATCCTTTTTGATCTGGGCATGAGGTGTCAACGGTCAGATATTTAGATTCCAGTACAATAGCACTTCAGGGAAAGGAAAGGTCCCCTGTGCAAGACAGGGTGGTTTGCCATTGCCTTCCCCAGTCATCTGCACTTCCCGGTCCCCAGCAAACTGGGTACTCATATGACTGACCTGGGAAGGATGGAAGGCTGAGACAACCTCGAGCCGGCTACCTGAAAACCCAGCTTCCGCCGGGGATCGAACTCCGGTCGTGAGCAGAGCTTAGGACTGCAGTACTGCAGCTTTAACACTTTGCGCCACGGGGCTGTATAGTAGCACTTAGAGAGACCAACAATATCAATACTTCCAGCCCAATCAGCAATCCTGCCTTCCTTCTCATGATCCGCCTAATTCGCAGAATCAAGTGGTCATCTAGCCTCTGTTTAAAAACCTCCAAGGAAGGAGAGCCCACCACCTTCCGAGGAAGCCTGTTCCACTGAGGAACTGCTCTGTCAGGAAGTTCTTCCTCATGTTTAGCCGGAAACTCTTTTGATTTAATTTAGCCGGAAACTCTTTTGATTCTAGTCTGACTGGACCTTCTGGAGTAACAGAAAGCAATTCTGCACCATCCATAACAGATGACAGCCCTTCAAGTACTTGAAGATGGTGATCATATCACCTCTCAGTTGTTTCCTCTCCAGGCTAAACATGCCCAGCTCCTTCGGCCTTTCCTCATAGGACTTGATCTCCAGACCCCTCACCATCTTCATTGCCTCTCCTGGGATTATAGCTGATCTCCAGCTGACAGAGCTTGGTTCATCAGAGAAAATGGCCACTTTGGAAGATGGACTCTGTGGTCTGATTGAGTAAAAGGCAGCTTGGCATGTATTCATGTGTTCACTAGAAGACCAAAAGAGAAGCCATGTTGGATCAGGCCAATGGCCCAACCTGTCCAACACTCTGTCACACAGTGGCCAAAACCCAGGTGCCCTCAGGAGGTCCACCAGCAGGGCCAGAACTCCAGCATCAAGAATACAGAGCATCACTGCCCCAGACAGAGAGTTCCCCCTTGATGTTGTGTCTCATAGCCACTGATGGACCTCTGCTCCATTCTTCACTATGGTAGCAACCAAATAAAATTTGAAGAGGAGACTTTAAAGGACAATTTGGGGAATCAAGCTTGCTTTGGAGGGAAGGCAGCAGGGTATAGCCCAATTTCCTCAGACGTCAGAAGCTAAGCAGGGTTGGTGCTTGGAAGGGAGACCACCAAGGAAGGCTCTGCAGAAGAAGGCCATGGCCAACCCCCTCTGCTTCTCACTGGCCTTGACAGCCCCTTGCTGGGGTTGCCATTACGTCAGTTGCGACTTGATGGTTCATGCGGATGAGCATTTGCTAATTTATTTAATGCCTTTGCACCTCACCGTTCTCCCCGGTGAGGATCCAAAGTGGCTTACATCATTCCCCTCTCCTCCATTTTATCTTCACAACAACCCTGTGAGGTGGGTTATGCTGACAACGTGCCTGGCCCAAGGTCACCCAGGGAGCTTCCGTGGCACAAGTGCTTTCAGTATGACGTGTAGTATCTGGGCTTCTTTTGGTAGAAAAAGCCCAGCTTGAACTCATTTGCACATTAGGCCACACCCCCTGACATCACCATTGTTTCACATGGGGCTTTTTTTGTAGAAAAAGCCCAGCAGGAACTCATTTGTACATTAGGCCACACCCCCTGACACCAAGCCAGCCGAAACTGTGTTCCTGCTCAAAAAAAGCCCTGTGTAGTATTGTGTGGTGGAAAGTGCTGTGGCTGTACATGATGCTATGGATAGTTCAGGGGTGGCCAACAGTAGCTCTCCGGATGTTTTTTTGCTTACAACTCCCATCAGCCCCAGCCATTGGCCATGCTGGCTGGGGCTGATGGGAGTTGTAGGCAAAAAACAAACTGGAGAGCTACCATTGGCCACCCCTGGATAAAGCCATGAATGTCCCCATTTTGTACCTGCAAGTGTTGGTAGCTATGAGGGACCAGGAAGAACGTCAGATCTGGTGGACAAAGAAAGCTGTTGATGGGACAGGGTTGCCAGCTCTGGGTTGGGAAATACTTGGAGATTTGGGGGGTGGAGCCTTGGGAGGGTGGGGTTTGAGGAGGGGAGGGACCTCAGCTGGGTACAATGCCATAGAGTCCGCCCTCCAAAGCAGCCATTTTCTCCAGAGGAACTGGTCTCTTTTGCCCGCAGATGAGTTGTAATAGTGGGAGTGCTACTTGGGGCTTGCAGCTCCATAAAAGGCCAGCCGAAAGGAAACCCGGTCACTGACACGGTGGGAATAACCCCTCATAATGGCCAAGGAATGCCACTGTGGCTCTCAGGTTTGCACGGAGGGTGACGCCAGGCGAGGGGGGCTCTGCCCGCCCGGCTTCGAAGACGCAACCAACCCTTCTCTGAAGTGGTTTGTCATCTGCTTGGTGCGGCGAAGAGGCGGATTAAGACGCTCCGGTCGAGGATTACTCATGTTTTGTTTGACAATCCCAAGAACTCGGTTTCTCTCTCTCTCGGCCTCGTGCCCTCCTGCAGATCGTTTCCGTAACTACTCAGACGGATGCTGGGACGGATGACTCAATACCGATACATTTGCAGCAAACCTTTTTGCCCTCGCCGAGGGCTGCCAGGGAAGAGCTCGGAGGCACGCTTTGCGGAGAGAAGTGCCCCGCGCCAAGGAGGGATGGCTGCTCGTCGCCAGAGCGCATAGTTTCCAGGCATGCAGTCTGGTCCTGGGTTCAGTGGAGAAGGATCTTAGATAAAGGATGACCCTAGAAGAGACTGCTGCTAGGCAGGGCTTTCTTTGCAGCAGGAACTCCTTTGCATATTAGGCCACCCACCGCCTGATGTAGAAGAAGAACTGCAGATTTATACTCCACCCTTCTCCCTGAATCAGAGACTCAGAGAGGCTTCCAATCTCCTATATCTTCTCCCCCCACAACAGACATCCTGTGAGGTGGGTAGGGCTGAGAGGGCTCTCACAGCAGCTGCCCTTTCAAGGACAACTCCTGCCAGAGCTATGGCTGACCCAAGGCCATTCCAGCAGCTGCAAGTGGAGGAGTGGGGAATCAAACCCGGTTCTCCCAGATAAGAGTCCACGCACTTCACCACTACACCAAACTGGCCAGTCCTCCTGGAGCTTTTGGAGTTGCCAACCCCCAGTTGGGTAAATAAAAAAACCACGAAGAGACACCATAAATTTTAAACAAGACAGTGTAAAGTAAAGGTCAGTGGTGTTCTGACAAAGCTTGCGCATGGAACTTCAAATAGAAAGGAGCATGTGGCAAAAAAACATTAACAGAAGACAGTTCAAAAGCAGTCTTTCTTATCACAAAGGAGGGACAATATCCCAGTATTTAATTCATGGAACTAAAAAAAGCCCTTCCAAAGACGCCTGTTCTAGATATCAAGACGTTTCATCCGTCTTTCTTCAGTTTGGAGGCTTATTTATCAGTGGAACCCAATCTTTACAAAATCTTTACTTTCACAGGACACCAACAAGGTTCAGAACATGTCTGTAAGATTTCCAGGTTCCCCAGGTGGGTGCAGAAGATCCCCCGGTTTGGAGGCCCTCCCCCCACTTCAGGGTCATCAGAAAGCGAGGGGGGAAGGGAAATGTCTGCTGGGATCTCTATTCTTCCCTATGGATACTTATTCCCATAGGAAATAATGGAGAATTGATCTGTGGGTAATTGGGGCTCTTGGGGGGGGCTGTTTTTTTTGAGGTAGAGGCACCAAATTTTCAGTATAGCATCCAGTGCCTCTCCTCAAAATACCTCCCAAGTTTCAAGACAATTGGACTAGGGGGCTCAGTTCTATGAGCCCTCAAAGAAGGTACCCCCATCCTTCATTATTTCCTCGGGACAGAAGGCACTTTAAAGATGTGCAGTTCCTTTAAATGTGATGGCCAGAACTCCCTCTGTAGTTCAATTATGCTTGTCACACCCTTGATCCTGGCTCCACCCCCAAAGTCCCCAGATATTTCTTGAATTGGACTCGGCAACCCCAGCTCATTTGCATATTAGGCCACACCCCCTGATGTAGCCAATCCTCTTGGAGCTTGCAGGGCTCTTCGTGCAGGGCCTACGGTAAGCTCCAGGATTGGCTACATCGGGGGTGTGTGGCCTAATATGCAAAGGAGTTCCTGCTACAAAAAAAAAAAGCCCTGGCATCAATAAAGAATGGCTTGCCAGGTTTTGAATGGATGACGCAGAGGCTCAGAGCTCTTCAAAGCCTGCACTCTTTGCCAAATGGATACATTCAGAAATTCAGATTAGAAGAAAGGGGTGTGTGTTTGTATTGCTACTGAGCCCTCTGTTTTCTAAGAACTTGTGAGGACAAGCTTGCAAGAAGGCAGCCTTTTACGGAGCTGCTTCCTGGCACTTAAACACTGTGATTTCAATTTCCTTCCCCCCCCCCCCAGGGTTGGATCACAGCAGTCATTTCGGGGGGGGGGTATGCGAAACCTCCTTCAATTGCTCTGCCAAAGTCTACCGGCTCATTTCCCCCACATCCAGAACACAAAGCATTCTTTTCTGTTGACCCCTTTTGCACGGCTAGCAACCTCTAGGAGCAATCAAGGGCAGGGACTAGCCTGCCAGCATCAGGTTGGCTTCCTGATGTCACTTCCAACAAAACCTGGAAGTGATGTCATGGAAGCTCTAGGATCTGCACACAAACCGCCCCCCCAACCCTCTATAGCAAAGCGACAAATCTGAGTGCCCATGACATCACTTCCAGTTTTCACAGGAAGTGATGTCAGCACACTGGTGTGATTCCCCAATCAGTGCTTCAGGTGCTGGTGGACAACAAACATGGTTGCCAGGAGGTCTCCTGCTAGAGTGCCGTTCACTGTTATCCCGCCCCCCCCTCACTCAGCCATTGGTTTGCCAACTCCAAGTTAGGAAATTCCTGGAGATTTCGGGGTGGAGGCTGGGAAGGGTGGACTTTGGTATGAGTGCCAGCCTTGAGTTGGGACCTAGGGAGCCCCTAGAATTACAGCTCAACTCCAGACTAGAGAGATCAGTTCTTCTGCACAGGGCCGGCGTGTGGGGTGAGGTAGGAGCCACCTAGGACACCACCTCACCGTAGGGTCAGGGGGCGGGTGCCCCCTCCCTGCTCATGCTGACCCTGATACTCCACGGGATTCTTTCTCATCTCTGACCACTCGGAGCCGAGAAAAAACGAGGTGTCCCCTGCCCAGCTCCCTCCAAAGCCGGGGAGGGCTGGGCAGGGGGCACATTGAGTGTTCTTTCCCGAAGCCAAGAAAGGACACATGAAAAGCGTGATGTCATGATGATGTCACTTCCGGGGTGGGGCGGCAGCATGGGGCAGCCGAACCCCTAGTGCTGGGGCTGCTTCTGCAGAACATGGCTGCTTGGAGGGTGGATTTGACGGCATTGTCCCCCACTGAAGTCCCTGTCCTCCCCAGGCTCCATCCCGAATCTCTAGGAGTTCCGCAGTCCGGATCTGGTAGCCCTACTCCACCATCCCTTCCCTGTGGCCAGGGGAGATCCGGTAACCTTAGACCAGGGGTGTCGAACTCTTTTGTTATGAGGGCTGGATCTGACATAAATGAGACCATGCTGGGCTGGGCCGTGTCAGGTTGGGCCGGGCCATGTCGGGCCTGGCCATGTGTGTACCTATTTAAGACTAGGTAGCAAGAAGATCCAATCAGTCAGTCCTAAGGGAAATCAACCCAGACTGTTCACTGGAAGGTCAGATGCTGAAGCTCAAATACTTCGGCCACCCAATGAGAAGGGAGCACTCACTGGAGAAGATCCTGATGTTGGGAAAGACAGAAGGCAAAAGAAGGGGACAGCAAAAGATGAGACGGTTGGACAGCGTTACTGATGTAACAAATATGAATTTGAGCAGACTTCGGAGGATGGTGGAAGACAGGAGGGCCTGGCGTGACTTTGTCCATGGGGTCGCAAAGAGTTGGACTCAACTGTGCGACTGAACAACAAAGCAGAGATATAAAAGCCCCGTGACGCAGAGCGTTAAAGCTGCAGTACTGCAGTCGGAGCCCTCTGCTCATGACCTGAGTGCGATTCCAGCGGAAGCTGATTCAGGTAGCTGGCTCCAGGTTAACTCAGCCTTCCATCCCTCCGAGGTCAGTAAAATGAGTACCCAGCTTGCTGTGGGGGAAGTGTAGATGACTGGGGAAGGCAATGGCAAACCACCCTGTAAAAAAGTCTGCCGTGAAAATGTTGTGAAAGCAACGTCACCTCAGAGTCGGAAATGACTGGTGCTTGCACCTTTACCTTTTGGCAGAGATATAAACTTTATAAGGGACACAGACAAACACAATTAAATATCTTTTTTACAAAAAAAACCCTACACCATGCTTAAAACGTTAGTGCTCATTGCTCTTAAAGGTGCTTTCTTTGTATATCTCCCATGGGATCCAGGGGGACAGGGCAAAGGAAGCTGTGGCTCTTTCCTTCCTTCCCCGGAGGCCAGGAGGGGAAGGATCCTCAGCCAATAGAAGGAAGAGAGGCTTGGCTCAGTTGCTCTGCTGTGCAATTGAGAGAGCCTGGAAAAACAAGCTCTGCCTTCCCACCTTCCTCCTCAAGGGAGGAGGCTCAGCCAATGGAGGAAATAGAGGTTTTTGCTTTGTTGCTCTTATGCAATTGAGCAAGCCTTGCAAAGCATGCTGTTACGCAGAAGGAAGAGAGAGAGAGAGAGAAGGAAGCAGACAATAGCCAGTTGTTTGGGGGACTGATAGGAGCCCTCCGGGCCGCATGTTTGACACCCCTGTGTTAGACTTTGGGTCCATGAGAGACCTTGGCAGGGATGTCAGGCCACTCTCTGAAGTCACCCTTTTCCCAGGCAGCCCTGACCTCTGTAGTCTAGATATCAGTTATAATTCCAGAAGAACTCCAGGGCCTGGCTGGAAGTTGGCAAGCCTGTCTAGATGAAAGAGATAGGAAAAACCCAGCAGAGAAGCAAAAAGATACCGATTGTTGTTTTCTAAGCGAGGCAGGGCGAAGCAAGATTCCCAGCAAGGTTTAAAAGCCCACTTTGAGGTATACTTTGAAGTAACGCATGGAACCCAACAATCCACTGGATTTAGATAGGATTTTTCTAGCAAGCCTTCATATTTCCTATGGTTGCCAGCCTCCAGGCAGGACCTGGAGATTCCTGGACTTCCAAATGACCTCCAGACTACAGAGACTAGTACACTGGCCGACCCTAGATTGCCTGGCACCCTGGGCAAGGCTGACTTCTGGAGCCCTCCCAAATATGTCACGGGGGCCCAATTTGGCAATCGCAGGACAGCGCCCTAGGTGATCACCTAGTTTCCCTACTGGCGGAGCCGTCCCTGTAGAAATGGCTGCAATTAGGCCCTCTTGGAGAATCACCCCTTTAGAGCAATTATTCTGTGCACAGCAGAAGCGAGATCCTGAGGAAAGGACTGAAAGCCAGGGTGAGGCGAGGAAGGGTCCCACCCCTCCCTCCCGGTCTTCCTGAAATGGCACCCCTGGTTACAATTAAACAGCACCCGCAGCACGGGGTTACCTTAGCACATTCCGGAGGGGTGGGAGAATTCCTTTCCAGCCCCAAAATGTTATGATCCGCCAGACTGGGAGGGGGAGTCTTCCCAAAGGGAAATTTAATTGGGCGCATCTCCGTCCTGGCTGACATCCTGTTAATTCCTATTTTAGGCTTTCGGAAAACCTTTAAAGCCACAAAGCGAGCGATAAAGAAAGCACCGTTAAGGCCGGGGCCGCCCCATCTGTTGCCAAGATGAATTCTGTGAAAGCAATAAGGGGAGAGGGGAGAGACTGGAAGGGCTCTCTCGGGCGCCGTTTGATTCACTGGAAACTGGCGTGAGGCTCTCGTAAAGAAGTCGTGGGGAGAACCACCATATAAGGTTGCCAGCTCCTGGAGGGGAAATTCCTGGAGATTTTAGAAGTAGTAGTAGTAATGATCTGGAGTTAAGAGTAAGCAGTGAAGTGGCCAGGTTTGCAGATAACACTAAATTGTTCAGGGTGGTGAGAGCCAGAGAGGATTGTGAGGAACTCCAAAGGGATCTGTTGAGGCTGGATGAGTGGGCGTCAACGTGGCAGGTGAGGTTCAATGTGGCCAAGTGCAAAGTCATGCATATTGGGGCCAAGAATCCCATCTGCAAATACAAGTTGATGGGGTGTGAACTGGCAGAGACAGACCAAGAGAGAGATCTGGGGGTCGTGGTAGATAACTCACTGAAAATGTCAAAACAGTGTGCGATTGCAATAAAAAAGGCCAACGCCATGCTGGGTATTATTAGGAAGGGAATTGAAAACAAATCAGCCAGTATCATAATGCCCCTGTATAAATCGATGGTGCGGTCTCATTTGGAGTACTGTGTGCAATTCTGGTCTCTGCACCTCAAAAAGGATATTATAGCATTGGAAAAAGTGCTAAAAAGAGCGGCTAGAATGATTACAGGTTTGTAACACTTTCCCTATGAAAACGGTCACCTCGAGGCTGGATTACTGCAATGCCCTCTACATGGGGCTGCCCTTGTGCCGAACCCGGAAGTTGCAGCTAGTGCAGAATGCCGCTGCCCGGCTGTTGTTAGGGCTCCCTAGACGGGAGCACATCCAGCCGGGGCTTCGAGGACTGCACTGGCTGCCGATAACATACCGAGTTTGGTACAAGGTGCTGGTTATGACCTTTAAAGCCCTTTATGGTCTGGGACCTGCCTACCTTAGGGACCGTCTCTCCCCACATGTCCCCCAGAGAGTGCTGAGGTCGGGGTCTCAGAACCTCCTTATAATCCCTGGGCCAAAGGAGGCCCGTCTGAAAGCGACCAGGGACAGGGCCTTCTCGATTGCAGCTCCCTGTTGGTGGAATCAGCTCCGGGAGGAGGTGAGGGCCCTGCGGAACCTTGAACAGTTCCGCAGGGCCTGTAAAACAACCCTCTTCCGGTTGGCATATAATTAACTGTGAGCAGAATGCCTGAATATTAAATCTTAAACATCAGACTACTGAATATTGGAAATTTGAAGGACTGATTTAAGTAATAGTAGCATAGTGTATATCGATGTGAGTTTTATGTATTTTTAGGCTTTTATGTATTTTATTGTATAATTTTAATTGTATTTAAATCGACCTTTGTTAGCTTTTATTGTTGTAAGCCGCCCTGAGCCCACCTCGGTGGGGTAGGGCGGGATATAAATCGAATAAAGTAAAGTAAAGTAAAGTAAAGAAAGGTTAAAACGCTTGGGGCTCTTTAGCTTGGAGAAATGTCGACTGCTGGGTGACATGATAGAGGTTTACAAGATTATGCATGGGATGGAGAAGGTAGAGAAAGATACTTTTCTCCCTTTCTCACAATACAAGAACTCGTGGGCATTCAATGAAATTGCTGAGCAGTCGGGTTAGAACGGATAAAAGGAGGTACTTCTTCACCCAAAAGGAGGTACTTCTTCACTTCACACACACTTCTTCACCCATGTGTAATTCACTGCCACAAGAGGTGGTGGCAGCTACAAGCATAGCAAGCTTCAGTAGGGGGTTGGATAAAAATATGGAGCAGAGGTCCATCAGCGGCTATTAGCCACAGTGTGTGTGAGGGCGTGTATATATATAAATTTTTGGCCACTGTGTGATACAGAATGTTGGACTGGAAGGGCCATTGGCCTGATCCAACATGGCTTCTCTTATGTTCTTCTGTGACACAGAATGTTGGACTGAATGGGCCACTGGCCTGATCCAACATGGCTTCTCTTATGTTCTTATGTGACACAGAGTGTTGGACCGGATGGGCCATTGGCCTGATCCAACATGGCTTCTCTTATGTTCTTCTGTGACACAGAGTGTTGGACTGGATGGGCCACTGGCCTGATCCAGCATGGCTTCTCTTATGTTCTTATGTGACACAGAGTGTTGGACCGGATGGGCCATTGGCCTGATCCAACATGGCTTCTCTTATGTTCTTAGTAGTAGTAGTAGTGCAGGAGGTGTCAAACACATTTGTTATGAAGGCCAGATCTGACAAGAAGAAGAAACTGAATTTATATCCCACCCTCCACTCCAAATCTCAGAGCGACTCACCATCTCCTTTATCTTCCTCCCCCACATCAGACACCCTGTGAGATGGGAGGGGCTGAGAGAGCTCTGACAGAACCTGCCCTTTCAAGGACAGCTCTGCGAGAACAATGGCTGACCCAAGGCCATTCCAGCAGCTGCAAGTGGAGGAGTGGGGAATCAAACCCGGTTCTCCCAGATAAGAGTCCGCACACTTAACCAGTACACCAAACTGGCTGTCTTCAGGGGTAGAGCCTGAGGACAGCAGAGTTTGGGGAGGAAAGAGAGCTCAGTGGGGGACAATGCCACCCTCCAAAGGAGCTAGTTTCTTCAGGGGAGCTGTTCTCTCTTGGCTAGAAACAATGGTGATTCTGGGAGACCTCCTCATCCCACCTGGAAGTCGGCAAGCTTAAACCATGGAAGTCGGGCCTCTCTTCTGTGAATCTCTGATGGAGCGGGCTGTTTGGAGCGTGTAGGCCAGGATTCGGGTTGCTTAGTGGAAAGTGGCCATGATAGCCTTAGATCCAGGATGGCCAAACATGCTTAACATACGAGCGGCACAGAATAAACATCAGATGTTTGAGAGCCGCAAGACATGAACATCAGATGTTTGAGAGCAGGAAGGAAGGAAACAATGGTGACAGGGGGTGTGGCCTAATCTGCAAATGAGTTCCTGCTGGGCTTTTTCTACCAAGAAAAGCCCTGCAGAGATCAGTTCCCATGGAGGAAATGGCGGCTTTGGAAGGCGAACTCTGGCATTGTATCCCACTGAGGACCCTCCCTTCCCTAAATCCTGCCCTCAGGTTCTAAATCCCCCCCTCCAAATTTCCAGGAATTTCCCAGCCAAGAGCTGGCAATCCCAACATCCAGGAAAAAAAGTAATGTGTATGGAGGCAACATATGTACACTTTCTAAATGCATGGATGGGATCCTCTCATGCTGGTGACCATGAGTTGGTGAGGAGGCGAGGCCTCTACCTTGACACAGGCCGATTTTCCATGCGAGGGGCTTTTTCTGAGCAGGAACGCACAGGGACACAGTTCCGGCTGGCTCGGCATCAGGGGGTGTGGCCTCGTACGCAAATGAGTTCCTGCTGGGCTTTTTCTATAAAAAAGGCCCCGCATGAAACAATGGTGACATCAGGGGGTGTGGCCTCATACGCAAATGAGTTCCTGCTGGGCTTTTTCTACAAAAAGGCCCCGCATGAAACAATGGTGACATCAGGGGGTGTGGCCTCATATTCAAATGAATTCCTGCTGGGCTTTTTCGACAAAAAAGGCCCTGCATGAAACAATGGTGATATCAGGGTGTGTGGCCTCATATGCAAATGAGTTCCTGATGCATTATATCACCCGCTGATGGCTAGAATAAAGAAGGGTGCAGTCTTGAACCATGGGATTTAAGGACCACTTCCTGGATGGGATGACATCTACCTGCAACCCCTAGCTGATAACATGGAGCAGGGGTTCCCAAACCTTTTGAGGTGCTGCTGAACTGGAACTAACTGCAACCAGGTATATTGTGACATATTTTTTGGCAAAGGCTCCTGTTCCCTTAAGAGTTTGATTATAGGCAGGGGTGGAATTCTAACAGGAGCTGCTTTGCATATTAGGCCACACACCCCTGAGGCAGCCAATCCTCCAAGAGCTTACAAAAAAGAGCCTTGTAAGCTTTTGGATAATTGGCTGCATCAGGGGTGTGTGGCCTAATATGCAAAGGAGTGCCTGCTAGAATCCCACCTCTGATTATAGGGTTGCCAGCTCCAGGTGAGAAAATTCCTGGCGATTTGGAAGTGGAGCCTCAAGGAAGGCAGGATTTGGGGAGGGGAGGGACCTCAGGCAGGTATAATGCCATAGACCCCACCCGCCAAAGCAACTGTTTGCTCCAGGGGAACTGATCTGGGGTCATCTGGAGATCAATTGAACAGTGCAAGATTCCCAGCAATGTTTCCTCTAAGCTGCAGGGTCTGGCGAGCAAAAATTCTACTTTGTGAGCTGCTGGCATTAAAGTGGAGATCTATTGCATCTATGAGTGTGCCCCGGGGTCCTCCTTCCTGAGCTAAGACAAAAACGTGTGAGCTGGAGGCTAAAAATCTGTGAGCTAGCTCATGCTAACTCAGCTTAGAGGGAACCCTGACCCCGGTGCTTTTTGAGCCTAGAGGGAACCCTGACACCGGTGCTTTTCGCCTTTGGGAACCACGTGTGCCATAGTCAGAGAGCAGAAGCAAACAGAATGCACTTAGCCAGAGGTTACCTGCAGGAGACAGACAGACTCCTCAGTAGAACAAGCGGAAGAGTACCGACATCCTCAAAGCAGTGAGACCTTTTTAATGAACAAAGGCCCTGGACTGAAATGGAGTGGTGGAACGTTGCCCGACGCAGTGAAGGAAGTTTCACCTCTCTGTAAAGCAGCTATTACAAGAAATGTCCTGGCCGTAAAAAAAGCTGTCAATTTATCTAGCTCAGCAGGCCGTCTGGCCTCAGGGGAAGCCGAAAAACATGCCTGGGTCAGCAGTCCGGATATATTTCCCTACCTCAAACAGGGCAGTCGTTCAGAGACTTAAGAGCATGGATGGAAAACACACTGAAAGGCAACGTCAGGACTGAGTCACTAAACAGCCCAGCTGCTATTGAGCCTAGAGCCTACAATGGATGTAGGGTTCCCAATCTCCAGCTGGGGACAGGGTTTGGAGGCCCTCTCCCTGTTTCAGGGCCATCAGAAAGCAGGGCGGGGGAGGGAAATGTCTGCTGGGCACTCCATTATTCCCTGTGGAGACCGATTCCCATAGGGGATAATAGAGAATTAGGGTTTGTAGAATAAGAACATAAGAGAAGCCATGTTGGATCAGGCCAACGGCCCATCAAGTCCAACACTCTGTGTCACACAGTGGCAAAAAAATTTTTATATACACACATACACTGTGGCTAGTAGCCACTGATGGACCTGTGCTCCATATTTTTATCTAAACCCCTCTTGAAGGTGGCTATACTTGTGGCCGTCACCACCTCCTGTGGCAGTGAATTCCACATGTTAATCACCCTTTGGGTGAAGAAGTACTTCCTTTTATCCGTTTTAACCTTTCTGCTCAGCAATTTCATCGAATGCCCACGAGTTCTTGTATTGTGAGAAAGGGAGAAAAGTACTTCTTTCTCTGCTTTCTCCATCCCATGCATTATCTTGTAAACCTCTATCATGTCACCCCGCAGTCGACGTTTCTCCAAGCTAAAGAGTCCCAAGCGTTTCAACCTTTCTTCATAGGGAAAGTGCTCCAGCCCTTTAATCATTCTAGTTGCCCTTTTCTGGACTTTCTCCAATGCTATAATATCCTTTTTGAGGTGCGGCGACCAGAACTGCACACAGTACTCCAAATGAGACCGCACCATCGATTTATACAGGGGCATTATGATACTGGCTGATTTGTTTTTAATCCCCTTCCTAATAATTCCCAGCATGGCGTTGGCCTTTTTTATTGCAGACGCACACTGTCTTGACATTTTCAGTGAGTTATCTACCACGACCCCAAGATCTCTCTCTTGGTCACTCTCTGCCAGTTCACACCCCATCAACTTGTATTTGTAGCTGGGATTCTTGGCCCCAATGTGCATTACTTTGCACTTGGCCACATTGAACCGCATCTGCCACGTTGACGCCCACTCACCCAGCCTCAACAGATCCCTTTGGAGTTCCTCACAATCCTCTCTGGTTCTCACCACCCTGAACAATTTAGTGTCATCCGCAAACTTGGCCACTTCACTGCTCACTCCCAACTCTAAATCATTTATGAACAAGTTAAAGAGCATGGGACCCAGTACCGAGCCCTGCGGCACCCCACTGCTTACCGTCCTCCACTGCGAAGACTGCCCATTTATACTGACTCTCTGCTTCCTATTACTAAGCCAGTTTTTGATCCACAAGAGGACCTGTCCTTTTACTCCATGACTCTCAAGTTTTCTAAGGAGCCTTTGATGAGGAACTTTATCAAAAGCTTTCTGGAAGTCAAGGTAAACAACATCTATCGGGTCTCCTTTGCCACACGTTTGTTCACCCCCTCAAAGAAATGTAACAGGTTAGTGAGGCAAGATCTTCCCTTGCAGAACCCATGCTGAGTCTTCCTCAATAACCCGTGTTCATCAATGTGCCTACTCATTCTGTCCTTGATGAATCTTTC
The DNA here is from genome assembly GCF_032191835.1 of Heteronotia binoei. Lineage (NCBI taxonomy): Eukaryota > Metazoa > Chordata > Lepidosauria > Squamata > Gekkonidae > Heteronotia > Heteronotia binoei. The sequence goes on along the minus strand of NC_083228.1, from coordinate 134,074,182 downwards.
GGGCTCAAGTGCCGTGTTCTACTGGAGAAAGTTTTCCTTCCAGACGTTTCGTTCTCAGCTGCGGAGAAGATCGTCAGTGGCGTTGCAGCCGGAGCAGGCGCTCTGACCTTCTTGGCTGCTGTGCATTGAGTGGTGGCTGCTGGGCATCACTGCCCTTCCAGGAAGCCCCACCAAACAATGGGCACATCCGCAAACCAATTGCCCTTTCACCACACCCCCTCCAGCCTAGAAATAGCAGCTCTCCAGCAGCCCTGGCCCCACTCAACGCACAGCAGCCAAGAAGGGCAGAGCGCCTGCTCCGGCTGCAACGCCACTGACGATCTTCTCCGCAGCTGAGAACGAAACGTCTGGAAGGAAAACTTTCTCCAGTAGAACACGGCACTTGAGCCCGAAAGATTCTACAAACCCTAATGATGTTACCAGCCGTGAAAACCTGAAATCTTTGATAATGGAGAATTGATCCTTAGAATCATAAAGTTGGAAGGGACCTCCAAGGTCATCTAGTCCAACCCCCTGCACAACACAGGAAACTCACAAACACCTCTCCCCTAAATTCACAGGATCCTTGGGTATCTGGGGGGGGGGCTGTTTTTGAGGTAGAGGCACCAAATTTGCAGCATAGTATCCAACGCCAATCCTCAAAACACCCTCCAAGTTTCAAAAGGATTGGACCAGGGGGTCCAATTCTATGAGCCCCCAAACAAGGTGCCCCTATCCATTATTTCCAATGGAGGGAAGGCATTTAAAAGGCTTGCGGTCCCTTTAAATGATGGCCAGCACTCCTTTTGGAGCTCAATTAGGCTTGTCACAACCTTGCTCCTGGCTCCACCCCAATGTCTCCTGGCTCCACCCCCAAAGTCCCCCAGATATCCATAGGGAATAACGGAGTACCCAGCAGACATTCCCCCCTCCCCACTTTCTGATGACCCTGAAGCGGGGGGAGGGCCTCCAAACCGGGGGATCACAGAATCATAGGGCGTTTTCGCACTGACTTTACTCGGGAGCGACGTCCCTCTTCACCGCGCAGCGTCTGCACGGATTTTGCACTAATTGCTCCGCAGAACCCGGAAGAGCCGCAAAGTCCCGCGGCTTTTGCGTCGCAAATGTAAACTGGCCAAAACCCAGTTTACATTTGCGAGAACCCAGTTCTGCGGAGCAATTAGTGCGAAATCCGCACAGACGCTGCGTGGTGAAGAGGGACGCCGATCCCGAGTAAGGTCAGTGCGAAAACGCCCATAGAGTTGGAAGGGACCTCTAGGGTCATCTAGTCCAACCCCCTGCACAATGCAGGAAACTCACAAACACCTCCCCCTAAATTCACAGGACCTTCATTGCAGTCAGAGGGTCATCTAGCCTCCGTTTAAAAACCTCCAAGGAAGGCGAGCCCCACCACCTCCCGAGGAAGCCTGTTCCACTGAGGAATCGCTCTAACGGTCAGGAAGTTCTTCCTCATGTTGAGCCAGAAACTCTTTGGATTTAATTTCAAACCCATTGGTTCTGGTCCTCAGAAAACAATCCCACCCCATCCTCTCGATGACAGCCCTTCAAGGATTTGAAGATGGTGATCCTATCACCTCTCAGCCGCCTCCTCTCCAGGCTAAACATCCCCAGCTCCCACCTGGGGATTGGCAACCCTACTTCACCCGGGAAGCCGTTCCTTGGAGAAAGCCACTGCCGGGCTGTTGCAAACCAGCTCCGGGGTCTCGCATCTCTTGGCCTGCAGCCGCTGGCCGCCTCCCCTTCCCTGTGCGCCGGGAGGGTCTGGCTCTCTCCCCCCCTTCCCTCCTCTCCTCTCCCGGGCTGGGACTTTTGCAAAAGCCAAGTCCTGATTCTTTCCAGCTGTGCCGGGCCCAGGCGGCTGACACAGTTCCTGCGTCTCCCCCTGCCAAGACTGGGGAGGGGAATGTCAGCCAGGAGTTAGCAGCGAGAGCGCCGGGGAGAGCCAAAACCCGCCACCAATTCATCCGCCCGTCTCCCCTCCTCTTATCAAGGGAGAGGCCTAGCCGGGAGGGTGGGAGGCAGCGGCGTTCCCAGCTCCGGCCTTCTCTCCGGGGAAGGCCCAGCGGCCAAGAAGCACGTGGTGGGGGGACTGGGAAGGGCTCTTCCCAGATACGAGGGAGTGGAAAGAGGGCTTGGGGTCAAGGCGAGCTGGGAAGTTTATCATCCGCGATAGGGACACCTGCGTTGCGAAGGCTGGGAGGAGAGAGGGGCTCAGAAGCTGGAGCAGACCCCAGCAGCCCAGCCCATTCAGCGTTCTGCCGCGCCTGCGCTCTTCCCGTTCATTGCTTGCACTAGGCAGGGCTTTAAAAAAAAAAAAAATTGGTAGCAGGGGCTCCTTTGCATATTAGGCCATGCCCCCTGATTTAGCCAATCCTCCTGGAGCTTACAGGAGGCCCTGTACGGAGAGCCTTGTAAGCTTGCGGGGGATTGGCTACGTGGGGGGGTGAGGCCTAATATGCAAAAGAAATATCCAGGGCTTTTTGTTGTAGCGGGAGCTCCTCTGCATATTAGGCCACGCCCCCCTGTTGTAGCCAATCCTCGTGGAGCTTACAGGAGGCCCTGTAGGGAGAGCCCTGTAAGCTTGTGAAGGATTGGCTACATCGGGGGTGTGTGTGTGTGTGTGCAGCCTAATATGCAAAAGAAATATCCAGGGCTTTTTGTTGTAGCAGGAACTCCTCTGCATATTAGGCCACGCCCCCTGTTGTAGCCAATCCTCCTGGAGCTTACAGGAGGCCCTGTACTGAGAGCCCTGTAAGCTTGTGGAGGATTGGCTACATCAGAGGGGTGCGGCCTAATATGCAAAAGAAATATCCAGGGCTTTTTGTTGTAGCAGGAGCTCCTCTGCATGTTAGGCCACACACCCCTGACGTAGCCTATCCTCCTGGAGCTGAAAGTAGGCCCTGTATGAAGAGCCCTGTAAGCTCTTGGAGGACTGGCTACATTGGGGGGGGGGGGTGGCCTGATATGCAAAGGAGTTCCTGCAACAACCCCCCCCCGCCCCGCACATAGGTTTGCCAAGTCCGACTCCAGAAATAGCTAGGGACTTTGGGGGTGGAGTCAGGAAACTTTGAGGGTGGAGCCAGGACCAAGGGTGTGGCAAGCACGATTGAACTCCAAGAGGAGTTCTGGCCATCACGTTTAAAGGGACTTTTAAATGCCTTCCTTCCATTGTAAATAATAAAGATGGGGTTATCTTCTTTGGGAGCTCATAAAATTGGACCCCCCTGGTCCAATCTTTTTGAAACTTGGGAAGTTTTTTGACAAGAGGAACTGGATGCCATGCTGAAATTTTGGTGCCTATGCCTCAAAAAAACAGCCCCTCTGGAGCCCCAGATACTCATGGATCAATTCTCCATTATACCCTATGGGAATCGATCTCCATAGGGTATAATGGAGTGCCCAGCAGCAATTTCCCTCCCCCCGCCCAGCTTTCTGTTGACCCTGAAGTGGGGGGGAGGGCCTCCAAACCGGGGGATACTCTGCCCCCACCTGGGGATTGGCAACCATCGTGACACCACTGCACAGTAGGTTGCTATGAACGGCGCAGGAGCACATCTGGCTCGAAAATGTTGGCCACCTTAGGAGGCACTCCAGCATTCGCTGGAAGGAACGTGGCATCCTACGCCATCCTCACATGGACAGTGGTGAGATGGCCACTGACCAGTGATGTGTGGGCCAGCGAGTCATTTGCAAAGAAGCCCTAGAGTGGAAACCCTTCCCAGACTGTGGGTGGCTGCCGTTGTTTGTACCCGGCCTTGCATGTTGCTGACGCAGCTCGACGCATGCCGAACAGCTGCAGCAGAACTGCTGCGGACAGCACTATTCCGAGGGCACTCGATTCGCCCTAATTATATGCATCTTCTGCAACAAGCAAAAGGCTGCAGGAATCTTTATCTCCCGCCGTCGGGGAGGGAAGAGAGACTGGACGAACCGGTTCGCCGTGACCCAGTTTGGGGTTGCCGTGGCGCGCAGCAAAAGGAAACCAGGCCGGGGAAGCAGAGCCGGTGCTGAACTGCTCGCCAGCAGGACCGGCCCTGCCACTGGGCAAACTAGGTGATCGCCTAGGGCGCTGGCCCTTCTGGGGGCACCGAATCGGGTGCCCCCCTGTGACTCAGTGCAGGGAGGGGCGCCAGAGGTTAGCCTTACCTAGGGTGCCAGGCAGTCTATGGCCAGCCTTGCTCGCCGGCAGCGGCTATGGCTCCCCAATTCTGGACGACTTGACGCTGCCAAGGAGGTTGTAGCCAGCCGGCGAAACCTTCTAGCCCTGTTCGAGGCACTGGAAACGATGTGACTCAGAAAGGGGGGCGGCGGCAGCTTCAGGCAGCTCCCACACTTTATCCGAAGGTAGAAGCTATCCCCGAGCAAAATGTTCTCTCTCAAGTACAACAACCAGAGCTTAAGATGAACAAAGTGAAACAATAATAAGGGGAAAAGAGAGAGAGAGTAAAAACAGACTCCGCTGGAGTTGCTTGAAGACTTCCTGAAACATGTTCCGGCAAACCCCTTGAGTGCCTCTGTCTCTCCGAGCTCTGTTTAACCATCCAATGTTCAGATGCCCAGAGGCAAAAACCAGCCGTTGCGGGCTGTGTTGAGGATCCGAAGGCTTTCCTCCGGAGGTGGTGGGCTCTCTTCCTTTAGGGGGTTTTTAAACAGTGGCTAGATGGCCATCTGATAGCAAATGCCTATTCTGTGAACTTAGGCAGGTGAGAGGGAGGGCAGAAAGGGCTGCATCAGTGCTTAGTTCTTGTGACCCTTTCTTACACCCACAGGGAAATGCTGTTTGCCACTTTAGAACATACGAACGTAGGAGAAGCCATGTTGGATCAGGCCAATGGCCCATCCAGTCCAACACTCTGTGTCACACAGTGGCCAATATATGTGTACACACACACACACACACACACACACATATACTGTGACTAATAGCCATTGATGAACCTCTGCTCCATATTTTTATCCAATCCCCTCTTAAAGCTGGCTATGCTTGTAGCTGCCGCCACCTCCTGTGGCAGTGAATTCCACATGTTAATCACCCTTTGGGTGAAGAAGTACCTCCTTTTATCCGTTCTAACCCGACTGCTCAGCAATTTCATTGAATGCCCACGAGTTCTTGTATTGTGAGAAAGGGAGAAAAGCACTTCTTTCTCTACCCTCTCCATCCCATGCATAATCTTGTAAACCTCTATCATGTTACCCCGCAGACCGCACCATCGATTTATACAGGGGCATTATGATACTGGCTGATTTGTTTTCAATTCCCTTCCTAATAATTCCCAGCATGGCGTTGGCCTTTTTTCTTGCAATCGCACACTGTCTTGACATTTTCAGTGAGTTATCTACCATAGCCTTTGGGGTCAGGCAGCAATTTTTCTCCAGGCCAGTTTGGGCAGGGATTCTGGAAGTAGGGTTGCCAATCCCCAGGTGGGGGCTGGAGGTCCACCTGTTTGGAGGCCCTTTCCCCTCTTCAAGGTCATTAGAAAGTGGGGGAGGGAGGGAAGTGCCTGCTGGCACTCCATTAATCCCTATGGAGACTAGTTCCCATAGGGTATAATGGAGAATCCGTGGTTATCTGGGGCTCTGGGGGGGCTGTTTTCTGAGATAGAGGCACCATATTTGCAGCATAGTATCCAGTGCCTCTCCTTAAAATACCCTTCAAGTTTCAAAAAGATTGGACCAGGGGGTGCAATTCTAAGAGCCCCCAAAGGAAGTGCCCCTATCCTTCATTGTTTCCAATAGAGGGAAGGCATTTAAAGGCCCCTTTAAATGTGATAGCCAGAACTCCCTTTGGAGTTCAGTCATGCTTGTCACAACCTTGCTCCTGGCTCCATCCCCAAAGTCCCCAGATATTTCTTGAATTGGACTTGGCAACCCTACTCAGCCGCCAGACTTTGTGGCAAGAGAGAGGAGATAGCTAGAGAGGCAGTTTGGTGTAGTGGTTAGGTGCGCGGACTCTTATCTGGGAGAACCAGGTTGGATTCCCCACTCTTCCACATGCAACTGCTGGGTGACCTTGGGTCATCTATAGCTCTCGCAGAGTTGTCCTCGAAAGGGCAGCTTCTGGGAGAGCTCTTTCAGCCCCACCTACCTCGCAGGGTGTCTGTTGTGGGGGAGGAAGATAAAGGAGATTGTGAGCCATTCTGAGACTCTGAGATTCGGAGTGGAGGGTGGGATATAAATCCAATATCATCTTCTTATTTCAAGAACAGTTCTTTCAGAGGTCTTTTAGCCCCACCTCCATCACAGGGTGTCTGTTGTGGGGAGGGGAAGGAGATTGTAAACAGCTCTGAGACTCCTTCAGGTAGTGAAGGGAAAGGAAAGGTCCCTTGTGCCCACGAGTTAGCAGAGTGCTTCAATAAAGCTACCCTTGTGACCGCTCCGAGACTCTGAGATTCTTCTATCCTGTCTGTACTTTTTTTCTATCCGAAAGTGTACTTCTCAAACATCAGATTACTGAATATTGGAAATTGAAGGACTGATTTAAGGAAAATGTAGCATAGTGTATACCGATGTGAGTTTTTGTATTTTTAGGTTTTTATGTTTTTATTGTATAATTTTAATCATATTTAAACCGATTTCTGTTAGCTTTTACTGTTGTAAGCTGCCCTGAGCCCACCTCGGTGGGGTAGGGCGGGATATAAATCGAATTAAATAAATAAATAAATAAATACATTCTCAAATAAAAAGAGAAGTATTTCTCTTTTAAACTTGCAGCGTGGCTCTGTGTAGCTTTGTAAGCTGAGTAACCTAGTAAAGTGATGCTCCTGCATTGTTGTAGTTTTATTGAAGCACTCTGCTAACTCGTGGGAACTGGACTAACAACACCAGTTAACCCTGACTGGTGGTGGGCGGTGGGGCATTTCGAAACTTTCTTCCAACCTGCATCTATACAAATTTATAGTGCCCTAATTCAGGTTTCCCCCCCCTGTAGCGTTCCCAATTACAGGCTATTGGATTTAATAATATGACATAATACAGGGGATGGTGAAATAGTAGGCTAATTACTGGAATATGGGACGTTAATAATACTGTTAACCCCTCCCTCGCCTGTTGAAAATTGGGGTTGCAGGCTAGGCAGCTTGCAGTGATTGGAAATGTTCCAGTGATAGATTAACTTGCTCCCTTATGGAGGGGAAACTTAATTCCTGCTTCTGCTGCGCCCCTGAGCTGTGGCCTTAGGCAAGTCATGCAATTTGGTCTCATTTCTCCACCTTGGGAATAGTTAAGACCATAAGAGAAGCCATGTTGGATCAGGCCAATGGCCCATCCTGTCCAACGTTCTGTGTCACATAAGAACATAAGAGAAGCCATGTTGGATCAGGCCAATGGCCCATCCTGTCCAACACTCTGTGTCACACAGTAACCAAAAAACCCAGGTGCCATCAGGAGGTTCACCAGTGGGGCCATAAGAACATAAGAGAAGCTGTGTTGGATCAGGCCAATGGCCCATCCAATCCATCACTCTGTGTCACACAGTGGCCAAAAACTAGATGCCATCAGGTGGTCCACCAGCAGGGCCATAAGAACATAAGAGAAGCTATGTTGGATCAGGCCAATGGCCCATCCAATCCAACACTCTGTGTCATACAGTGGCCAAAAATCAGGTGCCATCAGGAGGTTCACCAGCGGGGCCCTAAGAACATAAGAGAAGCTATGTTGGATCAGGCCAATGGCCCATCCAATCCAATACTCTGTGTCACACAGTGGCCAAAAACTAGGTGCTATTAGGAGGCCCACCAGCAGGGCTACAAGAACATAAAAGAAGCTATGTTCCCTGGAATGTCAGATGCTGAAGCTGAAGCTCAAATACTTCGGCCACCAAATGAGAAGGGAGCACTCACTGGAGAAGACCCTGATGATGGGAAAGACAGAGGGCAAAAGAAGAAGGGGACGGCAAAAGATGAGATGACTGGACATCGCTACTGATGTAACTAACATGAAGTTTAGTGGACTTTGGAGGATGGTGGAAGACAAGAGGGCCAGGTGTGAATTGGTCCATGGGGTCACAAAGACTCGACAAAGGAATCAGAATAATGTATTTTTTGCATTGACAAACAGGAATAAGGGATATTGGTTGTTTATCTCATGACATATGCTAAACCCACCTTCCGCCATATTCTAATGTATTCTTTTTTTGTATTGGCCAACTGGAAGGGTATTTATAATGCTCTACTATGTGTTAAAAAGTAAAGTAAATTGGCTGGGCAGAAACGCCTCTGAGAAAAGGATGTTCTTGGTTTAACCCATGCTTGAGAAGAAATAGAGGAATTAAAAGACTCCACGTTTACTGCCTTGTGATGCTGAATTCTCACCATCATTCTCCAATTCTGACACGTTTATTGCCTTTTGCTGTTTTCCCACGCCATTTATACTATCCAGACCAAACTTATTCTTTCAATTTGTTAATTTCACGATTTTGGCACTGAATTCTAACTTTGTACTACTTTGCATGCTTAACTACTGCTCATCAGCTATACATAGTGCTGGGGCTTTTTTCTGAGCAGGAACGCAGTTGGTGCCAGGGGGTGTGGCTTAATATTTAGATGAGGTCCTGCTGAGCTTTTTCTACAAAAATCCCTATGTGAAACAATGGTGATGCCAAGGGGTGTGGCCTAATATGCAAATGAGTCCCTGCTGGGCTTTTTCTACAAAGAAAGCCCTGCATAGAGCTGCTAACTGTACCCCCATTTTGTTGTCTGATGAAGTGTGCTTTTAGCACACAAAAACTTACATTCTCAATAAAACGCTGTCAGTCTTAGACAGGGGTGGACAAAATGCGACTCGGGAGCCACACGTGGCCCTTTCACACATATCGTGTGGCTCTCGAAGCCCCCACTGCCCTGTTGGTGGACTTGGAGAAGGCATTTCTCTCTTTAAATCACTTCTCCAACCCAAGATAACAGGCAACTTGGAGAAAGCATTTGAAGTTAAAGTTGTTTTCTTTCCACCTCTCTCCCTTCTCTTCTCCCCACCTTCCTTCCTTCCTTCCTTCCTTCCTTCCTTCCTTCCTTCCTTCCTTCCTTCCTTCCTTCCTTCCTTCCTTCCTTCCTTCCTTCCTTCCTTCCTTCCTTCCTTCCTTCCTTCCTCCCTCCCTCCCTCCCTCCCTCCCTCCCTCCCTCCCTTCCTGCCAGCTTGTGACTCTCAAGCATTCGATGTTCCTGTCTTGAGGGTCTCAGACATCTGACATTTTGTTATGTGCCAGAATTTATGTTTGGCAGGTGGCTTCCGTATGCACCTGGGCTACTGCAGGAACTCTAAGTGCTCTGGGGTACATTGCGAGTCTGGACTTTAATAGGAAGCCAATGAGCATTTCTCGCGTGAAGCTTGACTGCCGTGATTTGGTATGGGGATCTGGGGGGTGATTCTTGGGCATGCATATAAGCAGGGTCACGGCCCCGCCATGTTGTCTTAGTATGCAGTAATCTATAAAGCATGATTCCTGTTTCCAGGGGTGGAATTCTAGCAGGAGCTCCTTTGCATATTAGGCCACACACCCCTGGTGTAGCCAGTCCTCCAAGAGCTTACAAAAAAGAGCCTTGTAAGCGCTTGGAGGATTGGCTGCATCGGAAGGGTGTGGCCTAATATGCAAATGAGCTCCTGCTAGAATTCCACCACTGCCTGTTCCACTCTGATGCATCGAACCCAGTATTTAACACATTTATTCTACGTGGCTCTTATGTCAAGGAAGTTTGGGCAGCCCTGGTCTTAGAGATGCTACTGGACTCCAGCTTTGTTCTACCGCTTGGATTAGGTATGATATGCAGGGGTAGACCATGTACTAGAGAGCCCCGTGGCGCAGAGTGGTAAAGCTGCAGTACTGCAGTCAAACTCTCTGTTCGCGACCTGATTTTGATCCCGGTGGAAGCTGGTTTCAGGTAGCTGGCTCCAGGTTGACTCAGCCTTACATCCTTCCGAGGTCGGTCAAATGAGTACCCAGCTTGCTGGGGGGGAAGGGTAGATGACTGAGGAAGGCAGTGGCAAACCACCCTGTAAAAAGTCTGCCGTGAAAGCGGCGTCACCCCAGAGTCGGAAATGACTGGTGCTTACACAGGGGATGACCTTTACCTTTTTACCTTTAGACCATGTACTATCCACTACTGTCAGGGAGTCCAGAGGATGCCTTTCAAAGAGCTCATTGGTTGATTGACACCCATCAACTATGGCTCCTTCCCCCAGGCGGCTTCCGTTGCTTATGGAGACAGACCGACCTTGCCTCCCTTCCCACCAAGTCCACCCAGTAACCCTCATCCCCGAGATGCAATTTGAATCCATGAGTCTATCCCTTGGCCTGCAAAGAGCGCCCACCCACTGCTTTTCCCTGTGCTTTTTTTGGAAGGCCGCATCATATGGGGGGGGGGGGGTGGAGAATGAGAGCGGAGATCCTGCCCCCACTTTTGGGGGTCTCTTTGGGGAATCTCTCTCCACCCCCCTTCCAAGAACTATCCAGCGGCTCCCAAGGGCTTTCCAGAAACTCAAACAATCCCTTCCTTTGTTTCCTCTTCTTAAGTCTTAAACGGGAGATTAAGAGGGAAAACGGTGGTGCTAAGAAGTCCTTTTCAGATTGCTGGGTGGGGAAGGGGAAGCCAAAGGGGGGGGGGGAGGGAAAAGCACACAGCTCTTCCCAAGAGAACAGCACCGCCCCTCTGCATACACATTGAAGAGACATGTCTCCCTTGGAGATGTGGGCAGGAGACAGGGACAGAACACCCACCCACCTCCACAGGAATATGGAAACGGTTAGATTCTCCCCTGCATTGTACTTTCTGAAGTCCAGTCCCTTATTCATCTAATCAGGCCTCATTTTGGGCAGGGGTTCACAGGAGCAGAGCTCCAGAACCTCGAAGTTTTATTGTGCTGCAGTAGCGAAGCCAAGCCGAGAGAGAGAGAGAGAGAGACTGCAGTCCTAAGCTCTGCTCACGACCTGAGTTCAATCCCCGGCAGAAGCTGGGTTTTCAGGTAGCCAGCTTGAGGTTGACTCAGCCTTCCATCCTTCCGAGGTCGGTAAAATGAGTACCCAGCTTGCTGTGGGGGGAGAGTGTAGAAGACTGGGGAAGGCAATGGCAAACCACCCCATCAAAAGTCTGCTGTGAAAACGTTATGAAAGCAACGCCACCCCAGAGTCGGAAACGACTGGTGCTTGCATGGGGGACCTTTCCTTTCCTTTCCTTTCTTTCTTTCCCACCCTTCGCCCCAAATACTGGCTTCTGGGCTCCGTTGTTCAAACCCCCTGGGAGAATTTTGCTGAACTCTTAAGATTGGACAAACTCTCTAATATTTTTCCTCCCCGAAAATGGGAAAAGAACCAAAACGTATCAAAGCAGACGGATGGGAATCTTCATCAGGCCACTGTGGCCACATAGGAGAAAGTCATTGAAAAAGTATGATGGGAGTAAAGCTTTATGATGACAATTCTAATTCAAGAAGCATTTGAAGGGAGATGCTGAGCTGATATAATTTAGTCCACCTTCCGGTGATGTCAGGGGTGGGTGGCATATGCAAGAAAGTTTGCAAAGGAGTTGTGAGGGAGGCTCGGGAGGGACGGTGGCTCAGTGGTAGAGCATCTGCTTGGGAAGCAGAAGGTCCCAGGTTCAATCCCTGGCATCTCCAAAAAAGGGTCCAGGCAAATAGGTGTGAAAATCCTCAGCTTGAAACCCTGGAGAGCCGCTGCCAGCCTGAGAAGACAATACTTTGATGGACCAAGGGTCTGATTCAGTATAACGCAGCTTCATATGTCCATATGCTAATGAACTCCGGCACCTCTTTGTCTTCAAAACGACCCCCGTAAGGAATGGAATAAATCCATAAATGACTTCCATTAAAAATGGAGGCATCCTCGGTGCTGTGGAGTGACTTTCCTATCTGTATGAATGCTCCTCTTAGCTTGCCTCCTTGCTCCTTTTGCATGCAAACTAGCACAAAATAAAAAAAGAAAATGGATTTCATTTATTTTGCTTCCCAATGGGGTGCCAAAGCCTTGCATCGCCCCTTCTCCATTTTATCATAAAAGACATCATAGCATTGGAAAAAGTGCAGAAAAGGGCAACTAGAATGATTAAAGGGTTGGAACACTTTCCCTTGGGGCTCTTCAGCTTGGAGAAATGTCGACTGCGGAGGGACATGATAGAGGTTTACAAGATTATGCACGGGATAGAGAAGGTAGAGAAAGAAGTACTTTTCTCCCTTTCTCACAATATGAGAACTCGTGGGCACTCAATGAAATTGCTGAGGAGTCAGGTTAGAACAGATAAAAGGAAGTACTTCTTCACCCAAAGGGTGATTAACGTGTGGAATTCACTGCCACAGGAGGTGGCGGCGGCTACAAGCATAGACAGCTTCAAGAGGAGATTGGATAAACATATGGAGCAGAGGTCCGTCAGTGGCTATTAGCCACAGCGTACTGTCTGGGGCAGTGATGCTCTGAATTCTTGGTGCTTGGGAGGGGCAACAACCATTGGCCTGATCCAACATGGCTTCTCTTATATTCTGATGTTCTTATCTTGACAGCAGCCCTGTGAAGTAGGCAAGGCTGAGAGTGTGTGACTGACCCAAGGTCAGCCTACACCAGCAATCTTCCATGACAGAATAAGGATTTGAAGATGATGGTGATGAAGATATTGGATTTATATCCCGCCCTCCACTCTGAATCTCAGAGCGGCTCACAATCTCCTTTATCTCCCCCCCACCACAACAGACACCCTGTGAGGTGGGTGGGGCTGAGAGGACTCTGGAGCTAGAATTATAGAGTTGGAAGGGACCTCCAGGTCATCTAGTCCAGTCCCCTGCACAATGCAGGAAACTCACAAACCCCTCCCCCTAAATTCACAGGATCTTCATTGCTGTTAGATGACCATCTAACCTCTGTTTAAAAACCTCCAAAGAAGGAGACCCCACCACCTCCTGAGGAAGCCTGTTGCACTGAGGAACCGCTCTAATGGTCAGGAAGTTCTTCCTAAAGTTGAGCCAGAAACTCTTATGATTGAATTTCAGCCCACTGGTTCTGTTCCTACCTTCTGGGGCCACAGAGAACAATTCTGCACCATCCTCTATATTCAAGGGTGGCAAACGGTAGCTCTCCAGATGTTTTTTGCCTACAGCTCCCATCAGTCCCAGGCATTGGCCAGTCCCATACCGTTGGCCACCCCTGCTCTAGATGACAGCCCTTCAAGTACTTGAAGATGGTGATCCTACCACCTCTCAGCTGCCTCCTCTCCAGGCTAAACATGCTCAGCTCCTTCAAGATCCTTCGAGACCTTCAACGTCCAGCTCCTTCAAGACCTCCCAAGATCCTGCTCTGACATTCTAACCACTATACCACACTGGCTCTGGCATCTTTCCAAAGACGATTATTTTGAAGCCTCAGTTCCAGATTGTTTGGTTTGGATCTCGAAACTGAGTGGGATGCTTCTCTAAAGCAGGAGGTGTTGAAAAGGACACATCAACAAGGCCCACAGGAGTTCAGCCCCATCGCTGGCTCACACCCAGCAGCATTCCAGAAGAAGAAGACCGCAGATTTAAAACCTGCCCTTCTCTCTGAATCAGAGTCTCAGAGCGTCTTACAATCTCCTTTGCCTTCCTCCCCCACAACAGACACCCTGTGATGTGGGTGGGGCTGAGAGAGCTCTCCCAGAAGCTGCTCTTTCAAAGACAGCGCTGCGAGATCTATAGCTGGCCCAAGGCCATTCCAGCAGCTGCAAGTGGAGGAGTGTGGTATCAAACCCGGTTCTCTCAGATAAGAGTCCGCACACTTCACCACTAGACCAAACTGGCTCTCTACAAGTCACCAGGAGCCCTGGATCTGGGGATCTACTCATCCTTCCAGTTCTGCAGGGCTCAGTTCTGGATGCTGAGTTGTGCATCCAGATTAGAACTGGTGATGTGCAGTAGAATGGCATACTGGCACCCCTGCCTGGCTCACGAATCAGAGCATTGGCCCATCAAGGTGAGTATTGTCTACTCCGACTGGCAGCTGCTGCTCTCCAAGATCTCAGGTGGAGGTCTCTTCCCATCACCTCCTGCCTCATCCCTTTAACTGGAGACGCTGGGGACTGAACCTGGGTCCTTTTGTTTGTCAAGCAGATGCTCTTCCGCTGATCCACAGCCCCAAGCAGATGCTCTACCACTGAGTTGGTGCCAGGGTTGAGCAGAGAAACAGAGAATGAGAGCTTTTTTTGTAGCAGGAACTCCTTTGCATATTAGGCCACCACACACCCCTGATGTAGCCAATCCTCCAAGAGTTTACAGGACTCTTCTTACAGGGCCTACTGTAAGCTCACGGAGGATTGGCTACATCAGGGGAGTGTGGTCTAACAGGCGAAGGAGTTCCTGCTACAAAAAAAAGCCCTGCCCACTGCCGGTCTGAATAAATTATACTGACTGGATAAATTACACTGAGTTTGATGGACCAAGGCAGCTTCTTCTGTTCTCAGGGTACAGAGGCTGATTGCTGTGGTCTTTGTTGGTCACACCTCCATTTTATCGTCACAATAATCCTGTGAGGTGGGTTAAGCTGAGAGTATGTGACTGGTCCAAGGTCACCCAGCAAGCTTCCTCGTGCTTCACGTCCTCACGAGCAGGGCTTCTGGGAGGTCTGAATCAGAAGGCGTCTTCTTAAAAAAAAAAAAAAATTGAGAAGAACTTGAATTCTCATTGCACTCCAGGGTGTCGAGCTGGTGGTAGGAGGCACAAATTCTTGCCGAACAGGTAATCAGTCAGCACTCAAAAAGGATGCTTATATCGGTTTACAGTTTTGCTGTACGCTCTCACGCTTCAGACAGACGCAGGGCTGGCCCTGCCACTAGGCAAACTAGGCAATTGCCTAGAGCGCTGGCCTTCTGGGGTCACCAAATTGGGGCCCTCCTGTGACTCAGTGATGTTATTAGTGTTGGTGGGGGCAGCAGAAATTAGCCTTGCCTAAGGGGCCAGGCAGTGTGTGCCTAAGTTTGGTGCTTGAGGGGGGGCAACAGTGGAAGGGTTTCTAGTGCCCTGGCCCCACTGATGGACCTCCTGATGTTACCTGGTTTTTTGAAGAAGAAGAAGATGAAGATATTGGATTTATATCCCGCCCTCCACTCCGAAGAGTCTCAGAGCGGCTCACAATCTCCTTTACCTTCCTCCCCCACAACAGACACCCTGTGAGGTGGGTGGGGCTGGAGAGGGCTCTCACAGCAGCTGCCCTTTCAAGGACAACTCTTACGAGAGCTATGGCTGACCCAAGGCCATTCTAGCAGGTGCAAGTGGAGGAGTGGGGAATCAAACCCGGTTCTCCCAGATAAGAGTCCGCACACTTAACCACTACACCAAACTGGCTCTCCACTGGCCACTGTGTGACACAGAGTGTTGGACTGGATGGGCCGTTGGCCTGATCCAACATGGCTTCCCTTATGTTCTCTGGAAAGCCAGTTTGGTGTAGTGGTTAAGTGTGCGGACTCTTATCTGGGAGAACCGGGTTTGATTCCCCACTCCTCCACTTACCTGCTGGAATGGCCTTGGGTCAGCCATAGCTCTGGCAGAGGTTGTCCTTGAAAGGGCAGCTACCGGGGGAGCCCTCTTCAGCCCCCCCCCCCCACCGAACAGGGTGTCTGTTGTGGGGGGAGAAGGCCTCCATAAGAACATCAGAAGAGCCCTGCTGGATCAGACCAGTGGTCCATCCAGTCCAGCATCCCGTGTCACACAGTGGCCAACCAGTTCCTCAGGAGGGCCAACAACAGGGAATAGAGGACGAGGCCTTTATAAGCCCATCAGAAGAGCCCTGCTGGATCAGACCAGTGGTCCTTCCAGTTCAGCATCCTGTTTCACACAGTGGCTGGCCAGTTCCTCTGGAGGGCCAACAACAGGGAATAGAGGACGAGGCCTTTATAAGCCCATCAGAAGAGCCCTGCTGGATCAGACCAGTGGACCTTCCAGTCCAGCATCCTGTTTCACACAGTGGCCAACCAGTTCATCCAGATGACTGACAGCAGGGCATAAAGGCTGAGGCCTTCATAAGAACATCAGAAGAGCCCTGCTAGATCAGACCTCTGCCTAGTCCAATATCCTCTCAGTAGTCCAACAACTGGGCATAGAGGATGAGCCTCCCCCCATGTTGCCTCCTGGCTCTGGGATTCATTAATCCTCTGAATCCCAGAGCCAGGAGGCAACATTGGGGGGCGGGGCTCATCCTCTATGCTCAGTTGTGGAGGTTCCCCTGAGTCCCCATGGCTAGTAGCCACTGGTAGACCTATCCTCAATGAATCTATCTAATCCCCTTTGAAAGCTGTTTATTCCTGTGACCGTCACCACATCCTCTGGTAGCAAATCCCACATTTTAATCGCTCTCTGTGGAAAAGCAGTATTTCCTTTGGCTATCACGCTGTTGTTGCGATAAAGTGAAACCCAACTGGATTTGCCTGTGTGGACATGACCGCCCCGTTGCGATTGTACCGGCTACCACACTAGCACAACGTCCAAGGATAGATAGATGCAGTGTAATTATAGTACTGTACGGTCAGGAGAGTGAGAAATGACATCCCTCAATGAATAACTGAATATATTCGTTGTTAGGTCATGTGGTTCTATGTTTGTAATAAAATTTTACCGTTTGTAGATTTTCTTTTTAGCTTTTGGATTATGTTCCTTCTCCTTTGTATCTGGAGTGCAAAAATTCTTTCAATAATTTTTTTTTTAAAAAAAATAACTGGATAGATAGAATCCTCTGAAAAGTCCAGTGTAGGATCAGTTCATTCTTTAGCAGCACCAGGGGTGGAATTCTAGCAGGAACTCCTTTGCATATTAGGCCACACATCCCTGATGTAGCCAACCCCCCGAGAGCTTACAAGGCTCTTTTCTGTAAGCTCTTGGAGGATTGGCTACATCAGGGGGTGTGGCCTAATATGCAAAGGAGCTCCTGCTAGAATTCCACCCCTGAGCAGCACGCTCACACCAACAAATCAACACTCCCTGCCCCGCCGCCCCTGGGAGCACCAATGCTTTTCACACGACCCACCCCAATCAAAAATTAGAATTTGGTGGACATTCCATGACACGACAACGTGTTCACCAGAAACCAGGAACCCTGGGTCACAGAGCTGGGCTTTTAAGGATACAATTCCTGACCACAATCCCTAGCTAAAGGTCCCCTTCTTCACACCCTCTGCGTAACCCCGCCAAGTTAATAAACACACAGGGGCTCTGGAATGCCGTAGATTTCTTAAATAATTTAATTGGAAAAAAAAGTATTTCTTTAAAAAATATTTCTACAAATGCAGTCGCGTTTTTCTTTCTTTTTTCTTCACCATTAAATGCATCTCAATATATATATATATATATTTAATGTTTAAATATATATTTATATATAGAAAAGTTGCAGATACAGTACACAAGAACCGCTGTGGGGTGCAAATGCCTCTGGGCGGCCAACCTTCTAAAAGGCCCACTGAAGCCAAAGCCCATGCAAACCAAGGAGTAAGGGGTGGGGGGAACCCATCCAGCTGGGGATGGGGAGAGGAGGGCAGAGAAGAGTGATGCACAAAGGGCATGTGAAGCCCCTCCCCACTGCCCTCTTTTGGCAGTAGGGCAGCTACAAATATTCTTTGCCCCTTTGGAGCCCCACAGGCCATGGGAAGAGATGTGACCTATGAGAAGGGTCTTCTACTTTGCAACTGTTCTCACTAGCATCTCCTGGCTAGAATCCAGTGGCTGGCCCATCCGTAAGTTTAGGAAAAGTCCTAAAATCCGGGAGAGGCGCTAACAAGCAACTGAAGCTGGGAAGGAAGGGCCTGGAAATTACCCGCCTTCTTCAAATTCTAGCAGGAGCTCCTTTGCATATTAGGCCACACCCCCTTAAGGTAGCCAGTCCTCCGAGAGCTTACAAAAAAGAACCTTGTAAGCAAGCAGATCAAATCAGTCAGTCCTAAGGGAAATCAACCCCGACTGTTCCCTGGAAGGTCAGATGCTGAAGAAAGGTAAAGGTAAAGGTAGTCTCCTGAGCAAGCACCAGTTGTTTCCAACTCTGGGGTGACGTTGCATTAAATTTTTTTGGCAGACTTTTTATGGGGTGGTTTGCCATTGCCTTCCCCAATCAACTACACTCCCCCCCCCCCCCGCCCAGCAAGCTGGGTACTCATTTTACCGACCTTGGAAGGATGGAAGGCTGAGTCAACCTTGAGCCAGCTACCTGAACCCGGCGTCCGCTGGGATCCAACTCAGGTTGTGAGCACAGAGTTTGACTGCAGTGCTGCAGCTTTACCACTCTGCGCCACTGGGCTCTTCAGATGCTGAAGCTGAAGCTCAAATATTTTGGCCACCAAATGAGAAGAGAGCACTCCCTGGAGAAGACCCCGATGCTGGGAAAGACCGAAGGCAAAAGAAGAAGGGGACGGCAAAAGATGAGATGGCCAGACAGCGTTACTGATGTAACAAACACAAATTTGAGCGGACTTCGGAGGATGGTGGAAGACAGGAGGGCCTGGTGTGACTTAGTCCGTGGGGTCGCAAAGAGTCAGATTCGACTGTGTGACTGAACAACAACAAAAAGCTCTTGGAGGATTGGCTATGGCAGGGGTGCGTGACCTAATATGCAAAGGAGCTCCTGCTAGAATTCCACCCCTACTAACATCCAAATCCAATTCACCCAGCGAGGCAAGCGGAGAGCCCTTCGCTAGATCACTTTTTCAGACAGAACCAAAACCCTGACCACTGGAATAAGGAAGCGAATTGGGATTTGGGGAAACATTGGGAAAGAGGGGCAAGCGTAATAATATGGGCTTTTTATGTAGCAGGAACTCCTTTGCCTATTAGGCCACACATCCTTGATGTGGCCAAGCCTCCAAGAGCTTACAGGGGTCTTTGTACAGGGCCTACTGTAAGCCCTAGGAGGACTGGCTTCATCAGAGGTGTGTGGCCTTATAGGCAAAGGAGTTCCTGCTACAAAAAAAAGCCCTGGTAATAATCACCCCGCAAGGGCTGGCAGGTGAGAAATTGTGTCTTTGTGAAATAAGTCTCGGCCCTGATTTCTAAGTACCTGTCCTGACTGATCTCTCTCCCCCGCCCCATTCGTGAGCCTTTTAAACACAATAGTGTACCTTTGAAGGCTCTTTCTGCTTGGGTTGCCAATCCCCACCCCCCAGCCACTGAAGGGGAGTGGGGGGATAGGGTTGCCAGATCCAGGTTGGGAAATTCCTGGAGATTTGGAGATGGAGCCTGGGGAGGACAGGGACACATCAGAGAATCCACCCTCCGAAGCATCCATAAGAACATAAGAGAACCCATGTTGGATCAGGCCAATGGCCCATCCAGTCCAACACTCTGTGTCACATAAGAACATAAGAGAAGCCATGTTGGATCAGGCCAATGGCCATCCAGTCCAACACTCTGTGTCACAGAAGAACATAAGAGAAGCCATGTTGGATCAGGCCAATGGCCCATCCAGTCCAACACTCTGTGTCACATAAGAACATAAGAGAAGCCATGTTGGATCAGGCCAATGGCCCATCCAGTCCAACATGTGTCACACAGTGGCCAAAAAACCCAGGTGCCATCAGGAGGTCCATCAGTGGGGCCAGGACACTAGAAGCCCTCCCACTGTTGCCCCTCCCGAGCACCAAGAATACAAAGCATCACTGCCCCAGACATAAGAACATAAGAGAAGCCACGTTGGATCAGGCCAGTGGCCCATCCAGTCCAACACTCTGTGTTACACAGTGGCTAAAAAAACCCAGATGCCATCAGGAGGTCTATCAGTGGGGCCAGGACACTAGAACTCCTCCCACTGTTGCCCCTCCCAAGCACCAAGCATGTCCTTCAGGGGAACGGAGCTCTGTGGTTTGGAGATGAGCTATAATTCCAGCGATCCGCAGGTCCCACCTGGAGGCTGGCATCCCGACTCACCAAAGGTTTTTCTCCAACAGATAACCGCTCCCCACCCCGGAATCCTCAAACACCATGTAATGCTGTTTATTAGCGCCAACCGAAATAACTCAAGACAGCTGGCATCAGGGGTCATTTTGTAGAAAAAAAGGTGCAGGAGCTCAGTAGCATCCTTCATTTGCATGTGTCCCAGGATCTGTGCGCAGCGGGAAGAGAAGAGAACTCCCCACTGCATGCAGACCCTGGCTGGAGGTTCAGGAGCTGTGCTCCTGTGAGCTCCTGCTGAATTCAAGCCCTAGCTGGCATGCTTCTTAGTTAACGTATTAACATATGAAGCTGCCTTCTACTGAATCTGACCCTCAGTCCATCAAAGTCAGTATTGTCTACTCAAGACTGGCAGCAGCTCTCCAGGGTCTCCAGCTGAGGTTTTTCACACCTATTTGCCTGGACCCTTTTTAGTTGGGAGATGCCGGGGATTGAACCTGGGACCTTCTGCTTACCAAGCAGATGCTCTACCGAGTCACTGTCCCTCCCATAAGAACATATGAAGCTGCCTTCGACTGAATCAGACCCCCCTCGGTCCATCAAAGTATTGTCTACTCAGACTGGCAGTAGCTCTCCAGGGTCTCCAGCTGAGGTTTTTCATACCTATTTGCCTGGACCCTTTTTAGTTGGGAGATGCCGGGGATTGAACCTGGGACCTTCTGCTCATCAAGCAGGTGCTCTACCACTGAGCCATCGTCCCTCCCATAAGAACATATGAAGCTGCCTTCTACTGAATCAGACCCCCCTCGGTCCATCAAAGTCAGTATTGTCTACTCAAGACTGGCAGTAGCTCTCCAGCTGAGGTTTTTCACGCCTTTTTGCCTGAACCCTTTTTAATTGGAGATTCCAGGGATTGAACCTGGGACCTTCTGCTTACCAAGCAGGTGCTCTACCACTGAGCCACAGCCCCTCCCCAGAACTTAACAGCCTAATCCTTAAAATCAGGGTGAGGGGAAGGGAGGCATTTCCAAGCCTTGATCCAGAGATTTCTGTCTTCTTCTGGTGCTGAATCCCTGGCAGGGAAAGAGGAGTGGGTTGAACCTGGTACTGGGTTGCACTTCTGGCCTACAGGAAAAGAGGCGGCAAAATGGAAGCATTCAACTGTAAACATTAAAAAGTCACCAATCAAACGTCTGTCCTACACCAAGTGGATTTCTTGTGTTTTCAGGGTACCTGTCGAAGCCCTTTGACTTTCTGCCTCCTGGGCAGCAACTCATCATGAGCCACTGAGATGCGACCTGACCCATTTCTTCCTCCTCAACCCAGGCTATTGATGGGCCAGTAAGCTATTTGATTTTGAAGTATATCCTGAGGTAAGAAGCACTCCAAGCTCATCTTGGAAGCAGAACTGTCCTTGGTTCCCCTGGCTCGGAAGGCAGGGAGCCTGTGGGAATTGTGCCACGGGCCCGACAGCAGGTGAAACGGGAGGAACCAAACAAAATGGCGTCCCCCTGGACAATCCCCAACAAAATGGAGTCTCCCGGCCAGAAAAGGCAAGAGGAGCTATGAGGGGAAAAGCTGCCCAGAGCAAGAGCGGCTGGTGCCCAAGAGATTACTGAACGACGCACCTCAAAAAGGATATTATAGCATTGGAGAAAGTCCAGAGAAGGGCAACTAGAATGATTAAAGGGCTGGAGCACTTTCCCTATGAAGAAAGGTTGAAACGCTTGGGACTCTTTAGCTTGGAGAAACGTCGACAGCGGGGTGACATGATAGAGGTTTACAAGATAATGCATGGGATGGAGAAAGTAGAGAAAGAAGTACTTTTCTCCCTTTCTCACAATACAAGAACTCGTGGGCATTCGATGAAATTGCTGAGCAGACAGGTTAAAACAGATAAAAGGAAGTACTTCTTCACCCAAAGGGTGATTAACATGTGGAATTCACTGCCACAGGAGGTGGTGGCGGCCACAAGCATAGCCACCTTCAAGAGGGGTTTAGATAAAAATATGGAGCAGAGGTCCATCAGTGGCTATTAGCCACAGTGTATGTGTGTATATAAAATTTTTTGCCACTGTGTGACACAGAGTGTTGGACTTGATGGGCCGTTGGCCTGATCCAACATGGCTTCTCTTATGTTCTTAACGACAGGACAGAAAAGAGGTAGTTTGGCAGGCAGGCAGACTGCTGTAAAAGTTTTAAAGAGCTCCAGCGTCAACAGATTTAAAACAGGGGTCCCATACCTTGATGATGAAGATATTGGATTTATATCCCGCCCTCCACTCTGAATTTCAAAGTCTCAGAGCGGCTCACAATCTCCTTTCTCTTCCTCCCCCACAACAGACACCCTGTGAGGTGGGTGGGGCTGAGAGAGCGCTCCCAGAAACTGCCCTTTCAAGGACAGCTCTGCGAGAGCTCTGGCTGACCCGAGGCCATTCCAGCAGCTGCAAGTGGAGGAGTGGGGAATCAAACCCAGTTCTCCCAGGTAAGTGTCCACGCACTTAACCACTATACCAAACTGGCTTTTTAAGCCTGTGACACCTTTGGGATTCTGACACAATAACAAACACGGGCACTGCGGGGAGACAGAGCCAAGTGCAAACTGTCAGGTTATATACAAGTCTAACAGTAACTCTTCAAAGTTTCAGATGGAAGCTCTGTTTAACAGGATGCCTTTTTATCGGCAGAGAGAGCCAACCAGAAGCCCTGATGGGAAAGAGCCACACTGAGTCCTTGCTCACCTTTTGTAAAGCATTTGGTGGGCACCAGGAAAGGGGTTGGCACGCCGGCACCATGGCACCCAAGGGCACAGCACTGGAGAGCCCTGGATTATATATCCAAAAGGCAGGGTTTTTTTTTTTTTTTGCAGCAGGTACTCCTTTGCATATTAGGCTACACACTCCTGGTGTAGCCAATTCTCCTGGAGCTCACAGGGCTCTTCGTACAGGGCCTACTGTAAGCTCTTGGAGGATTGGCTACCTCAGGGGGGGTGTAGCCTGATTTGCAAAGGAGTTCCTGCTAGAAAAAAGACCTGCCAATGGGGAATGGGATTGAGTTAAACACTAGCACCTGCTCTGGCCCACAATCAAGACCAAAAGCACCAGCAGGCTTGCAACAAGAGGGCGTTGGTCTCAGAACTGACAAGAAAGGGCAGACAGTCTGGTTTCCTTTGGAAAGAAAGATCAGCTATCAGTCCAATCTCTCGCTCTCCTGCTGCCGCCCAAACAAGGCTCTGCTCTAGGGATCGAGGGAGCCTACGGATCGGGGCCAGGCCCCAGAGCACCAGTGGTTGAAGCACCAAGAAACCCAAAGGCACAAAGGTCAAGCAAAGAGGCAGGGACAGAAAAAGTTGCAGGAGCCCAGAGAAGGCTACCGAGGTGACAACGTTCAATTCAAAAAGCTTTCTAAAATAACTCTCCTGGGCCAGCAGTCTTGTGATCCTGCTGTTGTTGCAAACCTGGAGGTTACCGAATTCCTTTTGGGGACAGCACCGTACAGAAGAGTTTGAGGGAAAGAGGTTTTTTGCAACCCGAAGTCTCCAGGGGAATAGCATAAAAACGAAACCGCTGCTTTCCAATGCGGAAGCAACATCTTTAGCAATCCCCCTCCCTGATTCTGAAAAAGCATCCACGCTGGAAGAGGTTTCAGCATGCCTCTATTACCTTAAGGATTTTTTTTAAATTATATTTATTTTTCTTCTAAAGTAATCAAATTCAGCCCCCCTACAAATTCCAGTATATGATTATGAACAAGCCGCTTGTGATCTGCCACCCAGATGTTCTCTTAGGGCGTTTTCGCACTGACCTTAATCAGCAGCGACGCCCCTCTTCACCGCGCAGGATTTCGCACTGATTGCCGCGGAGCACCCGGAAGAGCCGGAAAGTCCCGCGGCTTTTGCGGCGCAAATGGAAACTGGTTTTTGGCGGTTTCCGTTTGCGCTGCAAAAGCCGCGGGACTTTCCGGCTCTTCCGGGTGCTCCGCGGCAATTAGTGCGAAATCCGCGCCGATCCTGCGCGGTGAAGAGGGGCGTCGCTGCTGATTAAGGTCAGTGCGAAAACAGCCTTACTGTGATAGAATGGGTTACTGAATCTGGACTCAACCTAGATATAGGCTGTCTTTCCCACTATCCAGTCATTATCTCTGCTGCCTTTGCAGAGCAAGAAAGATAGAACTATTAGTTGAAACTCCTATGGCAAAGGGCTCATCTTGTGTCCCTTTCTGCTCCACATGGAAATGTGGGGTATGTTCTACTTTGCAGGTTTTGGCCTTACTGTTGAGAACTGTGGCAAGGGAAGAACAACACCTTAAAGCATCCAGTGATGCCCACAAGAGTTTAAGCCAGTGTGAGTTTGCTCCCATAGACTAACATGGTGATCCTTCTCAAGTAGGCAAGGGCACTGGCTAAATCCCCTCTCTTGCATCTTACATTTTTATCCCATCCTTCCTCTGAGGACTTCAGGGTGCCATACACCTCTTCAGGGGTGGAATTCTAGTAGGAGCTCCTTTGCATATTAGGTCACACCCCGTGATGTAGCCAACCCTCCAAGAGCTTCCAGTAGGCCCTGTACGAAGAGTCCTGTAAACTCTTGGAGGATTGGCTACATCAGGGAGGTGTGGCCTAATACGCAAAGGAGCTCCTGCAAGAATTCAATCTCTGCACCTCTCCTCCATTTTGTCCTGACAATAACCCTTCAAGGTAAGTTAGGCTAAGACAGAGTGTCTGGGCTAAGCCACCCAGTGAGTTTTGTATCTGAGCGGGGTTTTGGGCTTTCTCATCCTAATCCAGTTAATCTCTTTCCCGAGGATTCCAGTCCAACACTCTGTGTCATACAGTGGCCAAAACCCAGGTGCCATCAGGAGGTGCACCAGCGGTGTTCCCTCTAAATTTGAGTTTTTTAAGCCTCCGACTCACACATTTTTTGTTTCAGCTCAGGAAAAATGGCCGCAGAGCAAACTAATGGATGCAGCAGCTTACAAAGTAGAATTTTTGCTCACAAGACTCCACATTTTAGAGGGAACTTTGTCCAACAATGGTTAAATAGCGACAAGACTGAAATTGTACACATAGCGTTTTGCATGTTACTGCAAGGGGCAGGGCGATTGTAAGGATCTCCAGCCATAACACTGCAGTTCTGGGAAAGTTAAGCCAACAGCAGCAGGCAGCTCACAGTTTGTCAGCTAGGTTAAGACCGGAGCGAATGCAGATTTCCAGTTATAATTGAATGGTTCTTCCTCGAGCAGCTTTGGGAACAGAGAACAGATGTTCTCTGTACGCAAAGCAAAAAATAATTAAGCCCTAGGATGGCACAGGCAAGTCTTCAAGTCAGGTATCTTCAGGGCCTTTTTTGTAGCACGAACTCCTTTGCATATTAGGCCACACACCCCTGATGTAGCCAATCCTCCTGGAGCTTACGTGGCCTACTGTAAACTCCAGCAGGATTAGAGCAGTTCCTCAATGGAACAGGTTTCCTCGGGAGGAGGTGGGCTCTCCTTCCTTGGAGGTTTTTAAACAGAGGCTAGATGGCCATCTGACAGCAATGAAGATCCTGTGAATTTAGGGGGAGGTGTTGGTGAGTTTCCTGCATTGTGCAGGGGGTTGGACTAGATGACCCTGGGGATCCCTTCCATGATTCTGGGGGGTGGGTACGGCCTAATATGCAAAGGAGTTCCTGGGTATCTTGACGCCTACAAAGATACTATTCTAATATGGGAGCTACTGGGCAGGTTTATTAGGCGCCATGCAAGAAGGGAACTAAGTGAGTAGTTCCCAACCTTTTCGACCTGGTGACCTGCAACTCCAAACTGAGCTTGGCACCTATCTCCTCCGACATTCCGCTTTCTATGGCAGCTAGCCAGATAATTTTGGAGAGACCAACAAACGTCACATGAAGGATTCAGCTGTTCCCACAATGAAGCCCAAGCAAATGGCAATCCGACATATACAGCCTTTGAGTATGGAGGTTGTAGTCCGGCCCTTGACTACCCTCTCTATCTCCATTAGAGAACCAGTTTGGTGTAGTGGTTAAGTGTGCGGACTCTTATCTGGGAGAACCGGGTTTGATTCCCCACTCCTCCACTCGCACCTGCTGGAATGGCCTTGGGTCAGCCATAGCTCTGGCAGAGGTTGTCCTTGAAAGGGCAACTGCTGGGAGAGCCCTCTCAGTCCCACCCACCTCACAGGGTGTCTGTTGTGGGGGAGGAAGGTAAAGGAGATTGTGAGCCACTCTGAGACTCTTCGGAGTGAAGGGCGGGATATAAATCCAACATCTTCATCTACCTCACAGGGTGTCTGTTGTGGGGGAGGAAGGTAAAGGAGATGGTGAGCCACTCTGAGACTCTTCGGAGTGAAGGGCGGGATATAAATCCAATATCTTCTTCTACCTCACAGGGTGTCTGTTGTGAGGGAGGAAGGTAAAGGGGATTGTGAGCCGCTCTGAGACTCTTTAGAATGGAGGGCGGGATATAAATCCAATATCTTCATCTACCTCACAGGGTGTCTGTTGTGGGGGGGGGGGGAGGTAAAGGAGATTGTGAGCCGCTCTGAGACTCTTCGGAGTGGAAGGCGGGATATAAAGAAGATTGTGAGCCGCTCTGAGACTCTTTAGAATGGAGGGCGGGATATAAATCCAATATCTTAATCTACCTCACAGGGTGTCTGTTGTGGGGGAGGAAGGTAAAGGAGATTGTGAGCCGCTCTGAGACTCTTTAGAATGGAGGGCGGGATATAAATCCAATATCTTCATCTACCTCACAGGGTGTCTGTTGTGGGGGAGGAAGGTAAAGGAGATTGTGAGCCGCTCTGAGACTCTTTAGAATGGAGGGCGGGATATAAATCCAATATCTTCATCTACATCACAGGGTGTCTGTTGTGGGGGGGGGGGGAGGTAAAGGAGATTGTGAGCCGCTCTGAGACTCTTCAGAGTGGAAGGCGGGATATAAATCCAATATGTTCATTACCTCAAAGGGTGTCTGTTGTGAGGGAGGAAGATAAAGAAGATTGTGAGCCGCTCTGAGACTCTTTAGAATGGAGGGCGGGATATAAATCCAATATCTTCATCTACCTCACAGGGTGTCTGTTGTGGGGGAGGAAGGTAAAGGAAATTGTGAGCCGCTCTGAGACTCTTTGGAGTGGAGGGCGGGATATACATCCAATATCATCTTCTTCTTCATTACACCATCAAATTCCCTCTACGATTCTAAGAAACTCACTTGAGTAACCGTCAGGACACATTTTACTTGATCAACTTATGCATACTGCATATGCAATGCAGAAAAATAAACGTACCAACTAATGTCTAGAACAGGGGTGGCCAAACTGCGGCTTGGGAGCCACATGTGGCTGTTTCACATGTATCGTGTGGCTCTTGAAGCCCCCACTGCCTTGCCAGCCGGCTCGGAGAAGGCATTTCTCTCTTGAAATCGCTTCTCCAAGCCAGCTGGTAGCTTGGAGAATGCATTTAAAGTTAAAGTTGCTTTCTTTATCCCCCTCCCTCCTTCCCATCTATTTGCTTGCCTGCCTGCCTTCCGCCTTGCTTCTCTCAAGCGTTTGACATTCATGTCTCGCAGCTTTCAGACATCTGGCGTTTATTCTATGTGGCTCTCACGGTAAACAAGTTTGGCCACCCTGGCATAGAAGATACGGTTTCCCGGGGCAGATCTTGGTTTCCAAAATAGAAAAACGAGCCACAGGGAGGGCAGGGGTGGCCACTAGGGAGGGCTGGTGTAGGACCCACTTTCAGAGGTTCTGTGACCCACTTTGGGGTCCCAACCCACTAACTGGGATATACTGGTCTAAGCCACGGTCTTGAATCTAAAACTGGACATTCAGATGGGCAAAGGTTTTAAATAAACTCACCAAACTACACAATGCAGGCAGTCGGCTGATGCTGTACAATTTGCACTGGCTACCGATCGAGTACCGGAGCCATTTCAAGGTACTCGTATTGACATTTTAAGCCTTGCATGGTCTGAGACCAACATACCTGTGGGATCGCCTCTCCCCATATGAGCCACGGAGACTGCTACAATCAGCAAATCAACATCTGTTGACCATCCCTGCCCCAAAGGATGTCCAGCTTGCCTTGACCGGGGACAGGGCCTTTTCGACCCTGTCCCCGACCTGGTGGAATCAGCTCCTTACGGAAATTTGGGCCCTACCCTTCCGTAGGGCCTGCAAAATGGAGCTATTCCGCCAGGCTTTTGGTTGAGGCAAGCGGGCACCCTTACCTTACTGCTCATATCATCTAACAGACCTCCCTGTGCTGACCGGACTGCTAGATATCGGGCCCACACCTATGGCATCTATGAAACCTATGACATTTATATCTTAATTTATAAAACACGCTGTACCATCCATGCTGCATATCTTGACAGTCTGTTGATTGTTTTATGGTTTTATTGTTGGGATTTTTACTGTTTTATCATGCTTGTGATCCGCCCTGAACCCAGTACGGGGAAGAATAATAATAATATAATAATAACTTTTTATTTGTATCCCGCCCTCCCCGCACAAGCAGGCTCAGGGCGGCTCACAACATGTAGGTGCAATACAATACAATAAAATAATATAAAACAATAAAATTATCTTAATCAGTGTACAGTTACATTTAAAATTAACATTAAGGTGCTAAATAGATCTTAAATTCAGTAGAAAAGAAGAAACATACACAGCGACGTTATCTTAGCGCAGCATGGGCGAAGGCTATTCTGAAGAGGTATGTCTTACAGGCCCTGTAAGAAGAATTGCAGATTTATACCCTGCCCTTCTCTTTGAATCAGAGCGACTTACAATCTCCTATATATCTTCTTCCCCCACAACAGACACCCTGCGAGGTAGGCGGAGCCGAGAGGGCTCTCACAGCAGCTGCCCTTTCAAGGACAACTCCTGCGATAACTATGGCTGACCCAAGGCCATTCCAGCAGCTGTGACTGGAGGAGTGGGGAATCAAACTCAGTTCTCCCAGATAAAGAGTCCACGCACTTAGCCACTACACCAAACTGGCTCTCTCCTACACCAAACTGGCTCCCAAACTGGGAGGATTATAAATCTACTAAAATAAAATAAAATAAAATAATAATATCTAACTCAAATCACCATTCCTATGTAGAGTTTCCAGGGTGCCCTTATGAAAATGGGTTCTCTTCCTTCTCTCTAGGAAGGGATTTATAACGGCCAAAAGAACAGCAAGAAGGCTGGAGTGCCGAATGCTTGAAAAAGGCGGATAACGTGCGAACTATTTCATCGTTCCCTTGCTGAGCTGCGCCAAAGTTTTGGTCTTGCCCAGCGTACTGGATTTCAAAGGATCGTATGGCCAGGGTGTGCTGGAGGGGTTAAGGCAGAAATGTTCCTGGCATCCTGAATCTGAACTCTGCCTAAACGAAGTTTTCTAAGACACCTAGATTTGTAGCGAGGGATACTTTTGGGGCCTTTGTCTTCACGAGTTTAAGTCTACCTCAGAGGGCTCCAACATGGCGGCCACCAAGCGGTTTTAGAAAGTGGGCAGGGCCAGTTAGGACTTTTCCCAGCAGGGCTTCTGATTGGCCACTGGAGATTTGATTGTTTTGACAGATTGACCGATTTCGCAGTAAGGCTCGTTCCGGGTAGAGAGCCCTTTTGCTCCCGGGGCTTCTCTCCGTTTTCGTACAAGTTGCCTCGGAGCTGCGAGCTGGCGCGCCACTTTTTTCGCAGCAAGCAGAAACCACTTGTCAGAGTCCCTCGCTTAAGAACATAAGAGAAGCCATGTTGGATCAGGCCAATGGCCCATCCAGTCCAACACTCTGTGTCACATAAGAACATAAGAGAAGCCCTGTTGGATCAGGCCAATGGCCCATCCAGTCCAACATTCTGTGTCACATAAGAACATAAGAGAAGCCATGTTGGATCAGGCCAATGGCCCATCCAGTCCAACACTCTGTGTCACATAAGAACATAAGAGAAGCCCTGTTGGATCAGGCCAGTGGCCCCTCCAGTCCAACACTCTGTGTCACATAAGAACATAAGAGAAGCCATGTTGGATCAGGCCAATGGCCCATCCAGTCCAACACTCTGTGTCACACAGTGGCCAAATATACACACACACACACACACACGCTGTGGCTAATAGCCACTGATGGACCTCTGCTCCATATTTTTATCTAACGCCCTCTTGAAGGTGGCTATCCTTGTAGCCGCCACCACCTCCTGTGGCAGTGGCAGTGGATTCCACATGTTAATCACCCTTACTGCAGAATAACGGCGTGCCAATTTGCAGCTCCGGGGCAACTTGTGTAAAACTGGAGAGAAGCCCCGGGAGCAAAAGGGCTCCCCACCCGGAACAAGCCTAGTGCGAACTCAGTCAGTGTTAAAAAACATTGCTGCTGCAACCCAGTTGTGGCCAGATCCCCTCCTGTACCAGGGGTGGCCAACGGTAGCTCTCCAGATGTTTTTTTGCCTACAACTCCCATCAGCCCCAGCCATTGGCCATGCTGGCTGGGACTGATGGGAGTTGTAGGCAAAAAACATCTGGAGAGCTACCGTCGGCCACCCCTGCAGTAGGCTATTGAGGTTCCCAAAAGGATCACAAAATGGTACTTAACCATATATATGTACCGTGAACCTTGTCTGTCAGAACAGCTAGTGTACTTATTGCCTTCTCTGAGCTCTCTATAGCTACAGGTAGAGAAAGGGCTTTAGCTTCCTTCTGGATCAGAAAGTAAGCACTCTGTTTCAAGGGTGGGGATGGAGACGAGGGGGGCTTTTTTGGTAGAAAACGCCCAGCAGGAACTCCTTTGCATATCAGGCCACACCTCTTGAAATCACTATTGTCTCACACAGGGCTTTCTTGTAGGAAAAAGCCCAGCGGGAACTCATTTGCATATAAGGCCACAGCCCCTGATGTCAAGCCAGCCGGAATTGCATTCCTGCTCAGAAAAAGCCCTGGGGAGGAGAAATATCCCTTTGTGGGTTCACAACCCGCCCCCCTTTCCCCAGCTGGTCTCCCTGAATGTTATGCTTGGGTGGAGGAACTGCCAGGACAGCTGGAAGCAGAGTGCATAAACCTCACCAAAACAGTTTCTCTTGAGCCGTGGACTAGATTGTTGGCAGTTTCCTGGGCAAAGGGTCACTATGAGCAGCGCTTTTTTTTGTAGCAGGAACTCCTTTTCGTATTAGGCCACACACCCCTGATGTAGCCAATCTTCCTGAGATTAAGAGCCCTGAAAGCTCTTGGAGGATTGGCTACATCAGGGGTGTGTGGCCTAATATGCAAAGGAGCTCCTGCTACCAAAAAAGCCCAGACTACGGTGGGGTCTCCAACGTGGCGTCTGTGGGCGTATCATGACCTGCCAACACCTTTTCTGGCAGCCACCAAGTATATTTAGGAAGCGGGTGGGACCGAGTAAGGGTTCTGCCCAGTGAGGTTTCTAATCAACTATCGGAGATTTGATCGGCTGTACAGATTTTTTTTTTTAAAAAAATGTTGCTCTGCCAGCAGCTGCCACCCCAGCACAAGGGTCTGCACTGTGTGACTGAAGCTCAGTTGTGGCGGCCATTTTGTGGCTGGCTCTGCCTCTTGTGGCGGCCATATTGTTGCCCCACCCACCCTGCCGTTTCAGAATTCCAATTGTGCCCATAAGCTCAGAAAGGCTGGAGAGCCTTGGACGATGAGCTTGGGGGGGGAAGCAGCCAGGAGCAAGAGCCCCCTCCCCCCCCTATTCTTCAGTCCTTTCTCCACAGACACAATAAATTACAAGCAGTGTGGTTTCCTGGCACCCCGACTTTTTGAGCCAGGAGGCTGCAACCCTGCATTAGCGGGGTTGGAAGTGAGCACCCAGCTGATTTGAGGAGGCAAACAAGCATGCGCCCAGATCTTTGTCTGTACCTTGACGTGGCTTGTAGCAAGGAGTCGACAGTGAGGCAGGTTTGGCTGTGAATGCCTGCCCTGGGGAAACGCAGCTCCAGGGGTAGAATTCTAGCAGGAGCTCCTTTGCATATTAGGCCACACACCCCTGATGTAGCCAATCTTCCAAGAGCTGACAAAAATGAGCCTTGCAAGCTCTTGGAGGATTGGCTACAGCAGGGGGTGTGTGGCCTAGTATGCAAAGGAACTCCTGCTAGAATTCCACCCCTGCCCAGCCCTGAACACTCGGTTCTCTGTGTGGGTTCACAAACACACAGATCTGCCTAATACTGAATCAGACAATTGGTCCATCAAAGTCAGTATTGTCTACTCAGACTGGCAGCTGCTCTCCCAAGGTTTCAGGCAGAGGTCCTTTACATCACCTTCTGCCAGATCTTTTAACTGGAGGTACCAGAGATTGAATCTGGGACCTTCTGTATGCCAAATGGATGCTCTACCACCGAGCCACAACCCCTCAGCTTCTGTGTTTGTCCTTGCCTTCGCTTGGCAGAACAAAATAGCGACTGAAGATGAAGAAGATGATATTGGATTTATATCCCGCCCTCCACTCCGAATCTCAGAGCGGCTCACAATCTCCTTTACCTTCCTCCCCCACAACAGACACCCTGTGAGGTGGGTGGGGCTGAGAGGACTCTCACAGCAGCTGCCCTTTCAAGGACAGCCTCTGCCAGAGCTATGGCTGACCCAAGGCCATTCCAGCAGCTGCAAGTGAAGGAGTGGGGAATCAAACCCGGTTCTCCCAGATAAGAGTCTGCACACTTAACCACTACACCAAACTGGCTCTCTGACTGAGCTGTTTGGGGTCTAGCTCCAACCAGGGGTGGAGTTCTAGCAGGAGTCCTTTGCATATTAGGCCACACACCCTGATGTAGCCAATCCTCCAAGAGCTTACAAGGCTCTTTTTTGTAAGCTCTTGGAGGATTGGCTACGTCAAGGGGTGTGGCCTAATATGCAAAGGGACTCCAGCTAGAATTCCACCCCTGGTCCTGACCAAGCCAGATCCTGTTTCCACCCAACTCTCCTTTTGATTCTCGCGATCCAGAGTCACGGAGCCATCGTTCATTGTTCCCAACGCTTCCAAGTCCAAAATGAGTCACCGACTGGGATAGCTGGGGAAAAACAACTCAAGAAGTAGAGGGGGACTGTGGGTAGGAAACGCCGCCCAGGGCTGGATTTAAAAAAATAAGAAATAAAATCCAAATCACAACCCCGTTTTACTAACAAGGCATCCTTTGGGGAAAGGAGGAAGGTAATGCTCCAGGAAGGAGGGCTGCACTCTGGTGTTGCCCTCCCTTCTCCCTGTTAAAAAAAGAGTTTCCTCTCCAAACTTTCGTACCGAGAGCCCTGGAAGATCAGACATCACTGCTCCCGCAGGCCAGGAGAGAAAACCTGTACAAAAGCAGGGCTTTGACATTTTGTGTGTAGCGTGCCCCGCACAACGAGGGGGGGGGGGGAGAGCAAGAGATAAAGAGGGAGCGATCGATGAAAGGAAACGCACTGTTAAAATCGTTATTGCCTTTATTCTGCCCGCGCTGTCTCTCGCTGGCGGCCCAGAACACGCACTTGTACACATGCAAGCTCGCCAGCCCTGAATAGGCCCCTCTTGGCCGCTGGCTCAGGGCTGCAGACGCTTTCGGAAGAAAGCCAAGGG
Source organism: Heteronotia binoei (assembly GCF_032191835.1). Taxonomy (NCBI): domain Eukaryota; kingdom Metazoa; phylum Chordata; class Lepidosauria; order Squamata; family Gekkonidae; genus Heteronotia; species Heteronotia binoei. The sequence continues at coordinate 134,040,810 of NC_083228.1, read as the reverse complement.
GAAAAAAAAAACCAACCGTCCCCCAAACCGAAACAACCCCCCCCCCCCAACAAAACAAAAAAGGGAGAGAAAGAGAAGTGTCCCAGTTCTTCTTTTTTTGGCAGCAATCACAGCGTGTTTCAGGAAAAGGATCCACGAAGAGGGGTGCGCGGTTGACGGAACCCGCTCCTGCATAAAAGATGAGGTGGGGGGGCGGAGGGAAGGGACGGAGGGCCCCTTTGCTTCGCTCGAACCCCCCCTCCCCGTTTGAATCCTGCCAGCCAGGCGGGCTGCCTTAGATATCCTGTGCAAACTCGCGCTGAAGGGCTCCTAAGCCCCGCTTCCCCACGCGGATACCATCCCTGGCTTTGCAGTTCTGGCTCGCTGGGCCTGAGAGGACCGCTCCCCATCTCCCTGCAGACGTTTCCTCTTCTGTGCAGTTCCAGGGTAGGGCTGGGCTGACCCTACGATTGTCTAAGGGCACCCCTCTGTTTCCCCGGGCGAGGCAGCTTGAACAGGTGGGCTGGATCCTTCATTCATTCGCCGGGGGATCCTTCGTTTTCCGCCGGAAGTGCCGCAGTGCGGCAGCCCCCGCAACGAGGAGGCGGGAGGCAGCCCGAGATCTGGCATCGGTGCCGAGTTAAGGAAGCCCAAATGAGTGGCACCGCTGGAGGCCGATGCAGAAGGTGAACGGCAGAGCTGGGAGAAAGGGGGAGGAGGCTGGGAGGGAGTCCAAGCCTCCCCCGCCCGTTAATCCATCTTCAATATGAAGATTCTGCATCGCCGGCGCATCGTCTGGAGGATGCCGTCACAAAACAGAAGGGCAGGGCACCTTCTTGCCCCTCCACGCCCTGAGTGCCTTGAATCCAGCTAGGCTTCCTCCTAGTCCGTTCCACCACAGGTCTCTCGACACGACAAAGAGCTCCACGCGAACATAAGGGAGTGGCAGGGAGGGAGGAGGGACGGACTCCCCCTTCCTGCCAACTTGGGCAGCCGGGCGGCACTGCAAACTAGAATCCTAGGGAGAGGTTTCCCCTCAGCAGGTCCATTCCAAAAACCCAGAGTCCTCGGCGGTCAAACCTGAACGGGCAGCGTTTGGTTCATTTGTAACCTCATGTCCTGTATGCTGCTAAGAATCTTCTTCTGGTGTCCCGCTAGCGTCACGCCTATCCTGAGCAAGTCCCTGGGGGGGGGGGGGAACGACAAAACAAAAAGAGGTTAGCAACAGACCGCAGGGAAGCAAGCTATCAAGGACGATGAAGACGACGACCGTGGATTTATATCCCGCCCGTCTCTCTGAATCTCAGAGCAGCTCACAATCCCCTTTGTCTCCTTTCCCTATGAGGAGGGTGGGGCTGAGAGAGCTCTCCTGGAAGCTGCCCTTTCGAGCACAACTCCTACGAGAGCTATGGCTGACCCGAAGCTGTTCCAGCAGCTGCAAGTGGAGGAGTAGGGAATCAAACTGGGCTCTCCCAGATAAGAGTCCACACGCTTAGCCACTACATCAAACAGAATGCGCGGGGGGCGTTTTCAGACCTGGGCCAGCAGACTTATGGATGAGAAACAGTGGCTCAGCGCGTTGGCATGGTTCAAAGTTCAACTCGGCCATGACATCACTAGGATGATGGGCTTAGATGGGTGTGATTCGATCAGCTTCGCTCACAACGATCCTGCGAGGCAGGTCAGGTTGCGAGCGTGTGACTGGCCCAAGGTCAGCCAGTGATCTTTAGGATTTGAACACAGTTCTCCCAGAAACTAGGCCAAGACCCTGACCACGTCACGCTGGGACCTTCTGCATGCCAAGCAGAGGCTGTTCCACCACTAAGCCACAACCCATAATAATAATAATAATAATAATAATAATAATAATAATAATAATAGTAAGACTGCAGATTTATACCCCACCCTTCTCTCTGAATCAGAGTCTTAGTGGCTCACAATCTCCTTTGTTTTCTTCCCCCACAACAGACACCCTGTGAGGTGGGTGGGGCTGAAAGGGCTCTCACAGCAGCTGCCCTTTCAAGGTCAACCTCTACGAGAGCTGTGGCTGACCCAAGGCCATTCCAGCAGCTGCAAGTGGAGGAGTGCGGAATCAAACCTGGTTCTCCCAGATAAGAGTCCGCGCACTTTGCCACTTCACCAAACTGGCTCAGTTTGGATCAGGCCAATGGCCCATCCAGTCCAACACCGTGTCACACAGTGGCCAAAAAACCCAGGTGCCATCAGGAGGTCCACCAGTGGGGCCAGGACACTAAAAGCCCTCCCACCATTGCCCCCCCAAATCACCAAGAATACAGAGCATCACTGCCCCAGACAGTGTTCCAACAATACGCTGTAGCTAATAGCCACTGATGGACCTCTGCTCCAGATGTTTATCCAGTCCCCTCTTGAAGCTGTCTATACTTGTAGCTGCCACCACCTCCTGCGGCAGTGAATTCCATGTGTTAATTACTCTTTGGGTGAAGAAGTATAAAACCAGAAGTCTAAAGCCCCTCTGCAACACACAAGAAACGACCCTATCCTTGGTCCATCATGATCAAGAAAGACTGGCAGCAACTCTCCAGGGGTCTTTCCCATCACCTCCTGCCTGGTCCTTTTTAACTAGAGATACTGAGGATTGAACTTGGGACCTTCCGCACACAAAGCAGACACTCTGCCTCTGAGCCACAGCTCCTTCGAGTTCCTCCATTGCTGATGAGCCTTTTAGAAGATGTCCCTCTCTGCCTCCTTCTCCTCCCGCTCCTAATTGGCAGGAAATGTGATTACCTATGGATCTTGTAAAATACAAAAATTCCATTCTGGGAGAGTTAGTTTTTCTTTGGTTTTGTGTGTCTGCTCCACACACTGAGGGCATTGCCCTATCCTGAAAGGGACAATTCTTGACTCAGGGCACGAGGGTGATTCTCGGTGCTCGGCTTCACAAAGAGCCAATTGAAATTTTTTTTCTCTCTCTGTCTCTCTCTTTTTAGTGCTGAAGTCAGCACGAGTTGACTTCTCCGATGGAATGCGTCTCCGACGAACGCTGCCAACGCACGCACGGCCGGAGTCACGACTTGCCCCATGCTGAAAAAGGTCTTTGAAAGGTCGGGGATGCCGGGAAGTGGCAGGGCGTGACCTTGATGGACCCGGAGAGGGGTCATTTGGGGAGGGGGGTGGGATGGTATGAGCGTGTTTTGCAAACAAAACCTATGAGCGTCAAAATTTGCCCTGGAGACGACAGCCATTCAGCAGGCAGAGGACCTCCAGTTTTATTCTGAACTACGGCGCAAGAGCCTAAAAGTAGACCTGCTATATCAGACCTAGGATCGTCCGGTATTGCAACCCTAAATTCTATTTTTCTGGGAGGAACGCCCACTGAACAGACCGGAGTAGGATCCTGAGAAGCCTTGCTTAGCTGTGGAGTCTTGGGAGCTGAAATTCTACTTTGTGAGCTACTGGCATTCAAGTTGTGAGCTACCACCATCAAAGTTGTAAGCCACTGCATAAATCACTTTGCTCTGGGGCCATTTGTCATGAGCTAAAACAACAATGTGTGAGCTAGAAGCTAAAAAACTGAGCTAGCTCACACAAACTCAGCTTAGAGGAAACACTGCTTAAGGGAGTGTTGCTTTTCTCCAACAAATGCAAGACTGAAGTCCTCTTTCAGTCTCACACTGGGGATAATTTGTGTATCTGTGGGGGCTAGTAACAATAAAAAAAAGGCCAAGAGTTGTCTGAACGAGCCTAAATCTCAATCGATTTGTGAACCTCGAGGTAACTATAGGAGGGGCTGTGACTCAGTGGAAAAGCCTCTGCTTGGCATGCAAAAGGTCCCAGGTTCAATCCCCAGCATCTCCAGTTCAAAGGACCAGGCAGTAGGTGAGGTGAAAGACCCCAGCCTGAGACCCTGCAGAACAGCTGCCAGTCTGAGTAGATAATACTTTTGGCACTGAGGCTCCGGTTCAGTAGAAGGCAGCTTCATTTGTATTTGGGGAGACAGGGCTGTTAATCAATGGCAGAACCTCGGCTTGGTATGCAGAAGGTCCCAGGTTCAATCTGCAGCTTCTCCAAAATAAAAAGGACCAGGCAGTAACTAATGTGAAAGACCTCTGCCTGAGACCCTGGAGAGCTGCTGCCAGTCTGAGAGGACAATACTTGATGGACCAATGGTTTGATTCACTATAAAGCAGTTTTAGGTGTGGAGAGCCAGTTTGGTGTAGTGGTGAAGTGCACGGACTCTTATCTGGGAGAACCGGGTTTGATTCCCCACTCCTCCATTTGCACCTGCTGGAATGGCCTTGGGTCAGCCATAGCTCTGGCAGAGGTTGTCCTTGAAAGGGCAGCTGCTGTGAGAGCCCTCTCCAGCCCCACCCACCTCACAGGGTGTCTGTTGTGGGGGAGGAAGGTAAAGGAGATTGTGAGCCACTCTGAGACTCTTCAGAGTGGAGAGCGGGATATAAATCCAATATCTTCATCTACCTCACAGGGTGTCTGTTGTGGGGGGAGGGAGGAAGGGAAAGGAGATTGTGAGCCGCTCTGAGACTCTTCAGAGTGGAGAGCGGGATATAAATCCAATATCTTCATCTACCTCACAGGGTGTCTGTTGTGGGGGGAGGGAGGAAGGGAAAGGAGATTGTGAGCCGCTCTGAGACTCTTCAGAGTGGAGAGCGGGATATAAATCCAATATCTTCATCTACCTCACAGGGTGTCTGTTGTGGGGGGAGGGAGGAAGGGAAAGGAGATTGTGAGCCGCTCTGAGACTCTTCGGAATGGAGGGCGGGATATAAATCCAATATCATCTTCTTCTTCACACATTGCACGTGAAGTGTGCACGCACACGAAAGCTTCGACCCAGAATTAAAGTTTGTCGGTCTTAAAGGCGGCTCAAACTTTGTTCTGGAGGTGTTTCAGTTAGAATCATAAAGTTGGAAAGTATCTCCAAGGTCGTCTAGTCCAACCCCCTGAACAGTGCAGGAAATTCACAAATAACTCCCAGAACTCCAGTGACCTCCGCTCCACACCCAGAAGACAGCAAGAAACAAAAAAACCCTCCAGGTCCCTTGCCCAAACTGGCAAGGAGAAAAATTCCTTCCTGATCCCAAAGCAGCGAACAGCATTTTTCTGGCCGTGTAAGAAAGAGCCACGAGAACTAAGCACTGGTGCAATCCTTCCTGCCTTCCCTCTCATGATCTGCCTAAGTTTAGCAGAATCAGTTCAAACAAAGCCCACGACTGCTAATTACATCTTCCTGGAATTCTGTCATGTTCGGGGCTCGTTTTGTAGCAGGAGCTCCTTTGCATATTGGGCCACACCCCTCTGATGTAGCCAATCCTCCAAGAGCTAAGAGGGCTCTTCTTACGGGGCCCACTGTCAACTCTTGGAGAATTGGCTACATCAGGGGGTGTGGCCTAATATGCAAAGGAGCTCCTACTACAAAATGAGCCCTGGTCATGTTTACCTTTAACCCAGCACGGCTCCACAACCCGCACAGTGAGGCAATTTGTAAGCTGCCCCCCGCGGGCTTTTTCTGCAGCAGGAACTCCACTGTGTATTAGGCCATTCCCCTCTGATGTAGCCAATCCTCCAAGAGCTTCCAGGGTGCTTCGTACCGGGCCTACTGTAAGCTCCAGGAGGATTGGCTACCTCAGGGGGTGGCGTGGCCTAATATGCAAAAGAGTTCCTGATAAAAAAAAAGGCCCCCCCCCACATCCTGCTATCCCTCTCTGCTTACTCAGCTGTCATTTGGGCCACCAGGTCGAAGGAGGCGAAGCCGGCGTTGACAAAATTCTCCTTGTACCGTCCCATTTTGATGGCATCCAGCCAGTCTCCCACAGTGGTGAAGGTCGTGTAATCCGGCACGGTGCGGTCCAGGAGAGGCTGAGACACGCTGCGAAGATCGAGAGAGCCCAGAGGTCAGGCAAGGCTCGGGGAGGGGGGGGCTGTGGGGGGGCAGGGTCTGTCAGTCCCGCGGCATATGGAAGGCTAAAGCCCATCCCCTTCCCTAGAATCATAGAATCCTAGAGTTGGGAGGGACCCCCCAGGGTCATCTAGTCCAACCGCCTGCACCATGCAGGAAACTCGCAAACACCTCCCCCTAAATTCACAGGATCTTCATTGCTGCCAGAGGGCCATCTCTACCTCCCCCTAAATTCGCAGGATCTTCATTGCTGCCAGAGGGCCATCTATACCTCCCCCTAAATTCGCAGGATCTTCATTGCTGTCCGAGGGCCATCTAGCCTGCCCCTCTTTGCTCATTGCCCTGGTTGCCGTCCGCCTCTAGCCCCAAGTTGCTGGGGTTTTCCCGCCCCCCATAAATCATGAGAGCTAGAAACCTGGCACCGATTACTCCAGACACAGCAGCTGGCCCGTGCTGGGGGCGAGCGACACTGACCCGGACTGCACGCTGGCGATGACTTTCAGGCTGGCGGCGTTGCGGATGAGCTTGTCGAGCGTGTTGACGATCTGTGCAAACTTGGGCCGGAGGTTGCGGTCGCGCACCCAGCAGTCCAGCATGAGCTGGTGCAGCGCCGTGGGGCAGTCCATGGGGGGAGGGAGGCGGTAATCCTGTTCCACGGCGTTGATCACCTGCGGAGGAAGCACAAAAGTGTGTGTGTGATCTCAGTCGTTCAAATTTCTCCTGGTCTCCTTTCCCCATTCCTCCTGGCTTGGAGGGGCCTACTCACGTCTTGGTTGGACATGTCCCAGTACGGCCTCTCGCCGTACGACATCACCTCCCACATGACGATCCCGTAGCTCCACACGTCGCTGGCGGAAGTGAACTTGCGGTAGGCGATGGCTTCCGGTGCTGTCCACCGGATTGGGATCTTGCCGCCCTGCGGGGAGAGACACTTGACCTAGTTAATTAGGGTCTACCCCTCTGCTCCCCCAGAGATGTGCGATTGAGAGGCCATGGAAGTGGGTAGGGTATCGATGGAACTCTATCTGGGGTAGTGATGCTCTGTATTCTTGGTGCTTGGGAGGGGCAACAGTGGGAGAGCTTCTAGTGTCCTGGCCCCACTGGTGGACCTCCTGATGCCACCTGGTTTTTTTTGGCCACTGTGTGACACACAGTGTTGGATTGGATGGGCCACTGGCCTGATCCAACGCGGCTTCTCTTATGTCTTTATGGAACTCTCTGTCTGGAGCAAGTGATGTTCTGTAATGTTGGTGCTTGGGAGGGGCAACAGTAGGAGGGCTTCTAGTGTCTTGGCCCCACTGGTGGACCTCCTGATGCCACCTGGTTTTTTTTTGGCCACTGTGTGACACAGAGTGTTGGACTGGATGGGCCACTGGCGTGATCCAACATGGCTTCTCTTATGTCTTTATGGAACTCTCTGTCTGGGGCAAATGATGCTCTTTATTCTTGGTGCTCAGGCGGGGCAACAGTGGGAGAACTTCTAGTGCCCTGGCCCCACTGATGGACTTCCTGATGGCACCTGGGTTTTTTTGGCCCCTGTGTGACACAGAGTGTTGGATTGGACGGGCCACTGGCCTGATCCAACGCGGCTTCTCTTATGTCTTTATGGAACTCTCTGTCTGGAGCAAGTGATGTTCTGTATTCTTGGTGCTTGGGAGGGGCAACAGTAGGAGGGCTTCTAGTGTCCTGGCCCCACTGGTGGACCTCCTGATGCCACCTGGTTTTTTTGGGCCACTGTGTGACACAGAGTGTTGGACTGGATGGGCCACTGGCCTGATCCAACGCGGCTTCTCTTATGTCTTTATGGAACTCTCTGTCTGGGGCACATGATGCTCTTTATTCTTGGTGCTCAGGCGGGGCAACAGTGGGAGAACTTCTAGTGTCCTGGCCCCACTGATGGACTTCCTGATGGCACCTGGGTTTTTTTGGCCCCTGTGTGACACAGAGTGTTGGATTGGACGGGCCACTGGCCTGATCCAACGCAGCTTCTCTTATGTTCTATGCACAGAGCCATCTGACAGCAATGCTGATTCTGTGAACTTAGGCACATCATAAGAAGGAGGGCAGGAAGGGTTGCATCAGTGCTTAGTTCACATGGCCCTTACATGCCCAGGGAAATGCTGATTAAGAACATAAGAGAAGCCATGTTGGATCAGGCCAATGGCCCATCCAGTCCAACTCTCTGTGTCACATAAGAACATAAGAGAAGCCATGTTGGATCAGGCCAGTGGCCCATCCAGTCCAACACTCTGTGTCACATAAGAACATAAGAGAAGCCATGTTGGATCAGGCCAGTGGCCCATCCAGTCCAACACTCTGTGTCACATAAGAACATAAGAGAAGCCATGTTGGATCAGGCCAGTGGCCCATCCAGTCCAACACTCTGTGTCACAGAAGAACATAAGAGAAGCCATGTTGGATCAGGCCAACGGCCCATCAAGTCCAACACTCTGTGTCACACAGTGGCAAAAAAATTTATATATACACACACACTGTGGCTAATAGCCACTGATTGGCACTCTGGGGTCAGGAAGTACTTTTTCTCCAGGCCAGTTTGGCCAGGGACCCTGTTGCTCTTGTTTGAGGGCAAAACTCTATGGTTTAAAGCCAGTTTTATCATAGAGTTTTGCCCAGAAAGCAAAGTGTCACCGCGTGATGTCCCCAACATGATGATGTCATTTCTGTGCGATGTCATTGCATTGGGGGATATTCCAAAAGGCCCCCCAAATCACCCCACTGTGAGACAAGGGGACATGGCAACCTTAGATAGACTCTATGGCATTGTGCAAAAGATGAAAATGGCGGGTTCTGTGGCAGGAAGAAGGAATTGGTGCAAACTGCCCCATCCCCTGTGCTAATAGAAAAGGGACGTCCGGTGTGGTTACAGTCAAAAGCAAAAAACGCATGGGTAGACCATCAACAATGCTTTTTGGGGCTTTTGTCTTGACTACCCCTTCTGCTCGCGGAACATATGAAGCTGCTTTATACTGAATCAGACCCTCGGTCCATCAAAGTCAGTATTGTCTACTCAGACTGGCAGCTGCTCTCCAGGGTCTCAAGCTGAGGTTTTTCACACCTATTTGCCTGGACCCTTTTTTAGTGGAGATGCTGGGGATTGAACCTGGGACCTTCTGCTTACCAAGCAGATGTTCTACCACCGAGCCACCGTCCTTCCCATAAGAACATATGAAGCTGCCTTCGACTGAATCAGACCCCCCCCCCCCTTGGTCCATCAAAGTTAATATTGTCTGCTCAGACTGGCAGCGGCTCTCCAGCTGAGGTTTTTCACACCTATTTGCCTGGACCCTTTTTTGGAGATGCCAGGGATTGAACCTGGGACCTTCTGCTTCCCAAGCAGATGCTCTACCACTGAGCCACCATCCCTCTGGAAAAGTCAGTCTGGGCCCACCCACAGACCTCCTGAGGGAAAGGAAGGGGTTTGCGGTGGCGGTGTGTTGCATACCAGTGAACTGGTGTAGGTGGGATCTGAGGGGTCGTCCTCCAAGAAGCGCGAGAGCCCGAAGTCAGACACTTTGCACACCAGGTTGCTGTTGACCAGGATGTTGCGGGCAGCCAGGTCTCGGTGCACGTAGTTCATCTCCGAGAGATACTTCATGCCGGCTGCGATGCCCCGCAGCATCCCCACCAGCTGAATCACCGTGAACTGCCCATCGTTGAGCTGCCGGGTGAAGGAAAAAAGAAAATAAAGTCTTTTTAAAAATTCTCTTTCATCTCAGAGGTGGAAGAAGAAGATGAAGATATTGGATTTATATCCCGCCCTCCACTCCGAAGAGTCTCAGAGCGGCTCACAATCTCCTTTACCTTCCTCCCCCACAACAGACACCCTGTGAGGTGGGTGGGGCTGGAGAGGGTTCTCACAGCAGCTGCCCTTTCAAGGACAATCTCTGCCAGAGCTCTGGCTGACCCAAGGCCATTGCAGCAGGTACAAGTGCAGGAGTGGGGAATCAAACCCAGCTCTCCCAGATAAGAGTCCGCGCACTTAACCACAACACCAAGCTGGCTCTGCCAGAGCTATGGCTGATCCAAGGCCATGCTAGCAGGTACAAGTGGAGGGTCTCATGAGGGTCTTGACTTCTATGCCCTGTTGTTGGCTATCCAGAGGAATTGACTGGCCACTGTGTAAGACAAGATGCTGGACTAGATGGGCTATTGGTCTGATCCAGCAGGGCTCTTCTTACGTTTTTATAATGCCCGGTGAAATCTGAGAAACCACACGGCAATCAGGATTTTCCGAGAAAGGGGAGCCGCGGCATCCCTTTGATTAGCCCAACGCAAAATCATTTATGCAAAACAAGCGATTCTTTTCTTAGCCTGCATAAGTGATTTGGGCGGATGTGGGATTCCGATTTTTTTGAAAAAGAATTACAAACGGACGCAGCTTTACTTGGGTACTGAACCTGCAGCCAGTCTCAAGGGAAATGCAAATAAATGCAAAGTCAGCTGCTCCGGAGAACGCACCATGCGCTCCCACGCCCTCGGAAAGAGCCGAAGCCACTCTCCGGCAGGCTGGTGAGCTCACCCGCAAGAACGAGTCGAGGGCGCAGTTCTCCATGAACTCTGTGATGATCATGACCGGCCGGCTCTTGGTGACGACGCCCTCCAGGTGGATGATGTTGGGGTGATCGAACTGCCCCATGATGCTGGCCTCACTCAGGAAGTCTCGCCTCTGCCGGTCGGTGTAGCCCACTTTCAGCGTCTTGATGGCCACAAAAATCTCCCGGCGTCCTGGCAGCTTCAGACGGCCCCGGCAGACTTCCCCGAATTCTCCTGCAGGGAAGAGGACAGCAAGATGATACACCCCTAGGCTAGGAGCTGCCCGCCACCCTCTTGCGCTTCCGCCCAAACTAATTTGTCGGCTTTGAAATTTGATGGCTTTAATTAGATGGTTTTAATGTAATAATACATATAATTGAATTGTAATATAGATTGTTTTGTAACCAGTGTACTTTTATTATTGTAATGTCTGCATTTTATATTATGCTGTGTAAGCCGCCCTGCGCTTGCTTCGGCGGGGAGGGCAGGATATAAATTAAATATTGTTATTATTATGACAAGGGGTCCCCAATTTTGTTGCACCTAGGGGCACATTTGAAGAAGAAGACCGTAGATTTACACCCCGCCCTTCTCTCTGAATCAGTCTCAGAGTGGCTCACAATCTCCTTTATCTTCTCCCCCCCACAACAGACACTCTGTGAGGTGGGAGGGGCTGAGAGAGCTCTGACAAAAGCTGCCTTTTCAAGGACAGCTCTGCGAGAGCAATGGCTGACCCAAGGCCATTCCAGCAGCTGCAAGTGGAGGCGTGGGGAATCAAAGCCGGTTCTCCCAGGTAAGAATCTGCACACTTAACCCCTACACCAAACTGGAATTTTGAATTCTGACGCAGTGTGAGGGCACAGCCATAAAAGGACTGCTTGTCTTCAATCAGACAGAGAAGACCCCTGTGCTGCAGTGGCAGCTGCCTCCAAAGCAACATTTTAAAAAAAAACCTGCAGAGTCAATTTAGTCTTGAGTGGCCAATCAGAAGGCTTTCTAGGCAAAATCCCAACTTGGCCCCTCCCACTTCCTAAAAGCACTTGGCAGGTGCTAAAAAACAGTGTGCCCCCCCAGTTTATGAACATGAAACCATGTGACTTGCCTGCTCCAATCACCTCCTCGATCTTCACGCAAGAAATGTCGATTTCCTTGGCGAACTCCCGGACAGCTTCGTTGGGGTCCTCGTAAGTGAAAGGGTCGATGTAGACCTTCATCCCAGGGGTGACTGCGAGGGCAGAGGGTCGATTAAGTACCCAGTACAGGAAAGCGTGTTTAGGGTTCAGCTGTTGTCGGTTCTCCGAAAAGCCTCACGGCAAAATGTGTGCCAACTGACTTAACTGTAACTCTTTAATTAGCAGATGACTAGTCAAGTCAAGTGGATTCGCTTATCTGCCACACTGTCTTCCACTACCAAGACTCGTCTGTTTCCTTTGGCATTTCTTCCTGCCCGTATTTGTGTTTTGTTCAACTGGTTATATGTAGGTTTGTTTTTACGTTTTGTTCAATTGTTATTGTTAATCGGGGCTTTTGTTTTTAGCTAGAACTCACAAGAACACAGTTTATTGTATTTATTTAGTATATTTCTATTCTGCCCGTTCCCTGTAGAGCTCAGGGCATAGGACAACATATAATAAAACAACAGAATACAACAAAAACATTTTATAAACGAACAACTCAACAGCACTCAGAAAATTGTCCATAGCATCACCATATTGCCCAACCTGGCCGTCTCACATCGTGGTGAGATGTTATCCCATAAAGATGGCAAATATTATTTCATTTTATAGAACAGATGACAGTGCCGGCAGGGGAGGCGAATCAGGTCAAGAATAGACGCCCGCAGCCTCAACTAAAAGCCCGGCGGAACAGCTCCGCTTTACAAGCCATACGGAAGGCTAATAGACCAGGTAGGGCCCGGTTCTTGATAGGGAGCTGATTCCACCAGGTCGGGGCCAGGACTGAAAAAGCCCTGGCCCTAGTTGAGGCAAAGTGGGCGTCTCTTGGGTGGGGACGGCCGGCAGATGTTGAGAGGCTGAACGTAATGACCTCCCGGGCTTATATGGGAGGAGACGGCTGGCTTGGCACCCGGGGTGTGGCCTAATATGCTAATGAGTTCCTGTTGTGCTTTTTCTACAAAAAAGCCCTGTGTGAAGCAACGATGATGTCAGAGGGTGTGGCCTAATATGCAAACGAGTTCCTGCTGAGCTTTTTCTACAAAAGCCTAGTTGCTAATTATTTCATGATATGGGGTTTTGAATGCTTGCTGGAATGGTTCTCATAGCTTGCTGCCTTGGAGACCCTTAAGTTAGGTGGAAATAATATATATGTATATGTATATATATATATATATATATATATATATATATATATATATAAAGATAAAGAAATACATGAGACACCAAGACATATACTCACTATACTGCTGCAGCTTCTCCGTGTACTCCGAGTCTGCGTTGTTTTGCTGTTTCCTGCACAATAGCGAAGGGGGAAAAAAGATTATACAAAGCACAATATTATTCTCCCCCACCCTGCTCCACCCGCCAGTCATCTTGTCTCCAAGACCTGAGCGCTGAAATGTTTTGTAAAAGGGTTCCCTGATCTTTTCAAGCCTGTGGGCAGCATTGGAATTCTGATTCAGCACGGTGGGTGTGGCCACAAAATGGCTGCCACAAGAGGCGGAGCCAGCCACAAAATGGCAGCTGCCCTTTGCTTTTGTCACACAGTGATGATCCATGCGCTGTGGGGGCAGCTACTGCCAAAGCAATGTTTTTAAACTCTGGCACTATACATTATACATTGCAACATTGGTTTCATACTACACTTTGGATTGATTTCATTAGAACAAAATCAGGAAGGTACACATTTGAACTGCCATTCAGGAAGCATGTACTTGACTTGGGCAGAAGATGAAGTCAATTGAGGCCTCCCAAACATAACATCGATAAAGCCTGGAGAGGAGACGGCTGAGAGGTGATAGGATCACCATCTTCAAGTACTTGAAGGGCTGTCATATAGAGGATGGTGTGGAATTATTTTCTGTGGCCCCAGAAGGTAGGACCAGAACCAATGGGTTGAAATTAAATCAAAAGAGTTTCTGACTCAACATCAGGAAGGACTTCCTGACTGTTAGAGCAATTCCTCAGTGGAACAGGCTTCCTCGGGAGGGAGTGGGCTCTCTTTCCTTGGAGGTTTTTAAACAGAGGCTGGATGGCCATCTGACAGCAATGAAGATCCTGTGAATTTAGGGGGAAGGTGTTTGTGAGTTTCTTGCATTGTGCAGGGGGTTGGACCCTAGAGGTCCCTTCCAACTCTATGATTCTATGAAAGAGCCAGAACTGGAAGGGTTAATCAGTGGCTATTAGCTACTGCATATTGTTGGAATTCTCTGTCTGGGACATTGATGCTCTGTATTCTTGGTACTTGGGTGGGGGCACAGCGGGAGGGTTTGTAGTGTCCTGGCCCCACGGATGGACCTCCTGATGGTGCCTGGGTTTTTTGGCCACTGTGTGACACAGAGTGTTGGACTGGATGGGTCATTGCCCTGATCCAACATGGCTTCTCTTATGTTCTTATGCCTTAAACCACAGCTATTGATTAATACACAATTCCAACTTGGTCGTAATGTTTTTGCGATGTCTGGAACCACTGCGTAATTGTTATGCTTGACCACCGAAGGCCATATGGCTGAAACATGTCTGGTCAGGGTCGCATAAGGTCTTTGTTTGAGTATACTGTATGTTTTTAATCTAAGTTGGCTATATTAAGGCCTCTAATTGTTTTTAAAAAATATTTTGTAAATAAATAGTGGTGTGTTTTTTTTTACAACTGTTCTAAACATCTTCTATTCATTTCCTTTAACGCTGGGCCTGTTAATTTGGATTCATTTAACCTTCTGGGTTCTTAATTTAAACTCTGCCCAGCCATCAAAAGCCTTGCTGGACAAAAGACCCCCCCACCTAAAAGACACTTTGTGGGCACCAGGAAAGGAGTCGGCAGCCACCATGGCAACCACGGGCACCCGCCATGGCACCCATGGGAGGGACAGTGGCTCAGTAGTAGAGCATCTGCTTGGGAAGCAGAAGGTCCCAGGTTCAATCCCCGGCATCTCCAAAACAGGGTCCAGGCAAATAGGTGTGAAAAACCTCAGCTTGAGACCCTGGAGAGCCGCTGCCAGTCTGAGAAGACGATACTGACTTTGATGGACCAAGGGTCTGATTCAGTATAAGGCAGCTTCATATGTTCACTCTGCTGGGCACCTCTGCCCTACAAATTATCCTCTGAACCCCCCCCCCCCTCCAAACATTTATTTTAACAAGTACAATTCAAATTCCAAAAGGCTCGGTTTCCTCCCACGGGTTCCCTGTGTTTCTCCCGCTCCATTCCGCCCCACGTGACCCAGGGCCATAGCCAGGATTTTAAAAGTTGGGGGGGGGGGTGCTTTTTTAAAGAAGCCGAGAAAGAGAAAAAGAGAGAAAAAAGGGGGCACCCTTTCCCATCCACTGAAGGGCTTGCCGCTTCTCCGAAGCTTTCTGGGGCAGGGGGAAAAGCTCGAGGCTCTGAATGTGGCCAAGTCGAGGTAGCCGACCCTAAAACTTTGGAGTCAAGAAGGGACTGCATCTTGCATGCAAGCAGAGGCGGGGGGGGTTCCTTCCACCTCCCTCTCCCCCACCCAGGTGCTTTGCAGCCAGCAGGTCCATCTGTCCCCCCCTCCCCAGCCCATTCCATGCGGCTTCCTCTGCCTCCCGCTCCTCCGCCTCCCTCCTCCCCGCCTGCTACTTTTGCTGCTGCAGTGCCCTGTGCCTTGCTCAGCTCTCCCAGCTCCAGCTGCCGCTGATGACGCTTTGCCAGCTCAGCCATGGCAAAAAAAGACAAAAGCAGGCTGTGCCCCAGAGGGCCCCCCCCCCGGCAGTCAGGAGGTCATGCCCCCACAGCCCCCCTCCAGTGGCTACAGCCCTGACGTGACTCCACACACCCCTCAAACCTGGCTGTTACCCAAGCACATCCATCGGGCAGGCATGGGTCATTGCTGGAGGTTGCAAGACTGATCCGGGGCAATCCCACCTTGCAGAGCTGGGGCTTGGGTTGCCGAGTCCAATTCAAGAAATATCTGGGCGCTTTGGGGGTGGAGCCAGGACTTTGGGGGCGGAGCCAGGAGCAAGGGTGTGACAAGCATCATTGAACTCCAAAGGGAGTTCTGGCCATCACACTGAAAGGGACCGCGCACCTTTTAAAATGCCTTCCTTCCATTATTTCCATAGGAAATAATGAAGGATAGGGGCACCTTCTTTGGGGGCTCATAGAATTGGACCCCCTGCTCCAATCTTTTTGAAACATGGGGGGTATTTTGGGGAGAGGCACTGGATGCTGTGCTGAAAATTTCGTGCCTCTACCTCAAACAACAGCCCCCCCCCAGCCTCAGATACCTGCGGATCAATTCTTCATTATACTCTATGGGACTTGGTCTCCATAGGGAATAATGGAGTGCCCAGAAGACATTTCCCTCCCCTCCCTCCACTTTCTGATGACCCTAATGCGGGGCGAGGGTCTCCAAACCCCTGCCCCCACCTGGGGATTGTGTAACCAACAGAGAGCTATGTGGATAATGGGGCAGGGAAACAGGCCAGGAAAACCTCCGCGAAAACCAGCCTCCAAAGGCAATAATATGCACAAAATATTTGAATAGATATCAGAAAAGTTTGTTGCAATGCAAAGTTTGTTGTATTGCAACAAACTTTTTTTGATATCTATTCAAATATCTCGTGCGTATTATTGCCTTTGGAGGCGGGTTTTCGCGAAAGGTTTTCCTGACTTGGTTCCCTGCCCCACCTGGGGATTAGCAGGGAGAGCCGGTCCTAAGCGCAGTGCATCTTTTGAAACCAACCCCCTCCCTGAAGGCAGCTCAGGGTCCTAGAGCCCGTCCCCCCCAGAGACAGTACCTGAAACAGACAATGGCGATCACCACTACAGCAATCACAAAGACGAGACCGGCGGTGGCCGACCCTACAATGAGAGGCAGCTCTTGGAAGCTCTTGCTGCTGGACCCTGTTGGGAGAGTGAGAAGGAACAGAGAGAGCGTTGGGAGGTGTGGAGAACAGAGAGAAAGGTGGGGAGGGAAGGCCAGGGGCAGAGTCTGCAGAAAGGAGAGGGCAGGCAATCCCTACCGTTCTCCACCGGGGTCCTAAACTCCATCGGGTGGCTGTACTGGCCGTAGCCGGCCACCGTGCGCGCCCGCGCCTGCACCACATAAGCAGCATTTGGCTTCAGGCCTTCCAACCGCACCAGGTTCTTCTGGCTCGTGACGGTGTTGGCGATGCCGTCACTCTGGCCCTGCTGCGGGAAGAAAGGAAAAGGGGGTGGTCTCAGGGGGGGGAATCCAGCCTTCCCCTCCCGTTTTTGAGAGACTAGCGCTCAGCCTCATCCAGGAGAACGGCTTTAGATCACGGGTGTCAAACCCCAGAGGGCTCCCATCCAATGTTCCCTCTAAGCTGCAGAGTCTTGTGAGCAAAAATTCTGAGGGCTTTGGGGGGTGGAGCCAGGAAACATTGGGGGTGGAGCCAGGAACAAGGGTGTGACAAGCATAACTGAACTCCAAAGGGAGTTCTGGCCATCACATTTAAAGGGACCGCACACCTTTTTAAATGCCTTCCTTCCATAGGAAATAATGAAGGATAGGGGCACCTTCTTTGGGGGCTCATAGAATTGGACCCCCTGCTCCAATCTTTTTGAGACTTGGGGGGTATTTTGGTATTAACGCTGTGAGCTACTGGCATTGAAACTGTGAGCTACTGCATCAATTCGTGTGCTCTGGGGCCACCCTTCCCGAGCTAAGACAAAAATGGGGGAGCTGGGTTTAAAAATCTGTGAGCTAGCTCACACTAACTCAGCTTAAAGGGAACACTGCTCCCATCGATGTACCCTGTCCTTCCTTCAGGACACTGTAATGCGGTTTTCCTCCCATTCTATTCTTGTAACAGCCCCGTGAATTAGGCTAGGCTGAAAATGCCAGGAGGTCTCAACGGCACGCTATGAGCTTCCGGGTAGAACGGGGATTGGAAAGGCACCCTGTTAAACAGAGCTGATGCCGGAAAGGTACTCCGTAACAGCTACCCTGCATTGTGCATACTCTATATGGGACTTGGTCTCCATAGGGAATAGTGGAGTGCCCAGCAGGGGTGTCGAACTCGTTTGTTATGAAGGCCAGATCTGACATAAACGAGACCCTGTCAGGCCAGGCCGTGTATGTCATGAAATGCAATGCCACGCAGCAGAAATATGAACTTTATGAAGGACACAAACACAATTATAGATCTCTCCCATGCGGTTGAGGGAACTGGGCAAAGGAAGCTCTGGCTCTTTCCCTCCTTCCCCCCAAGGGATGAGGAGGGGGCGGAGGCTCAGCCAATAGAAGGAAAAGAGGCTTGGCTCAGTAGCTCTGCTGTGCGATTGAGAGAGTCTGACAAAGCAAGCTTCCCCTCCCCACCCCCTTCCTCCCCAAGGGAGGAGCCTCAGCCAATGGAGAAAATAGAGGGTTTGCTCTGTAGCTCCTGAATGACTGAGCAAGTCTGGTGTGACACAGAAGGAAGCAAGAGAGAGAGAGAGAGAGAGAGAAGAAAGACTTGCTTACAGGCCTGATTTGGCCCCCGGGCCACATGTTTGACACCCCTGGACTAGATTACCCTGGCGGTCCCTTCCAACTCTATGGTTCTGTAATTCTACCTTGCAATGGTTGGTGGCCTTTACCTTCTCAAAGTACTTTATCTCATAGTCCAGGATGATCCCGTTGGGCTGTTTTGGGGGCTCCCAGGACAGAGTCATGCTGCTCCCCGTGCTGCCGTGCAGGTGCATTGTGGGAACCGCCGAGGGAGCTGCCAATCAGGGGAAAAAAGAAGGGGGAAAACGTGTCAGCTTCTCGACACACTTCAGCGAGAATAAAAGCCACGCATCTAGTAACCGTTCCGCCCGGGCACGTGCTGAAGAACTTAAGACAACGACTTCGAAAAGCTGACATCCAACCCGTGCTCCCTCTGGACGTGCGAGAAAAAAAAAAAATGCTCTGTGGAATCAGCCAGTTTCTTTTAAACAAAAGCAATGGAAAGGAGATCCCAGTTGGGAGATCTGTTCCATCAAAGCTGTACGTTTTCTTTGTATCTCTGACTACTTTAAGCAAGGAAGATCTGTATATTCTCTGCAACGACGAGGACTAGAATCTTTGCTTTCAAGCACATTGGATAATGCCCTTTCAATGCACCTCAGAAATTGTTTGCCAGTGGATTTTCCTGTTTTGCACAAGAAAACCCAGCTGCAAACGGTTGCTAAAGTACATTGGAAGTCCTTTTATTGTTGTTCGTATGTTAATTATGACTTTTGTATTAATCATTCTGATTAATACAATGTATTATGTATTACTGTAAAAAAAAAAGGTAAAGATGGTCCCCTTTGCAAGCACCAGTCGTTTCCAACTCTGGGGTGACGTTGCATCACGACGTTTTCACGGCAGACTTTTAATGCAGTGGTTTGCCATTGCCTTCCCCCGTCATCTACACACTTTCCCCCCAGCAAGCCGGGTGCTCATTTTACCGACCTCGGAAGGAGGGAAGGCTGAGCCAACCTCGAGCCGGCTACCTGAACCCAGCTTCCGCTGGGATCGAACTCAGGTCACGAGCAGAGGGCTATGACTGCAGTACTGCAGCTTTACCACTCTGCGCAATGGGGCTCTTATGTATTATCGTACATTAAAATAATTATTATGTACAAGTTTTTATAGACTGTAACCAATGTACTATTTTTCTTAAATAAAGCTGTTTATTTAGTTAAAAAAAAAATGCACCGTCCAGCGTCTGTGAAGGCAGCTTTTGTGTCAAATACAAGACTAGATTCTCTCTTTTTTTGAGGATCATGTGACAATTACAAGACCACATAGAGAAGGCTCCATTCTGGTGGGTGAAGGCTCAGAATGTCTGAGATTCTTGGCTCGTTGTCAATCTAAGGCAGGGTATCCCAAAGTCCCCCACCCCACCCCGTGGCCCGGTTATTTTTACACTTCTCCTTAGTGGCCCACTAAAATTTGGAGATGAAGCCAGGAGACTTTGGGGGTGGACCCGGGAGACAGGAAATGATGTCTCCCCACCTTGCGGGGAGACTGCAAAGGCAAGAGATCTGCCTCCTCCCCCCCATTTAAACACCCCACTGGGGTGTTTAAGAGGGGAGGGAAGCCCGCCTTGCAGGGAGAGGGCAAAGGCAGGCGATCTGATTCCCCCCCCCCCCACACACATTTAAGAACCCCAGCCAGTTTGGTGTAGTGGTTAAGTGTGTGGACTCTTATCTGGGAGATCCAGGTTTGATTCCCCACTCTTCCACTTGCACCTGCTGGAATGGCCTTGGGTCAGTCATAGCTCTCGCAGGAGTTGTCCTTGAAAGAGCAGCTGCTGTAAGAGCTCTTTCAGCCCCACCCACCTCACAGGGTGTCTGTTGTGGGGGGGAGAAGACATAAGAGATTGTAAGCCGCTCTGAGTCTCTGATTCAGGGAGAAGGGCGGGGTATAAATCCGCAATTCTTCTTCTTCTTCTAAATGGAGAGGGAAGCCCAGGAGCTGCCTTTGCCGTCTCCCCGCCTTGCAGAGAGACCAGCAAGGGCAGCCCTTATTTGTGACCTGGTACCGGGTCATGACCCTGCAAATGGGAAACGCTGATCTAAGGGAAGCTTCCAGAAGACCAAGCTTCGGCGCCCCTTTGGCAGAGAGGTAAGCAGCATCCTTTCGACGGCACACTCACCTGCCTGGTTGGTCGTGATGTTTACCGATGCAAAATGAGGGTTTTGGGGGTTCTTGCTGGAGACGCCGTTCACGGCCTGGATCTCAAAGGTGTACTGGGTGTGGGCCATGAGGTTGCTGATGTAGATCTGCCTCTCGGTCAGGCCCAGCTGGCGGGGGACGAACTCCACGTTGTCGTCGCAGCGCATGCACAGCCGGCGCTCCACGCTGCATTTCTTGCAGATGACGTTGTAAAGCAGGTCGTCCCGGCCGCCCGAGTCCCGCGGCTCGCCCCACTCCAGCACCAGAGAGGTCTCGTTCACGTTGGAAATGACGCTGCGCGGGGCTGTCGGGACACCTGCAATGGGATACGCCCATCAAAATAGATCACAGCAATGCAGTAGAGCCATTTTTTACCCATGTTTTCAAAGTCAGAGACACACAGAGACGACTCGCCATTGCCCGCCTCTGTTGACAAGATCATGCATGTAAGACAGAATTGTTGAGAGCCGGTTTGGTGTAGAAGAAGAAGAAGAATTGCAGATTTATACCCCACCCTTCTCTCTGAATCAGAGACTCAGAGCGGCTTACAACCCCCTATATCTTCTCCCCCTACAACAGTCACCCTGTGAGGCAGGTGGGGCTGAGAGGGCTCTCACAGCAGCTGCCCTTTCAAGGACAAGTCCTACAAGAGCTATGGCTGACCCACGACCATTCCAGCAGCTGTAAGTGGAGGAGTGGGGAATCAAACCCGGTTCTCCCAGATAAGAGTCCGCACACTTAACCACTACACCAAACTGGCTCTCTGTAGTGGTTAAGTGTGTGGATCCTTATCTGGGAGAACCGGGTTTGATTCCCCACTCCTCCACTTGCGGCTGCTGGAATGGCCTTGGGTAAGCCATAGCTGTGGCAGAGGTTGTCCTTGAAAGGGCAGCTGCTGTGAGAGCTCTCTCAGCCCCACCCGCCTCATAGGGTGTCTGTTGTGGGGGGAGAAGATATAGGAGATTGTAAGCCGCTCTGAGTCTCTGATTCAGAGAGAAGGGCAGGGTATAAATCTGCAGTCTTCTTCTTCCTTAAACTGGCGATTAACAAATAACGGGGAGGCGACCAGTATTCCACCATCCCACAGCATTGACCCCTGAACCACCCCGGTACAAACCCAGAGTGCCAAATAACATCTTATAGCATCATCACACGCGGCGCTCAATAAGAGTTAAAACCCGCCATCTGGATCCTGGCGAGCGAACTTGGAACGGTGCGCATCTTTTAAATTGTATGGACTGTTGAACCGTTTTAACGATTTTATTGAGCTCTGATTTTAACACTCTGCTATTTTAACTGTTGTTAGCCGCCCCGAGCCCGTTTGGGGAGGGCGGGATGTAAATGCAATACAACAAAATAAATGTTCCACCTAACTTTCTAAAGAAAGTCATTTTATACATAATGGGAGGAAAGGCGCTATCAGGTCGCAGCTGACTTACGGAGACCCTGTAGGGTTTTCAAAGCCAGAGGCACACAGAGGTGGTTTGCTATTGCCTGCCTCGGTTTACAAGATTATGTAAGTTTACAAGGTTTCCAAGATTATGCCTGGGATAGAGAAGGTAGAGAAAGAAATACTTTTCTCCCTTTCCCACAATACGAGAACTCGTGGGCACTCCATGACATTGCTGAGCAGTCGGCGTAAAATGGATAAAAGGAAGTCCTTCTTCGACCAAAGGGTGATTAACACGTGGAATTCCACAAGTGGTGGTGGCAGCTGCAAGCATGGACAGCTTAAAGAGGGGCCTGCATAAACATCTGGAGCAGAGGTCCATCAGTGGCTATTAGCCACAGCGTATTGCTGAACTCTCTGTCTGGAGCAGTGATGCTCTGTGTTCTTGGTGCTTGGGGGGGGCACAGTGGGAGGGCTTCTAGTGTCCTGGCCCCACTGATGGACCTCTTGATGGCACCTGGTGTTTTGGCCACTGTGTGACACAGAGTGTTGGACTGGATGGGCCACTGGCCTGATCCAGCATGGCTTCTCTTATGTTCTTATGTCTGAGGCAGTGATGCTCTGTATTCTTGGTGCTTGGGGGGGCACAGTGGGAGGGCTTCTACGGTCCTGGCCCCACTGATGGGACCTCCTGATGGCACCTGGTGTTTTGGCCACTGTGTGACACAGAGTGTTGGACTGGATGGGCCACTGGCCTGATCCAGCATGGCTTCTCTTATGTTCTTATGTCTGAGGCAGTGATGCTCTGTATTCTTGGTGCTTGGGGGGGCACAGTGGGAGGGCTTCTACTGTCCTGGCCCCACTGATGGGACCTCCTGATGGCACCTGGTGTTTTGGCCACTGTGTGACACAGAGTGTTGGACTGGATGGGTCATTGGCCTGATCCAACATGGCTTCTCTTATGTTCTTCACTGCTACCCTGGGCTTCCTTGGTGGTCTCCCATTCAAGTACTGACTGGGGCTGACCCTGCTTAGCTTCCGAGATCTGACAAGAGCAGGCTAGTCCGAGCCGTCCAGGTCAGGGCTTATATGTAACTATCACCACAAAATAAGGAGCTACTCGCATTGCAAAATATAATTCAGAACAGGCCAACAGAACACGTCTGAACTTTTTTACTTCTGAACCATCCTTTCAGCCAAACACAATAGCAGAATCTGATACGCTTCTCAACTTTTAATTCCTTACTAACCAAAGCAGTATGCCTAAATTCTCTCTCTCTCATTTTTTCCTTAACCAATCTAAGTTGCTTGTACCTGAAGAAGCGTGCACCCATACAAAAGCCTACACCAGGAGTGGGCAAACTGTGGCTCGGAAGCCACATGTGACTCACACTTATTGCGTGGCTCTCGAAGCCCCCACTGCCCTGCTGGCCATTTCTATCTTTAAATCACTTCTCCAATCCAAGCCAGTTGGCGGCTTGGAGGATGCATTTAAAGTTGCTTTCTTGGTGTGGTGGTTAAGTGTGCGAACTCTTATCTGGGGGAACCGGGTTTGATTCCCTGCTCCTCCACTTACACCTGTTGGAATGGCCTTGGGTCAGCCACAGCTCTGGCAAAGATTGTCCTTGAAAGGGCAGCTGCAGGGAAAGTCCTCTCAACCCCACCCACTTCACAGGGTGTCTGTTGTGGGGGAGGAAGGTAAAGGAGATTGTGAGCCGCTCTGAGACTCTTCGGAATGGAGGGCGGGATATAAATCCAATATCTTCTTCTTCTTTCACCTCTCCCTCCCTCCTCCCTCACCTATTGCCAGCGTGCCTTCCTGTCGTGTGGCTCTCAAACATCTGACATTCATGTCTCGTGGTGCTCAAACATCTGACATTTATTCTATGTGGCTCTTACATTAAGAAAGTTTGGCCACCCCAGCCTACACTTTGAACAAAAATTTGTTGGATTTAAAGATGTCACTGGCCACAAACTTTGTTAGGCTGCTTTGGAGCAACACTGACGCCCACAAGAACCTCGGTTGCTTGGAAGATACTTCTCTCCCCCCCACAATACCTCAATGTTCCAAGGTATATTCAGAGCGTTTCACATGCATTTGTCATGGAAGTTCTTATAAATACTTTGCAAGGGTCAAGAAAGGGGTAACGTATTTAGAGTAACAGGATTGAAATGGAAGTAGCCTTTCTGTACAAAATGTACCTTTTGTTTGTCCTGGCATGAGCTCTGCAAAACTGGTTCTCCAAGTTTGCAACGTAAGTTTGGATGACAGAAGAGTTGGCTGCGGAGGATACTAATTGGCCAGTGCCTGTGCCATCAACAACACACATCAACACCAATCCCTGAAGTAGTTTTGCATACAGATTTTTAAAAATGTTTGCTTCTTCACAGGTCAGCTTCTTAGAGGCTGAATCGAATACTAATTCATATGCCCCATTCAGGTTATGTTTGAGATGGACTAGAGGTGAATTTAGCCCGGAGCTGTGTTTTGATGCACGGCCAGCTCTAGTTTTGCCAGAACAGGTATTGCCATTTTCTGCCTCCTCAGTCATTTGCAATTAACACGTTGCAAGACGGGAGACCTGCAGTGAAGTACTAAGCAGACAAGGGCGTTTTTCTCTGTAGACTCTCTTTGTTGGGGCTCTGTGGGCGAGCAGTTCCCCACTTCCGGGGAGGAGGAAACTGTGGGCGTTTCAAAATGGGACAGTGTCATCACAGTCCAGAACACTTCCTTCCCTGGGAATCAGGTGGCCTCAAAGCATCAGTCCTATGCCACTGACTGCCTCAGGGCTGGCCGTGGACTATTTGGCAACCTCGGCAAGGCCAGGGGTAGAATTCTAGCGGGAGCTCCTTTGCGTATTAGGCCACACCCCCTGATGTACCCAATCCTCCAAGAGCTTACAAGGCTCTTTTTTGTAAGCTCTTGAAGGATTGGCTACATCAGGGGGGTGCGGCCTAATATGCAAAGGAGCTCCTGCTAGAATTCCACCCCTGGGCAAGGCTAGCAGCCATGGGGACAGAGGGGAACCTTCCCATTCAGAGGCACTAAACCTCTGAATCCCAGAGCCAGGAGGCACGTCAGGGGGAAACCTCAGCCTCTCTGCCTGTTGTTGGTCGTCCAGAGGAACTGCTGTGGTCTGATCCATCAGGGCTCTCCTTATATTCTTATGGAGGCCTCGGCCTCAATGCCCTGTTGTTGGCTCCCCAGAGGAACTGGTTGGCCCCTGTGTGAGACAGGATGCTGGACTAGATAGACCATTGCTCTGATCCATCAGAGCTAAGGAGAGCCAGTTTGGTGTAGTGGTTAAGTGTGCGGACTCTTATCTGGGAGAACCGGGTTTGATTCCCCACTCCTCCACTTGCACCTGCTAGCATGGCCTTGGGTCAGCCATAGCTCTGGCAGAGGTTGTCCTTGAAAGGGCAACTGCTGGGAGAGCCCTCTCCAGCCCCACCCACTTCACAGGGTGTCTGTTGTGGGGGAGGGAGATAAAGGAGATTGTGAGCCGCTCTGAGACTCTTCGGAGTGGAGGGTGGGATATAAATCCAATATCTTCATCTACCTCACAGGGTGTTTGTTGTGGGGGAGGAAGGTAAAGGAGATTGTGAGCCGCTCTGAGACTCTTCGGAGTGGAGGGTGGGATATAAATCCAATATCTTCATCTACCTCACAGGGTGTTTGTTGTGGGGGAGGAAGGTAAAGGAGATTGTGAGCCGCTCTGAGACTCTTCGGAGTGGAGGGTGGGATATAAATCCAATATCTTCATCTACCTCACAGGGTGTTTGTTGTGGGGGAGGAAGGTAAAGGAGATTGTGAGCCGCTCTGAGACTCTTCGGAGTGGAGGGCGGGATATAAATCCAATATCATCTTCTTCTTCTCTTCTGATGTTTTTAAATACAACAAATGATTGTAGCATATTTCTAAAGTTGTGAGCAGAAGCTTGGTGACATTTAGCATTTTTAAAGGCTGTGACTGATTTCACAGAATCACAGAGTTGGAAGAGACCTCTAGGGTTCAAAATGTTCTTTTGTATTATGTATACTGAACTCTGTTGTTAGCCGCCCTGAGCCTGCTTCGGCGGGGAGGGCGGGATATAAATAAAAGGTATTATTATTATTATAGGGTCATCTAGTCCAACCCCCTGCACAACGCAGGAAACTCACAAACACCTCCCCCTAAATTCACAGGATCTTCATTGCTGTCAGAGGGCCATCTAGCCTCTGTTTAAAAACCTCCAAGGAAGGAGAGCCCACCACCTCCCGAGGAAGACTGTTCCACTGAGGAATCGCTCTAATGGTCAGGAAGTTCTTCCTAACGTTGAGCCGGAAACTCTTTTGATTTAATTTCAACCCATTGGTTCTGGTCCGACCTTCTTGGGCCACAGAAAACAATTCCACACTCTCCTCTAGATGACAGCTCTTCAAGTACTTGAAGATGGTGATCATATCACCTCTCAACCACCTCCTCTCCAGGCTAAACATCCTCAGCTCCTTCAACCTTTCCTCATAGGACTTGGTCTCCAGACCCCTCACCATCCTCTGGACCCAGTCCAACTTGTCTATATCCTTCCTAAAATGTGGTGCCCGACACTGAAACACTTTCAAAACGCTGAAAACAGAAGAGCCTCGATTCCAGCAGTGAAACAGAGTCGAGGGAAGAAGGGTTAAACCCCTCCTCCCTCCCTTTCGTGGCCTAAGGCAAACTGAGGATGCGCCAATCTGTGACTTACATTTCATAGGTGGACGAAGACGTGTGCTTCATCTCCTTGAACCCTTAAGACACCCCAAATCAATACTATTCTTAACAGAGAAACAAAGGGTAGGCTTACTGGTGCAGGCGCTGTCAGGGGGATCGGTGTCTGCTCGGAAAAAGTTGTTCCGGCACGTGCAGAGAGTAGCCGCTCCAGAGGTCGTCCGGCTGTTGGGGGGACAGGGAGAGCACAGACTTTCCCCTTGCTTGGACTTGAAGGAACCTGGACCACAGGCTGGAAAACAAAAAGAGAAGAGAGTTCAGTTACCAGCGCAGGACGAAGAAGAAGAAGACTGTAGATTTATACCCCGCCTTGTCTCTGAATCAGAGTCTCAGAGCGGCTCACAATCTCCTTTACCCCCCTCCCCCGCAACAGACACCCTGTGAGGTGGGCGGGGCTGAGAGGGCTCTCACAGCAGCTGCCCTTTCAAGGACAGCTCTGCCAGAGCTATGGCTGACCCAAGGCCATGCTAGCAGGTGCAAGTGGAGAAGTGGGGAATCAAACCCGGTTCTCCCAGATAAGAGTCCGCACACTTCACCACGACACCAAACCGGCTCTCGAGAATTCTGGAAATCACAAGCAGCTTACAAATCCTCACTGCCAGCCAACGACTGCCATGCTGACCTGTTTGTGCAAACATTGTCCGGACAGAGCGTTTTTTAAGGAGTCAGCTCAAACAGTTGGGTCTAGATTACCGAGGGTTGCAAGGCCCTCCTTGACCCCAGAAGGGAGCTTGGGGGGGGAGGGTAGGGTTGCCAGCAGGGTTCCCTCTTTGCTGAGTTAGCATGAGCTAACTCAGTTTTTTTAGCCTTCAGCTTGCACATTTTTGTCTTAGCTCAGGAGATATGGCCCCAGAGCGAGCTGATTTATGGAGTAACTTACAATGTAAATGCCAGTAGCTCACAAGTAGAATTTCTGCTCACAAGACTCCAAGACTTATTATTTATTTTATTTATTTTAGTACCTTTCTATTCCGCCCATTCCCCGTAGGGCTCAGGGCAGAGTACAGCATATGATAAAACAATAAAATACCATCAAAACATTTTAAAAAACAGACAGCTCGACAGCACTCAGAGACGTTTACCGTTTCACATATTGCCCAGTCTGGCAAGTCTCACAT
This sequence comes from Heteronotia binoei, assembly GCF_032191835.1. Taxonomy (NCBI): domain Eukaryota; kingdom Metazoa; phylum Chordata; class Lepidosauria; order Squamata; family Gekkonidae; genus Heteronotia; species Heteronotia binoei. The sequence continues at coordinate 134,013,333 of NC_083228.1, read as the reverse complement.
CATGACATCTCAGATAACGCAGATGACAATCCATTTTGTAGCACAGGTGACAGTGCCGATAGGGGAGGCCAACCGGATCAAGAATAGACGCCCGCAGCCTCAACTAAAAGCCTGGCGGAGCTTAGAAGGAGCACTGGTTGCCAGCTCCCTTTGGGGCAACAATGGAAACAGCTGGAGGAAGAATGGAGGCCAACTCATCCTGAGCTCGGGTTGCCAGGCTTAGGGGCTGCGGTTGCCAACTTCAGGTTAAGGAACTCCCGGGGATTTTGGGGGTGGAGCCTGGGGAGGACAGAGACCTCAGCGGGGTACAATGCCACAGAGTCCATCCTCCAAAGCATCCATTTTCGCCAAGGGAACTGACCTCTGTAATCTGGAGATGAGCTGTAATTCCACATGTTCTCCAGGCCCCACCTACCCAAGCCACAAAACATGGCAGCAGAGTGGATTGTCCCACTTTAGACAAGAGACAAGGGGCACTGGATGCTCCTTTCTGCTGACCCCCCTCCCCAACAATCCCACAAGCAGAAAGCCAGTGTGGTACTCAAAGGGTTGGGGTGTGGCCTGAGGGGCTCAAGTTCCACCTGCAGGGAAGGTTTCTTGCACAAGGAACCACTCAAAAGCAGTACCCCCCCCCCCCACTTGTCACCTGAAGCGATATCCTCAGCAGTACCTCACAGAGGTAGCCCCTGCAGCAAGCTGCCAGACGCAGAGCAGTTTTATCTATGCTTTTAGCCAACCCATCTTGGCGATGGATTCCTGGAGCACTCACAGCTCCAAGCCAACCGCTCAGCCTCCAGCGTCTCATTTTGTGAAAATCAGACATGAGATGAGGCCTACCTTGCAGGCTTGTCGTGAGGGCAAAAGAGAGGAGATTGCAAATTAAAAGCTACTGTCTGCCGGTGTGGGGTTTAAAGTTGCCAGGTTCCCCCCCTCCCCGGCCACTGGTGGGGGATTAGGTTGCCAATCAGATTCAGATTGGGAAGCTCCTTAAAATTTGGGGGTGGAGCCTGGGGAAGACAAGGACCTCAGTGAGGCACAATGCCACAGAATCCAATCTCCCCCTCCAATTTTCTCCAGGGGAACTGATCTCTGTAATTTGGAGATGAGCTGTTATTCCGGGGATCCCCAGGTCCCACCTGGAGGCTGGCATCCCTAGCACTGCAGAGAGATGTGCAGGCAGCCTTTACAACCCCCCTCCCCCCACTAAATTTAAAAAGGCATACTTCCAGGCCATCCCCACAATGCATCTTTCGTTCCAACTTCTGCTTTCTGTGCGCATTACTGAGGAATCTGCCGGTGACGACATTTGAGGGCTTTAAATACACACACACACAAACACACACACGCCCAGTCACGTGGGAACTTTTTATTTCCAGAACCCCAGAAGCCGCGGTGCCCGTCTCCGGCCTGCTGGCATTTCTGCGACGTCTGTCCTATCGCCCGCAGGAATCCCGGCAAGGAAAAGCAGCAGCCTGCGCTGAGATCCCTGCTGGTCTCTGAGGGCCAGACTGACAGATGCCGAACAGCTGGGCCGGGGAAGCCGCTTGGGTTCCCTGTTCACCCTCCACTCCCCTGGGGCCTGGAGCAAAGGGGCGCTCGCTGGGAGGGAGGGATTCCTACAGCCCCTTTTATTTCCCCCCTTCTCGTCACCTCCACCGATTCCATATGCGCTGAAATCCTTTTCAAATGAACACAAGAGGCAGATGCAAAAAACCAATGGAAAGCCACTCAGATCCATCTGAATCTCTCGGTCGCTGCCATCTTCTGATTGATTCGTATCGCTCGATGAAGCAACAAATGCATTTACTGCGGATTAAGAGTTTGGCCCCAGGGCTCCGGCGGGACGGAGACTGAAAAGAGACAGCTGCCTTGGAGACAAACGCTCCGGCTCCACCACGTTTAAGGTTGCCCGATATGGGCTGGGAAACTCTTGGAGATTTGGAGGTAGAGCCTGAGGAAGACAGGGACCCTCCATCCCCCACCAGTGGCCAGGGGGGGAACCTGGCAACCTCCAATGCTGTACAGTCCACCAGGGTTTTTTTTTGTAGCTGGAACTCCTTTGCATATTAGGCCATGCACACCTGATGTAGCCAATCCTCCAAGAACTGACACAGCTCTTCATACAGGGCCCACTGTAAACTCCAAGACGATTGGCTACATCAGGGGTGTGTGGCCTAATATGCAAAGGAGCTCCTGCTAGAATTCCACCCCTGCTTTTGCATATTAGGCCACACACCCCGGATGTAGCCAATCCTCCTGGAGCTTACAGGGCTCTTCATACAGGGCCTACTGAAAGCTCCAAGATGACTGGCTACATCAGGGGTGTGTGGCCACTTTTTTAAAAAATATTTCTTTATGTGATAAAACCCCCAGGGGAATAAGGGCACATGGAACTCTCCCTTGTATGTTAGCTGATCACATGGAAGAAGATTTAAAAATGGTGAGAGAATATTAAAAAAAGATGACTCCTCAACCTGCCGTCTGAAATGGTTTCTCAACAAATTCCACTGCCTCGTTCAGCATAATTTGCACACTGACTCTGCTAGATCCCCCCACTCCACTCTGTAACCAAACCTAGCAAATAGTTTGCATTTCAGCAAGAGGCCTTCTAGTATTTCTTTGAGAGTTTAATTCATGAGAGTTTAAACTTGCTCATTTTTGGAAGCTATTTTGGAATGTTATAGCAATAGGGAATATTCTATACACCAGGAGTGGCCAAACTTGGTTAACATAATAGCCATGTAGAATAAATGTCGGAAGGAAGGAAGGAAGGAAGGAAGGAAGGAAGGAAGGAAGGAAGGAAGGAAGGAAGGAAGGAAGGAAGGAAGGAAGGAAGGAAGGAAGGAAGGAAGGAAGGAAGACAAATAGATGGGGTAGAGGGCAGAGAGGTGGAAAGAAATCAACTTTAACTTTAAATGATTCTTCAAGCTGCCAGCTGGCTTGGCTTGGAGAAGTGATTTAAAGAGAGAAATGCCTTCTCCAAGCTGGCTGATGGGGTGTGTGTGTGTGTGTGGGAAAAAACCACATATGGTTCCCAAGCCGCAGTCTAGCCACCCTATCTTTCAGAAGTGACTTTGAAAACCCCCCCATTAAAATAGTCCCCCCCCCGTCCCGTAATACAAGGTATCTTTCTTTCCTTTGCCACCCTGCAAAGCTATCTGAAAACCAACAATGTGAGACCTGAGCACAGATTTCCATACTGCTGGATGGCATGTCAAAGACATCGATCCTGAAAGGTTAGGGAAAGGGCAGGAAACTGTATCCAGACCCATTTAAATTTAATCCATCAATTGATAAAAAGTCAGGTGATAAAAGTCATCTGTTGGCAGCTCAAGGTTAGCAACATTCAGGGTCCCCTCCAAACTACTGCAAGACCAGGCAAAGGAAGGGAGGGAGGGGCTGTGGCTGAGTGGCAGAGCTTCTGCTTTTAAAGCAGAAGCTCTCAGGTTCAATCCTAACTATAAATATAAGTTGATGGGGTGTGAACTGGCAGAGAATGACCAAGACAGAGATCTTGGGGTTGTGGTAGATAACTCACTGAAAATGTCGAGACAGTGCGACTGCAGTAAAAAAGGCCAATGCCATGCTGGGAATTACTAGGAAGGGAATTGAAAACAAATCAGCCAGTATCATAATGCCCCTGTATAAATCGATGGTGTGGTCTCATTTGGAATACTGTGTGCAATTCTGGTCACTGCACCCCCAAAAAAGATATTACGGCATTGGAAAAAATCCAGAAAAGGGCAACTAGAACGATGAAAGGGTTGGAACACTTTCCCAATGAAAGCTTGCGGCTCTTTAGCTTGGAGAAATGTCGACTGAGGGGTGACATGATAGAGGTTTACAAGATTATGCCTGGGATTGAGGAAGGTAGAGAAAGAAGTAACTTTTCTCCCTTTCTCACAATAAGAGAACTTGTGCACATTCAATGAAATTGCTGAGCAGTCGGGTTAGAACGGATAAAAGGAAGTCCTTCTTCACCCAAAGGGTGATCAACACATGGCATTCACTGCCACAGGAGGTGGTGACGGCTACAAGCATAGACAGCTTCAAGAGGGGATTGGATAAACATCTGGAGCAGAGGTCCATCAGTGGCTATTAGCCACAGCATATTGTTGGAACTCTCTGTCTGGGGCAGTGATGCTCTGTATTCTCGATGCTTGTGGGGGGCACAGTGGGAGGGCTTCTAGTGTCCTGGCCCCACTGGTGGACATCCTTATGGTGCCTGGTTTTTTTTACCACTGTGCGCCACGGTGTGTTGGACTGGATGGGCCATTGGCCTGATCCAACATGGCTTTTCTTATGTTCTTATCCCCGGCATCTTCAGTTAAAACCACAAGACAGTAGGTGATATGAAAGACCTCAGCACAGGGCCCTGGAGAGCTGCTGCCAGTCTGAGCAGACAATACTGATCTTGATGAACCAATCAGGATAAAGCAGGTTCTTTCAGGGGAAAAGCCTCTACTTTACATGCGGAAAGTCCCAGGTTTAATCCTCAGCATCTTCCAGTGAAAAGGACCAAGCAACAGGTGATGTGGAAGACCTCAGTCTGGGACCTTGGAGAGCTGCTGCTAGCCTGAGCAGATAATACGGATCTTGAGGGGCCCAAGGGTCTGATTCAGTAGAAGGCAGCTTCATTATGTTCAAGATTCATCATCCTTCGTACACCAGGTGAGTTTAACTGATGGGCTCTGCTACCAAACAGGTCTTTAATAATACTGTGGACAGCCACTGGAGCCTGTTATGTTTCCCGGACCTGTGATCCTGAGGGAGTGTCTCTTCGAGGATTGCCAAGTCCAATTCAAGAAATATCTGGGGACTTTGGGGGTGGAGCCAGGAGCAAGGTTACAAGCACAACTGAACTCCGAAAGGACTTCTGGCCATCACATTTAAAGGGACCGCACACCTTTTAAATCAGGGGTGTCAAGCATGCAGCCTGGGGGCCGAATCAGGCCCCTAGAGGGCTCTTACCAGCCTCCTTAGCAATTGGCTGTCACTGGCTTCCTTCTCCCTCTCTCTCGCTTCCTTCTGCATCACAGCTTGCTTTGCAAGGTTTGCTCAATCGCACAGGAGCTACTGAGCAAAGCTTCTATCTTCTCCATTGGCTGAGGCTCCTCCCTTGGGGAGGAAAGGGGGAAGGCAGAGCTTGCTTTGCCAGGTTCTCTCAATCACACAGCAGAGCTACTGAGCCAAGCCTCTCTTCCTTCTATTGGCTGAGGCTCCTCCCCCTCCTGGTCCCCTGGGGAAGGGAGGAAAGAGCCAGAGCTTCCTTTGTTCAGTTCCCTGGATCCCATGGGAGAAATACAAAGAAAGCACCTTTAAGACCAATGAGTGCTAACGTTTTAAACATGCTTTAAGTTTTTTTTTTAAAGAAATCTTTGAATTTATATGTGTCTGTTTATATCTCTGCTACCTAATCTAAAATAGAAACACACATGGCCCGGCCTGACAAGGTCTCATTTCTGTCAGATCTGGCCCTTATAACAAATGAGTTTGAAACCCATTTTAAATGTTTTCCCACCATTGAAAATAATGAAGGAAAGGAGGGATTGGATGCTTTGCTGCAAATCTGGTGCATCTAACTAAAAAAAAATAGACTCCACAGAGCCCCAGATACCCATGGTTCAATTCTAAATCATACCCTATGGGAATCAGTCTCCATACAGAATAACGGAGTTCCCAGCAGACATTTCCCTGCCCCCCCTCCCTCTTTCTGATGACCCTGAAGTGGGGGGAGGGCCTCCAAACTGGGGGGACCCCTACCCCCACCTGGGGACTGGCAACCCCAATCTCTTCCCCCTATGGATGTAGGGCCCAGAGAGTCAGGCAACCCGGCCGGCGTTCCCAAGCAGGAAACAAAACCATGTAGGCGAATCCTGAAACTGTGAGAAATAGCGCCAATCAGCATAAACGCGCTTCATCTGCATACTTTAATCGGTTGCATAATCCCCTGATTTATTTCAAAGCGCCCTGAAGCCTGGTGGATAACAGGGCCAGCTAATGGGAAGAGGCGGAGGAAAGAAGCTCAGGCATCAGCTGCAAAAGGGGGGGGGGGGAGGGTATTGGGGTTGGGTGGGGATCTCAAACGGGCAGACAAAGAGCCGAAAAGAGGGAGCCTCCTGCTGAGAGCTTTTGTTTTGTAGCAGGAACTCCTTTGCATATTAGGTAGGGTTGCCAGGTCAAATTCAAGAAATATCTGGGGGCTTTGGGGGTGGAGCCAGGAGACATTGGGGGCGGAGCCAGGAGCAAGGGTGTGAAAAGCAGAATTGAACTCCAAAGGGAGTTCTGGCCACCACATTTAAAGGGACCACTCACCTTTTACACGCCTTCCCTCCATTGGAAATAATGAAGGATAGGGGCACCTTCTTTGGGGGCTCATAGAATTGGACCCCCTGCTCCAATCTTTTTGAAACGTGGGAGGTATTTTGGGGAGAGGCACTGGACGCTTTGCTGAAGCTTTGGTACCTCTACCTCAAAAAATAGCGCCCCCCCAGCTCCAGAAACCTGCAGATCAATTCTCCATTATTTCCTATGGAAATAAGTCTCCATAGGGAATAATAGATTTCCCAGCAGACATTTCCCTCCCCTCCCCCCACCTTCTGATGACTCTGAAGCAGGGGGAGGGCCTCCAATCAGGGGGATCCCCTGCCCCCACCTGGGGATTGGCAACCCTAATACTAGGCCATTCCCCTGGAGAGCCAGTTTGGTGTAGTGGTTAAGTGTGTGGACTCTTATCTGGGAGAACGGGGTTTGATTCCCCACTCCTTCACTTGCACCTGCTGGAATGGCCTTGGGTCAGTCATAGCTCATGCAGGAGTTGTCCTTGAAAGGGCAGCTGCTGTGAGAGCCCTCTCCAGCCCCACCCACCTCACAGGGTGTCTGTTGTGGGGGAGGAAGGTAAAGGAGATTGTGAGCCGCTCTGAGACTCTTCGGAGTGGAGGGCGGGATATAAATCCAATATCTTCTTCTTCTTCTGTAGCCAATTCTCCAGGAGCTGACAGTAGGCCCTGTAACGAGCCCTGTAAGTTCTTACATGTCTGGCTGCATACCAGGGGTGTGGCCTAATATGCAAAGGACTTTCTGGTACAAAAAAGCCCGAGACTTCTTTTAAAGGAGGGCTCGCGCTGCCTTCAGTGCCTTTCTCTGTTCCCCTGAGGACCAGAAACTTGCTCCCTTTTGGGTAAACATTTCGGTTTCTGGAAAGGTGCAGCACATCCTGCGCTGCGAGTTCCGATTTCGAAACCTGCTCCAGCCACGCAGATTCCCAGACTCCCGTCTTCCAGCAAAACACATGCATCCCACTCTCGCCCGTTGCCGGATGAGACTACGGAGGAATAAACAGGAGGCGTTCCAAGAAAAGGCCTCTCCGCGTGCTGCCTGTCTACGTCGGGGCCCAGCCCGAATCTGCTAACCCCGCCAATGACAAATGCCTGGGCCCAGGCAGTGCTCTCATCATTAGGGTTAACCACAATCAGCGCCACAGGAATTTGGAGCGCGGCAGAAAGTTGCCAAGGACTGTACCGAAACCAGAGAAGGAAGACCCGAGAGACAGCAGTGCTAAGCTCGGATCAGACAAACCCAAACCCCACAAACCTCCTCGCCCTCCCCCTTCCTGAGCCACATTGCCATAGAGATCCTTGTTGATTCCCCCCAAATTTCCTTTCCAGTCCTTCGGTGGGTGGGGGAAGCAATTAGAAATATTTCTCCTTCATTGCTTCCTCCTTCGTCTGGGCTCCAAGTCGAAAATGGGGTTGGCAGATGGCTTCGACAAAAATACTGAACAGACTCGATAAAAAATTTGTCAACACACATGCCCACACGCACAGTTTTATTCAGAATGCGAGCTTTCGCATGGATGCATACTTCGTCAGACGAAGGAAAGCTTACCTTCTGAATAAAACTTTGTTGGTCTTAAAGGTGCAACTGGACTCCTACTTTGTTCTACTGCTTCACACCAACATGGCTGCCCACTTGGATCCCACCCCCTCTTTCTCTCTCTCTCTCTCTCACACACACACACACACACACAAACGGAAATCTGCAAGGACTTGCAGGGGGTATCTCATTTTTCCTGCATGGTGCAGGGGATTGGACTAGATGACCCTGGAGGTCCCTTCCAATTCTATGATTCCATTCCATTCCTTCCTTCCTTCCTTCCTTCCTTCCTTCCTTCCTTCCTTCCTTCCTTCCTTCCTTCCTTCCTTCCAGGTGGGCTCTCCTTCCTTAGAGGTTGGAAATCTTCAAGGGCTTACGCAGGGGGATGCCTCGCTTCCCTCTGTATCCTTTCCCCGTGCTACTTCCTAATTCATGGCAGCCTCTATGTCAGGGGTGGCCAAACTGCAGCTCACATATTGTGAAAGCCCCCAGTGTCCTGTTGGCGGGCTTGGAGAAGACATTTGTCTCTTCAAATTACTGCTCCAAGCCAATGCATTCGAAGTTAAAGCTGCTTTCTTTCCACCTTTCCCTCCTTCCTTCCTTCAAGGAAGGAAGACCGCTGTCTGTTTTAATGATGTATAGTTATAACAAATGTTTGATTTTAATTATATATTATGAAATGTTAATTTTAAAGTGTAATTTTATATTTTTATGTTAGTTTATATATGTTGTAAGCCGCCCTGAGCCACTAGGTGGGAAGGGCGGGATATAAATCCCAGATAAAATAAATAAATAAAGGTGGGCTCTCCTTCCTTGGATGTTTCTAAACAGAGGCTAGATGGCCATATGACAGCAATGAGGATCCTGTGAATTTAGGGGGAGGTATTTGTGAGTTTCCTGCATTGTGCAGGGGGTTGGACTAGATGACCCTGGAGGTCCCTTCCAATTCTATGATTCCATTCCATTCCTTCCTTCCTTCAAGGTGGGCTCTCCTTCCTTGGAGGTTTTTAAACAGAGGCTAGATGGCCATCTGACAGCAATGAGGATCCTGTGAATTTAAGGGGAGGTATTTCTGAGTTTCCAGAATTGTGCAGGGGATTGGACTAGATGACCCTAGAGGTCCCTTCCAATTCTATGATTCCATTCCATTCCATTCCTTCCTTCCTTTCTCTCTCTCAAACATCTGCCGTTTATCCTATGTGGCTCTTACGTTAAGCAAGTTTGGCCACCCCTGGCTCAGTACAAAACAGTTCCATTTGTGTTCACACCAGCTAAATCAGAGGAAGAGTATCCATGGCTTTGCTTCACCCCAAGTGTGAGGATGTTGGCTCACTCCATTTGCACTTCGCGATGGCAAAACTTCCAAAACTAGGCTAAAGGACGGCATGCTCTTGAACCAAGAACCTACTGCACCTGAGAAGGCAAGACTCCCTGGAAAAGGCCATAGTGCTAGGAAAAGTTGATGGCAGCAGGAAAGGGGGAAGAACCAACAGGAGATGACTCGATCAAGGAGGCTGCGGCCCTCAGTTGGCGAGACCTGAACGTGGTTGTGAACAACAGGAAGTCACGGGGTCGCTGTAAGCAGGGGTGGAATTCTAGCAGGAGCTCCTTCAATATTAGGCCACACACCCCTGATGTAGCCAATCCTCCAAGAGCTTACAAAAAAAGAGCCTTGTAAGCTCTTGGAGGATTGGCTACATCAGGGGTGTGTGGCCTAATGTGAGAAGGAGCTCCTGCTAGAATTCCACCACCAGCTGTAAGTCAGAAGCAACTTGGTGGCACGCAACACACACTCAGGACAATAAATGCAGGAGGAGCTGCAATCAGAGAGAAGCGGTGAAGCCATAGAGGCAGGGTTGGCCCTAGACTGTCTGGCACCCTAAGCAAGGCTAACTTCTCCCCCCCCCCCCGCACTGATAATGCCACTGAGTCACATGGGGGGCCCTGCCCAATTTGGCACCCCGAGAAGGGGTCTGGAGACCAAGTCCTATGAAGAAAGGTTGAAGGAGCTGGGGATGTTTAGCCTGGAGAGGAGGCAGCTGAGAGGTGATATGATCACAATCTTGAAGGGCTGTCATACAGACTAGAGGATGGTGTGGGATTGTTTTATGTGGCCACAGACGGTAGGACCAGAACCAATGGGTTGAAATTAAATCAAAAGAGTTTCCGGCTCAACATCAGAAAGAACTTCCTGAGAGTTAGAGTGGTTCCTCAGTGGAACAGGCTTCCTCAGGAGGAGGTGGGCTCTCCTTCCTTGGAGGTTTTTAAACAGAGGCTAGATGGCCATCTGACAGCAATGAAGATCCTGTGAATTTAGGGGGAGGTATTTGTGAGTTTCCTGCATTGTGCAGGGGGTTGGGACTAGACGATCCTGGAGGTCCCTTCCAACTCTACGAGTCTATAATTCTATGATTGCTTTGGCAGCAACTACCACCACCACAGAAGGATCTTGACACTGTGACGGAAGGTTAGCTGTGGCGGCCATTTTGTGGTTGTGCCCCTCCCTCACACTGCAGCAGACTTCCAAAGGTGCCCACAAGCTCAAAAAGTTTCAAGGCGCGACAGAAACAGAGGTGGTTTGCCCTTGCCTGCTTCTGCATAGCAACCCTGGATCTCTTTGGTGGTCTCCCATCCAAATACTAACCAGGGTTGACCCTGCTTGAGTTCTGAAATCTGACAAGATGGGGCTAGCCCAGGCCGTCTAGGTCAGGGTCGTTTTGGGGTACTGAAATAGAAATCTGAGATCTCACTGCGGGCTCCTGATCCGGACGCTTGCCTCCCGTTTTATTCCCATGGATACTGAAGACACCGTATAAAATTAGGACAATCATTTTCTCTCAGCTCCAGTTTTAATAGCACTCGCCCAGCTTAAGGGCCAAACTTGACACAATTTTGGGAGGATGAAGTTTCTTCATGCAATTGTCTCAGGGATGTAGAACGAGGGCTTAATTTTTAAAGAGAAAAGCAGAGGAGGGAAGCTGAACTCTGCCCTCCCTTTTACAGGCAACCATTTTGTTGTGCTGCCTACTGCCTGTTTTCAACATTCAAAAAGTGCCCACAGGTTGTTTTTTGGGGGGGTGGGGGTGGAAGGACGTATGCGCTAACCAACACAGCACACTGGCTCTCATTTCAGAAAACAGTTGCTTGTTGAAGACCAGCTGAATTAGCAGTTGAAATGTGGTTATTTCTTGATTTGAGGCTCAGAAAAGAATGCGTACCTCTTTGCCCAATCGGGTTTTATGTTGTTCTCTCCTCCTCTATTGTATCCTCACAAAAACAACCATGTAAGGCAGGTCAGGCTGAGGGTGGAGGTGACAGGCCCAAGTTCATCCAGCCAAACTTCCCTAACAGTGTGGGGATTCGAACCTGGGTCTCCCAGGGTCTCCAACCTTTGTCAACCTGCAGGCCCATTTGGAATTCTGACACAAAGCGGAGGGCGCAGCCGCAAAACGGTTTCTGCAGAGGATGGAGCCAGCCAGAAAGTGGCTGCTGCAGCTTCAGAGAGTCAAAGCTCCCGAGCCTTAAAAAAAAAGAGTTGAATATCAGTGCCTAAAAGGGCCTGTGGAACATTTAACTGGGGTTAAGAAAAGAAAGAATTTGCCTCAAAGCTGGGCTTTCTTTTTTTGTAGCAGGAACTCCTTTGCATTACTAGGCCACACACACCTGATGCAGCCAATCCTCCAAGAGCTTACAGGGCTCTTAGTACAGGGCCTACTGCCCCAGGAAGTGGTGGCGGCTACAAGCATAGCCAGTTTTAAGAGGGGATTGGATAAAAATATGGAGCAGAGGTCCATCAGTGGCTATTAGCCACAGTACATATATGTGTGTGTATGTATGTGTGTGTATATACACACACACACATATATTGGCCACTGTGTGACAGAGTATTGGACTGGATGGGCCATTGGCCTGATCCAACATGGCTTCTCTTATGTTCTTATGTCCAGGAGGATTGGCTACATCAGGGGGTGTGGCCTAATATGCAAAGGAGTTCCTGCCTCAAAGCAAAGACAGGAGCTGGCTTGCTCCTGATCTCTGAAACACAGAAAAAGGATTTGACCTGGGATTCCTCCACAATCGTCCTTTTGGACCCTCTACGATCGAAACACGATGGTGACATTCAGGGCTTTTTTTGAGCAAGAATCCACAGGAACGCTGTTCTGGCTGGCTTGGTATCAGGGGGTGTGGCCTAATATGCCAATGAGTTCCTGCTAGGCTTTTCCTACCAAAAAAGCCCTGTGCAAAACAATGGTGACATTGGGGTGTGTGGCCTAATATGCGATTTGAGTTCCTGGTGGGCTTTTTCTTTAAAAAAAAAAGCCCTTGTGACCTTTGACCTGTCACGGTGCCTCAGAAGCACGGCAGAGACAAAAACAGCTCCCAAGTGAGCGCGCAAAGGGCCTCATGGAGCTTCTCGGCCATGCCAACTGCAACGGTGCTTGCCAAGAAAAAGTGAGCTAATCCACGAAGACGCTTTTCCAAAGTTGCACTTCTCAGATCCGCTTGCTCTGGAACAATCCCCCCCGATGGGTTTTTACAAGCTGCGTTCCTAAGTTGATACCAAAATCCTCCCTCCCTCCCGTCTCAGAGGCCCCGGCTGAGTAAGAAATCTGGAACCCGGGACGAAGTTTGAGTCATGAGGCCTTCAAAGCGCTTTGGCATTTCTCCTCAGTTTCTGGCCAGTGGGACCTGGCCTTTGACAACCGGGAGGGTTCAGCCAAGAGCACAAGAACCGAGCGCTGAGAAAACAAACCCATATCTCAGGTTGTTTCACTCGCTGTCGCAATCTTCTCAAGGCAGAGACACCCGCACTCCTCGGCTGGCTTGCACAACCAGTTTGCCTGAGAACGCCACTCCTTAAAATTGCTTCAGCCTTCGGCTTCCTTGATCAAAGGGGTGCTGGGGTGAGAGGCCCTGATCCTGAGGCAAGGCCCTTGAACGTCCTCCTCGGAAGCTAAAGCCTGACTCTCACTGACTTGCCAAAACTGTACTTGGGCTCTTTTGATGGAGCTGGGCATGTTTAGCCTGCAGAGGAGGTGGCTGAGAAGTGATATGATCACCATCTTCAAGTACTTGAAGGGCTGTCATACAGAGCAGGAGTGGTCAACGGTAGCTTTCCAGATTTTTTTTTTTGCCTACTACTCCCATCAGCCCCAGCCATCATGGCCAATGGCTGGGGCTGATGGGAGTTGTAGGCAAAAAAAAACATCTGGAGAACTACCGTTGGCCACCCCTGATATACAGGATGGGGTGGAATTATTTTCTGTGACCCCGGAAGGTAGGACCAGAACCAGTGGGTTGAAATTAAATCAAGAGTTTCTGGCTCAACGTGAGGAAAAACTTCCTGAGAGTTAGAGTGGTTCCTCAGTGGAACAGGCTTCCTCGGGAGGTGGTGGGCTCTCCTTCCTTGGAGGTTTTGAAACAGAGGCCAGATAATAATAATAATAATAATAATAATAATAATAATAATAATAATAATAATAATAATAATAATAATAATAACAACAACAACTTTATATTTCTATCCTGCCCTCCCCGCCAAGGCAGGCTCAGGGCGGCTCACAGCATAAAAATACATTATACATCAAGTTATACTTATAAAAATACTTATACTTTATATACTTATAAAATATACTTATAAAATCATGGTTAAAACAATTTACAGATGGCCATCTGACAGCAATGAAGATCCTGTGAATTTAGGGCGAGGTATTTGTGAGTTTTCTGCATTGTGCAGGGGGTTGGACTAGATGACCCTGGAGATCCCTTCCATTTCTACGATTCTATGTTGCAGTTTGTATGTCAGAGCCCTCACATTGACCCATGGCCGGCGCGACCATTAGGCAACCTTAGGCAGCTGCCTGGAACACAGCCCAGGGTGGGGGGAAGGTGCCGGTTTCAGCCCTCCCTCTCACCCTCATCCCTGGTGAGGGAAATATATGAGCTTGGTGGCGGCTGCCCAGTTTGCACAGTGCGCGCTGCCACCCGGCGGCTGTAGCTCCACCTCCTGCACTGAGTCTGCGCTTCTGGAAGCACAGGAGCAATGCGGGAGGCGGAACTACAGCAGCTGGTGGCAGGGACCACTGTGTGAACCGTGCAGCTGCTGGCCAAGCTTACCCTCACTGGGGAGGAGTGACTGGGGCACCAGCCTTGTGCTGGCAGCCTAGCACTGGTGCTGCATTGACCAATGCTAAAAAAAAAAAAATCCCTGCATGAAACAAAAAATGAGCATGTCAGGGAGAAGGCAAAGCGGCAACCATTTCCCCAAGTGCTAGATTTCTGCATGCAAGGAAATGTTTTGTTACGAAGGAATATTCTGTCATGCGAATGCCCTTTCTGCAGTCTGATGTGATATACTTGAGAAAACAGACGCGTCCGATGAAGGAAGCTTTGATTCTTGGAAGATTAAACCTGGAAACTCTTGCTGGCCTGGAAGGCACGATTGGGCTTGCATCTAACTCTTCTACTGCAGACCAACACAGATACCTTTTGAAACTATCTACATGTACTGGGCTTTTTTTTCTAGCAGGAACTCCTTTGCAAATTAAGCCACACACCCCGGATGCAGCCAGTCCTCCTGGAGCTTACAGTAGGCCCTGTAAGAAGAGCCCTGTAAGCTCTTGGAGAATTGGCTACATCAGGCGTATGCAAAGGAGTTTCTACAACAAGGGAAAAAAAGCCTGTACACCTGCAGTTGCGTTATTCTGAAATTAACCAGTAACCCATCAAACTCAGTGCTGTCTACTCAGACTGGCAGCTGGTCTCAGGGTTTCAAACTAAGGTCTTTCCCATCCCCTACTGCCTGGTCCTTTGAACTGGAGATGCCAAGGGATTGAGCTTGGGACCTTCTGCATGCCAAATGGATGCTCTACCACTGAGACACTGCCCCTTCCAAAGGGCTTTCACCTTGCAAGATACAGTTCTGCTGACACTCAAGTTAGGTGAAAATTCCCCAACCAAGGCCAGGACGTGAAATCAAGAAGTTATCTTCACCAAAGAGCCCACCTTCAACAAATCCTGGATCACCAGAGTGAGGCCCAGAGACTGAAGCACATGGCAGCCTTATACTGAATCAGACCCTCAGTTCATCAAGGGCGGTATTGTCTGCTCAGACTGGCAGCAGCTCTCCAGGGTCTCAGGCGGAGATCTTTCACATCGCCTACCATGTGGTCCCTTTTAACCGGAGATGCTGGGGATTGAACTTGGGACCTTCTGCATGCCACTGAGTCACAGCTCTGCCACTGGGCCACAGCTCCTCCAATCTCTCCACAGACAAGGATGAACCCACAAGCTTGCAGCTTAACACCCAGAAGGAACCCAAGCGTAGCTGAAAGAATTCTATGGGAGTTTTTGCAACACCTCAAGGACTCACAAAATTTGACCCCGGCAAAAGTTTTCCGTGGACTAGAGACCGCTTGTTAAGATGCAAAGAAGCTTTGGAAATTCTATATCCCAGCATGCTCTTCTTGGCCCAGGAATATACCAGCATGCAAGCACCTTTTGAGGCGGTAGTGTCAGAACAAGAACCAAAAGGAAGTCCACTGGAGGACAAAAAGCGCTTGCTTGGCTGCCAGGCTTAGATGCCCAGCCAAAACGCCAGCAATATGCATGCTCAAGAGCCCATTTCAATGTACCATAGGCAGACAAAAGTTCTGGCTGACGTTGCCCCAAGTTAGGGTTGCCAATCTCAGGTAGGGGCAGGGGATTCTCTCGGTTTGGAGGCTCTCCCCCCACTTCAGGGTCATCAGAAAGTCTGCTGGGCACTCCATTATTCCATATGGAGACCGATTCCTATAGGGCACTGTTTCCCATTTGCAGGGGTAGGACCCAGTACAGGGCCATGGAAGCCTCACTACCGGGTCACAAGAAAAGCCAAAGCTAGCCCCGCCCCCAGCAAAGCATGACTTCCGCTCTACTTCCTTCCTTCCACCGTCTCTCTGTTGTGCAGAGAAAAGCTAGCCTTGAAGACTGACACAGGCTGCAAAGCCTGAGCTCTGTTTGGCTTCCTTCCTTCCCCCATCTCCCAGTGTTTGAGAGAATAGCTGCTGTCCACTAGCACTTAAGATCCATGAAGTGTTCTTCAAGGTATGAGATTTCATGTGCCTTGCAGTATGTTCTTTTGGGGAGATTTCCCTGGGAGGCCTGGGCAGCAAAGAAGGGGTGTGTGTTTTTTTCAGCCAGGAGGGGCGGGGAGTGGGCATTTCAGCAGCTATTTTTTTTACCAAACAACCCCTGGGCAGAATTGTTGTTGGCTGGGGTAATCTGATGGTGAGTAAGGTTTCCCCTTTGTCCCCCCCTTCTTTCTTTTTCCCTCTGCAAGGGATGCTCTGTCTCTATTCTTGGTGCTGAGGGTGGAGGGAAGCAACATTGGGAGGGATTCTAGTGCCCTGGCCCCACAGGTGGACATTCTGGTGCTTTTGGGGCATTGTATGAGAGAATTTTGGACTGGATGGTCCACTGGCCTGATCCAACATGGCTTCTCTTATGTTCTTTCTTTCCATGTCTTTCTTTTCTTTTCTTTTCTTTTCTTTTCTTTTCCTTTCCTTCCATTTCATTCTTTCCCTTTCTTTCTTTCCTTCCATTTTTACTGGATGAAACTTTTCTGTTCATCATAATGTTGTTGCAGACATAGGAGCTCTGTCAATGAAAAATTGGCACCCCCAGTTGTAGCCAGCTGGTCTTTCTATGAGATTTCTGTGTGAGTGAGAGGTGTGGGGCAGAAAGAGATTTTTGGAGACTACTGCTGTATACCTCAACAGCCCTGGAAGTGATGGTACTATGAACTTGGCACCATTTTACTGGTCCTGCTTTTAACAGCTGTCTGACACCAAAATTAAATTCCTCCTGTAGATATTAAAGAGGATGAAAGAAGTTCACTGGCTAAATATCTGCACAACAGGTTGCTTTTAAAGGCATGGGAAACACAGCCAGTAAAAAGCTGCAAGCCCCTTATAAATATTCTTTTCGGGATAACTGCAGAAAAGCTTGTATGAACTTTGTATAACTTGAAATTAATTCACTGATTGCCGTACAATTCTCTGTTACCTCTCACAGCAATTCCCCAGTGTTTCAGTCAAGGAAAAGTATGAAAAATAGCTGTCAAAAGATTTTATTGAAACCAAGCAAGCTTGGTTGTAGCTTAAGGAAGGGTTCCAGTAGCAGCAGCTGAAGGAAGGGCCTACTAAATGTGTCAGCATATTTTGAGGTACAACAGCTGCCAGGGCCCAGTGTGGGTGGTACACAGCACTGGCATTCCTGACGGCGATGGCAACAGCACTTCCAACTGCATACACTGGCCAGTGCTGTTGAGGAAGGGGTGTGTAAATGGTGCAGGCAATTGAACATGGGCATTAGGAGTGCTTGCAAGCTGGAGAAGAACACACAAACAGATAGGTGCATGCAGGTGTGGGGGTGGAAAGAGAGGACCCTGGAAATACATGAAAAAGTTGCAGACCACCCACTTTCCACTCCCATTTTGGCTCAGCATGAGTTTCAGAGAGACTTTTCTGAAAACGAAGTTACTTCAGAAGAAGAGGCAGGTTGGGGGGAGTGCCCTGAAAGTGACATCACAGGAAAAGGTGGAGTTTTGGTTTTGGTGGAGTTTTGGTTCAGTGTGCCCTGGAAGTGACATCACTTGGCCCTTGACCTGGAAGTGACACCACAGGAAATGTCATAATTCCTATCTCCCAGCTCCATCCAACCCCCCAATTTTAGTGGGCCACGAAGGAGAAGTGTAAAAATAACCAGGCCACAGGAAAGAAAAGTTTGGGAAACCCTGCTATAGGGTATAATGGAGAATTGATCCGTGGGTATCTGAGGCTAGGGGGGGGGGCTGTTTTTTTTTTTTTAGATAGAGGCACCACATTTGCAGCATAGCATCCCGTGCCTCTCCCCACATTATTCCCCAAGTTTCAAAAAGATTGGACCAGGGGGTACTATACTATGAGCCCCCAAAGAAGGTGCCCCATCCTTCATCATTTCCAATGGAAGGAAGGCATTTAAAATGTGTGTGTAGTACCTTTACATGTGATGGCTTATGAAGCAATTGTACTTGTGAACATATGAACATGTGAAGCTGCCTTATACTAAATCAGACCCCCCTCAGTCCATCAAAGTCAGTACTGTCTACTCAGTCTGGCAGCGGCTCTCTCCAGGGTCTCAAGCTGAGGTTTTTCATGCCTATTTGCCTGGACCCTTTTTAGTTGAAGATGCCGGGGATAGAACCTGGGACGTTCTGCTTACCAAGCAGATGCTCTACCACTGAGCCACCATCCCTACCCCAACCTTGTCACAACCTTGCTGCTGGCTCCATTACCAAAGTCTCCTGGCTCCACCTCAAAGTCCCCAGATATTTCTTGAATTGGACCTGGCAACCCTACCCCAAGTTCATCAGAGAAGAAGAAGAAGAATTGCAGATTTATACCCCCCCCCTTCTCCCTGAATCAGAGACTCAGAGCGGCTTACAATCTCCTATGTCTTCTCCCCCCACAACAGACACCCTGTGAGGTGGATGGGGCTGGAGAGGGCTCTCACAGCAGCTGCCTTTTCAAGGACAACTCTTGCGATAGCTATGGCTGACCCAAGGCCATTCCAGCAGGTGCAAGTGGAGGAGTGGGGAATCAAACCCGGTTTTCCCAGATAAGAGTCCGCACACTCAACCACTACACCAAGAGGAGACCAGAGATGCTATTTGGGCCAAGATGGAGGCCATAGATTGGAATGCTGATGTGGAAGATTCTTATTTCCTCCAGCTGTTGCTCCCCCCCCCTCCCCTTCCCATCAAGAACAGGAGAAAGTCAGCCCTGCGCAGCTGATCGGGGCTTTCCAAGAAGCGTAAGTCAAGGATTGGCCAGGGAGGGGAAAGGAATGTCTCGCGCTCGACACGTCTTATCCCAAAGCAGTTGTGTTGATGCTCTCTGCACGGCGAGGCTGAGATGGAGAGTCCGTCCATCTGGTGGCTAGAACGGGCTCCAAGACTTTTTTGGCAGCCAGACTCCCCCGCTGGGGCGTGACACCTGCCCTGCTTCACTTTGAACCGAAATAGCCTGACCTCGGGGCCCTCCCCTCGAAACCCACAAACAGCCTCGGGCATATTTATGGGTTGAGACCCATCCAAGGAGCGGACACCCTTTTAGACACAAACATTCAGGCAAGCACAAGCTGTCAGAGAAACACACACAAGCAAACCAAACAGCCCCAACAGTAGTCACACCTTTGCCATCGTCGTTGAACTTTTGTTAGCGATCTCCTGTGCAATACTTCCTCTACGCTGTGGAGTCTTGCAAGCAAAAGTTCCACTTCATGAGTTGCTGGCGTTAAAATTGGGAGCTACGGCGTGGATTAGTTTGCTCTGGGGCCATTATTCCTGAGCTAAGGCGGAAACGTGTGAGCCGAGGAGAAAAAACGATGAGCTAGCTCACACTAACTCAGCTTAGAGGAAACACTGCTCCAGCGCATTTTTTTCTTATTGTCTACCAGGTAACTTCTTACCTGGTTTATAATGATGTGGTATGGGCATGATGCTCCTAACCTCTAACCAGGGTTGGGGACTGGATGAGGGGTAGTGGAGACTGGAGCTCTCCCGGAATTACAGCTAATTGCCTGCTACAGAGGTCTCCTCTGGAGAAAATGACAGGTTTGGAAGGCAGACTTTATGGCAGGGGTGTCCAACATGGTGCCCTGGGTGCCATGGTGCCTTACACCTGGTGCCCACCAAGTGCTTCTAGAAAGTGGGCAGGACTAGGCTGGTGTATTAGTGAAGTGTGCGGACTCTTATCTGGGAGAACCAGGCCTGATTTCCCACTTCTCCGCTTGCACCTGCTGGAATGGCCTTGGGTTAGCCCTAGCTCTCACAGAGCTGTCGTTGAAACGACGAGGACAACTTTTTTTTGTTTAAAATGTAAAACTTGAATATAAGTAGCCTGCACTCAAAGCCCTGAGTCAAACGGAGATGCTTCAAGAAGTCAGTAAGAGATTTGCTTTGGGGGTATGGTGTCTGCTGTGGAGGAGGAAGGTAAAGGAGCTTGTGAGTCGCTCTGAGATTGGGAGCGGAGAGTGGGATATAAATCCAGTATCTTCTATCTTCTTCTTCTAGGTGGGGCTTTTGGCTAGCAAAGCTTCTGACTGGTTGTACAGATTAAAAAGCATCCTGCTCAACAGAATTGCTCCCTGAAATGCTGAGGAGGTACTATTAGAGTTACGTATAACCTTGATCCCTGACTTTTTGTGGTTGGCTCCACCTCCTGTGGCAGCCATTTTGTAACTGTGCCCACCACCCCGTGTCAGAATTCCAAAAGTGCTTGCAAACTCAAAAAAGGTTGGGGGCTTCTTCTCAGCTCTCTCCTCAAATTCGACCCTCCCCAGGGTCCTCTCTCACATCTCCAGGAATTTCTAAAGCTGACGATGGCAACGTATCTTCTCTCGGCAATCTGAACTCCCGCTGCCTTTCCTTTCATAGTCTTGACTGTGGTTATTTCAGCCTGGGGTTCCCAACTCTTTTGAGCCTGGGGGCACATCTCGAATTCTGTCACGGTGGCGTCAGCAACAAAATGGCGGCCAAAGGAGGTGGAGCCAGACACAAAATGATTGCCACAGCTTAAGTTCAGTCACACGGTACAGATCCCTGTCCTGTGGTGGCAGCTGCTGGCAAAGCACCATTTATTTTTTAAAAAAATCTGCACAGTCAATCAAATCTCCAATAGCCAATCAGAAACTTTACTGGGCAAAAGCCATACCTGGCGCTGCCCATTCCTAAAAACACCGGGCAGGCGCCAGAAAAGATGTTGGTGGGTGCCCATGGAAACCACACGGGACTCTCATTCTAGGTTATCCTCAGCAAGGAGTTGAAAACAGGGGTGGAAGTCAGTTTGCAAGCCCCTGGTTAAGAGGGAACCCTGCTGCAGCACAAGGCATTTCTTTATTTAGAACCTGTTTATGCCACTCCCCAGAGACTGGCTCAGGGCAATGGACAATTAAATGAAAACAATTAAAAATGCAGATCGAAACAATAAGTCATAAAACAGTTCAATAAAGCTAAACGCCCTGGCAATAAAACTATCCCAGTGTACACAGTCGTAAACCAAACGGCCAATAAAATCCACAGTGTCTCAAACATCCGAAAACAGTCATAGAAGCAAAAAAGGCTGGCCGTAAATACATCAGGCAGGCACGGATACAGGTAGAAGACCATAAAAAGTCATAAATCAAAAGCCAGGAGGAAACTCCCATGAAAATCTGGATAAACAGAAATGGTTTAGCTGGGAGACCAAACGCTAATCTGGGGAGGGATCTGTTGGGCCTTAAGGGGGAAAGGTCTTCCAAGGACAGAGTGCCACCACTGAAAAAGCCCTATAAGACATGGTGAGAATTGGTGCAGCCTTCACTTTTAACTAGATATTTTGTGGGGGAGCTCCCATGCAAACAGGAAAGGGGCGCATGATGTCACAGCACAGGCCTCCCCTGTGGCTCAGTGGCAGAACTTCCGCTTGGAGCGCAAAAGATCCCAGGTTCAGTCCCCAGCATCTCCAACTAGAAGTGTCAAGTGATAGGTGAAAGACCTCTGCCAGAGACCCCAGGGAGATGCTGCCAGTCTGAGTAGATGATACTGACCCTGAAGGACCAAGGGTCAGTGTAGGGCAGTTTCCTAAGTTCATATGTCCCTCTTGGTTAAGGACATCTGCCCCACTGGTGGACCTCCTGATGCACCTGGATTTTTGGCCACTGTGTGACAGAATGTTGGACTGGGTGGGTCACTGGACTGATCCAACATGGCTTCTCTTATGTTCTTACGTCTTACTTGCAAAGGGAAGCATCTCCAGACTGGCACATTTTCTCCAGTGCTCAGCTCACTGGCAGAAGATTCTTTTTGCAGAGACAATGTTGTGGTTTCCATTCTCAGGGTCCCCAATTTTAAAAATAAAGTCAAGAAATAGGGCCGGGGGGGGGGGAATCCTTTGCTCAAAAATTTGCTCAGCCGGTGCCAGTCGAGCAGAAGGTGTGGGCTAAAGGACCTACCAGCTCTAGTCAGGGCTTTTTTTGTAGCAGGAACTCCTTTGCATATTAGGCCACACTCCCCTGATGTAGCCAATAAGAATATAAGAGAAGCCATGTTGGATCAGACCAATGGCCCATCCAGTCCAACACTCTGTGTCACATAAGAACATAAGAGAAGCCCTGTTGGATCAGACCAATGGCCCCTCCAGTCCAACATTCTGTGTCACATAAGAACATAAGAGAAGCCCTGTTGGATCAGGCCAGTGGCCCATCCAGTCCAACACTCTGTGTCACATAAGAACATAAGAGAAGCCCTGTTGGATCAGGCCAATGGCCCCTCCAGTTCAACATTCTGTGTCACATAAGAACATAAGAGAAGCCCTGTTGGATCAGGCCAATGGCCCATCCAGTCCAACACTCTGTGTCACATAAGAACATAAGAGAAGCCCTGTTGGATCAGGCCAATGGCCCATCCAGTCCAACACTATGTGTCACATAAGAACATAAGAGAAGCCATGTTGGATCAGGCCAATGGCCCATCCAGTCCAACACTCTGTGTCACATAAGAACATAAGAGAAGCCCTGTTGGATCAGGCCAATGGCCCATCCAGTCCAACACTGTGTGTCACATAAGAGAAGCCCTGCTGGATCAGGCCAATGGCCCCTCCAGTCCAACACTCTGTGTCACATAAGAAAATAAGAGAAGCCATGTTGGATCAGGCCAATGGCCCATCCAGTCCAACACTCTGTGTCACATAAGAACATAAGAGAAGCCATGCTGGATCAGGTCAATGGCCCATCCAGTCCAATACTCTGTGTCACACAGTGGCCAGTATATGTGTGTACACACACATACACACATACATATACACGCACACACACACACACACATATATACTGTTGCTAATAGCCACTGATGGACATCTGCTCCATTTTTTTATCCAATCCCCTCTTGAAGCTGTCTATGCTTGTAGCTGCCACCACCTCCTGTGGCAGTGAATTCCATGTGTTAATCACCCTTTGGGTGAAGAAGCCAATCCTCCTGGAGCTTCCAGGGCTCTCAGTACAGGGCCTACTGTAAGCTCCAGGAGGATTGGCTACATCAGGGGGTGTGTGGTCTAATATGCAAAGGAGTTCCTGCAAAAAAACAAAACAAAAACCCGGCTCTACTAGTTACAGTATCGGATGAGAATCTGGAAGATCCAGGTTCGAATCTCTATTCTGTCATGGAAGCTTGCCAAGTGACCTGGGGCTTGCCACGTATTCGCAGCCTAACCTACCTCACAAGGGTTGTTGTTAGGCTAAAACACAGGAGGGGAGAAAGACGTATGCCCCTCCGGGTCCCCATGATGGTGAAAGGCGAGGTGTAAATACATTGAAACCGTACCCTGAACCCTCAGAGCCTACGGCCACTTGGCATGTTCATTCAGGATGACTTCTTATCTTTCGGCTGCAACGCTTAAAAGGAACGCAGAAAGCCTTTGCCAGCATTTGTGCGGTGCCGGATTGCCTACGATTCCGCTAACTCTGCAGCCTGCGAGAGTTTTTGTGTGACACAATGCGTAGGGGGGGGGGGGGGGGAGGACGAAAGGCTCTCCCGGTGATATTGCTGAGCTGCACCCCTTTTGTGCGAGCACAACCCCTCAAGGATGTGATGAAACCCCATCACCGCCACGATTCACAGAGAACAGGCGGGTCCGACAGCGGGGAAGGGCTACGCGGGACTTGAACCCGCTCCAGCAACTTCTGGCAGCTGGCCCCTCCTCTGCACCCCTCAGGCAGAGATGTTCACACACATACAAATACAGGAAGACATTGTCGTACCTCCAGGTTGACAGCAACCTGGCTACATCTGTTCCTCTCTGCATATTTCTGAAGCAGGTGGAAAGCCAGAGGGTGCCTTGTTGCACCTATCCCAAGGCATGTAAACATTCCAACCTGAGCAATTAGCTGTCAGGGGGGCTTAAAGAGGCTGACCAAAGAAAGGCCAGAGTGCCACCAGCAATGGCTGTAGCCCACTGGTTCCCAACCTTTTCGTACAACCTATCCAGGCCTGGTCCCAAGGTTTTTGGGCGCCCCAGGCAAACTTTGACCTTTTGTACCCATCCAGTTCAGTATTTTGTTTTCTACAGTGGTTAACCAGCTGTTTTCAAGGAAACAACAGACACTGAACAAAGGGTGGATTTTCTCCCAGCACGAACTCCGAGCAAGCAGCGTTCAGACATACACAGCCTTTGCCAATAGAAGTTAAAGGTAAGAACAGGGGTGGCCAAACTTGCTTAACGTAAGAGCCATATAGAATAAATGTCAGGTGTTTGAGAGCTGCAAGACATGGATGTCAGATGTTGGAGGGAGGGAGGGAAGGAAGGAAGGAAAAAAGGAAAATAGATGGAGAGGAAGAGGTGGAAAGCAACTTTAAACGCATTCTCTAAGCAGTCATCTGGCTTGCCTTGGAGAAATGATTTAAAGAGACAAATGCCTTCTCCAAGCTGGCCACGAACCACACAATAGGTATGGCTCCCCAGCCCCAGTTTGGCCCCCCCTGCTCAAGAAAGAGGCAGGCTTTCGAAAACAACCTCTGCACATTCCGGGTAGAAAAATAATTTGAACAGAGACTCTTCTGAGTCCAACATAACCAGCTGCAGAGGAGTCTGCACACTGCACCTCTGTATGATACCTTGCTCTGTGAGCTCCTCCTTCCATATGGTAGTTGCCTGGGAGTGGATAATGCTGTTGTGATCTTGTATTGCATTCCTGAGACCCAGATGCAACAGGGCAGCGACGTAAGGAGTATGTGGTCTTTTCTGGGTAATTAGCTCCTACTTAGGTGCTTGGAAAGAGCCCCGCGGCGCAGAGTGTTAAAGCTGCAGTACTGCAGTCCTAAGCTCTGCTCACGACCTGAGTTCGATCCCCGGCGGAAGCTGGGTTTTCAGGTAGCCGGCTCAAGGTTGACTCAGCCTTCCATCCTTCCGAGGTCGGTCAAATGAGCACCCAGTTTGCTGGGGGCGGGGGGAAGTGTAAAAGACTGGGGAAGGCAAGGGCAAACCATCCTATAAAAAGTCTTCCGTGAAAATGTTGTCAAAGCAACGTCAGCCCAGTGTTGGAAACAACTGGTGCTTGCACAGGGGACCTTTCCTTCCCAAGGTGCTCGGTAAGTAACCCCATGCCTCTGTTTTTAATTCAGAAGAAACCGTGCCTTGGATTTCAGGGGTTCACATCAGTCTAAGGAGCCTTACCTTAAGACCTCTGAATCACAACACCTATTGCATCAATGCAGAAAGGGCTCATCTTTGAGCGGTGTCATCTCAGAAGGAAAAACAACATGGAAACAAAACAAAACAAAAAAGGCCACATGTTGCGGTGAGCTGGGCTTTCCCTGAGTTTCTTCTCCCTGCCAAGCGTCGACCCAACCCAGACTGGCTAAAACCCGGTCTGCACCCACTGCGAACGGTGGTCTGTTGCAAGGGCTCCTCTTGCAAAACCAAGGCCTTGCCTACTTGAACGCCGGCCAAGGGTGGGAGCTCGAAAAACAAAACGAAACTGAAATAATTCAGCCCAGAAAAACTGCACACAAGCGACTCGCCCGAGTCCCTTGTTACCCCACAAGACACTTGGCAAGGGCACACGTATAGTTAGGCAAAAACCCAGAGCAAACCCTGCAACGCATGTTGGGCTAACACGTTGGGGTCCCCTTCCTCAATAAAGGAGAGGAGCCAGAATTCGGGGTATTTCTTTAACCACACTTGTTTGGAAAACTGGGGCTTTCTTCTCCAGTCAGCTACGAAGATCGTTTCTTTTTTTTAGGTTCGGGTTCCAGATGAGACGCAAACAATATCTGGGTATTCTTCCTGCACGGGGGGTCCCTGCCAACTTTCCAGCCAATGCATCAGCAATTTTAAACCAAAGCAGTACCTTTTTTCAAATTCTCCAGGTTTTTCTTGGCCAGAGAACAAGAGAAAGAGCGAGAGAGAAAGAGTGGCAGAGACGGCTAACCCTGGAGATAAACTGAAGCTATCACATCCTTTTGTCCAGCAACCCTGCAATTTCGTTTGAGGCAGCAATCAGGTTTGCCGGGCAAACGCTGTGCTTTTTGGAACCTCGGCGGCCCACTACCATCCTTCTTCTTTAAGTGCTTACAGATGGGAGCGAAAACTACAAGCGCCTGAACTTCGGATGAGGTGGCACCTCTCATTTTTAAGCAGCTGGGGTTTTTTTTCCTCCAAAGGCGCTTTTGATTTATGGAGGCATTATCCCTTAGGCTGAAGAGTCTAATGCAATCCCACGGCGATTTTTTTTTTTTTTTTTTTAGGTGGCTGCTAAGGGGGAAAAAGCGAGATAGGAAAAACTGGAGAAGCGGTGACGGAGACCAGAAAGCAGAATTCAGGTTGAGAAAGAGGTCAATGGCCACATTACCTGGCTGGTGCCTATTATTTGACTAAAATCCAATCCAAGAAATTTCACTCTGAATTCACTTGCAGCTAAGGCAGGCCCGAATCACAGGTGGCCTTGTTTTTACCTCATGTGGTGTTTCCATTGGTGATTGTACCCAACTGCCTGCTATTTCTAGAGGCCTGCCTGACAGTACAATCCCAATAACACTTTCCTGAGAGTAAGCCCTATTGAGTAGACCTGAGTAGGATTCTGAATCAACCTGCTTAGTATCATTTCCTCATAAAAGCATCCTTGGCCTGCATATCATCCAGAAGGGCCTAATTCGATCCAGGCCTCAGGGACTGAGTTCAGTGCCAGGAAATGCTGCCTCCGACGAGGCAAAATTAAAGTTATCAGCCAGCGATGTATTCTGACAGAACGGAAAAGAAAAAGGGATAAAGATGAGCTCAGTTTAAAAACCAAGCAAAACACAGGATTTAACCGCAAGGAAATCAAAAGATGAAGAACAGAGGCCGAGGGGGGGGGGGCGGGGAGGGGGGAGAGTGCAGCCATTTAAATAAAGAAAGAATGTTTTGAACTGTAAACCATGAAGAAGAAAAATGAAGGAGGGGAACCAGACGGTCATACGCATTAGTCGAAAACACAAGACGAATGGCAGGATGAACACTGAAATAAGAGGTTTAAAAGACCAGGCAAAAAAAAAATACAATAATGTGGGGCCTTATACATTGTATTCTCTTTTGTGTGTTGGACTGGAGGGGCCATTGGCCTGATCCAACATGGCTTCTCTTATGTTCTTATGTGACACAGTCTTGAACTGGATGGGCCACTGGCCTGATCCAACATGGCTTCTCTTATGTTCTTATGTGACACAGAGTGTTGGACTGGATGGGCCACTGGCCTGATCCAACATGGCTTCTCTTATGTTCTTATGTGACACAGCGTGTTGGACTGGATGGGCCACTGGCCTGATCCAACAGGGCTTCTCTTATGTTCTTATGTGACACAGAGTGTTGGACTGGAGGGGCCACTGGCCTGATCCAACATGGCTTCTCTATGTTCTTATGTGACACAGAGTGTTGGACTGGATGGGCCATTGGCCTGATCCAACAGGGCTTCTCTTATGTTCTTCTGTGACAGAGTGTTGGACTGTATGGGCCACTGGCCTGATCCAACAGGGCTTCTCTTATGTTCTTATGTTTTTAACCTCAAGGCCAGTATTGTCTACTCAGACTGAAAGCGGCCCTCCAAGGTCTGTGGTCTTTCATGACACCTCCTGCCTGATCCTTTTGACTGGAGATGCCAGGGATTGAACCTGGGACCTTCTGCGTGCCAAACAGATGCTGAGACACACGCCGTTCCCAAAAATAACCCAGCTTCCCCAGCAAGTAAATCCTGTGTGCTATGGGGAAATGTTCCTTTGGACAAAAAGCGTGTGGAAAGGACAGTTGTCATTTGGCAAAGCGCATTTGGTCAGGACCCGGTCATGACTTGGCCTCCCAACTTGCCACAGCACAGAAAAGCCAAAGGGTTGTGAACTATTTTGCATTTGGCATGGTGATGTGTTTGAATAATCGCTCTCTTTTCTCTTGTTTTCTTTTTGTCGTTTGTTCTGGTTTTGCATATAAAAATTTTAATAAAATTTAAATTTTAAAAGAAAAGCCAAAGGAGACCCAGAGAACCTTTCTTTTTGGTCAAGTGAAAGACTACGGTCAGGGCCTCAGGTGCCTCAGAGCCAGCGCAACACCCCTGTGGGGCAGCCAGCAGACAGAGGACAAGGGAGAAGAATCTAGATTCCAGGAAACACCTTTCCGCAAGCCACAGAAGGCGTTTTAGACGTGCCAGGGCCTTCTTGGGATTTCTATCCCCTTAGAAAATATGGCTTCCCTTGGGAAAAAAGGTAAAGGTAAAGGTAGTCCCCTGTGCAAGCACCAGTTGTTTCTGGTGTGATGTTGTATCATAACATCTTAATGGCAGACTTTTTAAAGGGGTAGATTGCCACTGCCTTCCCCAGTCATCTACACTTTGACCCCCTCAAGCTGGGTACTCATTTTACCAACCTCGGAAGGATGGAAGGCTGAGTCAACCTCGAGCCAGCTACCTGAACCCAACTTCTGCAGGGATCGAACTCAGGTCGTGAGCAGAGCTTGGACTGCAATACTTCAGCTTTACCACTCTGCACCACGGGGCTCAATTGCTTCACACAAAAATGGCCAGCTGATTCTACCTTCCTGCACCACGAGGCTCTTGGAAAGTCTTGGAAAGGAGTCCTGCAAATTCATAGGCATATTTTTTTTAAAGTTGTTTTACACCACTTGAGGATCCTGTTTTAATGAATTTCCCTTCAGGGTACATTTTTATTGCTCTTTTATAGTCGCCTTTCCGTTTTCGATGATGTGTGTCAAGTCACCCTGAGGGCGATTCACGGCGAGATATAAATCTCAGCTAAATAATAAAAAAGCACATTTGCAGCTTGCACAGATGGGCCGCAAGTCCTTAGACGAACCGCGGAGGCGTCCGATCTGATTACTCTGAAGAACTTTGAATTTAGCCTGCCACGGGCCAAACTATGTTGGACGGAACAAAGTTTGAGCCCAGCGTCACCTTTAAGACCAACCCAGTTTTAGTCGAGGTTGACGTTTTCGTGTGCATGCACACTTCTGCAGAGACACTGAAACAGAAATAAATTCAGGTGGGTGGCAGCGTTCCCGCTAAGCTGAGCTACTGTGAGCTAGCTCACGTTTTTTTAGAAATAGATTCAGGTGGGTTGGGTAGCTGTGTTGGTTCGAAGCAGCAGAACAAAGTTTCGGGCCCAGTGGCGCCTTTAAGACCAACAAAGTTTTAGTTAAGGTATAAGTTTTCACGTGCATGCACATTTCTTCAGATACACTGGAATGGAAGTTGGCAGTCCATACATATAGGTAAATTAGCATACAGGTGTTTAACAGATGCTGTACGCCAATTTGCTGCTCACTGTCAACCTCTACGAAAGCTTATATGCAGAATAAAACTGTGTTGGTCTTAAAGGGGTCACTGGACTTAAACTTTATTCCGATGATTCAGACCAACATGGCTGCCCGCCTGAATCTATGATGGACACAATCTCTTGTAAGCAGGAGTAGAATTCTAGCAGGAGCTCCTTTGCATATTAGGCCACACACCCCTGCTGTAGCCAATCCTCCAAGAGCTCCTTTTTTGTAAGCTCTTGGAGGATTGGCTATATCAGGGGGTGCGGCCTAATATGCAAAGGAGCTTCTGCTAGAATTCCACTCCTGCTTGTAAGCAAAAGAAACCTAACCATACACCTGGTGATCTCAGGAGCAGACGAGATAGCGAAGCATAAGCGAAAATGAGAATGTTAACAGTCTGCTTAAAGAAAAGACAGAAGATAAGTGCACACCACAGTCTTCGGCCTCCATCATTTGGTTGGATTGTCATCTTCCAGACAGGGCCTAGAGATCTCCTGGAATTACAGCTGGTTTCCAGATGACAGGCATCAATTTCCTCCGGAGAAAATGGCTGCTTTGGAGGGTGGACTAGATACGATGTTATTACACCTTTCTGAAGTCCCTCTCCTCCCCAAACCCAACCTCCTTAAGGCTTCAGCTGCCAATCTCCAGGAATTTCCCAACCCAGAGCTGGCAACCCTACCATCTAGTCATCTGATGAGTATGACTACCAGCGTTCCCTCTAAGATGAGTTAACGTGAGCTAGCTCACAGATTTTTAGCTTCCAGCGCATACATTTTTGTCTCAGCTCAGGAAAGATGGCCCCAGAGCACAACAATTCATGCAGCGGCTCACAACTTTAATGCCAGTAACTCACAAAGTGGAATTTTTGCTCACAAGACTCTGCAGCTTAGAGGGTGATGACTACACAAAAAAAGGACAGCGCAACCCCTCCTCCTCATGACCAGAAACATTTGGAAAGCAACATTACTGATCACATGTGTATTCCATGTCCTCTGTGCAGTCGCCTCTGGAGACAACTAGGTGACTGTGCTGGTGTGTGTGTGTGTGTGTGTGAGTTCTCATAATGTTAGGTTTGCCCAGCAACCAGCAGAAAACTGGGGGTATGGGCAGAGTGACTGTGAGCTGTATTCATGTCACTTCTGGGAAAGTCTAGAACTGATGTCATGGTTCTCTAGGAATAGGCTGAAACTCTGTGGTAAACCCATGAAGCTTTTGGTGATTCCTAGAGAGGACGGACGTAATTTCTGAGAGAAAGTTCCTGGAAATGATGCCTGAAAAAGTTCCTGCTTCCCTCAGAGTGACATCATGTTGTCAATTGTTTTTTTTTTTTAATTTATTTTTCTCCTTCTACAGCTTACAGAGATGATGGGAAACACCAGCTGAAACACCACAGATGGGAGTGCGAGTGCTGGCAACGCTGCCTTGAGTCTACTCCCTCTCATTGCCCTGACAAGGTTAGCCCAGGCTAGCCTGATCTCATCAGATCTCAGACGCTAAGCAGGGTTGGCCCTTGCTAGTATTGAGATGGGAGACCTCCAAGGAATACCAGGGGTGGGATGCAGAGGCAGGCAATGGCAAACCACATCGGAATGTCCCTTGCCTTAAAAACAAGTCTAGCTCGCCAGCTACTAGTCCATAACGCTGAGAGAGTTAGAACTTTTGGCGACCAGACAATTTTAGGATCTCCCAGCTATACTGCACACAAAGCCATATGATAATTAATTATTTCCTCTCATTGCATGATCAGTCAATGCACACAGCCGTCGACTGTAACGAGCCACAGATGGCACATCTTGATTATACATAATGCTGAAGAAACTGCTAGTCACTCTTATGAAACGATAACCTTGAACACACCTCTGAATGGAGAGACAGAATGGCCAATCGAACGTGTTTTGTTATTGGAAGAGAAGGACTTTCTGTTGAAAAAATACAGGTCATAGCGATTCCCTCTCCAGAAAGAAAGAAAGAGAGACAGAGAGAAAGAGGAAGGAAGGAAGGAAGGGAGGGAGGGAGGGAGGGAGGAAGGAAGGAAGGAAGGAAGGAAGGAAGGAAGGAAGGAAGGAAGGAAGGAAGGAAGGAAGGAAGGAAGGAAGGAAGGAAGGAAGGAAGGAAGGAAGGAAGGAAGGAAGGAAGGAAGGAAGGAAGGAAGATCGATAACCGGAGGAGCAGGAAAAATCTGTCATGTCTTCCAAGGACAGGACAGCTGTGTCTGGCCAATAAAACAATGTATAAAAAAGGATAGATAAGAGCACACCACTGGATCAGGCTTTGCTCTCTGAAGTTCTAAAACTTCACTGTAACCTTACCCTCCCAACTTTCAAACAGCCTTCATGCTTGCTTCATTTTTATCTTTCCTGCCTGGCCTCTACAGCTTTGCTCCACATTGATTGCATTATCGGACTCTTGCTTTGCTTCTTTTCAACCGTATCATCATTTTACGTATTTCATTTAGGAATTCCCCCAGGAAGAAGGCAGCTATGCAGCCCGCTATACAAAATGAGATAGAGATCTAGAGCAGGCCTTGCTCAACCCTCTTTGGACCTAGGAACCAGCCTGAAAATTAAGGCGCCCGTACTCCTCCATATCAAATACTCCCCCTCCTTTCATAATGAACAAGTTTAATAGTGCTTCTAACAGGGCTTTTTTGGGTAGGAAATGCCCAGCAGGAACTCATTTGAATATCAGGCCACACCCCAATGGCACTATTGGTTCACACAGGGCTTTTTTGGTAGGAAAAAAGCCCAGCATGAACTCATTTGCATATTAGGCCACACCCCCTGATGCTGAGCTAGCCAGAACTGCGTTCCTGCTCAAAAAAAAATAAATCCTGGCTTCTAATATAAATGGGGTTGCCAACTGTCCTGGGGGGAAATTTCCTGTCTCTTTAATAGACGTTGACTGGATTATTTATCAAATAATGTTATTTACTTTCACACCAGAAACAGCTTCAAACAGTCCATTTCCGCTCCTTAAGCCTATGTTAAAGGGACAAGGTACTTTTCTCCACACCAATTTTGTTTTTATGCCATGCGGTGGCAGCAGACTTACGGTGACTTCACAGGGTTTTCAAGACAGGAGACAAACAGAGGTCCTTGGCCATGGCCTGTCTCTGTCTAGCAAATGTGGACGTCTATGGTGGTCTCCTTCCAAGGACTAACCAAGGCTAGGGGTGCCAATCCTCAGGAGGGGGCGGGGTTTGGAGGCCCTCCCCCCACTTCAGGATTATCAGAAAGCGGGAGGAGGGGAGGGAAATGTCTGCTGGGAACTCTCATTATTCCCTATGGAGACTTATTCCCATAGGAAATAATAGAGAATTGATCTGCGGATATCTGGGGCTCTGGAGTACAATTGTGCTTGCTCCAGGCTCCACCCACAAAGTCTCCTGGCTCCACCCACAAAGTCTCCTGGCTCCACTCAATGGACGGTGGCTCAGTGGTAGAGCATCTGCTTGGGAAGCAGAAGGTCCCAGGTTCAATCCCTGGCATCTCCAAAAAAGGGTCCAGGCAAATAGGTGTGAAAAACCTCAGCTTGAGACCCTGGAGAGCCGCTGCCAGTCTGAGAAGACAATACTGACTTTGATGGACCGAGGGTCTGATTCAGTATAAGGCAGCTTCATATGTTCACATGTTCACTCAAAAGTCCCCAGATATTTCTTGAATTGGATTTGGCAACCCCAACCAGGGCTGACCCTTATTAGCTTCTGAGATCTGACCAAGTCAGGCTAGCCTAGGTCATGCAGGTCTTGCACCACCAGCTAGCAACCATAAAGCCAGCATATGAGACCCTACTCTAAGAGTTAAGAACATCAGGTAGTTGTGAAGAGCAGGGCCTTTACTGTACTTGCCCCAAGGGTAACTGTAAATGCCTTCCTGAATAAAGTGCTCCGTTGCTTCTTCCTCATCTTCCTTCAAACGGAGCGCAAAATGTTTTGTGCAGGTGAGAATGTCTTCCTAAAGAGGCACAGCCCAGGGAAATCTTGGGAAAGCTTTTGTACAACCTCTCAGTTCCCCACCTCCATAGGAACAAAGCCCATACCTGTTCATGGAATGAACACACATTCTTCTCCAGTTCCCTCCCCTCCCCCCCTCTATGTTCTCTCCCTTCTCTTTCAGACTGTAAGTGCCTTGTGGTACACACTTTGCCTTCTGTGCTCTGCAAAGCATCCTGCACTTTGACTACTCTGCATAGTAATAATAATAATAAAAAACACCATTTGATTCAGCTGTAATGTAAGCAAACGGGGCCTAAGCTAATGGGTTCCAGTGGGACAGCCGCGTTAAGTTTGTGGCAACGAGAACAGGAACCCAACGGCGCCTAAAAAAACATGCATTGGAATAATTCTGCATGTTTTTTTTTTGCAGATTCAAGCCTTTTTTTGTTGCAGTGAATGTTGTATCAGGCAGGCTGACTGCTACAAATCCAGAATGGAAGTAAAATACACAAGAATTATACAAGAATAGCAAAACACACATTATTCTAGCGGGCAGCCGCGCTGGTCTGAAGCAACAGCACTGAAGTCTGAGTCCAGTGGCACCTTTAAGACCAACAAAGTGTAATAGTGTGGGTATACGCTTTCGTGGGCATGTGCACTTTTTCCACTGAAGAAGTGTGCATGCACATGAACGCTTATAGCCCAAGTCACACTTTGTTGGTCTTAACGTTGCCACTGGACTTCAAGGATTATTCCTTGAAGAGAGCCAGTTCGGTGTAGTGGTTAAGTGTGCGGACTCTTATCTGGGAGAACCGGGTTTGATTCCCTCACTTGCACCTGCTGGAATGGCTTTGGGTCAGCCGGAGGTCTCACAGAGCTGTCCTTGAAAGGGCAGCTGCTGGGAGAGCCCTCTCAGCCCCACCCACCTCACAGGGTGTCTGTTGTGGGGGAGGGAGATAAAGGAGACTGTGAGCCGCTTTGAGACTCTTGAGCGGAGGGCGGAATATAAATCCAATGTCGTCGTCTTCTTTTTCAACTGAAGCATGGAGTATTTTGGGGGGACGAGGGGAACAGATTTAACAAACAGGAGCCGCCCATTTCAGTTATTCAGCAAATCTGGATCTAGGGCTGACAAGCCCCCGGTCCAGGAGGGGATTCCCCCAGCCAGGAGGTTCCCAACCTGCCAGCCCACATTGGGTGTGGCCTAAGGTATGTTGGCAGCACCACTCGAGCCCTTAGAGTACGTATTCTGGAACACAGGAGCAGACTTGGGAGCCATGTGATTGAAGCTCCTATGGTCAGCCGTTTTATGCAAGAGAATCATGACTGTGAAGATTTTTGTTTTTTTCACCTTATACAAATATGAACAGATCCTGCTGCAAAAAGAGGCATGCTGGATACACCAGTTGAATTGCATTTCTCCATATGGACTGAATATGACCAATGATTTGACATGCTTCTTATGAATGGCCTTCTTTATAATATTATGAGTGCTGCGCATAATTTGCCTGTGTGATAACGTGTTTTTGTATCAATTATGGGATTTGACATTCTTTTTAGGGAATATTTTGTACGCTGTATCTGCTGTGATATAGGTTGTGGCGTTTGTGTCTTTCAGCATGTTGCATTAGAAATGTGTTACTTTACCTTTAAGGGGTTTGTGTAATGGCAGCTGTAAATGAGATGTTTGCCTTTTTAAACGTGTCAGTTGCATCATTAGGGTGCACAAGAAGCCACATACTGAGCTGTAGCCGAGGTGAAATTGCTGCTGGAGACGCTCTGCATCCCTCTTTTTTGAAAATTGTGTAAAGAATCTATATAATTGAATCATTATGTAAGCATGATATATTTTTTCACTGGAAGAGGGTTGGTGGTGTCTGAATGTCCTTCTGATATTTTTGTATAATATTTTCTTTTGTTAGTGGTCCCTGGTCTGATGAAGACTGGAAAGAAACAAGTACTTAATTGATTGGCTTGTCGCCACACGACTTTGGGACTTGAATATACATGTTTTGGACATTTGGACTCATTTCTATATACTTCTTAGTAAATTGGTCCAATAGCTTGCATTTTTTGTTGTGTTATCCATTATAGTGACCTCTCTCAGACTGTATTCTATTCTGGCCCACATTGGGCCGGCATGGGGAACCTTACCCTGCGTCGCTGGTGCAATGACGTCACCCGGAAGTGACATCATCAAAATGGTGGAGCACACGCGGGGCTGCTCTAGGAGGTTCTGGGAAAAATCTATGGTTTTCCCGGACGCTCTAGCCATTTGGGAGGTAAAACTCTATGGCACAACAGGTACCATAGAGTTTTAACCTCCCAAATGGCTACAGCGTCTGGGAAAACCAGAGAGTTTTACTGGAAATGCCTAGAACGCCCCCGTGTACGTGCCACCATTTTGATGACGTCCCGCCGAGACTTAAAGAGGACTTGGCAACCCTATCTGGATCAGTACCCTTTGTATATAATTAGTACAGCAAGCCTGAACATAAAACTACTCATTTGCTCCAGCTGGCAACTCCTGGAGAGGAAATGGGGAGTCTTTTGAGAACTGTGACTGGCCCAAGGTCACCCAGCAGGTGCATGTTGAGGAGTGGGGAATGAAACCTGGTTCTTGCAGATTAGACCTCACAACACCATACTGGCTTATCGTTACACCAAGCGGGTTCTCATCACTGCATGAGCATAGAACAGGGGTCACTGGGTGTGTGTGCATAGGGGAAGGTATTTGTGAACATAAGAACATAAGAGAAGCCATGTTGGATCAGGCCAACGGCCCATCCAGTCCAACACTCTGTGTCACACAGTGGCAAAAAATTTTATATACACACATACACTGTGGCTAATAGCCACCGATGGACCTGTGCTCCATATTTCTATCTAAACCCCTCTTGAAGGTGGCCATACTTGTGGCCGCCACCACCTCCTGTGGCAGTGAATTCCACATGTTAATCACCCTTTGGGTGAAGAAGTACTTCCTTTTATCCGTTTTAACCTGTCTGCTCAGCAATTTCATCGAATGCCCACGAGTTCTTGTATTGTGAGAAAGGGAGAAAAGTACTTCTTTCTCTACTTTCTCCATCCCATGCATGATCTTGTAAACCTCTATCATGTCACCCCGCAGTCGACGTTTCTCCAAGCTAAAGAGCCCCAAGCGTTTCAACCTTCATAGGGAAAGTGCTCCAGCCCTTTAATCATTCTAGTTGCCCTTCTCTGGACTTTCTCCAATGCTATAATATCCTTTTTGAGGTGCGGCGACCAGAACTGCACACAGTACTCCAAATGAGACCACACCATCGATTTATACAGGAGCATTATGATACTGGCTGATTTGTTTTCAATCCCCTTCCTAATAATTTCCAGCATGAACTGCCTGCATTGTGCAGGGGGTTGGAATAGATGACCCTGGAGGTCCCTTCCAAGTCTCTGATTCTATGCACATTCTGTGCCTACACAGAACCTTGCCCCATCATCACCGACCCTTCCCTCCGCTCTGCGGATCTTGTATACTGAATGAAGGCCGCAAATCCTATAAACAGAGGCTGCATTATGCGTGCACTTAAAGCAGGCTTAACATTAACAAAACTGGTTTTAAGTGCTGGGAAGACTCTAAGAATTTGTTTGGGATTGGATGTAACAGGTAAGGAAGACAGGTGGCCAGGATCTGTGTTCTCTCTTTGCAAAAAAAAAAAAAAGCCACAAAACCTCTACCAACAGAAGCTGTAGAGTGGGCAATGGGGAATAAATTACTCCATTTCTCTGTCATTGGCAGCATCTACCCCCTGGCAAAAAAACCCCAGACGAGATGGCCCCACTGGCTTGGTGGTGATGCTGTCCGCCAGTTTGGAACGCTCATTAGATAGTCAGCATGAGGGTCAGGAGGAGACACTGGGATTTTCCGAGAGCTTATTCTCTTCTTAGAATATGCCACCAACACCCAGTGGCCTGTGGGGGTGTATGCCTGATAAAACAATGCAGAATGAATAATTAACTCACAAAAGGGCAGAGAGATTCATATGGGAGGGAAAGGGGGGGGGGGCGGGGAGCTGCAGAGATCAAACACTTTCCACTTTAGCCGAAGCCGGATTTTAAAAAGTTTTGCAGAGTTCCCTTAAAAAGTCGATAAAGCCAGATTCAGATGGATGAGGGAACGCAGGGTATTCCGAAAGGTAATCGATCTCGCCTGTTCACACCTGACCTCAAATACAGTTGGAGCTTGGATCTCTACACTAGGATGGCCAAAGGAGGGTTGGGAAATCCTTGGACGGGCAGGGTCTGGGGAGATGAAGAACCTCAACCAGTGTATAATGCTATACAGTCCACCCTCTAAAGCTGCCATTTTCACTAGGAGAAGAGGAGGAGAAGAAGGTGATGTTGGATTTATATCCTGCCCTATACTCTGAATCTCAGAGTGGTCACAATCTCCTTTCATTTCACCTGATAATTCCCTAGCTGCTTTGTTATGCACAAAGAG
Source organism: Heteronotia binoei (assembly GCF_032191835.1). Lineage (NCBI taxonomy): Eukaryota > Metazoa > Chordata > Lepidosauria > Squamata > Gekkonidae > Heteronotia > Heteronotia binoei. The sequence goes on along the minus strand of NC_083228.1, from coordinate 133,975,688 downwards.
ATAACTGTTAGTGTGCCAGGAGGTCTCTAGCATAAATAATTATAGGGTTCTTGTGAGTTCAAAGGACCCGCCTACAGAAGAGGGAGACTGCTGCACCCCACTATGAGTCACTGTTCTAGCCTTACCTCCTTCTAAAATTACCCACATGTGTCTCAACTGTGCTTTCGGCATCTGGTTGCTCCAGACACCAATACCTATCAGAATCACATGCCCTCAAAAGAGGACAGCTACTGAGTCTCTGCATGATTCGCTGCTCTATGCTTGCTTCTTTACAATCTGTAAGAACAGTGACTGAAGCAAAGAGACACAGGATGGGCTCCAGTAATAATCACAATTCTCCCTCGTCCGTACTTGAGAAGAGGAAACCTTTTCAGGCAGAAGGGTAAAATCTGCTTCCAATTTTAGAATAGGGGGAAGAATATATTGTGCCTTTGCTATTTTAGTTACTGCATTTCCCACCCCAAAACATTATTCTTCCCAGGCAGCAGCAAGCTCCAAAACATTATTCTTTGCAGGCTTTGCGATTTAGACGAATTATCCACCTCTGAGCATCACACAGATTGCTGTCTCTACCCTGTGGTTAGAAAGGTTTGCACAAACGGATCCGGCGAACCAGCCTTTATGGAGCTGCAAACGCATTCCTCGACGAACCACTTCTGCTTTCGATTGCGATGAAAGCCCCGTCGGCGGCCAAAGCCAGGAAGTACAAACACGAAGCCGGCACATTTGATGTGTTATCTTCTTTGGCACTGATATGATTTATTTAACATTTACATGGCATCAAGGTTCTCGCCCGCCACCGCCTCCCTGCTCTGCAAAGAAAGAGCAAAACCCTACACACTTTGACAATAAAGTCTTATTGCACCAGTTAACGATTTCAGAGGAAAGGAGGCAAAGAAAGCTCTGAAAAGCGCATTCCGTTTTAACAGCTCTGCTATGTGCAAAGCCCACGGCGTGCAGAGGCAAACTGGGTTAGACGGAGGCAGCGTGCTTCTGTATGGGACACGAAGGCTACAAACACGGTCGTGGGCGACCCACCAGTGACGAATGTGCAACAAGTGGTCCGGAAACGAAAGGATGCTGGAACATCTGGGGAGAGGCAGGAAGGACAGTGTGTGTGGGGGGAACCTTGGCTACCCCATCAGTCACAGCTGCCCACCAGCTTGTCTCTCCAGTGCTCTGCTATCTGGCTGTTCGCCAGCACAGATATGATATCGTGTTTAATCTTATATTGTGACGGCCAATAGCCACATACAATAAAGTTTCCCCACTTTCTACTTTCCATAGGGAGTTCTGGCCATCACATTTAAAGGGACTACATGCCTTTTAAATACCTTCCCTCCATTGGAAATAATGAAGGATAGGAGCAGGTTTTTTTTTCGGGCTCATAGAATTAGACCCGCTGTTCCAATCCTTTTGAAACTTTGAGGGTGTTTTGGGGAGAGGCACTGGATGCTATGCTGAAACTCTGGTGCTCCCACCTCAAAAAACAATCCCCCCACAGCCCCAGATACCCACGGATCAATTCATTATACTCTATGAGAATCGGTCTCCATAGGGAATAATGGAGTGTCCAGCAGACATTTCCCCCCACCACCACCACTTTCTGATGACCCTGGAGCGAGGGGAGGGAGGGCCTCCAAACTGGGGGATCCCCTGCCCCCACCTGGGGACTGGCACGTCTACATGGGACTGCGGTCCACTTCTACGATGATTCCAGGGAACATCTTGCTTTTCTAGCCCCCGTAACGCCTCTCTGTTCGTTGTTTATAGCACATCTTTTGCACTGTCTTCTTATTTTGTAATCCTGCCCTTAAGGGATCGGATGTCTCAAACTGCATAACTGCCTTGGGTCCCCCCACCCCCTTTTATTCTGTAACATGCATAGTTTCCCAATGCTGCAATCATAAGAACATACAAAACTGCCTTATACTGAATCAAACCATCAGTTCAAAGTCAGTGTTGTCTGTTCAGACTGGCAGCAGCTCTCCAGGGTTTCGTGGAAAAAAAGTATTTCTCATCACCTCCCACCTGACTTTTTAAAACTGGAGATGCTGGGGATTGAACCAGGGACCTTCGGCATGCAAATCAGACACTTTACCAGAGAGCCACAGCCCTTCCCCAAATAAAGTAAAGGTCGGTGGGGCTGAGAGAGCTCTGAGAGAAGTGGGGCTGAGAGAGCTCTGATAGAAACTGCTCTTGAGCAGAACAGCTCTGAGAGAACTTGTGGCTGCCCCAAGGTCACATCAGCAGGGGTATGTGGAGGAGTGGGGAATCAAACCTGGTTCTCTCGAATAAGAATAAGAGACATGCTGGGGAAAAGATGGAGGAGAGGACCTTGTCCTACCAAGTTCCATAGGGACAGGAAGTCTTCTTAAAGTGGTCCACGTTCTCCTCTCCACTTTGATTCCTATCACAGAGCCAGAATTCATGTTCGATAAGAAGAGGAGGAGCAGGAGACTGGAATTATACCCCACCTTCACTATTTGAGTGACTTACAATCTCCTTTCCCTTCCCCTCCCCACAACAGACACCCTGTGAGGTAGGTGGGGCTGAGAGAGCTCTGACAGAAACTGCTCTTGAGCAGAACAGCCTTGAGAGAACTTGGGGCTGACCCAAGGTCACATCAGCAGGTGCGAGTGGAGGAGCGGGGAATCAAACCTGGTCCTCCCAGATAAGAATCCGTGCTCTTAACCACTACACCAAACTGGCTCTCACCCCCGTTCACAATGCCTTCTCAAATCACGTTCTAAGACCCCCCCTGACTATTTGGAATGGGTAGGGTTCCCCTCTCCGCTCCCCCTCCCAACTGCTAAACGGGAAGGGAGTTTTGTGCGCACGAATACGTGGGAGAGAACATTACCCAGTCCTCAAGATGAGCTTCCAGGCAGAAAAAAAGGAAAACACGTCCCATGCAAGCAGCCTCCACATGACCCGACTTAAAACGGGATCCATATGGCAGCCATATTGGGGTTGCACCAGCCCTTGGAAAAAAGAGCGTCACCAGAGTGGAGAAAGCCCTCCAACAACATGTGCCAGGAGAGAATTAGAAGTGCTAATGCGAGAAAGAAATTAATCACATTGCTGAAGATGTACGAGAAGGCGAATGAACTTCCTGAAGCTGCCTTCTTGCTGAGTCACTCCTGTTGGAGAGCCAGTTTGGTGTAGTGGTTAAGTGTGCGGACTCTTATCTGGGAGAACCGGGTTTGATTCCCCACTCCTCCACTTGCACCTGCTGGAATGGCCTTGGGTCAGCTATTGATCTCGCAGGAGTTGTCCTTGAAAGGGCAGCTGCTGGGAGAGCCCTCTCAGTCCCAACCATCTCACAGGGTGTCTGTTGTGGGGGGAGAAGATAGAGGAGATTGTAAGCTGCTCTGAGTCTCTGATTCAGAGAGAAGGGCGGGGTATAAATCTGCAGTCTTCTTCTTGGTCCCTCCTGCCCTCCTTTTATCTGCGCAGATTAGCGGTATCTTCCTAGCATGCCCCGGGTACAGAAAGTTCTTTCCCCAAAGCCAGCTGCCTGGAGACCTTTGTCCAGAGATGGTGGGGACTGACCAGGAGATCTAGTTCACACAAAATGCCCACCCTTCCTCTGAGCTGCACTCTTTCCTACAAGCTTACTACTCGTTTGTGTACTCAACCACAGATAAGGCATCCCATCCCATGTTGTGTGCATGATTCATTGTTCTGATCTTGCCTCTGTTCAGCCACGGCCAAGAGGGAATAATGTTGCTCTCTGTCTACATTGGATGCGTTGGGGGCCACTCAACCATTCCCTGCACCAGGGCTTTTTTTTGAAGCAGGAATTCCTTTGCATATTAGGCCACACCCCCCCCCCCGATGTAGACAATCCTCCAAGAGCTTACAGTAGATGAAGATGAAGACGATATTGGATTTATATCCCGCCCTCCACTCCGAAGAGTCTCAGAGCGGCTCACAGTCTCCTTTCCCTTCCTCCCCCACAACAGACACGCTGTGAGGTGGGTGGGGCTGGAGAGGGCTCTCACAGCAGCTGCCCTTTCAAGGACAACCTCTGCCAGAGCTATGGCTGACCCAAGGCCATTCCAGCAGCTGCAAGTGGAGGAGTGGGGAATCAAACCTGGTTCTCCCAGATAAGAGTCCACGCACTTAACCAGTACACCAAACTGGCATAGATGGAACTCTCACTTGTCTAAGGCAAGTGATGCTCTGTATTCTTGGTGCTGGGGGGGAGGGCAACAGTGAGAGGGCTTCTAGTGTCCTGGCCCCACTGATGGGCCTCCTGATGGTCTGATCCAACATGGCTTCTCTTATGTTCTTAGAGCCAGCAGCAGCAGCAGCACATGTGGTCGCCTGGCTGCAGGGGAGAATGAGCAAGGACGTGAAGAGCTGGCTGCTGCTCAAGGATTGGATAAACATCTGGAGCAGAGGTCCATCAGCAGCTATTAGCCACAGGGTATTGTTGGAACTCCCTGCCTGGGGCAGTGATGCTCTGTATTCTTGGTGCTTGGGAGGGGCAACAGGGTGAAGACTTCTAGTGTCCTGGCCCCATTGATGGACCTCCTGATGGCACCTGGGGGTTTTGGCCACTGTGTGACACAGAGTGTTGATGGGCCATTGGCCTGATCCCACATGGCTTCTCTTATGACACAGAGGCAGGCAATGGAAAACTGCCTCTGAAGGTGTTTTGCCTTGAAAACACCACAAGGTCACTATAACTCAACAGTGACTTGACAGAAGGAACCAAAGATGGCTTCTTCAAAAAAGAAAAATAAAATCTTTTAAGTCAAGGCACACTGGATAAGAAGGTGGGATAGCGGGAAAGGTGAAAGGAAAGGCAGGCAAAGACTTTTATGGAACTAAAGAGGGATGCTTTACAGAAAGGGAAATGACAGAGGTGAACAATTGTTAGGAATCCAAGTGCGAGTCACGTGCAAATACATGCCAGAGTGCTGCAGCAGTTGTGTAGGAAGCTCATGTGCAGGGGTGGGATTCTAGCAGGAGCTCCTTTGCATATTAGGCCACACCCCCTGATGTAGTCAATCCTTCAAGAGCTTACAAGGCTCCTTTTTGTAAGCTCTTGGAGGATTGGCTACATCAGGAGGGCGTGGCCTAATATGCAAAGGAGCTCCTGCTAGAATTTCACCCCTGTTCATGTGTCTATTTATTGTGAGAATTTATATGTGCCCAGTCCTAATAAAGGACTCTGCACGATTTGGGGCCATGGAAACATGGATGGTAAATCCACGTGTCAATTATCAGTAATGCTGACCAAGTGAATTTTCCGTATATGCCAACAGGCTTTCTTATATCAACTCTTTCTTCTTCTCTTGCTCTGCGTTTCAGTGAAGTTTGGCTCTTGGATTATAAAAGGTGCCTTGATTGCAGAAGATGATTAGACACCGGCAACGTGCCAACATCCAAAATGATACCTCCAGATGTCAGCAAATCTTCAAGGTGCAGAGAGGGAACAAACCCTTCCGATGTATTTTAACTTAAAGCAGGGATGTCAAATGTGTGGCCTGTGGACTGGATCAGGCCCCCGGAGGGCTCCTATCAGGCCTACGAGCAACTCACTGTCATCTGCTTCCTTCTCTCTCTCTTGCTTCCTTCTGCGTCTCAGCTTGCTTTGCCAGGCTTGCTCAATCACACAGGAGCTACAGAGCAAAGCCTCTATTTTCTCCATTGTGGATGAGGCTCCTCCCTTCGGGAGGATGGGAGGGGGCAGGAGAAGGAGCCTGCCTTGCCAGGCTCTCTCAGTCTCACAGCAGAGCTACTGAGCCAAGCCTCTCTTCCTTCTATGACTGAGGCTCCTCCACATCTTCGTTCCCTGGGGTGGGAGGGAAAGAGCCAGAGCTTTCTTTGCCCAATTCCTTTGATTGGAGGCACAAATACAGAGCACTTTTAAGGCCAACGAAGTTTTATTCATGGTATGAGCTTTTTGCCTTGCTACACAGAGAGAGTTTGCGTGTGTTGTTGGTTTGTTATGCCAGGCCTCTCCTGGGTGCAGCTCCTCGAAAACCTCACAGAGATAGTTTCAGAGGATAGTCATATTGGTCTGCAATAGAAGAGCTAGATCTGGGGTGTCGAACTCATTTGTTATGAGGGCCGAATCTGACATAAATGAGATCTTGTTGGGTCGAGCCATGTCGGGCCAGGCCATGTGTGTACCTATTTAAGATTAGGTAGCAGAAATACAAATTTTATAAAGAACACAAAGACAAATATATATATATTTTAAAAACTTAAAACATGCTTAAAACATTAGCACTCATTGGTCTTAAAGATGCTTTCTTTGTATTTCTCCGATGGGATTCAGGGAACTGGGCAAAGGAAGCTCTGGCTCTTTCCTTCCCCAGGGGGCCAGGAGGGGGAGGAGCCTCAGCCAATAGAAGGAACAGAAGCTTGGCTCAGTAGCTCCACTGTGCAACTGAGACAGCCTGGCAAAGCAAGCTCCCCCTCCCCCCTTCCTCCCCAAGGGAGGAACCTCAGCCAATGGAGAAAATAGAGGTTTTGCTCTTTAGCTGCTGTACAATTGAGCAAAAAGAAATCTAAAAGCAATTGTGTCAAGAATACAATTTGGCAAAATTTACAAAATTCTATATGTTATATTGTGCAAAAACGTATATGATTTATGGTTTTGGAATGAAATCTGGATGTGTTGCCATTGTTTTCTCTGCTCGTACAATTGAGCAAGCCTTGCAAAGCAAGGTGTTGTGCAGAAGGAAGCAAAATATATGGAGAAGGAAGCAGATGATGGTCAGTTGATCAGGGGCCTGATAGGAGCCCTCGGGGAGCCTGATTCCTCCCCCCCAACTGCATGTTTGACACCCCTGAGCTAGATTCAAGTCTGGTGGCCCTTTAGAGGACAAGAAGATTTTCAGGGTACAAGCTTTCGGTGTCTGGCATTTTAAAAGAGCTCTTGTGACTAACTGCTCGCCTGCTCCTTCTTCTACAGACTGCCCTTCTGCGCTAGAAAAGAGCAGCGCCAATCTCCCAAGGAGGGCTGCTTGCTAATTAAATGAGCTCTAATAAGCCCTTCTGGGCAGGGTGTTAAAAAATCTAAGTTCTAGAGCCCTGATCCTTCCAGCACTCTATTACTGGAGAAGCCCCGCCCCCAGTGGAATTCCCAGCCTCCTGTGGTCGGACCGACCAGGGCATCTTGCCTTCAGGAGATGAAAGAGAAGCGGGAGATCTTCAAAAAGCCAGGAAGTTTGGAACAGAGGGGGAAGGAGGACTCGGCTGTAAATTCATTTGAGCCGCAATTTGGTTTTATGGCTATTTACCGCTAAGCTGTTTGCAGAATTGTCGGGGAGGGGAGAAAGGGATGGAGTGGCGAGTGGTGTTAAAAAGGCAAACGCCTCAAGGCTGGAAGGAAACAGACGGCTGGACCTCGGTTCCCCGTTTGGGGGTTTGGAGAAGGGCCAGTTTGGAGAAGGGCCAGTTCAGACATTACCGCTTTCTTTCTTCTTCTTTTAGGTGGCTTTGCCCACACTTTCTGAGACAAACGTGTGTTTGCAAACTTGCTCGATCTCAGGTTATGGGTGGCCATGCTTGGATCCAATTCTTGACACCTCAGCTGGGGAGGAGGGGTGGGGGGCTGGAAGAGAAAAGGGGCTGGTCTGTTGACCGGGCAAAGGCAGCCAGACGCCTGGCTCCAAATATTTATCCCGAGCCTGGCTGATAACAGGGGCTCTCTGTGCTACCAGGCAGCTACAAAGAGCTGGAATAGCACAGCCCTGTTCCTTTCTCTGCCTGGAGAGAGAGCTGAAGGGCCCCGGCTAGGGTCACTACCTCCAGCCACCAGGAGATCTCCCGGAGTTACAACTTCAGGTGACAGAGATCGGTTCTTGGATAAAAATGGCCACTTTGAATAGTAGAGTAACTGTGTAGTAGACAAACTGTGGCTTGGGAGCCACCAGTAGCTCTTTCAAACATATTGTATGTCTATCGGAGTCCTCATCACCCCACTGGCCAGCTTTGAGAAGGCATATTTCTCTTTAAATCCCTTCTCCTTTCCAAGCCAGCTGACGGGGGGGGGGGGGAAGAACACATTTAAAATTGCTTTCTTCCCACCTCTCTCTCCCCATCTCCCACACTGATTGCTCATCTTTAGTTTGAGTCCACTAGTACTCCAAGGTCTCCTTTGCGCACACTACTTCCCAAAAGTGCATCCCCCATTCGGTATTTGTACTTCGTATTTTGTGGCTCAGATTTAAGACTCTGCACTTATCTTAAACAGGTACAGATCATGAAATAGAATTGGTGACCACAATTCAGTTACAAGTAATAGGAAATAAGGATCGCCATTCAAGACACATTCTTCAATAGTAAACACGAATCAAAGCAGAGACTCCTCTGCTCCTTCGTATAAATGTCCAAAAGACCTCCAAAAGTCCAAAGAGAAGGCAGAGGATGTCCCAGAGAGGTTTCTACAACCATACATCCTTCCCAGGTATACCTTTCAAAACAATTCTTCATCAGTTATATGGCTGAGAAATGGAGCCCGATTTCTACACTACTTTAAACACAGCTCATGTCTCCAATGGAATCTTTAGGTTTTCCATCTGCACAGAAGAAGTTCCCATGCTACAAATGAGCCAGGACAGAAGAAGACTGCAGATTTATACCCCGCCCTTCTCTCTGAATCAGAGACTCAGAGTGCCTTACAATCTCCTTTATCTTCTTCCCCCACAACAGACACCCTGTGAGGTGGGTGGGGCTGAGAGGGCTCTCACAGCAGCTGCTCTTTCAAGGACAACCTCTGCCAGAGCTATGGCTGACCCAAGGCCATTCCTGCAGCTGCAAATGGAGGAGTGGGGAATCAAACTTAACCACTACACCAAACTGGCTCTCTCAGAGAGGCTGAACAGACACTGGAACTCAGTATTTTCCAATATTTGACTCAGAAATGATAGCTGCTGGGGCCCAAGCACCAAGAATACAGAGCATCACTGCCCCAGACAGAGAGCTCCTGCTATACCCTGTGGCTAATAGTCACTGATGGACCTCTACTCCAGATGTTTATCCACTCCCCTCTTGAAGCCATCTATGCTTGTAGTTGCCACCACCTCCTGTGGCAGTGAATTCCATGTGTTAATCACCCTTTGGGTGAAGAAGGACTTCCTTTTATTTGTTCTTCCCTGAAGCAGGAAGGAGGAGTTTTAATCCTTTCCTCCCCGGCCATTCCAATCAGTAGTAACAGCCACTGTGTCCCAAGCTACTTTTTGCCACCCTGAGAAGGGAAAAATATGAGTACCTGTAAGTTTTCCCTAGAAGGAGTAAAAGCGTCTGGGACTGGGTTTCCCCAGAGAGAAAAGTGCAGGGGGGAACAGGTTAAGGTTTCCCTCTCCCCCTATGCTGTTCCTCTTCTTGATAATGCAGCCCAGGTGGTGACACTTGTAAGGGGGTAAGAGTTGCTTAAAATAAACATGGAAGAAATCTTAATGTTGAGTTGTTCCCACTATTCACCCCCCTTTCCCCCCCAGACTCTGTTTGAAAGTTTCCAAAGCTAAACTTGACTTCTTAAGGGTTTTAAAGGTGGTTCTAGGATCGCAATTTACCAAGAAAAAAAGGAAGGCCCAGGTCATGTTGCCTGTGTTGCACAGGAAGTGATGTCATTACGCCACAACGTTGCTGTGACACTGATATTTGGGCAAAAATTCTACGGTAAAACCAGCTGGTCTTTTTACTCAAATACCAGAGCGTTGCCTGGGCACTGCTGGTACAATTATGTCACTTCCTGAGCGACGCCAGCTCTGTGGCCCAGGCCTTCCCCTTTCTCTTGGCAAGTCCCACCGCCAGCCAGTTAACAGCTGGGGGGCAGGGCCTAGTGGTCGGAGACCCGCTTCCACTGGGGGGGGGGAGGAGCGTCTGGTAACCCTAGGTAGTTCAGTGCTATAAATACGTTTTGCCCTGCTTGGTTGTCCCTTTTCTGCATTTGGCTACAAAGTGAACTGGGGCAGAATTGCCAAGTCCCCAGCATTGCCTGGCGGGTTTCCCGGATGTCATCGCACTGGCGATGTCGCTCGTGGTCGCTCTAGGCATTTATGGGAAAAATCTATGGTTTTCCCGGACGCTCTAGCCATTTGGGAGGGGAAAACTCTATGGTACATGTGTACATGTCAGGAACCCCCACTGGGACCAGGGCTTTGGCGGCCCTAACGGGGGGGGGGACGTCACTGAGTGCAGTATCCTCCATCAACATCCATTCCCTTGGGAAATATCCTCCTAGATGTTTGCACAAAAGCCAATAAAACCTACAGTATAAGGTCCCGTTTCTCCTGGCAATGTCTCTTTAGCTCTTTGTTTTCGGGCTAATTAACTACTTCCTGTTTCCTGGAGGTGTCTGGTTCTCTCCTTGCACTTATGAATCAATTGTTAATTGTCATTTTGATTCTCGGGGTGGGTGGGGGTGGGTGGGAAGACTGAACTACTCTGTGTTTACTTTGTAGCCGGCCAGAGACACTGATCACAATTTTTTTTTAAAGTGTTATTGCTTATTATCATGATTGCACAATTAAAAAAAAAAAAATTACCAGCCACTCTATTTAGTTTAAAAGAGCACTGGGAAATTACCAAGTGTACTTAATCCTCCCACACCCCAAGGGAATAACAGCTTATAATTTTAGAATTGATTCATGAATGTGGAGTGGAACCAGGGGGCGACCAACAAAGAACAGGAAGTAGTCAATTATGCTGGAAAGAAGAGTCTGGCCTGAAATTTAAAGGGACCGTAGTTGTGGGAAGCCCCAATTGTGATTTGACTATCTACACCAGGGGTAGGGAACATTGGCTCTCCAGATGTTTTTTGCCTACAACTCCCATGATGGCTTGGGCTGATGGGAGTTGCAGGCAAAAAACATCTGAAGAGCCAACGTTCCCCACCCCTGGTCTACACAGTACAGTTTGACTTAAAAATTGGCACAGGTCAGGCCTGAAAAGGGCAGAAAAACAATTCAGGAAACACTGGAAACTAAGGGGTAGACTACTTCATTCTCCATATAGTCTGTAAAAAAACAAAGACGACAGAAGTTATTGGATTTATATCCCGCCCTATACTCTGAATCTCAGAGACTCAGAGCAGTCACAATCTCCTTTCTCTCCGCACCCCCCCCCCCAGCCCACAACAGACACCCTGTGAGGTAGGTGGGACTGAGAGAGCTCTTACAGCAGCTGCCCTTTCAAGGACAACTCCTATGAGAGCTATGGCTGACCCAAGGCCATGCCAGCAGTTGCAAGTGGAGGAGTGGGGAATCAAACCCGGTTCCCCCAGATAAGAGTCCGCACACTTAACCACTACACCAAACTGACTCTCCAGCAAACAAATCACAGTAGTCGTAGACTATGTGTCTAGTGGGGGACCAAGTTAACAGAAGCTGTGGTATTTGTTAGTATTCTATTGCTGGCAGCTTTTATGTGGGCAAGAGCTGCTGACTTCTGGAGGAATATCAAACTCAGCTGAAGCCAGTAGTCGACTCCCTCCAGAGTATCGTATGTGTAAAGTGTTGTGACGTCACTGTAAAGTGTATGGCGACTCCAGCAAGGGGTTTTTGAGGCAAGTAAGAAGCAGAGGCCAATGCCTTCCTCTGCAGAGTCTGCCTTCATGGTCTCTCGTTCAAATACCAATCCTGCTTAGCTTCCGAGATCTGACGGGACTGAGCTACACCATGCCCCTTTTCCTCTGCAGCAGGGCTTTTTGGGTAGAAAAGGCCCAGCCGGAACTCATTTGCATATCAGGTCACACCCCCTGATGCCACCATTGTTTCACACAGGGCTTTTTGGTAGACAAAGCCCACCAGGAACTCATTTGCATATTAGGCCACACCCCCTGATGCCAAGCCAGCCGGAACTGTGTTCCTGTTCATTCCTGCTAAAAAAAGCCCTGCTCTGCAGTATCATAGCCTGGGCTACTTTCTTCCTCACTCAGGACTGTTGTGGATCTATCACAAAGAAGAAGAATTGAAGATTTATACCCTGCCCTCTCTCTGAATCAGGGACTCAGAGCAGCTTACAATCTCCTGTATCTTCTCCCCCCCACAACAGACACATTGTGAGGTAGATGGGGCTGAGAAGGCTCTCACAGCAGCTGCCCTTTCAAGGACAACTCCTGTGATAAGCTATGGCTGACCCAAGGCCATTCCAGCAGCTGCAAGTGGAGGAGTGGGGAATCAAAGTCAGTTCTCCCAGCTAAGAGTCTACACACTTAACCACTACACCAAACTGGCTCTCTTCAGGACTAACTTCAGGGCTCCGATATTATTAGAGCAGCCTTATGAATGGTCATTTGGCTGGCTAATATGGAGTGCACGCTATGTCAACTGGACAACAGTCAGTTGTTCTCGTAACAACATAAGAGAAGCCATGTTGGAACAGGCCAATGGCCCATCCAGTCCAACACTCTGGTCAAAAAAGCAGGTGCCATCAGGAGGTCCACCAGTGGGGCCAGGACACTAGAAGCCCTCCCACTGTTGCCCCCCACCCCAGCACCAAGAATACAGAGCATCACTTGCCCGAGACAAGTGAGAGTTTCATCTATACCTGCTGGCTAATAACCACTGATGGACTTCTGCTCCATATGCTTATCCAATCCCCTCTTGAAGCCGTCTATGCTTGTAGCTGCCACCACCTCCTGTGGCAGTGAATTCCATGTGTTAATCACTCTTTGGGTGAAGAAGTACTACCTTTTATCGATTCTAACCCGACTGTTCAGCAATTTAATTGAGTGCCCAGGAGTTCTTGTATTGTGGGAAAGAGAGAAAAGTACTTCTTTCTCTACCTTCTTGATCCCAAGCATAATCCTGTAAACCTCTATCCTGTGACCCCTGAGTCGACGTTTCTCCAAGCTAAAGAGCCCCAAGCTCTTTAACCTTTCTCCAGAGGGAAAGTTTTCCAACCCCTTTAATCATTCTAGTTGCCCATTCCTGAACTTTTCTACACCACTTTTTTTTTTAATTTTTAAAGGTGTTAGAGAGCTGCAGATGATGCAGTTATCTGTAGGCAGGTGGGCTAGTAAGAAGTGTTTGCAAGGCAAGCAGACTTCATTTGCCACTTCTGCGGACTTCATTTGCCACTTCTGCGGACTTCATTTGCCACTTCTGCGGACTTCATTTGCCACTTTTTATGGGAGTGCTTTTTTATATTGAAAAAAACACATTACCCAAAAGACAGAGCCCCAGATCTTTTCAGAGAGATGAACAGGAGGGAGAGGCAAGAGACAGATCCATTCCAAATACCAAACAAGTCTATGAACATTTTCAAAGTCCCCTCACGACTTAACAGGAAATCTGGCTAACTTCAAGGCCCTGTAAATCCTTAAAAATCTGTTTCCATTTACAGACATGAAGCCTTCCCATGGAAGATATCCAAGTCAAAAAGCAGAAAGAGAGACACATGGACGTTCACCTAGATGCAGATATATATATTTTACTCAACGCACAAAAGTAGCAAATGAAGATTTCTGTCGGCTCTCTGCCAAAAACTTGCCTGGATGAAGAACTCGAGCTCCTTGTCCAAGTTTTTTTTTTTTTTTTAAACTTTCAAAATTTTAGTGAGCGCTCAAACTGTGTGGGAGCAGCTACAAAATCTCTGCGCTACAAAATGGCCAAACGCAGCTAGGCAAGATGGCAGACTGCAAAGAGTTCCGTGAATCCCGATTGGGTGATGTCGGATGCGTCACGTGACATTACACACCACTGAGCTAAGAAACAGAGGCAGCCGGCAGGCAACATGGCACGCCTGCAGAAAAGGGTGTTAAACACAAGGTTCATTCACAAACCATTACAATCAAAATGGTGGCAAGAATGGCCATCCCAGATGGCTTTTATCTCATTTCTTGTAGGTAAAGCTGCATTACAAAGTCTCGCTCCAGATTACAGGGTCTACTCAACTATTATCTGTCCATAGACTTGCAACAGCGGAGTTCTATACGGTCTCAGCTTAGAGAATCAAGCCTAGAAAAAGGTGGCCAAACCTGCTTAACTTAAGAGCAACATAAAATAAATGTCAGATGTTTGAGAGCTGGAAGACATGAACATCAGAGGAAGGAAGGAAGGAAGGAAGGAAGGAAGGAAGGAAGGAAGGAAGGAAGGAAGGAAGGAAGGAAGGAAGGAAGGAAGGAAGGAAGGAAGGAAGGAAGGAAGGAAGGAGACATTGGATTTATATTTCACCCTCCACTCAGAGTTTCAGAGCGACTCACAATCTCCTTTATCTTCCTCCCCGACAACAAACACCCTGTAAGATAGCTGGGGCTGAGAGAGCTCTCTCAAAAGCTGCCCTTTCAAGGACAAGCTCTGTGATAGCTACTGGCTGACCCGAGGCCATTCCAGCAGCTGCAAGTGGAGGAGTGGGGAATCCAACCCGGTTCTCCCAGATAACAATCCATGCACTTAACCACTACATCGAACTGGCTCTAGGAAATAGATGGGGAAGGGAAGAGGGAGAAAGGGATGGGAAAAAAACCAACTTTAAATGCCTTCTCCAAGCCAGCCAGCGGAGGTTTCAAGAGCCACACAATATGTGTGGAAGAGCCACAGAGTATAGATAGAACTCTCTGTCTGGGGCAGTGATGATCCGTATTTTTGGTGCATGGGGGGAGCAACAGTGGGAGGTCTTATGGAGTTCTGGCCCCACTGGTGGACCTCCTGATGGCACCTGGTTTTTTGGCCACTATGGGACATGCAGTGTTGGACTGGATGGGCCACTGGCCTGATCCAACATACAACCTTCACCCCCATTTTTGGCATTCCTGCCCCCTTCGGTCACATGGCACTGCTTTTTATCTGCTTCCGTCCCCTCAACGAGGCCATGAGCCATGGCCCCTCCTCCAGCCAGCGGCTCTTCTCTCACTCAAATATTTTTGCATTTTGAACTCCCCAGATCTAAATGGCAACAGCTGTCTGGAGATGAAAAACGACGCTGCCTGGATGATCATGGTGTGCAGGTGGCACAGCCTTGGTGGGGAACGCTCCCTGCGGAGTGTTCTTCGAAGGTTCTTAGAAGCTCCCTGTCAAAGTGCTCAAACTCTGCAGGCTCGAACTTTGGCAGTCGCCGAGCGCTCTCTAATTCTTGTCGCTCGCTGTGCACCCTGGAGGCTTCCTTGCATCTCTCTCCCTGCCAACGCAGGCCTTTGAGATGGATTTATTTGAGATTCCAAGCCAGTTTGCACCCAAAAGCTTGGCAAAGAGTCACAACAAGTTTCCAGCAGATCTGAAACACCTTGTGATTGGGAGACAAAGCCCTGCCGTTGACTTCTCTCTGGAGGAAGATCAAGCCGGCTGCAGTCAAGTATCCCGTGGCATGGCTTGCCTTGTTCGCAAAGCTCCAAAGAGCGACGGGTTCTCTCGGCTTAGGCAAGATGGACTTCGCCTCCATTTCCCGTGAGGAAATGTAGAATCGCAGTGTTTCAAAGACTAGGCGCTGAAGGACGCCAGATGGGAAACGACGAGCCGGGATTCAAACAGAAAGGGACAACCAGGGAAGCGTAACTAGCACACGAAGACAGATATGAGAAGGCTGAAACGGAGAAAAGGAGGATGCTGCAATGTGCTTTGGGTTCCTACTGGGGAGAAAGAAGGGCTGGATTAACAATTAGGCCAAGGAGGCACAGGCCTATGGGCCCCATGCCTTTAGGGGCCCTGGGCTGGCTCCCCTCCCCCGTTTCCCCCCCTGCCTGCAGCCTTCCCAGCCTCCACGTGCAGCCAGCAACTTTGCCCAACTCGCCTGTTGCAGCTGATGCTGGTGTCATTGCCAAGTTTGCCTCTCTCTGCCTCTCCCCTGAAGCTTAGTAAAAGGGGCTTTTGAGAAGGCGACCACTCCAACTCTGAGATAATTTGCGAGGGGCCCCCTGAGATTTTGGCTGCCTAGGGCAGGGGTGCCGGACTCATTTGTTATGAAGGCCGGATCTGACATAAATGAGACCTTGTTGGGCCGGGCCATGTTGGGCTGGGCCGTATGTGTACCTATTTAATATTAAGAAGCAGAGATATGAACTTTATAAAGGACACAGACAAATGCAATTAAAGGTTTTTTTGTTTTTGTTTTTAAAAAAGAAACTTAAAATAAAACAGGCTTAAAACCTTAGCACTCGTTGGTCTTAAAGGTGCTTTCTTTGTATCTCTCCCATGGGATCCAAGGAACTGGGCAAAGGAAGCTCTGGCTCTTTCCTTCCTTCCCAGAGGACTTGAGGGGAGGGGAGCCTCAGCCAAAAGAAAGAAGAGAGGCTTGGCACAGTAGCTCTCTGTGCAATTGAGAGCCTGGCAAAGCAAGTTCTCCCTCACCCCTTCCTCCCCAAGGGAGGAGCCTCAGTCAATGGAGAAAACAGTCTTTGCTCTGCAGCTCTGCTGTGTGATTGAGCAAGCCTGGCAAAGCAAGCTGTGATGCAGAAGGAAGCAAGAGAGAGGGAGAAGGAAGCAGATGACAGCTAGTTGCTCGAGGGCCTGATAGGAGCCCTCTGAGGCCTGATTCGGCCCCCAGACTGCATGTTTGACACCCCTGGCCTAGGTGCCTCCACAGGGTTTAATCCAGCCCTGGGAGAAAGGTGGGGGTACAAATGAAGAAAATAAGCAGGATAACCCCTCTCTCAAGTTCTCTGGCTTGCAAAAGCGGGGAGACTTGGGACCGGTGGCAACATGTTATTACGGCTGGTTTCCAAGCCAAGCAAAAATGGGGGGCGCAGAATCCTAGACAGGATGCCAAGGGGATAGGAACTGTCCCAGGCTTGAAAGTTCTCCTCAGCATTCCTGCCGCAGGCAGCTTTAAGCAGTGTCTGCTGACCAGTGTGGGCAAACGCAGTGATGCAGGTGCCACAGTGATATTAAGGAAAGAAAAGGTCCCCTGTGCAAGCACCAGTCGTTTCCGACTCTGGGGTGACATCACTTTCACAACGTTTTCACGGCACTTTTTTTTACGGGGTAGTTTGCCATTGCCTTCCCCAGTCTTTTACACTTCCCCCCCCCCCAACACTTTCCCACTCATTTGACCGACCTCGGAAGGATGGAAGGCTGAGTCAACCTCGGGCCAGCTGCCTGAATCCAGCTTCCGCCAGAATCGAACTCAGATCGTGAGCAGAGAGTTCAGACCGCAGCACTGCTGCTTTACCACTCTGCGCCACGGGGCCGCTGCTACTGATATTAAACACATATATAAAAATAACAGGTTCCTAGGATTGAGGCCAGATGTAGCCGCGGGCGGCTTTCTGCTCCGCCTGCCCCTTCGCCGTCTACGGATCGCTACTCCTCCACCCCAGCCGATGCCTCTTTCGATTCAGAATCAATCGGGTTTCCACTTCAGGAGATGACCTTCCGGAGAGGGGGAGAGAAGGACGACACGGAAGCCGCTTTGAAAGGGACCTCGGCGGACTTTCAACCGCCCGTCACACATTCAATCACAGAAGAATATGAGAGCCAGACAAGATCGGGGCAAGCGGTCAGGGAGGCTGTAACGGCTCTCAAGCACAGAAGCTAGAAAACACAGGGATTTCTTTATTTTTAGTTTTAACACTCTGGGGTCAGGAGGTCTGCTTCGAAGGGAGGCTGGAGAGAGCGTGTATCGTTTCCATACTGGGAGGGGGGGGGGGAATAAAGGAAAAGAAGAGGCCTCCAGCTGAATCTGGGACATGCTTGCAAAGTACAGTTTGAGATGCTTCTTTTAATCTCCAGAGCCCGCAAAAGCTCTGCCTGCAGATGCCTTAAAAAAAACCTCAGGTGACATTCCACCATGATATTTAAGACTGACACTGGCTGGAGAACATGCCCAGAGTGCCTTTCCTTTCATCCTTTGTACCTTCTATTCAGGGCTTTTTTGGTAGAAAAAGCCAAGCAGGAACTCATTTGCATTTTAGGCCATACCCCCCTGGTGTCGTCAGCATTTCACACAGGGCTTTTGGCAGGAACTCATTTGTATATTAGACCACACCCCTTGACGCCAAGCCAGCCAGAACTGCGTTCCTGCTCAAAACAAGCCGCTTATATTACAGCAGGAGTCCTCGACATGGTGCCTGTAGGCAGGGGTGGAATTCTAGCAGGAGCTCCTTTGCATATTAAGCCACACACCCCTGATGCAGCCAATCCTCCAAGAGCTTACAAAAAAGAGCCTTGTAAACTCTTTGAGGATTGGCTTCATCAGGGGGCGTGGCCTAATATGCAAAGGAGCTCCTGCTATTATTCCACCCCTGCCTGTGGCATCATGATGCTTCCCGACATCTTTCCCAGGGCCCGCCAAGCATTTTTAGGACGTGGACAGGGCCATTGTAGCTTGGGTCCTTTGCAGATGGCATCTTGATAGCCCTCCATTTATAAGGGATTGCCCTCCCCCAATAGATTTAATTAAATAAATTATATCCCGCTTTCTGCCCATTTAGGCAACCTAAACCTCAAACCTCCTAAAAACTGACTTGTCCAGTACCAACTACAAACGAAGAAAAACAGAAAGATACAACCTCACAAGAACATAAGAGAAGCCATGTTGGATCAGGCCAATGGCCCATCTAGTCCAACACTGTGTCATATAGTGGCCAAAACCCAGGGGTCATCAGGAAATCCACCAGTAGGGCCAGAACTCCAGAAGCCCTCCCACTGTTGCCCACCAAGAATACAGAGCATCACTGTTATAGTCATAAGAACATAAGAGAAGCCATGTTGGATCAGGCCAATGGCCCATCCAGTCCAACACTTTGTGTCACACAATGGGCAAAAAACCCCAGGTGCCATCAGGAGGTCCAGCAGCAGGGCCAGAACTCCAGAAGCCCTTCCACTGTTGCCCCCCAAGCACCAAGAATACAGAGCATCACTGTTCCAGACATAAGAACATAAGAGAAGTCATGTTGGATCAGGCCAATGGCCCATCCTGTCCAACACTCTGTGTCACACAGTGGCCAAAAAACCCCCAGGTGCCATCAGGAGGTCCAGCAGCAGGGCCAGAACTCCAGAAGCTCTCCCACTGTTGCCCTCCAAGCACCAAGAATACAGAGCATCACTGTTCCAGACATAAGAGAAGCTATGTTGGATCAGGACAATGGCCCATCTAGTCCAACACTCTGTGTAGGAGCCAAAACCCAGGTGCCATCAGCAGGTCTACCAGCAGGGCCAGGACACTAGAAGCCCTCCCACTGTTGCCCCTCAGGCACCAAGACTACAGAGCACCACTGCCTCAAATAGTTCTATCGATACCTTGTGGCTAACAGCCACTGACGGACTTCTGCTCCTTAAGTTTATCCAGTCCCCTCTTGAAGCTGTCTATGCTTGTAGCTCCCACCACTTCCTGCAGTAGTGAATTCCACATGTTAATGACTCTCTGGGTGAAACAACAACTTCCAAATCAACACAATGGTTTTTTTTTTTTAAAAGATAGGCGATAGGGTAGCACTGGACAAAATGAGTCACAAAGTCACTTGGATGAATTATTAAGGACCGTGGTTCCTACAATTGTGTATAGTTTGCTCTAAGTTGGTTTCTACTGTGTAATCATGCATCATTCAATGTGTCATGCAAACACTTATGCTTTGCTTCAGTTCTGTTTAATCATGTAAACAAAATACATAAGTAAAAGACTAACAACCAACAACATTTTTGGTGGTATTTTAATTCCATGTTGCTGGAGTCAACACAGGAAGTGTTCCATATCAAGTAGTCCTATATCTAGCTCAATATTAGTCACAGGAAGAGAAAGGCTTCTCCCAAGTCTACAGGCCAATGTAAGTTTTTATCCAAGCTGCTGCTTGAAAGCTTTTAACCGGAGAGGCTGAGGATCAAACCGGGGACGCTCTGCATGCCAAGACTGCACTCTACCACTGAGCTGTGGCCACTCTTGAAAAGGGCCAGCTCCACCGATACTTCAAAACTAGTTTCATGCACACACTCTGTAGAGTAGCCAGGGCTTTTTTTTTTGTAGCAGGAACTCCTTTGCATATTAGGCCACTCCTCCCTGATGGAGCCAATCCTCCTAGAGCTTACAGGTCTCTTAGTACAGGGCCTACTGTAAGCTCCAGGAGGACTGGCTACATCAGGGAGGTGTAGCCTAATATGCAAAGGAGTTCCTGCTACAAAAAACAGCCCTGAGAGTGTCTCTCCATCAGTTACTTGTTACTGTGTGGGTGGGAGACAGGGGTGGAATTCTAGCAGGAGCTCCTTTGCATATTAGGTCACACCCCCTGATGTAGCCAGTCCTCAAAGAGCTTACAAGGTTCTTTTTTGTAAGCTCTTGGAGGATTGGCTACATCAGGGGTGTGTGGCCTAATATGCAAAGGAGCTCCTGCTAGAATTCCACCCCCGGCAGGAGAGATGCTCTTCTAAGATATTTAGGCTGAAGCTTGCTACAATTAGCCACAGCTCTGCTCCTCTGTGGTCTTCGGCATCCCCAAATCCCACCCATGAAGCTGCCTTCTACCGAATCAGACCACTGGTCCATCAAGGTCAGTATTGTCTACTCAAACTGGCAGCCACTCTCCAGGGTCTCAGGCAAAGAGCTCTTTCACATCACCTACTGCCAGGGCCATAACTAGGTGAAGGCGATGGGGGCAGTACCCCCTCCTGAATTTGCCAGACACAGCCTCTCCTGGTCCCCCGACACCCCTCTCCTCTTGCTTACACTTTGTTAATTCAATTAGCATCCTCCAGCGCCCCCTTTCAAAAAACCCCGCACCCCTAGATATGGACCTGCTTACTGCCTGGGTCCTTTCGACTGGAGCTGCCGGAGATTGAACCTGGGACCTTCTGCAAGCCGAGCAGATGCTCTTACCACTAAGCCACAGCCCCTCAACAAAACATAAAGCTGCAATACACAGAAGCAGACCTGCGGTACATCCAAGTCAGTATTGTCTACTCTCAGACCAGCAGCAGCTCTCCAGGGTCTCATGCTGAGGTCTGTCACATAACCTCCTGACTGGTCCTTTGAACTGGAGATGCCAGGGATTGAACCTGGGACCTTCTGTGTGCAAAGCAGGAGCTCTACCACTAAGCCACAGGCTCTTCTCATGGCTCTCCAGGGTCTCAGGCTGAGGTCTGTCACATTCCCTCCTGCCTGGTCCTTTTAACTGGAGATGCCAGGGATAGAACCTGGGACCTTCTGCATGCCAAGCAGGAGCTCTACCACTGAGCCACAGGCTCTTCTCATGGCTCTCCAGGGTCTCAGGCTGAGGTCTGCCACATCCCTTCCTGCCTGGTCCTTTTAACTGGAGATGCCAGGGATTGAACCTGGGACCTTCTGCATGCCAAGCAGGTGCTCCACCATTGACCCATGGCCACTCCCCAAACACACGTGAAGTCACCTTACACTGAATCAGACCCTGGGTCTATTAAAATCAGTACTGTCTACTTAGCAGCTCTCCAGGGTCTCAGACAGAGATTCTTCGCATCATTTTCTGCCCGGTCCTTTTAATTGGAGATGCTGGGGATTGAACCTGGGACCTTCTGCATGCCAGGCAAATGTTCTACCACAGAGTCATAGCCCCCTCCCCAGACGGCTGCTTACCTTGGCACTGAGTCTCCTTCATGGCCGGCTCGTATCCCGCGGCGCACGTGCAAGCTCCCACCGGGACCATCCATTCTCCATCGCCATTACAGTAGAGCTTTAGGGGTACCGATACTTCCACGGCGTTGGGGATGCAGGTCCCCGGCGCAATCACCAGGGAGGTGGGCTCCGCCCCGGTCAGGGTCTCGGGGAAAATGGCAAAGCCGGCGGTGGTGCTGGAGCACTTCTTGTAGAAGGCCCGGACCGAGATGAGGGACATGCACGCGCCCAGGTCCTGGAAGGCCAAGTAGAAGCCGTTTTTGGACAGAGGTCCAAAGCTGCGCACCTTGGTGTTCATCCGGCCAGATTCCAGCTTGGAGAAACTCTCGTCGGGGGCAATTGTATCCACTTTGATGTACGGGTTTTCCATCCAGAAAGGGCTGGAGGCGGAGGCGGAGTCTGTATCTGACTCGTAATAGAAGAGGTTGAAGGTCTCTTTGCAGGAGCCCGGGATGTTGGGGATACTGTTGCAGTCCCGCACGGTGAACTTGAGCTCCACGTAAACGCGCTGGATGTCGTGGCGCTGGATGAACTGGGTGCGCAGCCAGTTGTTCTGGCTGCCCTCCCGCACGTTGCACACCTGGTAGGTCCGGATTGGGTTCATGGCCTCATCGTAGCCGCTGACTTCTTCCCACTGCACAAAACGAAACCCAGCACGTCAATTCCCCAGTAGGATACAGGCAAAGACTCTCTGAATAGGGCACTTTCTTCTATCGACCATTCATTACTCAAGTCAGTGTTCCCTCTAAGTTGAGTTGGAGTGAGTCAGCTCACAGTTTTTTAGCCTCTGGCTCACATGTTTTTTGTCTTAGCTCAAGAAGGAGGGCCCCAGAGCAAACTAACTGATGCAGTAGCCAAAGCACTCACTCACCACTTTAATGCTAGTAGCTCACAAAGTAGAATTCTTGTTCACAAGACTCTGCAGCTTAGAGAGAGCCTTGCATGAGATAGTATAGAACGAACATATATGAAGCTGCCTTATACTGAATCAGACACCCCGGTCTATCAAAGTCAGAATTGTCTACTCAAACTGGCAGCAGCTCTCCAGGGTCTCAAGCTGAGGTTTTTCACGCCTATTTGCCTGGACCCTTTTCAGTTGGAGATGCTGGAGATTGAACCTGGGACCTTCTGCTTACCAAGCCGACACTCTACCACTGAGCCACTGTTCCTCCCCAACCTAATTCAACCTAACAAGCATAAAAAACTTTCCTACATTGGAGCACAATCAACTGCTTAAAGAATGGTGGGAGACAATCCAGAAAATTAAACCTCTACATGGCTAAAAAATAAATATGGGGGCAAAAAAATAAATATGGGCAAGGATTTTCTTTTTGAGCAGGAATGCACAGGAACGCAGTTCCGGCTCGCTTGGTGTCAGGAGGTGTGTCTGAATATGCAAATGAGTTCCTGCTGGGCTTTTTTTCTGCAGAAAAAGCCCTGAATAGGGGGCAAAAAATGGAGATAGCTGGGGGAAGAACGGAGGCAGGCTCATCCAGAGCTAAGGTTGCTATTGTTAGGATATATTGTTTAGCAGAGTAAAAGGTAAAGGTAGTCCCCTGTGCAAGCACCAGTCGTTTCCGACTCTGGGGTGACGTTGCTTTCACGTTTTCATGGCAGACTTTTTTTACAGGGTGGTTTGACATTGCCTTCCCCAGTCATCTACACTTTCCTCCCAGCAAGCTGGGTACTCATTTTACCCACCTAGAAAGGATGGAAGGCTGAGTTAACCTGGAGCCGGCTACCCGAACCCAGCTTCTGCTGGGATCGAACTCAGGTCGTGAGCAGAGGGCTCCGACTGCAGTACTGCAGCTTTACCACTCTGCGTAGCGTAGAGTAAATGACAAAACAGCCAGGCACATGCATTTTAGCTTTCACAAAGTAATCTTTACTTGTCCAGTGAGGGAAAGGGTAACTTGGGAGTTCTACAAAACAAGAAGAGGATTTAACATCCTCTCTGACTCTTCTAACTTACATGTTGACTCTCTCAGGTCTAAACAGCAACTGCATGGAGATCTGAGGGCTTGAAACAAAGGGTCATAAACTGTAACCTAATGCTTTCTTCCCAGATCATCCCCAAATCTACTAATTACCCAATTAGGGCTTTTCCTAACAGGTTAATATGCATATTGACACCTCGCTTCCGGCGGGAGATCCGTGCAGGCTCACTCGTTGGTTCAAGTACTGACTACCTAAGTATCAGAATGCATAAACAAACAATTAATTAACTCATGACTACAGGAAAAGCCCCGCGGCGCAGAGTGGTAAAGCTGCAGTACTGCAGTCGGAGCCCTCTGCTCACGACCTGAGTTCGATCCCAGCGGAACCTGGTTCAGGTAGCCACTCAGGTTGACTCAGGTAGCCACTCAGGTAGCCACTCCATCCTTCCGAGGTCGGTCAAATGAGCACCCAGCTTGCTGGGGGGAAAGTGTAGAGGACTGGGGAAGGCAATGGCAAACCACCCCGTAAAAAAAGACTGCCGTGAAAACGTTATGAAAGCAACGTCACCCCAGAGTCGGAAATGACTGGTGCTTGCACAGGGGACCTTTCCTTACAAGAGCCCCATGGTGCAGAGTGTTAAAGCTGCAGTACTGCAGTCCTAAGCTCCGCTCACGACCTGAGTTCTTCTATTCCAGCAGAAGCTGGATTCAGGTAGCCGGTTCCAGGTCGACTCAGCCTTCCATCCTTCTGAGGTCAGTCAAATGAGCACCCAGCTTGCTCGGGGAAAAGTGTAGATGACTGGGGAAGGCAATGGCAAACCACCCCGTAAAAAAAGTCTGCCATGAAAATGTTATGAAAGCAACGTCACCCCAGAGTCGGAAATGACTGGTGCTTGCACAGGTGTTTTACCTTTTTTACAGGAAGTGGAAGTTGCCAAAAACATAACAGCTATGTCCTCCCTGGCCACCAGCTGGGGATGGAGGGGAATGGGGTTTCCAGATCTTGTTTGGGGAATGCCTAGAGATATGGGGATGGAGCCTGCAGACAGAGACTCTAAGGGGACAGAGACTCTAAGGGGCACAATTGCCATACAGCCCACCCTCGAAAGCATCCCTTTTCTCCAGGGAAGCTGTGCTCCGTAATCTGGAGATGAGCTGTAATTCCAGGGGATCCCCACCTAGAGCCTGCAATCCTTACCCTGAGCAGCGCTGGAATTCTCCCAAAGGTAAGTGGTTTCCTGTTAGAAATCCAGGAGACAAAGATGCAAGGGGCGGCCCCTTACACCAGAGTGGGTCTATTCAGCTCTACAAATCCTGCCAAAAGGCAATCCCAATTTTGCGGCAGATAAAGCTAAATTCTGAGACTGGGGAATCAGTTATGCACAGAGAACCGATTTGCATAATTCCTCTTCCTTTGCATAATTTATTTGGCAATTGGTTTTCCTTGTTTTGCACAATTCGTCTTGGGCTTGCTTTGCCCGGGGAGAGGGCAGAGCGTCGACGCTCTGTTCCCCTGATGCTGGTTTCCTAGATTTCGGAATGCACTGCCCACACATATTCCACCAGATCTTTGCAACGGTTCAGGCCGCAGACTGGAATGCTAGCCCAACAGAATCATGAGAGCTGGAAGGGGCCATAAGGGGCATCTAGTCCAATGTTCTGATCAACGCAGGATCAGCCTAAAGCAGGGGTGGCCAAACGGCGGCTCGGGAGCCATATGTGGCTCTTTCACATATAGTGTGGGGTTCTTGAAGCCCCCACGACCCCATCAGCTGGCTTGGAGAAGGCATTTCTCTCTTTACATGACTTCTCCCAGCTAAACCAGCAGCAGCTTGGAGAATGCATTTAAAGTTGCTTGCTTTCTACCTCTCCCTCCCCGTCTACCTTCCTTCCTTCCAATGTTCATGTCTTACAGCTCTTAAACATCTGATTTTATTCTATGTGGCTCTTAGATTAAGCAAGTTTGGCCACCTCTGACCTACAGCATCCCTGACACGTATTTTTCCAGCTGTTACTTGAAGACTGCCATTGAGGGAGAGCTCACCACCTCCCTAGGCAGCAGATTCCACCACTGAACTACTCTCACTATAAATTTTCCCCTCTAATATCCAACCAGTATATTTCCACCCATAATTTAAGCCCATTATGGAATCATAGAGTTGGAAGGGACCTCCAGGGTCATCTAGCCCAACCCCCTGCAGGAAACTCACAAGCACCTCCCCCTAAATTCACAGGATCTTCATTGCTGTCAGAGGGCCATCTAGCCTCTGTTGAAAAACCTCCAAGGTAGGAGAGCCCACCACCTCCTGAGGAAGCCTGTTCCACTGAGGAACTGCTCTAATGGTCAGGAAGTTCTTCCTAATGTTGAGCTGGAAACTCTTTTGATTTAATTTCAATCCACTGGTTCTGGTCCTACCTTCTGGGGACACAGAAAACAATTCCACACCATCCTCTAGATGACAGCCCTTCAAGGACTTGAAGATGGTGATTGTATCACCTCTCAGTCGCCTCCTCTCCAGGCTAAACATGCCCAGCCCCTTCAACCTTTCCTCATTGGACTTGGTCTCCAGACCCCACACCATCTTCGTCGCCCTCCTCCGGACCTGTTCCAGCTTGTCTAGATCCTTCTTAAAATATGGTGCCCAAAACTGAACACAATGCTCCAGGTATTCATACTACCTTCTGCATTCAAGCAGGGCACAGGCCTTTACTCTTAGACCAGCCATGCTCAACTAGACCACAACCTCTGGCCAGATTCCTTCAGGAAAATCTGCAGCAGCCAGGGCAGCAGAGAAGTCAAAGCCTCCCCTCCAGGGCTTTTTTTTTTTTGTGGCAGGACTTCCTTTGCATATTAGGCCACACCCCCTGATGTAGCCAATCCCCCTGGAGCTTACAGGAGGCCCTGTACAAAGAACCCTGTAAGCTCTTGGAGGATTGGCTACATCAGGGGTGTGTGGCCTAATATGCAAAGAGGTTCTTGCTACAAAAAAAGCCCCGCTCCCCACAATGTTAGCCACCGCAACTGCCACTCAGGCATATAGTGCCTTTGAACAGAGTGGCCCCAAATGGCTATTGCCAGACCTCCCCCTCCATGAATATGTGATTGCCTTTTAAAGCCGTTGCGGTGAGCAGCCATCCCCTACATCTTTGCGGCACCAAGTTAGTTACGCCTTTGCACAGAAGGATTTCCTTTGTCCGTCCTGAATCTATTGCCCATCGGTTTCAATGGCTGCCCCAGAATTCTAGTATGAAAGGTGGGGAGGGGATGCTCTCCACGCTTTCTCCGCATCCTGCGTCATTCTACAGACCCCGACTGTGTGCGCCCTCCAGCCGTCATTTTTCTAAACCGAAAAGCCACAGACTCTTTTGGCCTTTCGCCTAAGAAAGATGTTCCAACCCCTTGACCATTTTGTTTGTTTGTTTGCTTGCCTTTCTTTGTTTAGCGAGACTCCCACTAAACCGGTGCTAATAGCCATGAGACAGGTGAGATTAGTTGCGAAGACAAGAGCATACAACCCAAACGGACTGATCAGAGAGAAATTAAAAAACAAAATCTGCAGAGGTCCAAAAGAGATCTTCAAGATAATGAAAACAAAGCCCCCAATGAAAGAAGAAGCAGATTTATACCCCTCCCTTCTCTCTGAATCAGAGACTCAGAGTGGCTTACAATCTCCTATATCTTCTCCCCCCCGACAACAGACACCCTGTGAGGTAGGTGGGGCTGAGAGACCTCTGACAGCAGCTGATCTTTCAAGGACAGCTCTGCAAGAGCTATGGCTAACCCAGGGCCATTCCAGCAGCTGTAAGTGGAGGAGTGGGGAATCAAACCCAGTTCTGCCAGATAAGAGTCCGCACACTTAACCACCACATCAAACTGGCTCTCTGAATTGTAATTGAAAGTTACAAGGAAACCTGAGAAATTATTCTCATTTTTGGACTTTGGTGGATTTCAAAGAACTCGGCACAGATGGCTGCAGTGATGGTACGGTTTGGGATGATGTGGCAGTGGAAGATGTTATAAAAGCCTGCCAGGTCACGGTTTTGTTGTTTCATATAGAGAACAGACTGCAGGCAGCATGCAGAGCTTTGGAAAGTGAAGAAAAGGATCAACTTTCCAGCCCTCAAGGGTGGTAGAGAAAAAGCTGGAAGTGTTTTGGACCAAAGCACAGAAAGAAGGAGAAATAAAACTGTGTAATGCTAGGAACTCACTATCTAAATATGACACTAGTCCTCTTGTGACATGATGAGACTATGTCTGCCATCACACACACTAAATCATGCACCTTCAATCCACTTCCAATGCACTTTTCAATTGGATTCTGCCAGCTCACACAGTAAAATCCAGTTGGAAAGTGGACTGAAAGTGCATTATTTAGTGTGTGTGATCGCAGTCTATTTCTATCCAGCTTCAATGCCAGTAGCTCACAAGACTCCAGCGCTTAGAAGGAGTATTGCTCCAGATGTCTGGACAACAGAAGACAAGGAACTTAAAGAGATACGTAGGGTGGAGGGGGTCAGAACTCTCACAGTTTGAAGCCTTAAACCACCCCAACCTTCCCCCCAGTTTAAAAACTTACCCCAGTCTCTGGATGAGCCGTCCATGCCAATTCAGACGTTACCCACTTTGTATCCATCAGGGTTTCTAGGAGAATTTAAAAAGTACAGTTTCAAGACAAGGTCATTTTTGCATATAATAAACTGGAAAACCTAACAATTTGTTGGGGGGGGGGGGGGTTGTCTGGACTTGAGAGACAGAAGCTTGAACTCACCCCTGGAAACCATCAGAGAGAGACACGGAGAGAGAGACAGAGACAGAAAAAGAGACAGGAAGAGAGACAGGAAGGAAGGAAGGAAGGAAGGAAGGAAGGAAGGAAGGAAGGAAGGAAGGAAGGAAGGAAGGAAGGAAGGAAGGAAGGAAAAAAGGAAGGAAGGAAGGAAGGAGGAAGGGAGGGAGGAAGGGAGGAAAAAGGAAGGAAGGAGGGAGGGAGGGAAGGAAGGAAGGAAGGAAGGAAGGAAGGAAGGGAAGGAGGGAGGGAGGGAAGGAGGGAGGGAAGGAAGGAAGGAAGGAAGGAAGGAAGGAAGGGAGGGAGGGAGGGAAGGAAGGAAGGAAGGAAGGAAGGAAGGAAGGAAGGAAGGAAGGAAGGAAGGAAGGAAGGAAGGGAGGGAGGGAGGGAGGGAGGGAGGACAGGAATGGCATGGGGGAACCTGAACAACTGAGGTCTCCTGCCACATCCCACTGCCTCTTCCCAAAACAGTAATTGCTTCTTCCCTGTTAAACACTGTTCTGTTAAACACTTTCCGACAGGATGTTGCCAGTTCACACTGTAAAACCCAGTTGGAAAGTGGACCGAAAGTGCATTATTTAGTGTGTGTGATCACAGCCACAGTGTGACAAACTGTGCATGCCCACCTCCCGAATTTGTGCAGTTCTGGGGAGCCCTTCTGGGCTCGTGTGGCTTGCTTCACTGTGTTTAAAGAAGTCCGAGGGAGCCCTGACCTGGATAGCCTAAGCAAGCCCAATCTCGTCAGATCTTGGAAGCTAAGCAGGGCCGACCCTGGCAAGTACTTGGATGGGAGACCTCCAAGGAACACCAGGGCCGGGAGGCAGGGGTAGGCTATCCAGCCACTTCTCTGAACAGTCTCCATGCTCTAGCAGGCGTCACCAGAGGTCACCATGACTTCCAGGGCATGGAGGCACAAACCCACACACATACAATGCAACAACAACAACAATAATGTCTGAAAGAGTGAGAAGGACTGTCCAGCCAGGGAAGGGCAAGGAGGTGGTGGAGTGGGGGGGTGCAGGAGTGGGGGGGCAGAAGCCACAACCCCCCACCTTGAGGACATGGCCCAGGGCTTTTTTTTGTAGCAGGAACTCATTTACATATTAGGCCATACTCCCTGATGTAGCCAATCTTCCTGCAGCTTACAGTAGGCCCTGTACGAAGAGCCCTGTAAGCTCTTGGAGGATTGGCCACATCAGAGGGTGTGGTCTAATATGCAAAGGAATTCCTGCTACAAAAAAAGCCCTGACATGGCCTCTCCTCACTTCATTAGACATTCATCCCTGGGGAGGAGAAAGAATAGCATAACCCACAAACCTCCGCAGAGAGGGAAATCAGGTATGGCTTCCTCCCAATCTGGGGTTGCCAACTCTGGGTTGGGAAATACCTGGAGATTTTGGGGGTGGAGCCTGAAGAGGGTGGGGTTTGGGGAGATCCCAGGACAGGGTTTGGAGAGGGCAAAGTTTGGGGAGATCCCAGGTGATTAAACGTTCGAAGCTGCCTTCTACTGAATCAGACCCCTCGGTCCATCAAAGTCAGTATTGCCTACTCAGACTGGCAGCGGCTCTCCAGGGTCTCCAGCGGAGGTTTTTCACACCTATTTGCCTGGTCCTTTTTGAGTTGGAGATGCCGGGGATCGAACCTGGGACCTTCTGCTTGCCAAGCAGATGCTCTACCACTGAGCCACCGTCCCTCCTAACATGTGGCCATCTCAGTCACCACATGGAGGCTGGCCACCCTATCCCAATGTCTGTACCAATCAACGGTCAAAAGGGCTGCCAGCCTCCGAGGGGGCTTAGATATCTCTCAGAATTACGACTGATCTCCAGATGACAGAGACCGCTTCCCTTGGAGAAAATGGCTGCTTTTCTTTGGTATTTGCATGTGTGTCTGCCTGCATCTGGAAGTCATGGCAACTTCTGGAGACCAATCCCTACCGGGGGCCTGGAGGATATCCAGAGAGGGGGCTGAATAAAGCCTGCTCTCACCTCCTGACTGCTGGTATTCCAAGGAGGTCTCCCATCCAAGTAACTTGACAGGGTCAGCCCTTCTTAGATTCTGAGACCTGCCAGATCGGGCTTACCTGGGCTATCCAGGTCAGGGCTAAGAAAATGGCTGCTCTGATGGTCAGACTCTATGGCCTTATACCCCACCAAACTTCCTTCCCTCCCCAAACCTCACCCTCCTCAGACTTCACCCCCAAATCTTCAGGAATTTCCCAACCTGGAGTTGACAACCCTAATGCTCATCAGGGGATGGGCCTTTCTGCGTTCGCTCTGGATTGCTTTGCTGATACCTCTGGTATCCCCAAACAGCATCAAAACTTTCACACACAAAAAAGGCCAGGGAAAACTTTCCCTAAAAGGGCCTCCGTAAAACAAAACAAAAAAAACTAAGAACAAACGACATAGTGTTGTGGTTAAGAGTGTCGGAATTAGTATTTGGGAGACTCGGGTTCAAATCCCCACTTGTGTCACAGAAGCCCACCGGGGAGAAAGGCAGGGTACAAATGAAGCACCAAATACAGCCGAAGAAAGGTGAGGCGCAGCGGTAGAGATGACTGCAAGACAACAAAGGCCTCAGCTTCAGTCTGGAAGAACACACGGCCATTTTCCTTTCAACGGCTGTGCCATTCCCACAGGGATGAACTCGATCCGGCCCCCTCAGCCCCCTGCTCCCCCACCCATACACACACCTCGGCCTCTCCCCCTACCACTATTGCGGTCAGGGCAGAGACAGCCAAGACACCCTCCTCCACTCCCTCCTCCCTCGCTTTGGCAGAGCCGGTGCATATTTACCAAGGCTCAGGTTGAAAAAGGCCCCGTTTTCCCATGAGGAGGGCGGTGAAGAGGGAAGCAGGTTTATCCAGCCGGAGAAGAACGGGAGGGTTGTTTCTTTCTGCCCTCCCCACATTGCAAAGGGTTTTTGTTTTTTTTTGTTTTTTAAAAGATACATATAAAGAGGGGAGAAGAATTTGACCGTCTGGCTGACATTCCTCCAGCGGAGGATTAAGCAGCCAAACATCTCTGTCAGCATCTCCCGCCCCCCAAGTCCCAGCCCCAGCCTCAAGGGAGAGGGTGAGGGAGGACCAATTTCGGCACATGAGAACAACAGCCTCTTTGGGGAAGAGTCTGTGGTGCTGGAGAAGACTCTTGAGAATCCCTTGGAATGCAAGAAGTTCCGTTCAGTCAGTCCTAAGGGAAACCAACCCAGACTGTTCCCCTGAAGGGCAGATGCTGAAGCTGAAGCTCAAATACTTTGGTCACCCAATGAGAAAAGAGCACTCCCTGCAGAAGACCCTGATGCTGGGAAAGACAGAAGGCAAAAGAAGAAGGGGACAGCGAAAGATGAGATGGCTGGACAGCCTCACTGATGTAACAAACACAGAATTTGAGCAGACTTCGGAGGATGGTGGAAGACAGGAGGGCCTGGCGTGACTTGGTCCATGGGGTCGCAACGAGTCAGACTCGACTGTGCGACCGGGAGCAACTGGGAGCATAAGCAGATCAGGCCAACCCCTCCCCCCAAACTGTAATGGGTCCCTAGGGCTGCCAGGTCCGACCCAAAAATAGCTGGGGACTTTGGGGGTTGGAGCCAGGAGACTTTGGGGGTGGAGCCAGAAGCAAAGGTGTGACGAGCATGATTGAACTCCAAAGGGAGTTTTGGCCGGCACACTGAAAGGGACCATATGCCTTAAATGCTTTCCCTCCATTTGGAATAATGAAGGATGGGGCACCTTCTTTTGGGACTCATAGAATTGGACCCCATGGTTCAATCTTTTTGAAACTTTGGTGCGGGGGTGTTTTGAGGAGAGGCACCAGAGACTATGCCGAAAATCTGGGGCCTCTACCTCAGAAAACAGCCCTCAAACACCCCAGATGCCCACAGATCAATACTCCATTATACCCTATCGCAGGGGTGACCAACGGTAGCTCTCCAGATGTTTTTTGCCTACAACTCCCATCAGACCCAGCCATTGGCCATGCTGGGAGTTGTAGACAAAAACATCTGGAGAGCTACTGTTGGCCACCCTTACCCTATTGGAATCGGTCTCCATAGGAAATAATGGAGTGCTCAGCAGACATTTGCCTTCCCCCACCCCACTTTCTGATGACCCTGAAGCAGGGGGGAGGGCCCCCAAACCAGGGGATCCCCTGCTCCCACCTGGGGATTGGCAACCCTATGAGTCACTCTATGTCAGGGTGGGACCTGCCACCAAATTGGGACTGAGGGCTGGTTCCCATAGAACAAAACACTGGAGGAGGTGAGAAAACAGCTGGACAACGTCCGTACCAGGGCTTGACTTGTGGCAAAATGGTTGCGGGGTTGCAAAAGTTCACAGGGCAACCGGATTTGCCACGGCACGGCAGGGTCGGGCCTCAAACTGGCCCCAATTCAGCGGTAAGCACGTTCTGCACAGCATTATATTCTTTCACAAGGCTGCCAATAGGGAGACGTGCACCGTTCTGGTCGCCGTATCTCAAAAAAGACACTGCCAAGCTGGAAGAAGTACAGAGGAGGGCAACAAGGGG
This sequence comes from Heteronotia binoei, assembly GCF_032191835.1. Classification (NCBI taxonomy): domain Eukaryota; kingdom Metazoa; phylum Chordata; class Lepidosauria; order Squamata; family Gekkonidae; genus Heteronotia; species Heteronotia binoei. The sequence continues at coordinate 133,942,952 of NC_083228.1, read as the reverse complement.
ATTAGCAAACCATCCCTATAAGAAAAGGCTGGAGAATTCTGGGACTTCTCAGTTTAGAACACAGATAACTAAGGGGAGACATGATAGAGAATGATAAAAGTATCCATGGGGTAGAGAAGAAGAAGATATTGGATTTATATCCCGCTCTCCACTCCGAAGAGTCTCAGAGCGGCTCACAATCTCCTTTACCCTCCTCCCCCACAACAGACACCCTGTGAGGTAGATGAAGATATTGGATTTCTATCCCGCCCTCCACTCCAAAGAGTCTCAGAGCGACTCACAATCTCCTTCACTTTCCTCCCCCACATCAGACACCCTGTGAGGTAGATGAAGATATTGGATTTATATCCCGCCCTCCACTCCGAAGAGGCTCAGAGCGGCTCACAATCTCCTTTACCTTCCTCCCCCACAACAGACACCCTGTGAGGTAGATGAAGATATTGGATTTATATCCCGCCCTCCACTCCGAAGAGTCTCAGAGCGGCTCACAATCTCCTTTACCTTCCTCCCCCACAACAGACACCCTGTGAGGTAGATGAAGATATTGGATTTATATCCCGCCCTCCACTCTGAAGAGTCTCAGAGCGGCTGACAATCTCCTTCACCTTCCTCCCCCACAACAGACACTCTGTGAGGTAGATGAAGATATTGGACTTATATCCCGCCCTCCACTCCGAAGAGTCTCAGAGCGGCTCACAATCTCCTTTACCTCCCTCCCCCCACAACAAACACCCTGTGAGGTAGATGAAGATGTTGGATTTATATCCCGCCCTCCACTCCGAAGAGTCTCAGAGCAGCTCACAATCTCCTTTACCTTCCTCCTCCACAACAGACACCCTGTGAGGTGGGTGGGGCTGGAGAGGACTCTCACAGCAGCTGCCCTTTCAAGGACAACCTCTGCCAGAGCTATGGCTGACCCAAGGCCATTCCAGCAGGTGCAAGTGGAGGAGTGGGGAATCAAACCCGGTTCTCCCAGATAAGAGTCCGCACACTTAACCACTACACCAAACAGGCTCTCCACACCAAACTGGCTCCCAGAGAGAGAACTGGCAAAGAGAAATTTCCCTCCCTCTCCCAATCTATGGAACTGGAGAGCATCCACTGGAAGTGATGGGCAGTAGGTTCAGTATGAACAAAAGGAAACGCTACTTTACACAGAGGGTGTGATTAAAATGAGGATGCAGCGAGGGCCACAGAAATAAACAGCTTTCAAAGGGGATTCGATAGATTCATGGAGGAGAAGTCGATCAACGGCTACTAGCCATGGTGGCTGAGGGGAACCTCCGCTTTCAGAGGCGCTAAACTTCTGAATCCCAGAGCCAGGAGGCAACCTCAGGAGAAGGCCTCGGCCTCTCTGTCCTATTGTTGGCCACTCAGAGGAACTGGTCAGCCCCTGTGTGAGACAGGATGCTGGACTAGATAGACGGACCACTGGTAGTCCTTCTTCTTATGGTAATCCAGTGTTTGTAATCCCCAAGCTGGAGGCAAGATTTCAACTAGGGACTTCTTGCCTCACAGTGGACCCTTGTGGTTCCTGTATAAACAGCTCAAAGAGCAAGGAGAGAGGACGAACATGAATACAGCCACGTGTATGCCAGTCCCTGATATATGGATAGCCCAGTCGCAGTGACAGGGTGGCATTAATCTTCTCTCCCTGCCCATTTTTTTGAAGGGGAAGCTTGTAGAAGCAGCACAACGGCTAACCTGGGTACAGAACAGTTACAGGTTGAAGGAGTATATTCTTGATGGGCCTCTCTGAACAGAGCAGGCTGTACTAAAAAAAAAAAAAAAGGCTTCCCTAACACTCCAAAAAACTGAAAAAGCCAAGCCAAAGGCAGCTTCTCAGTCACACAGCCGTCCCCGTGACATTTTATGCTCGTAGACAGCACTGCTTAGTATTGAAGAAGCATCAGAGAAGACGCAGCTGGACCACAGATATGCAGGGAACTGACACAACTGTCCTTCAGAAGGGACGAGCTGCGAGCATTCGGACACGTCTTGTGGTATCACACGCTCGTACTGTCTGTGGGGATTCGGAAGAACGGGCAGCAACCATGCAAGCTTTTGCGCAGCCACGATAATAGCCTTCCAATTCCAAATAAGTAAACCTCGCACATCCTGGTGTACACGAATCTTCCCTCTTTTGCCTCAGCAAGAATATCCCAGAATAACCCTGTCCCCAAAAGTGCATCATGAAAAGAAACAACAGCAAAAAAAACACAACAACTCCATGAGGGCAGTGTGCCCTCTAAGCTAAGTTAGCGTGAGCTAGCTCACAGATTTTTATCTTAGCTCAGGAAGGAGGACCCCACAATAATTTATGCAGGAGCTCACAACTTTAATGCCAGTAGCTCACAAAGTAGATTTTTTCCTCACAAGACTCTGCAGCTTAGAGGGAACATTGCATGAGGGACATGTGAGTTTTCAACCAGGTTGTCAATCAGGCTATCACCCACTGAAAGGCAAGGCTTCACAGCTTTGGTGTGCCTCCCAAAAAAAATCCATCCATTAAAACAGAGGTCCCCAATGTGATGTCCATCAAGTGTTTTTTAGAAAAGGGGTGCGGCTTTTGCTCATTAAGGCTTCTGATTGGCCACTGGGGATCCGATGGGCTGGGCAGATTTCTAACAACTTTGCTTTGGCAGCAGCTGCCAACACAGCACAAGTGGTCTTCACGGTGCGACAAAGTCCCATTTTGAGTTTTTGCTGTTAGCCGCCCTGAGCCGCATTGGTCGGGGAGGGCGGGATACAAATAAAATGTGACTGACTGACATTTATTACAGATCTGGCCCTCGTAAAAAGTTTCTGACTGAAATAACAAATCAATTGTATATGGCTTCTGATATGGATAAGCTAATATTTCTGGTATCAGATATTGACTCTATGGTTTCTTACAAGGTAGCACTTTTTGCTTTGGCTGCTAGCAAAATCAGGGCAAAGGCAGTATCCAGTAGACAGTAAAACGACTGTTGTTAACTGGACAATTAGAGCCTGATTATGGGTTCATGAAGATGCTGTATGTAACGAAGATTGTGAATAATCTAAATTTGAATGTGTTAATTTTAAAGTCCCTGACTGCTTTTAACTTGTAAGTTGCTGTAATTGTAATGGCCGATGGTTTCACACCAATACATTTTACTGAACTGAACAAATGAGTCTGACGCCCCCTGCTGAGGGTTTTCATGCAGGAGACATTCCGATGTGGTTTGCCATTGCCTGCCTCCCCGTCACAGTGGTCTCCCATCCAAATGCTAACCAAGACCAACGTTGCTTAGGTTCAGAACTCTGACGAGATTCGACTGGCCTGGGCTACCGAGGTCAAGGCAAGGAGGATATTGATGAGACCGCCAAACAACGGATGGGGCTGTAATAACAAGCACGAACAAACTTCAAAATTCGTTGTTGTAGATTTTCCGGGCTGTGTGGCCATGGTCTTGGCATTGTGAGACCTGACGTTTCACTAGTAACTGAGTGGCATCCTCAGAGGTATAACCCAGAAAACTGGAGTTCTCTCTGGGTCAAACTGAGAAGAAGCTGGTAGGCAGGTAATATATCTAATCAGGAAGGTGGGGTAGGGCTGGGTCACTATCTTGTAGGAGCTTCCTGGGCTGTGACATGCTAATGGAGGAGCTTACCCGAGGGGGTTCTTTTGTATATGGACTGGCTATTGAAATTCCAATCTTATCTGTTGTGCTGTTATAAGCTGTAAAGCATTTTGCGTTTTTCAGCTCCTACAAGATAATGACTCAGCCCTACCCCAACTGCCTGAGTAGATATATTACCTGCCTACCAACTTCTTCTCAATTTGACCCAGAGAGAACGGCAATTTTCTGGGTTATACCTCTGAGGATGCCACTCACAGTTACTGGTGAAACGTCAGGTCTCACAATGCCAAGACCACGGCCACACAGCCCAGAAAATCTACAACAACCAATGGACTCTGGCTGTGAAAGCCTTCGACAACAAAGTTCAAAGTGTCCCAAACTACTTCTGGAGCAACCAGTGGCAACTTGTTCAGGACACCCAGATGCCACCAAGCGACATTCTGGAGTCCCACGCTGAACGCAAATCCTCTGGGCATTCCAATAACGCAGGGAGAGCACGCTGTGGATTGCCTTGGCTCAATACGTTTCCCTACAAATTAAGGCAGGACGAAACCAGTTGGCAATCCTGGCTTCAAAATTCATTATGCTCCCAGGATAAGACTCTGAAAGTAGGTCCCCTCTCCATTCCGGGGGATAAGGAAGGGAACAGCTGCTCGGAAAGGGAAAGACTGAGAGGGGACTGATGAAAGCTCAAGGGTCCATGGTGTGGGAGGGAAGTGTCAAAACTCCTGCCAGTGGCACTCAGGCCGGGCACATGGCAAAACTATTCCTGGAGAGTACCACTTCAGACTGCAGGGGTGGGGGAATGCATGACTGAACTGTCCCCCTTATATTTAAAAAATCCTGAAATATAGGAAGCTAGATGTCAGAGAAAGGTTGCTGTTGAGCTTTCTCCTCATTGTGCCATGTGGGGAAACGTTCCCACATGCAATCCAGATCTACCTTCTGAAGTGGTAATGCCGGGAACAGTAGAAAAGAGCAAGAATCCAGTCGCAGGGAGTTGACTCATAAAAATTCATCCCACCAGGGTGGTTATGCAAACATGTTAATCTCTTTTGGTCCCAAATAGTTATCAATTATTAGGGTTTGTAGAATCTTTCGGGCTCAAGTGCCGTGTTCTAATGGAGAAAGTTTTTCTTCCAGACGTTTCGTTCTCGGCTGCGGAGAACATCCTCAGTGGCGGTGCAGCCAGAGCCGGCGCAGTTATCAATTATACGGAGCAGTTATCAATTACACTTCCTATGGTACCTGAAATACTATTAATGGCAAATGGTCTGATACTACTGGTGATTGAGATTGTTCACTTGTTATTGTCTGTTGCACGATCAATGATAGCTTCACTCTGGATCTCTGAGATTAGTCCTTCTATTAGATCTTGGCAAAGCAAACTATGAGACTATTTCATTATGTATAAAATCTTGTTGTATGTGGAAACTGCTGTGTCTGTCCCTCAAGAAGATAAATTGATTGCAATTTGGTATCCCATTATTAATTACCTTACTGAAAATGAGGTTATTCCAAATAACTATATCTATAAAAGATTGTTATATTTCTGATTACTATCCTTTTTGATTACCTTTGTTCTTTGTTTTTGATTATTTACCTAATGCTAACAGTGATCTGCGCTAACGTTGTGATTGTACTTTATATATTATGCTTTCTAAAGGTATTTAATTGTTTACTTTTAAGTTTGGAGAGAATTCTGATGGATGTATTAATAGTTTTTTTTTCCCATTTTAATGTGGCTTGTGTTATATCTAGGATTTAGGATTCTACATTGTATCCTGTCTTTATATTCAACAAAAACCTTGTTCTTGGGGGTTGGGGGGGATAAATAAAAGCTCATCCCCTGCCAGAAACTGTGTTAGTCTTTAAGTTGCTGCAAAACTCTTGCTCTTTTCTTCTACTACAGACAGACTAAAATGACCACTAGGCCTCATTTTGGGCAGGAGCTCACAGGAGCGGAGCTCTGGAACCTCTAAATTTTATTGTGTTCTTTCTTTCTTTCCCCCAATAATTGCTTCCGGGCTCCATTCTTCAAACCCCCTATGAGAATTTTTGCTGATTTGACAAACTTTCTAATATTTTTCCCCACCAAAAAAGTGGGGAAGTAACAAAAACATATAAAGCAGACAGATGGAAATCTTTCCGCCACTGTGGCCACATAGGAGAAAGTCATTTAAAAAGTATGATGGGAGTAAGGTTTTATTATGACAATTATAATTCAATAAGCATTTTAAGGTAGAAGCCGAGCTGATATAATTTAGTACACCTTCCGGTGATGTCAGGGGTGGGTGGCATATGCAAATGAGTTATGCAAATAAGCTCCGGCACCTCTTTTCCTACAAAATGATCCCTGATTATCAGGACTTTTTCTGTAGCAGGAACTCCTTTGCATATTAGGCCACACACCCCTGATGTAGCCAATCCTCCTGAAGCTTACAGAAGGCCCTGTACGAAGAGCCCTGTAAGCTCCAGGAGGATTGGCTACATCAGGGGTGTGTGGCCTAATATGCAAAGGAGTTCCTGCTAGAAAAAAAACCTGCCAATGACTACCCAACTTGATCTAACTCCAGGAACAGTTTCACTATGCACAAGAACATAAGATGCCCTGCTGGATTGGACCAGTGAGTCCATGCAGTCCAGCATTCTGTCTCACACGGCTACTAACTGGCAAGAAGGAGGAGGAGGAAGAGGAGATGATGATGATATTGGATTTATATTCCATCCTCCACTCTGAATCTCAGAATGGCTCACAATCTCCTTTATCTTCCTCCCCCACAACAGACACCCTGTAAGGTGGGTGGGCTCTCACAGCAGCTGCCCTTTCAAGGACAACCTCTGCCAGAGCGATGGCTAACCCAAGGCCATTCCAGCAGCTGCAAGTGGAGGAGTGGGGAATCAAACCCAGTGCTCCCAAATAAGAGTCCGCACACTTAACCACTACACCAAACTGAAGGGCCAACAACAGGGCACAGAGGCTGAGGCCTTCCCTTATGTTGCCTCCTGGAACCAGGATTCAGAGGCTGACAGCCGCTGAACGTGGAGTTCTCTTTAATAGCCGCTGATCGACCTATCCTTCATGAATCTGTCTAATGCCCTTTAAAAGCTGTCTATGCCTATGGCCGTCGCTACTTCCTCTGACAGCAAACTCCACATTTTAATCCTTCACCGTGCAAAGAAATATTTCTTTTTGTTTGTCCTGTCCATCAGCTTCGTGCAATCTGCCGTCAGTCTAGACAGGGGAGGGCTTCAGAACCGATCTGTGCTTTGCAGTTTAAATTCAGGAACGCAGCGTTCCTTATGCGGTGAGGCCAAAATATGCAGGCGGGGATGTCCGCGGTAAACATTCCGCATGCGTTTCAACGCCTGGCTTCCACTGCATTAAACACTGGAGGGGGGATTGGGAAAGGCCCAGGCCTTTCTATTCCACATTCATGAGAAACCCCCTACAACTGATTAAATGCATTTGCTGTTCCCGGGGAGACGCATGATGTATTTTGCCATTTAAACTTGAGCGCTTTCGAGACCCCGTTTCCAATCACGATGCGGACAGTTCTCAAGGCACATTACAAGAAGCTGGGTCACATCAGCTTCTGCGTTTAATAATAATAATAATAATATTTTATTTTTATATCCCGCCCTCCCCGCTAGGCGGGCTCAGGGCGGCTAACAGACACGGGAGTCTCATGATTCACATTAAACAATAATAGACATGGGAGTCCCGTGATTCATAAAACATAACAACTTAAACATTAATTACAATAAATTATTTAAAATACATAAAAACATATAAACATATAAGATATAAAAATAGGTGCTAAAATGATGTATTTAAGATGGCTAAGTGTCTATTCATTCATTAATCAGGTTCCGTCTTAGTTGCCACATGGTGACTCAAATGCTAACCGAAAAAGAAATGTTTTGCAAGCCCTGCGGAATTGGTTCAGGTCCCGCAGGGCTCGCACCATCTCTGGGAGGTCGTTCCACCAGCGAGGGGCTATCACCGAGAAGGCCTGCTCCCTAGTGGCCTTCAACCTAACTTCTCTTGGCCCAGGGATTGTTAATAAGTTCTGAGAACCAGACCTCAGTGCTCTCCGGGGTACATATGGGGAGAGGCGGTCCTTTAGGTAGGCAGGTCCTCGGCCATATAGGGCTTTAAAGGTAATAACCAGCACCTTATAGCGAACACGGTAGACAACCGGCAGCCAGTGCAGATTGCGCAGCCCAGGCCGTGCAGGCTCCCACCGTGGTAGTCCCTCCAGCAGCCTGGCCGCCGCGTTCTGGACTACCTGGAGTCTCCGTGTTCGGTACAAGGGCAGCCCCATGTAGAGGGCATTGCAGTAGTCTAACCTCGAAGTGACCGTTGCGTGGATCACAGTTGCCAGGTCGGTGCGTTCCAGGAAGGGGGCCAACTGCCTCGCCCTCTTGAGATAGAAGAAGGCGGATCTAGCAGTGGCAGCTACTTGGGCCTCCATTGATAGGGAGGACTCCAGTAGCACCCCCAGGCTCTTGACTTTGCGCACCGGTACCAGTGGCACACCGTCAAAGGCCGGTAAAGTAGTCTCCCCTCCCGGTCCGCCGCGGCCCACGCAAAGGACCTCAGTCTTCGCCGGATTCAACTTCAGCCCGCTCAGCCTGAGCCAGTCAGCCACGGCTTGTAGTGCCCGGTCCAAATTTGCTGGGACATCACCAGCCCGGCCGTCCATCAATAGATAGAGCTGGGTGTCATCTGCATATTGATGGCAACCCAGCCCATACCTCCGTGCAATCTGGGCAAGGGGGCGCATAAAGATGTTAAACAGCATCGGGGAGAGGACTGCCCCTTGAGGCACTCCGCAATGGAGTGGATACTTCTGAGACAGTTCCCCCCCGATCGCCACCCTTTGTCCCCGACCCTCAAGAAAGGAGGAGAGCCACTGTAAGGCTAGCCCCCGAATTCCTGCGTCGGCGAGGCGGCGGGTCAGCAGCCGATGATCAACCATATCGAACGCCGCCGATAGGTCTAACAGCAGCAATACTGCCGAGCCGCCTCGATCCAGTTGCCGTCGGAGGTCATCCATGAGGGCGACCAGGACTGTTTCTGTCCCATGGCCCGGGCGAAAGCCGGACTGGCATGGGTCTAGGACGGAAGCGTCCTCCAGGAATTCCTGTAACTGCACCGCCACGGCCCTCTCGATTATTTTGCCTAAAAAGGGCAAGTTTGAGACCGGCCGGTAATGTGCCAATTCGGCCGGATCTGATGACGGTTTTTTCAGGAGAGGGCGGACCAGTGCCTCTTTCAGAGGTGTTGGAAAAACACCTTCTGAAAGGGATCGATTTATAATATCCCGTATAGGATATCTTAGTTCCTCCTGGCAGGCCTTAATTAGCCAGGAGGGGCAGGGGTCCAGATCGCAAGTCGTGGAACGTGCAGTGGCAAGAATTCTGTCGACTTCCTCCAAGCTGAGCGGGTCGAAGCAATCCAGAGTTGAATCAGAAGACACGCATTGGGCTTCGAGTCCACTTACTGCCTCCAAGTTGGCGGGGCAGTCCTGGCGGAGCGATTGGACCTTATCCGCAAAGAATTTCGCGAAGGCCTCGCAGCCAATTTCCAATTCCTTAGCTTTAGAATTGCCCTGAGGCAATGTAGTCAGATTCCGAATTATTCTAAATAATTGGGCTGGGCGCGAATTTGCGGATGCAATCCTAGCCGCAAAGTATGTTTTCTTTGCGGCCTTGATTGCCATCTCATAGGACTTCATAAACTTCCTATAAGATGTTCTAGTCGCCTCGTCACGAGTGCGTCGCCATTGCCTCTCTAGCCGTCTAAGGCCTTGTTTCAGCTGGCGTAATTCCGGGGTATACCACGGAGCCAGCTTAATCCGAGGTCGCAGAGGGCGCCGAGGTGCGATCTCCTCGATGGCCCTAGAGAGCCGGCTATTCCAGGTCTCAATCAGGCCATCAAGGGAGCCGCCAGAGGGCCAGGAGTCCCGCAGAGCCATCTGGAACCGTTCCGGGTCCATTTGACTCCGTGGGCGAGCCATAATCGGCTCCTCGCCTAAACAGGTTCGGGGGGGCATATTCACACGGGCCTTGAGGGCGAAGTGATCCGACCATGGCACAACCTCTGTGGTTATATCGCTCACTACAATCCCGGCCGCAAAGATCAGGTCTAACATGTGTCCGGCCTGGTGGGTGGGGGTCACAACGAATTGAGAGAGTCCCAGTGTCGCCATGGAAGACACTAGGTCCGTCGCCTGACTGGAGGACGGGTCATCGGCATGGACGTTGAAGTCACCCAGGATTATCAGCCTTGGGTGCTCCAGCGCCCAGCCTGTCGCCGCCTCAAGCAGGGACGGTAAGGCGTTGGCCGGTGCGTTAGGCGTACGGTACACCAGCCAAATCGCCAACCCCTCTTCATCCCCCCACGCCAGCCCGGCACATTCAATGCCCTCAATCTTTGGGGCCGGGAGCGCCCTAAAGGAGTAAGCCTCCCGTGCAAATAATGCCACTCCTCCCCCCCGCCCGCTAGTCCGCGATTGGTGGAAGACCGAGTAACCTGGGGGAGCTGTTTGCGAGAGGGCCACTGTATCACCCTCCCGGATCCAGGTCTCGGTCACGCAAGCCAGGTCCATATTCTGCTCAAGCATGAACTCTCGGAGAGTTGAGGTCTTATTATTGATGGACCTGGCGTTGCATAACACCAATGACGGAGGCGGGTTGCTCCTGGTCCTGCTACCTGTCACCCTTGGGATGGGCCGCAGACTGGAGGGGGGCCGAGCACCGACTTGTCTCTGTCCGCCTCCCTTATAATATCTGCTCCCACCGCCATACCTCCCCCTCCCCAGGAGCACCGGAATCCCTGAGCCAGCCATCCGGCACCCCTAAATGGTTTTAAGACAAGACCATGATCCTTTAACTTCCCACACCCCAAAATGCTAATTACTAGGGCTTTTTTTTGTAGCAGGAAGTCCTTTGCATATCAGGCCACACACCCCTGATGTAGCCAATCCTCCAAGAGCTTACAGGGATCTTAGTACAGGGCCTATTGTAAGCTCCAGGAGGATTGGCTACATCGAGGGTGTGTGGCCTAACGTGCAAAGGAGTTCCTGCTACAAAAAAAGCCATTTTATTTCCATTTTGCAGGAGCCCTGTGGTGAAGAGTGGTAAAGCTGCAGTACTGCAGTCCAAGTTCTCTGTTCACGACCTGAGTTCGATCCCAGTGGAAGTTGGTTCAAGTAGCCAGCTCAAGGTTGACTCATCCTTCCATCCTTCCGAGGTCGGTAAAATGAGTCCCCAGCTTGCTGGGGGGAAAGTGTAGATGACTGGGGAAGGCAAAGGCAAACCACCCCTTAAAAAGTCTGCCGTGAAAACGTCGTGATGCGACACCACCCCAGAGTCGGAAACGACTGGTGCTTGCACAGGGGGTTATCTTTACCTTTTTAATTACCGTTTTAAGTTTCCACCATTGAAAGAGTCCAGGACTCAGATGCCAGAGTTGGCACAGTTGCTAAGAATATCGGACTAAAATCTGGAAGACCCAGGTTCGAATTCCCAGTGATACCATGGAATCTCACTGGGTGACCTTGGGTCAGTTAGACGCTCTCAGCCTAACCTACCTCACAGGGTCTTCGTCCTTGTAAGGATAAAAACACAGAGGAGGAGAATGAAATAAAAGCTGCTTTGGGTCTCCACTGGGGAGAAAGGTGAGGTATTCATGCATTAATCATTTTTGTTAAATCCCAAACAGAGACAACATCAAGTCCCCAGGGAAACCCATTTATCCCAGGCCCACAGCGGCAACTGTGCAGTCATCTGGGTCACCTAAGAAAAGTAAGAACTACCTACAGGCAACGAGGAACCCGTAGCCCCTCTCAGCTGGAAAAGCACTCCACCTCCTGTCCCTTAAAAAGGTAAAGGTAGTCCCCTGTGCAAGCACCGGTCGTTTCCTACTCTGGGTGACATTACTTACACAACATTTTCACATCAGTCTTTTTACGGGGTGGTTTGCCACTGCCTTCCCCAGTCATCTACACTCCCCACCCCACCCCCCCGCAGCAAGCTGGGTAATTTTACCAACCTCGGAAGGATGGAAGGCTGAGTCAACCTCAAGCTGGCTACCTGAACCCAGCTTCCGTCGGGATCAAACTCAGGTCGTGAGCAGAGTTTAGGACTGCAGTGCTGCAGCTTTCCCACTCTGTGTCATGGGGCTCTTATTCCTGTCCCTTATTCTGCCATAAATCACGAAGAAAGGTATATGTGGGCAAGATAACTTTTTGCAGATGATGCTGACGGCTTCTTTCATAGAAAAAGCCCAGCAGGAACTCATTTGCATATTAGGCCACACCGCTGATGTCACCATTGTGCCACACGGGGCTTTTTGTAGAAAAAGCTGGGCAAGAACTCATTTGCTTATTAGGCCACACCCCCTGACGCCAAGCCAGCCGGAACTACGTACCTGTGCGTTCCTGCTAAAAAAAAACCCCATGATGACAATGATGGTGATTTTGTGGGCTATTTAACACCATCAGACTTATGGGCATGCCTTCTGTAATGTGCACACCTGCCGTGAAAGAAGTGAGCAGTGACTCACAAAAGAATCCTTTTCAGGGCCTTTCCCTTCTTCTCAGCCTTTTTTTTTTCTTGTGGCTGACCCGCTTGCCATAATTTCTAATTATATCTCCCCCAGGAAGGGTTTTTAATTATTATTATTATTATCCGCCCGCATGGTAGGCTCTGAGCCTTCTGCTCTGCGTCCGTCTTTCAGGTGAAGTGAGCAGGTCCTGACAAAAATCAGGATTCAGGGAGCACGTCTCCTGTCAGAGTGGAGCGTCTGTCACAGATCAACGCATTCTCCACCTGAGAGAAGGGCATTTCCTGAGGGGGCGATGCTCTCGGTGCGTGTGGGTTGGCTTCACCCTCCAGAGGTTCGCTGTACATGAAGGCAAGGTTGACAGGAGGTCTGGAACTTTCCGCTCCGTGCTTCCGCTGCTTGGCTTTGTTAACTCTCGAAGGTCAGGGTTTGGCTCTGCCTGCTCCCGGTCCCTGCCGGGTGGGTCAAGCGGGGCAATTGTTGGCAAGCACAAAACGGAGCTCGCAGCTTCTTCTGCTTGCTGAGGGATGAGAGACCGACAAACAAAGGCTTCAAAATGTGAAGAATGAGCGCCATTCCGTAAGCAGCAGAAAAGACCAAGAGTCCGGTAGCACCTTAAAGGTTAATGGAATTTGTAGCAGGGTAGGAGCTTTCAACCACTCCCTTTGCTGAGAGGGGGAAAGGGAGGGGGGGAGAAAAGGGGTCATTTTGGAAAAAAAAAGGATGTGCCAGAGCTCATTAGCACAACTCATTTGCATATGCCACACACCCCCTGACATCACCGGAAGGTGTACTAAATTCTATCAGCTCAGCTCAGCATCTACCTTCTCAGCTCTCTCACAGGGTGTCTGTTGTGGGGGAAGATAAAGGAGATTATAAGCCACTCTGAGACTCTGATTCAGAGAGAAGGGCGGGGTTCAAATCTGCGATCTTCTTCAACTATCACCCAGGATCCAGCAGCACCCTCAAGTTCCAAAACTGCTTCTACTTTTCTCCCTTTCTCACAACACAAGAACTCGTGGGCACGCAATGAAATCGCTGAGCAGTCGGGTTAGGACGGATAAAAGGAAGTCCTTCTTCACCCAAAGGGTGATTAACACGTGGAATTCACTGCCACAGGAAGTGGTGGCGGCTACAAGCATTGCCAGCTTCAAGAGGGGATTGGATAAACATGGAGCAGAGGTCCATCAGTGGCTATTAGCCACAGGGTATAGATGGAACTCTGTCTGTATTCTACAGTGTATTGTTGGAATTCTCTGTCTGGGGCAGTGATGTTCTGTATTCTTGGTGTTTGGGGGACACAGTGGGTGGGATTCTGGTGTCCTGGCCCCACTGATGGACCTCCTGATGGCACCTGGGTTTTTTGGCCACTGTGTGACACAGAGTGTTGGACGGGATGGGCCATTGGCCTGAGCCAACATGGCTTCTTTTATGTTCTTACGTTCTTACGAAGAGGGCGGCTTTGTTACAGACCCGCACCTTATAATCAGAAGCAGACTCCACCCCATGTCCAAGACAGGCTTTTCCTCAGGCACCTAATCCAAAGGGAGCTCTAAAGAGGTCCTTCACCAGAGCCTCCAGTCGCGAGATGTTTATGTCGTTCGACTGTAAACCACCATATACCTTTTATATAGCACCTTGGGCCGTGTTTTAATTGAAAGGCTGGCGTAATAAATTTTAATAAACAACAATAAACGAAAAGGCGCTGGACGGGAAGGCCAACAAACGAAACAAAAACACGTGAGGAGGAAATGGAAAAGCTGGACCTTAGAAGGAACAAAAGGAAAAGTCACAGGCTAACCAGGATCCCCCACCTCCCCAAGCCCCTGAAACACAGAGACCACCGTGGAGGTAGAAGGCAATAAAACCTTCCAGCACCCTCACGTCGTAGCCTCAATTGTAAAACTGGCAAAATTGTAAAACATGTTCAGGCCTGTCAAGAGGTACGGGGATTTGCTTGCTGGGAGAATTCTTGAAGGCATTTTCAAACGGAGCCCTACCAAGGGAACGGTCTGCCACTCACAAGAGCCCTTAACAAAATAGATGGATAATAATTCTTTAAATGGTGCCGGCGATTTAAACCCTCCAACCCCATCTCGTGTCACTACAGGCACCACGTGGCAAGTGATTAAGTGGCTGCAGCGTGTCGCCACGAGACTCGTCAAACCCTTAGTAAAACTGGGCAGGCTCTATGTAGCACACCCATGGTCTCTTATAAGCATAGTTTCTTAAAAGCATAGACAGCTTCAAGAGGGGATTGGATGAGCATATGGAGCAGAGGTCCATCAGTGGCTATTAGGCACAGCTTATCATTGGATAAACTGTCTGGGGCAGTGATGCTCTGTATTCTTGGTGTTGGGGAGGGGCACAGTGGGAGGGCTTCTAGTGTCCTGGCCCCACTGGTGGACCTCCTGATGGCACTTGGGGTTTTTTGGCCACTGTGTGACACAGAGGCCCTGTTCAGATGTCGCTGTTGTTTCCTTCCGGATTTAAAGTGGCTGATCAGACAGCAACATCTGCCTCCTGGTATTAACTCATGGTAGCCCCCCCCCCCCCCCCCAATCCTTCTCGGAACCGGATTATTTTGTTACCTGCTGTTTTGTGAGTTCTCCGGTTTCACCTCGCAGTTTTCTCCATCTGGATAGTTCTGCTGCGATATTAACCAACTTCCGGATGCCTGAAGGCTGTCCCAGAACAAAAGGAGCCTCAGACATCCGGTTTACGGTCGCCATTTTTTTTTTTTTTACTACTTAGCGATGTGCGCATAACCACATCATGTTTTAACCTATGCGCACGCACATAGTGCGCGTATGCGGATAATAGCGGAGGAAAAAAGAACTGCATGGTGCCCTCGTGTGGACAGCAGAAGACGGTTTCACCGCGGAGTGATTCGAATTGCAGTATAGCAGTCTGTTCGATAATATCCGGAACAAAGATATTCAGAACAGAGCTGGGTCAGTTTAACCCGGACTCAACACACTGTGTGAACCAGGGCCAGAGTGTTGGACTGGATGGGCCATTGGTCTGATCCAACATGGCTTCTTTTATATGATCTTATGTCTCAGCATTCCTAAAATCAGCTCAGCGGACCAAACTGAACCATAAACATAAATCCGGCTGGCGTTATCATGTCATGGAATCTAGACTTTGAAGAGAACATCTCTGCCATTCAGGGACTTTGCTCAAATACGTTCTATTTCTTCAGAATTCAGAAGAAAATCCACAGTGGGCAAGGAAGCTGCCTTTCGGGGAAGCTTGTCTTATGTTACTTACTGACTTCTCACAGAGGAACCTCTGACCCAATTGCAAGGATCCTCAGGATTACCCAGAATGCCGTTGGAAAACCGCTGATCTAACCAACATTAAACGGCAATAGTATTCCATCTGTATTGGGTCAGCACACAAACTGTTTCCTTTTTCACCATACTGAGTCCTTTGTGAGGGTATCCTATGTTTCTCATTGGGTTACTTTCTTTCTCCTCCCTTCTTCATTTTTCCTAGTATTAAGAATACTAACGGCCAGGGGTCCTTTTGTAGAAAAAGAGGTGCTGGAGCTCATTAGCACAACTCATCTGCATATCCCACACACCCTGACATCACCGGAAGGCATACTAGATTATATCAGCTCAGCATCTACCTTAAAATGCTTCTTGAATTAGAACGGTCATAATAAAGCCTTACTCCCATCATACTTTTTGCATTACTTTCTACTATGCGGCCACAGTGGCAGGAGGAAGATTTCCATCTGTCTGATTTCTATGCTTTGGTTATTTTCCCATTTTCGTGGGGATAAATATTAGGAAGTTTGTCAAATCTTAAGAGTTCAGCAAAGTCCTCACAATGGAGCCCAGAAGCAAGTATTGTTTTTTGGAGAAGAGAAGAGGAGAGGGAGAGGGAGAGGGAGAGGGAGAAGGAGAGGGAGAAAGAAAGAAAGAAAGAAAGAAAGAAAGAAAGAAAGAAAGAAAGAAAGAAAGAAAGAAAGAAAGAAAGAAAGAAAGAAAGAAAGAAAGAAAGAAAGGAAGGAAGGAAGGAAGGAAGGAAGGAAGGAAGGAAGGAAGGAAGGAAGGAAGGAAGGAAGGAAGGGAGGGAGGGAGGGAGGGAGGGAGGGAGGGAGGGAAGGAAGGTAGGAAAGAAGGAAAGAAAGAGGGAGGGAGGGAAGGAAGGAGGGAGGAAGGAAGGAAGGAAGAGCACAATAAAACTTAGAGGTTCCAGAGTTCCGCTCCTGTGAGCTCCTGCCCAAAATGAGGCCTGCAAATAGCAGTACTTTCACACAATTGAGAGAGAAGGGACAGATGCAGTGCACAGAGAACTCTGCCTGAACCACTGAAATGGCAGACCTCTCAGTCCTTGTACAGGAGTCAGCACGGGGAAGCCAGTGCTGGATCAAACCCCGGGAAGGCCTCTAGGCAGCAGTCAAAATCTTGGGGGGGCTCCTCGCAAATTATCTCAGAGATTCCGCTGCCCATGGCCCCCGCTGCAGCCTGCAGGCCCCTTCTCAAAAGCCCCTTTAACAAAGGTGTGGGGGGAGAGGCAGAGAGAGGCAAACTTGGTGATGAGGCCAGCAGCAGCCGCACCAGGCAAATCAGGCAAAGAGCGGCTCAGTTGCTGGCTGCGTGTGCAAGCTGGGAGAGCTGCAAGCAGGGGAGGGAATGTGGGGGGCAGCCCAGGGCCCCTAAAGACTGTGGGAGTCCATAGGCCAGTGCCTACTTGGCCAAATTGTTAATCCAGCCCTGGGGAAAGTGGTTACGGTAGGAGCCGGGAAACCCAGATACTGATTCTACCTTTGCCATGAAAGCCTGCTGGATAATGGTGGGCAAAGTTACTTTTTCTCAGCACAGCCTACCTCACAATCTACTATGTTGTGATGATACAGTGGAGGAGAGGAGAAAGAACACTGTAAGCAATTCTGGGTCCTCCCTAAGGTTAAAAAAACCCTCCAAGGTGTAACCATCTACAAATAAATAATTCAAAACAAAGCCTTTGCAGAAGACCAGGAATGTAATAAAGGGACAAGTCCATAAACAGGATGGGTGGATCTCGTCAAGGAAGTCTTGGGCTCGTGGAATCTGCTACACCCTTACCTGGGAGTCATAGCTCTCAAGAGGGGACGTATCCTGGAGAAAGAGAAAATTTCTCACCAGGAGGTTCATCAGTTTGGTGTAGTGGTTAAGTGTGCAGACTCTTATCTGGGAGAACCGGGTTTGATTCCCCACTCTTCCATTTGCAGCTGCTGGCATGGCCTTGGGTCAGCCATAGCTCTGGCAGAGGTTGTCCTTGAAAGGTCAGCTGCTGTGAGAGCCCTCTCCAGCCCCACCCACCTCACAGGGTGTCTGTTGTGGGGGAGGAAGATATAGGAGATTATAAGCCGCTCTGATTCTCTGGTTCTGAGAGAAGGGCGGGATATAAATCTGCAGTCTTCTTCATCAGTGACTATTAGCCATGGTGACCAAAGGGAAGCTCCAAGTTCACAGGCAGCGAACAGCTGAAGGTCAGTCCTAGAAGGTCACTTCAGGAGAAGGTCTTAGTCTATGTGTCCTGTTTGTTGGCCCTCCAAAGCCACTAGTTGTCTGTTGGACTAGAAGGAAGGTACCGGCTGGATATTAGGAAAAAAACTATTTTACGCTAAGAGTAGTTCAACAGTGGAACCGGCTACTTAGGGAAGTGGTGAGCTCCCCCTCACCGGCAGTCTTTAAGCCGCAGCTGGACAAATACTTGTTGAGGATGCTCTAGGCTGATCCTGCATTGAGCAGGGGGTTGGACTAGATGGTCTGTATGGCCCCTTCCAGCTCTGTGATTCTAGGATCATCGGTCTGATCCAACAGGGCCTCTCTTAGGTTCTTCACAAGTTAGTACAGCCGTGCTATCAGCACTACACATGCTAGCCCAGGTCACTCAGTTATGCATACCAGCACAGACTAAAAGTATTTCCTTTTGTCTGAATTGTGAGGTTTGGGAGGCTCTGGTCTTGACCAATCTCAGAAGCTAACAGCCCCAGTTAGTACAGCCGTGCTATCAGCACTACACATGCAAGCCCAGGTCACTCAGTTATGCATACCAGCACAGACTAAAAGTACAGTATTTTTTGCACCATAAGACTCACTTTCCCCCCCCCCCCCCCAAAAAAAAGTGGAGGGAAAAGTGTGTGCGTCTTAAGGAGCAAATACTGCAAAAAATTCACACAAATGCCTCTAAATTCACACAAACGGCTCTAAAAACTATGCTCAGGTGCGTCTTATGGAGCGAAAAATACGGTATTTCCTTTTGTCTGAATTGTGAGGTTTGGGAGGCTTTGGTCTTGACCAATCTCAGAAGCTAAGCAGAGTCAGCCCTGGTTAGTAACTTGGATGGAAGACCACCTAAGAAGTCCAGGGTTGCTGCACAGAAGCAGACAAGGGCAAACCACCTCTGAACCTCTCTTGCATTGGAAACCTTACGCAGGGGTGTCAAACTCATTTGTTATGAGGGCTGGGTCTGACATAAATGAGACCGTGTCAGGCCGGGCTGTGTGTGTCATGAAATGTGATGTCAGGTAGCGGATATGTAATCTTTATACAGGACACAGACAAACACTATTAAAGATTAGCATTCTTGCAGTATTTTGTTTATTTGATAACTGACACCTCTTGCTCGGAATTATGGCATCAAAATCTGGAGACAATGTCTGTGCAGTAGCAATCCTGAGTAGGGTGTTCAGGTGTGCGTCTGTTAAGTTGCAATGCTACTTTTGATTTATTGACATTCACTGCAGAAATCTCATGGTCAATGCTCTGAGCCTAAGACCCAGATGAAAACATGAAAAGGCTGGGCATTGCAACCTTTTGTACATAAGCTGCTTCGTGCGCTAGTCGGCCAATGGAGAAAACAGAGGCTTTGCTCTGTAGCTCCTGTGCGATTGAGCAAGCCTGGCCAAGCAAGCTGTGATGCAGAAGGAAGCAAATGACAGTGAGTTGCTTGCAGGCCTGATAGGAGCTCTGCGGGGGACTTGATTTGGCCCTCAGGCCACATTTGACACCCCTGCCTTATAGGGTTGCCATAAGTCAAGTGTGACCTGACAGAACTTTACACACAAGGTCGTCACGAAGCCTCCATGGAGACTGGCAGAATACCCAAGCATAAAAGGAAACTATGGAAAGGGGGGAGGGGAAAGAAAGAAAAGGAGGAAGATTGATCACAGCAAGTAGCGTCAAGGCCCAAGAGAGGAAGAAAAAGAAAGGAGGAGTTAAAACGCGGATCAAATCACAGCGGAAGGCATGCAACAGCGGTGCCAACCACTTCTCCTGGGATACGTCCCAAGACATACCAAGGAATATAATGTGCGCCTCCTCTCGGGTGGTGCCCCCTGATTAGAGCTCGGATTCAAACGTTTTCGCTACGGACAAGTCAGAACTTCATTAGAGAGGCTTCCCATAATGTTCCTTGTAATGGTTTGGACAGACATCAGAAGGAAGGCGGACCTCTCTCATGTTCTTGGCAGCTGAGCCGGGGAGGCTGGGGTGCCTCTTCGCGAGCGGTTAGATGCTGATCGACAGCTGCTCCAGCCTCCCATCTCAAGCAGCAAATTGGAGCTCCTATCTGCAAAGCCACGCTGACAGAGAGGGGGGAAATATTATCATAGAGTTGGAAGGGACCTCCGGGGTCATCTAGTCCAGCCCCCTGCACAATGCAGGAAACTCACAAACACCTCCCCATAAATTCACAGGATCTTCATTGCTGTCAGATGGCTATCTGGCCTCTGTTTCAAAACCTCCAAGGAAGGAGAGTCCACCACCTCCCGAGGAAGCCTGTTCCACTGAGGAATCGCTCTAACAGTCAGGAAGTTCTTCCTGATGTTGAGCCAGAAACTCTTTTGATTTAATTTCAACTCATTGGTTCTGGTCCTACCTTCTGGGGCCACAGAAAACAATTCCACACCATCCTCTATATGACAGCCCTTCAAGTACTTGAAGATGGTGATCATATCACTCTCAGATGCCTCCTCTTCAGGCTAAACATCCCCAGCTCCTTCAACCTTTCCTCATACGACTTGGTCTCCAGACCCCTCACCATCTTCGTCGCCCTCCTCTGGATTAATTCCAGCTTGTCTATATACTTTTAAAATGTGATGCCCAAAACTGAACACAATGCTCCAGGCGAGGTCTGACACCTCTTGCTCTGAATTATTGCATCAAAATCTGGAGACAATGTCTGTGCAGTAGCAAGCCTGAGTAGGGTGTTCAGGTGTGTATCGATTAAGTTGCAAACTTACTTTTGATTTATTAAAGTCTTTATGTTTCTCTTTTCCCTTGCTGATTGAGAAGAAGTCATTTTTATACCCCGCTTTTCTCGCCCCTAAGGGATCTCAAAGCAGCATCCAATTGTCTTCCCTTCCTCTCCTCACAACAGGCACCTTTTGTGAGGTGGCTGGGCCTGAGAGAGTTTGGAAAGAACTGTGACTGTCCCAAGGTCACCAAGCAGGCTCCATGGGGAGCAGCTGGGAATCAAACCCAATTCAGAGTAGGCTCTGCTGCTCTTAACCATGACACCATACTGGCCTGCGATTCCAGACATTAAAAACATTGAGTACATAGCCAAGCCTTATTTACTCCCTTTCAAGAAAGGAAAGCCCTGCCCCCCTACCCCGCAACTGGCCACAGTGAGCTGACATTTATTCTGCTTTTTAAAAATATTTGAGGTTTGCAAAATGCTCCGTGTCCCAGATTGAGGCAGACAAGCATCATCATAAGAACATAAAAGAAGCCATGTTGGATCAGGCCAATGACCCATTCAGTCCAACACTCTGTGTCACATAAGAACATAAGAGAAGCCCTGTTGGATCAGGCCAATGGCCTATCCAGTCCAACACTCTGTGTCACAGAAGAACATAAGAGAAGCCATGTTGGATCAGGCCAATGGCCCATCCAGTCCAACACTCTGTGTCACATAAGAACATAAGAAAAGCCCTGTTGGATCAGGACAATGGCCTATCCAGTCCAACACTCTGTGTCACATAAGAGAAGCCATGTTGGATCAGGCCAATGGCCCATTCAGTCCAACACTCTGTCACACAATGGCCAAAAAAAAAACAAGTGCCATCAGAAGGTCCACCAGTGGGGCCAGGACACTAGAAGCCTTTCCACTGTTGCCCCTCCCAAGCACCAAGAATACAGAGCATCACTTGCCCCAGACAGAGAGTTCCATCTATACTTTGTGACTAATAGTCACTGATGGATTTCTGCTCCATATGTTTCTCCAATCCCCTCTTGAAGCTGGCTATGCCTGTAGCCGCCACCAACTCCTGTGGCAGTGAATTCCACGTGTTAATCACCCTTTGGGTGAAGAAGTACTTCCTCTTTTCCCTTTTAACCCAACTGCTCAGCAATTTCATCGAGTGCACACAAGTTCTTGTACTGTGAGAAAGGGAGAAAAGGACTGCTTTCTCTACCTTCTCTATCCCATGCGTAATCTTGTCAACCTAAGTAAGCGGGAGAGCCCGAAAAGGTTTCGGAAACACAAGAGAAGCCACATGCGAGCTAAAAAAGCCTCAACCCCAATATCAAAGTGGTGGAAGCGTCACGGCACAGGGAGGAACCTCCCGAATCCACGTTCTGTTTCCCAGGGCTTTTTTTGTAGCAGGAACTCCTTTGCATATTAGGCCACACACCCCTGATGTAGCCAATCCTCCAAGAGCTTACAGGGCTCTTCGTACAGGGCCTGCTGTAAGCTCCAGGAGGATTGGCTACATCAGGGGTGTATGGCCTAATATGCAAATGAGGTCCTGCTAGAATTCCTTACAGGGCTCTTCGTACAGGGCCTACTGGAAGCTCCAGGAGGATTGGCTACATCAGGGGTGTGTGGCCTAATATGCAAAGGAGGTCCTGCTAGAATTCCTTACAGGGCTCTTCGTACAGGGCCTACTGGAAGCTCCAGAAGGATTGGCTACATCAGGGGTGTGTGGCCTAATATGCAAAGGAGGTCCTGCTAGAATTCCTTACAGGGCTCTTCGTACAGGGCCTACTGGAAGCTCCAGAAGGATTGGCTACATCAGGGGGGTGTGGCCTAATATGCAAAGGAGGTCCTGCTAGAATTCCTTACAGGGCTCTTCATACAGGGCCTACTGGAAGCTCCAGAAGGATTGGCTACATCAGGGGTGTGTGGCCTAATATGCAAAGGAGGTCCTGCTAGAATATCTTACAGGGCTCTTCGTACAGGGCCTACTGGAAGCTCCAGGAGGATTGGCTACATCAGGGGTGTGTGGCCTAATAGGGAACGGAGGTCCTGCTAGAATTCCTTACAGGGCTCTTCGTACAGGGCCTGCTGTAAGCTGCAGGAGGATTGGCTACATCAGGGGGTGTGGCCTAATATGTGAAGGAGGTCCTGCTAGAATTCCTTACAGGGCTCTTCGTACAGGGCCTACTGTAAGCTCCAAGAGGATTGGCTACATTAGGGGGCGTGGCCTAATAGGCAAAGGTGTTATAGCTACAAAAAAAGCTCTCCTGATTCCTTACTTGGCTCAGATAATTACGACTGGAGCAAGGGGGCCTCATGCTCTGGGCCCGCAGGCACCCATTGGCGCAATTAATCCCAGCAACGTTCGAAACAGAGGCACAAATGCCTTCAGCGCGAGGCCCTTTGTCTGAGACAAAAAGGCACCCGCGGAAAGAGAACCTGAGGTTGCACTTTTCCCGCTGACATGCGTTTTGCCAACACAAAAGCACAGCCACACAGAGCTACGGTGTAGCAGGGTCAGTCCCCCTGGGGGGGGGGGGGAAGCTCTTCCCGCCAGCCCTCCACCCACCCCGCCCCCAGAGCCAAAGTGCCCACATTTATCCTGCAAGATTCTCAGCTGCTTTGTCTTTCGGAAGGATCCTTCATTTCCCCAGCTGTGGGGCAAAGACGGCCTGCCGTTTTCTCTGGCTATAAACGTTTGCAATTAAAGACCGGTCCGCTCAGCATTTGGGGTATTTTGCAGGCAATGAATGCGCTGCTTCTGTCAATCTCTCTTTAAAAAAAATATATATTTAGATTTGGTTCACGGTTGTTCCATTGCAGGAAACACACATGCAAGCAAGCCACACGCTCTGTATACCGACCGTGCATAAGGCCGTTCTCCTTCCACACGCCCACTGCTATCATGAGCTCTGTGCGGAATGCAGCTCTGCGAGTTATCGCAGGCGCCCACTGGACAGCGCCCCTATCATCGCCCGCATCCAGCTATACAAAATTCCATCTTCCACCTGTCTATATATATATATATATATATATATATATATATATAAAATCCTACTTTAAAGGCCAAGGCGTCCCGAACACCACTACAGTCCATTCAGCCACCTTTCCAAAAGGACTAATGAACACTGGTACAGTTATCCTCGGCAAACAATACATTTCTGTTTTGCAAACCTGCTTTTCTCGTAGTCATTTTTGTTTTCCTTTTTAATTTGAGGGCTAGGTGTTTCCCATCTCCAGGGCCAAAGAAGACGATGAGCAGGTTTTTGCACCCCGCTTTTCTCTCCCTCAAAGAGCCCCGTGGCGCAGAGTGTTAAAGCTGCAGTACTGCGGTCCTAAGCTCTGCTCACGAGCTGAGATCGATCCCCGGTGGAAGCTGGGTTTTCAGGTAGCCAGCTCAAGGTTGACTCAGCCTTCCATCCTTCCGAGGCCAGTAAAACGAGTCCCCAGCTTGCTGGGGGGGGGGGGGGGGGAGCGTAGATGACTGGGGAAGGCAATGGCAAACTGCCCCGTAAAAAGTCTGCTGTGAAAACAACGTCACCCCAGAGTCGGAAACGACTGGTGCTTGCACAGGGGACCTTTCCTTTTCCTTTCTCTTCCTGAAGGAGTCTCAAAGGGTGATTAACATGTGGAATTCCCTGCCACAGGAGGTGGTGGCGGCCACAAGCATAGCCACCTTCAAGAGGGGTTTAGATAAAAATATGGAGCAGAGGTCCATCAGTGGCTATTAGCCACAGTGTGTGGGTGTGTGTATATATATAAAAAAATTTTGCCACTGTGTGACACAGAGTGTTGGACTGGATGGGCCATTGGCCTGATCCAACATGGCTTCTCTTATGTTCTTATGTGACACAGAGTGTTGGACTGGATGGGCCATTGGCCTGATCCGACATGGCTTCTCTTATGTTCTTATGTGACACAAAGTGTTGGACTGGATGGGCCACTGGCCTGATCCAACATGGCTTCTCTTATGTTCTTATGTGACACAGAGTGTTGGACTGGATGGGCCATTGGCCTGATCCAACAGGGCTTCTCTTATGTTCTTATGTGACTCAGAGTGTTGGACTGGATGGGCCATTGGCCTGATCCAACAGGGCTTCTCTTATGTTCTTATGTGACACAGAGTGTTGGACTGGATGGGCCATTGGCCTGATCCAACAGGGCTTCTCTTATGTTCTTATGTGACACAGAGTGTTGGACTGGATGGGCCATTGGCCTGATCCAACAGGGCTTCTCTTATGTTCTTATGTGACGCAGAGTGTTGGACTGGAGGGGCCATTGGCCTGATCCAACAGGGCTTCTCTTATGTTCTTATGTGACTCAGAGTGTTGGACTGGATGGGCCATTGGCCTGATCTAACATGGCTTCTCTTATGTTCTTATGTTCTTGCAATCTCCTTCCCTTCCTCTCCCCACAAGAGGCACCTTGCAAAGCAGGTGGGGCTGAGAGAGTTCTGAGAGCACTGGGGCTGGCCCAAGGTCACCCTATAGGCTTCATGGGGAGGCAAAGTGGGAGCCTCCGACCTGGTTCCCCGGATTAGACTCCCCCTCTCTGACCCATGACGCTGCATTGGCTCTCATACCCATTCCATTGTTAAGCAGAGGCGAGAACTACAGCCTTCGCCTCCCAATTCCATAAGGACGGATTGATGGCCTGGTGCAATTACCCTTCATTCATCCCCCCACCCACCCAAGACAGAATGCAAACGGTGTCCATGTGGCCCTTTGCTATCTCCTCCCCCACCCCCCCAGGTTAAAGACTAATCTCTTAAGAGGTGCTTCCTCCAAGCCAAAAAGGCCTCCATAAATTCTCTCCGGTGCTATTAATTAAAAAGGAAGAAAGGGCCAGAGCTCCTATTATGTTTGCCAACTCTAAGCTCACAAAAAGCCAAGCTAGGTCACCCCACGCTTGATAGCGCTCTTCAAAAACAAGCTGCCGATGTCCTGGAAACTTGCAAGGAGGGAGGGGAAGCCGAGGGAAAGCAAGGTTTGGGGGAAGGGGGGGGGAGCTCAGTTGGGAATAATGCCCTAGCAGCGACCCTCTAAAGCAGACAGCCCTCTGTAGCCCAGAGATCAGGTGGCATTCCGGATCACCAGGTCTCACGGGGAGGCTGGCAACCTGCCCTGCAACACACAGTGGACAAGCCATGCCCAGAGGAAGGCAAAAAGACCTCCACAATCCTTGGGCCAATCTGGCCAGGAGGAAATCTCAGTTCCTTCCTGGCCCCAAAGTGGCATTAGGCATAACCCTGTGGATGTAAGAAAGGGCCCCGCAAACCAGACACTGTCTCATCCCTTCCAGTTTGGTGTAGTGGTTATTAACCGCATGGGAGAACCGGGTTTGATTCCCCGCTCCTCCTAGACTTGCCAATCCCCAGGTCCCAGCAGGGGTTCTTCTGCTTTCCCAGGCTCCTTCCCTCCTCCAGTCAGCTGGCCGGCGGGGGAAAGCTCCGCCTCCACAGCCACCAAGTGACTTTCAACCTCCGAAAGCTTCAGTCTCCGATTGGAAAGGCTTCCTTTTGGGATGGGGTGTTACTTTTAAGAAGTTGGCAGCTACTTGTGAGTAGAGAGGCCAATCCCTCGCTTCAGAGTCACCAGAAATTGGGGGCGGGGGGAATGTCTGCTGAGCACTTCATTATTCCCTACGTGGAGATCGATTCTCATAGGGTATAATGGGGAATTGATCTGGAGGTATTGGGGGCTCTGATTTTTGAAATAGAAGCACCAAATTTTCAATATAGCATCTAGTGCCTCGCCCCAAAATACCCCCCCAACTTTCAAAATGATTGGACCAGGGGGTCCAATTCTATGAGCCCCAAAAGAAGGTGCCCCTATCCATTATTTCCTATGGAAGAAAGGCATTTAAAAAGGTGTGCTGTCCCTTTAAATGTGATGGCCAGAACTCCCTTGGAGTTAAATTACGCTTGTCACACCCTTACTCCTGACTCCGCCCCCAATGTCTCCACCCCCAAAGTCACCAGATATTTCTTGAATTGGACTTGGCAACCCTAACTCCTCCACTTGCAGCTACTGGAATGCTCTTGGGTTAGCCATTGCTCTCGCAGGGTTGTCCTTGAAAGGGCAGCTTCTGGGAGAGCTCTCTCAGCCCCACCCACCTCACAGGGTGTCTGTTGTGGGGGAGGAAGGGAAAGGAGATTGTAAGCCACTCTGCGACTCTGAGATTCAAAGTGGAGGGCGGGATAAAAATCCAATATCATCATCATCTTCCTATCCTCCCTTTTGCCCTTTTCCTAAATTCAGTTTTCTCCAACTAATACATTCATGCTGGGAAGAGGAACTAGGCTTCCTAATCCCAGTTGGGTGCAGGGGAGCACCTGATTTAGAGGCTCTCCCCCTGATTAAGGATTATCAGAAAGCAGCGGGGGGGGGGGGGAGTTGAATGTCTGCTACGCATTCCATTATACCCTATGGAGACCAGTCCCCATAGGATACAATGGAGAATAGATGTGTGGGTATCGGGGGCCCTGTATTTTTGAGGCAGAGGCACCCAATTTTCAGCATACAATCTGCTGCCTCTCCTCAAACAAACCCCCGAGTTTCAAAAAGATCAGAACAGGGGGTCCAATTCTACAAGCCCCACAAAAGATGCGCCCATCCTCCCTTATTTGCAAAGGAGGGAAGGCATTTAAAAGCAGCAGGGTCCCTTTAAATGTGAAGGCCAGAATTCCCTTCAGAGTGCAATCGTACTCGTCACAACCTTGCTCCTGGCTTCATCCCCAAAGTCCCCAGGTATTTCCTGAGTTGGACCTGGCAACCCTAAGTACAACCCCTATACCCCAGCCCCTGCACCACGACAGGCCATGCGCCCCCATCTTGGGGACAGTGAACAAAAAGAGACCAGAGTGTGGCTGAAAGAGTGCAGGACCCGTATGCTTTATGCTCCTGCCTGGCGTTCCCCAGAGAACCGGAGCTGTCAGGGCAAAGCTATTCCAGGCCCACGAAAGGCCGTGACCCCTGAACAGCCTTGCAAAGGGGCGCTGGGGTGGGGTGGGGGGAAACCTGCCGGCTCCACAGCCTTTGATGTGCAGGCAGTGGCTGTGTGCCAGCTCCCCCTTCAGGTGACGCGGGGCCGCTGCATCCCAGCCAGAAGCGAGACCTTTTTCCCCCACCGTTGTCCCTCTGCTCCTACGTCCTATTGCCACCCCCCTGCACACACGCACCGTGCGCAAAAAACAGCAATAAAAAATCCATCAAGGAGAAAAGTGGGTTAGAAACAAGGGGTTAAGGAAAACCCGCCGGCTTCCAACATCAAAACCTAAGCAAAAGTCCCCGATGCGGCAGCGACGAAAGACGCCTTGTGTTTTCATCGGAGCGCATATTCTGTTCATTGTCGGGAGGACTGTTTTCTTCTCTGCCCGTCTCTCTCTCTGTGGTCTACAACGCCTCCCTTAACAAGGCGCAGAGCAGCGCCAGAGGTCGCAGCTGACCTATATCACGCCGTGATTGACAGCTTGTCTAAGCCGGAGTTGCGTTAATGTAGGGAATCGTACCGCTGACGCGCAACAATATAATTATCGCTTCATGCGGCGGGGAGATGTTTACTCCTGCGCTTTGGTCAACCAGAGGCGCTCCGCAAACATTTTAAGAACAACTTCTGCATGCACGACTCTGAGATAGGCCGGAGTGTTCCGAGTTGGCCTCACATGTGGATCTTTGGGGGGTCAAAAGCACCATCAAGTTACAGCTGAGTTAGAGCGACCCCATCGGGTTATCCAGGCAAGAGACGTTCAGAGGTGGTTTGCCGTTGCCTGCCTCTATGACACGCCCCTGGTATTCCCTGAAGATCCCCCATTCAAACGCTAGCCAGGGCTGACCCAGCTTAGCTTCTGAGATCTGACATTCAAGCAACTTATTCTTTTCTTGCCGTGGCTTAAAAAGAAAAAGAAAGGTTAAACCGCTTGGGGGCTTTTCGCTTGGAGAAATGTCGACTGCGGGGTGGCATGAAAGAGGTTTACAAGATTATGCATGGGATGGAGAAGGTAGAGAAAGAAGCAACTTTTCTCCCTTTCTCACAATACGAGAACTGGTGGGCATTCAATGAAATTGCGGAGCAGTCCGGTTAGAGTGGATAAAAGGAAGTCCCTTCTTCACCCAAAGGGTGATTAACACGTGGAATTCACTGCCACAGGAGGTGGTGGCGGCTACAAGCATAGACAGCTTCAAGAGGGGACTGGATGAACATCTGGAGCAGAGGTCCATCAGTGGCTATTAGCCACAGTGTATTTTTTGAACTCTCTGTCTGAGGCAAGTGATGCTCTGTATTCTTGGTGCAATGTGGGAGGGCTTCTAGTGTCCTGGCCCCATTGATGGACCTCCTGAGGGCACCTGGGTTTTGGCCACTGTGTGACACAGAGTGTTGGACTGGATGGGCCATTGGCCCGATCCAACATGGCTCCTCCTTATGCGCTATTGGACTCCAACTTTGTTCTATTACTTCAGATCAACATGGCCACCACAGGAGGTGTTGGCAGCTACAAGCATAGCCAGCTTCAAGAGGGAACTGGATAAACATCTGGAGCAGAGGTCCATCAGTGGCTATTAGCCACAGCATATTGTTGGAACTCTCCATCTGGGGCAAGTGATGCTCTGTATTCTTGGGGGGGGCAACAGTGGGAGGGCTTCTAGTGTCCTGGCTCCACTGATGGACCTCCTGATGGCACCTGGCTTTTTTGGCCACTGTGCGATGCAGAGCGTTGGACTGGATGGGCCATTGGCCTGATCCAACATGGCTTCTCTTATGTTCTGGGGGAGAAAACTTAAAAATCCAGCAGTGCAAACTGAAGAACCCCAGCCCTGGGAGTAAATCACTGAACTGACCCGGAGTAGGACTCCAAGTAGACCTGCGAAGGATTGCTCTCTGGGTTTCAGAATGTTCCTAACGGCGTTGGAACGAGGTCAGGAGATTTCAAAAGGGCAGCTATCTCCCTCTAAAATCTACTTCTCTGCCATCTAAGAGTGTTCCAGGAGCTCTACAGAATACAGGAACGCCAGAGCTTCTACCCACAGGACTTGGGTGCGGCGGAGATGGTTGAAACAGTAAGGCCAACGTTTCGGAGCCATTCAGTTTCTTACCGAACAAAATCAAGTATCTTCTAGATCAGGGGTGGCCAAACTTGTTTAACGTAAGAGCCACATAGAATAAACGCCAGATGTCTGAGAGCCCCAGGACATGAGCAGCAGATGTTTGAGAGCTGGGAGGGAGGAAGACAAATAGATGAGGATGGAGGGTGGAAAGAAAGCAACTTTTACTTTAAATGCATTCTCCAAGCCCCCAGCCAACAGGGGGGTGGGGACTTCAAGAGTTACACAATATGTGTGAAAGAGCCACAGTTTGGCCACCCCTGTTCGACATCAAATCATGCGTGAATTCTCCCTAAAAGCTAAAATGACTAAGCTGAGGCTAGTGTAGAATCATAAAATCATAGAGTCGGAAGGGAACTCCAGGGGTCATCTAGTCCAGCCCCCTGCACAGTACACTTGGGTTCCTTTGTTAGAAGACGAGAGTCAACCGAAAAGACAACCATGCTGGGAAAAGTGGACGGCGGCAGGAAAAGAGGAAGAGCCAACATGAGATGGATGGACTCAGTCAAGGAAGCCCCGGCCCTGAACGAGGCTGTTCACAAGGGGACATTAATTTTCATAGGAGACAATGTGACAGCATTCAACACACACACGTGCGCACATCAAATATCCCAGCGAATACAACAAAGGCCAGGCCCACCCAGAGACCGGCAGAGATAAATAAAACAATCGACATTTAATTTCTGGTTGTCTTTTTATTGCATTGGTCAGTGGTTTGGGTTCTTTAGCTTTTACCCTCGGGTTTTATAGCTGCGTTTGTATCGCGTCTGCTGGTTGTACAGGCCTTCTATAAAATTATTTATGCAAATGACATACAGCGCGTACCTGCACAACAGACATGTGAAATGCCGATTTGCTGATGCATAGATAACACTGGGGGAGAAAATGCATGCAACGGGGAGGGGGGAGGAATGCAGAGAGAAATCACAGATTTGACGTTGCATTTAGGGTTGCCAATCCCCAGGTGGGGGCAGGGGATCCCCCGGTTTGGAGGCCCTCCCCCCGCTTCAGGGTCGTCAGAAAGCGGGGGGAGGGGAAGGAAACGTCTGCTGGGAACTCTATTATTCCCTATGGAGATTTATTCCCATAGAAAATAATGGAGAATTGATCTGAGGTTATCTGGGGCTCTGGGGGGGGGGGTGCTGTTTGTTGAGGTAGAGGCACCAAATTTTCTGTATCCCCCAAGTTTCAAAATGATTGGATCAGGGGGTCCAATTCTATGAGCCCCAAAAGAAGGTGCCCCTCTCCATTATTTCCTATGGAAGGAAGGCAATGAAAAGGTGTGCCGTCCCTTTAAATGTGATGGCCAGAACTCCCTTTGGAGTTCAATGATGCTTGTCACAGCCTTGATCCTGGCTCCACCCCTCATGTCTCCTGGCTCCACCCCCAAAGTCTCCCGGCTCCACCCCCAAAGTCCCCAGATATTTTTTGAATTGGACTTGGCAACCCTAGTTGCATTTCAGGATCAGGCGCAAACAGCCTATTTGAAATCTGAGATCATCCCAATGGGCGAGGGGGGAAAACACACTGGATTTCTTTAAGCAACCCAGGAAAAATTTACAGGCCGATCCCCGCCAGCAACCGCCGCCCTCTCCGCAGTTTCTCAACCTGATTAGGTAGTGCCACACCTTCTCATAAAGCTGTTTCCAGACCGGGCTTGCTACAAAACCTATCTGCTCACTCGGGCAGGCCTTCTCCCCTTTCCCCGCCATCCCCTCCTCGGGCTCGGAGAACAGCCACCGGGTCACAAGCCCCATCCCCGATACCGATCCGCCTCCCCGGCAGGCGCAACGTCGGCCCTGGCCTGCCCGCTCCCACTCGCAGCCCGCAATCACAGGGGCAGGACGTGTTTACCCAGACGAAGAGAAGCATCACTCAACGGGGAGGGCGTGGCGGCCCGTCTCCCTTCCCAACAATACCCGCCTGTCAGATGGGAAACTTGTTCTTCTCCGGAGCAACTTTGCAAAAGAGGAAAATAAATAAATAAACAAATCCGGGCCTCCAGAGCCACTCCTCGATGAGGGAGGAAAGGAGTGCTTGTGTTGTTCGATGTAGAACACAGACTAAGGTTGCCAATCCCCAGGTAAGGACAGGGGATTCCCCAGTTTGGAGGCCCTCCCCCCGTTTCAGGGTCATCAGAAAGCGGGGTGGGGGAGGGAAATGTCTGCTGGGCACTCCATTATTCCCTACGGAGACTGATTCTCATAGGGTATAATGGAGAATTGACCTGTGGCTATCTGAAGCTCTGGGAGGGGGGGCTGCTTTTTTGAGGTAGAGGCACCGAATTTGCAGCATAGCATCCAGTGCCTCTCTCCAAAATACCCGCCAAGTTTCAAAAGGATTGGACCAGGAGGTTCAATTCTGTGAGCCTCCAAAGAAAGCGCCCCTATCCGTCATTATTTCCAATGGAGGGAAGGCACTGAAAAGTTGTGCGGTCCCTTTAAATGTGACGGCCAGAACTCCCTTTGGAGTGCAATGATGCCTGTCACACCCTTGCTCCTGGCTCCACTCCCAATGTCTCCTGGCTCCGCCCCCAAAGTCCCCAGGTATTTCTTGAATTGGACTTGGCAACCCTATCACAGACAAACTCCGTGGTCTCGGCAGACAACCTGAACTTAGGTTTACCACTAAGCTGCTCCCAAATCTAGGACAAGCATCTCTCCTGCCTCTTTCTTTGCTCAAGTTGCAAAGAAGCAAAAGCTCCCAGCCGTTCACAATTCTTGCCGGGACAGCCCAGGCTAGCCCGATCTCATCAGATCTCAGAAGCTACGTAGCATCAACCCGGGCAAATATTTGGACGGGAGACCACTGAGAAAGCCCCTGGTTGCCCGTGGAAAATAGGCAATGCCAAGCTCTCTCTGAATGCCTCTTGCCTTGAAAACCCTACCGGCTGCCATACGTTGGCTGCCGTGGTGCTTTCCACCACCACATCCACAATGCTTTACATGCCCTGAATGCAGGGCTTTTTTTGAAGCAGGAGCTCCTTTGCGTATTAGGCCACACCCCCTTGATATAGCCAATCCTCCAAGAGCTTACAAGGCTCTTCTCACAGGGCCTACTGTAAGCTCTTGGAAGATTGGCTACATCAAGGGGGTGTGGCCTAATACGCAAAGGAGCTCCTGCTACAAAAAAAGCCCCGCCCGGAAGTCTCTGCCCCCAGCTGCAGCTCACCTGAGCAATCGCAGGAAAAAACAATGGCATTTTCTTCTCAGCCAGTGAGTCAGGGCAGCTTATTTATTCAGGGTATTTGCACACAGCCTCTCCAGAGACTGGATCAAGGCGGCCGGCGAGAAAAGACAAAACCGTTTTTAAGAAACCCCAATTAAAACATTACAGAAGTATTTCGTTGAAACCAACACCGATGACGACAGAGCCATCCCAAACCTGGGAAAACCGCAAAGCCCCTCAACACCTTGCTTTATACAATCCCGCAGATTTCCCAATTGAATCTGGAGCGTCCATTCAGATCCATGAAGACCTCCAGCATTTAATGAAAAAGATAACGAGCACTCAACATGGCTATTGGCTTCTGCTTTATTGCTGGAAGCCCCAGAGCCGGAGGGAGAAAACAGCCATTCCATTTCTGTTAATGGAGAATGTATAAGTTGCTTAATGAAGATTCATGTGAAAAGGTTGTTTCCTCTTCCTGTTTTGGCGAACAAGGCCAGCCCTGCCACGATGCCAACTAGGTGACTGCGTAGGGTGCCAGCCTTCTGGGGGCACAGAATTGGGTGCCCCCCGTGTTGGGTGATGTTATCAGTCCGGGGGGTGGGGGAGAAGTTAGCTTTGCCTAGGGTGCCAGTCAGTCTAGGGCCCGCCCTGTTTGAAAATGCCAAATCCCACTGCAAACCTCCAGTCTGCTCAAACGTCTTTAAAGGTGCCTCTCTTTCTGCTGTTTCTTTCTCCACCCGTCTTTAACAAAATAAATTGGTAAACACACTAATACTGAAACCAGAAGAAAGAAGAAGACTGCATATTTATACCCTGCCCTTCTCTCTGAATCGGAGACTCAAAGCGGCTTACAATCTCCTATATCTTCTCCCCCCACAACAGACACCCTGTGAGGTGGGTGGGGCTGAGAGGGCTCTCACAGCAGCTGCCCTTTCAAGGACAACTCCTGCGATAGCTATGGCTGACCCAAGGCCGTTCCAGCAACTGCAAGTGGAGGAGCGGCGAATCAAATCCGGTTCTCCCAGATAAGAGTCCGCACCCTTCACCACCACACCGAACTGGCTCGATTCACACGGGCAGCAGCGATTCACCTGGGTAGCTGTTTTAGTCTGAAGCTACAGAACAAAGTTCTGAGTCCAGTGGCATCTTTAAGACCAACGACGATCAATTCTGGGTGGAAGCTCCCATGCGACATGCACGCTTCTACAGAAATCAGAAGAAATGTGCATGCACAAGAAAGCTTATCCCCAGAATTAAACTTCAGAAGAGAGCAGGCTGCGTCAAACAAATGCTGGCGGCAAAGAAAGCTCTCCATGCCGTTTCCACCGATTGGCATCTCGTGTGCTATGAACTCAGCATCCGCGGTGGCTTTCATGTGCGTCTCACCTGCCTTCGAGGGAGACCGTGGCAACTTTTGTGAAATTACCCACTCTCCTAACAACAACTCGAGGACGTTACTTGCCAAAGCTGACTCTGTACGCTTCAGAGCAGAGAGGGGGAACTAGGGTTGCCAATCCCCAGGTGGGGGCAGGGGATCCCCCGGTTTGGAGGCCCTCCCATCCCACTTCAGGGTAATCAGAAAGCGGGGGGGGATGTCTGCTGGGCACTCCATTATTCCCTATGGAGACTGATTCCCATAGGGTATAACGGGAGAACTGATCCATGGATATCTGGGGCTGGGCGTGGGGCTGATTTTCGAGATAGAGGCACTAAATTTTCAGCATAGCAGCCAGTGCCTCTCTTCAAAATACCCTACAAGTTTCAAAAAGATTGGATCAGGAGGTCCAATTCTGTGAACCCCAAAAGAAGGTGCCCCTATCCTTCATTATTTCCAATGGAGGGAAGGCATTTAAAAGGCGATTTCTCTTTGCTGTAAAAGCTGTTTAACAACAACGAACATGACGGCTCATGTAAGGTTATGTCTTGGACCCCGTGTTGGGGTGTGTTGTAGTTGTTGAAATGTTATTTAAAATGTTAATAAAAATTTTAAATTGTAAAAGGCATGTGGTCCTTATAAATATGATGGCCAGAATTCCCCTCAGAGTTCAAACATGCTTGTCACACCTTTGCTCCTGGCTCCACCCCCAAAGTTCCCAGATATTTCTTAAATTGGACCCAGCAACTTTAAGGGATGTCCCTAGCTGACAACCAACACAGCAGCTGTGCCATATCAACATAGCACCACCAGCCACATGTCTATAGGACAGGGGTGGCCAAGGGTAGCTCTCCAGATGTTTTTTTGCCTACAACTCCCATCAGCCCCAGTCAGCATGGCCAATGGCTGGGGCTGATGGGAGTTGTAGGCAAAAAAAAACATCTGGAGAGCTACCGTTGGCCACCTCTGCTATAGGATAAACACTCCTGCAAGCGGAGGAGCCGGAGAACAAAGACCCACACAAGAGAAAGAGGGAGATTCAACTTTCTCAGCATCAGGCACCCAGCACCTGACAGTAACCCTGATGCGGTTGACCCAAGCTAACCTTATCCCACCAGATCTCAGAAGCTATGCAGGGTTGGCCCCGGTTAGTATTTGGATGGGAAGGGAGCCCAGGGTTGCTACGCCAAGGCAGGCAACAGTAGACCACCTCTGAACGTCTGTTGCCTCGATAACAGGGTGGCCATAAATTGGCTTGCGACTTGACAGCACTTTCCACAGTCAGCGGCAGGGCCGGCCCTGCCACTAGGCGAGTTAGGCATTCGCCTAGGGCACCAGCCATGGGGGGCACCGAACTGGGTGCCCCCATGTGACCAGCCATGGACTCCTCACTGCCCCAGCCTCTAGGCTTGGGGGCAGAGCTGCCAGTTCACCGGCTGGACTCAGGAGCGGAGCCACACTGCTGTACAGGTTCTCCGGAGCCCGGCTCTCCAGGTGGGCTCAAGGGGTAGAGCTGTGCTGCCACGGCAGCTTCCCCGAAGCTTGGCTCTCTGGTTGGGCTCGGGAGGCCAAGCTGTGCTGCTGTGGCAGCTTCCCCGGAACCCAGCTCACCAGCTGGGCTTGGGGGGGTGGAACCACACTGCCACGCAGCTTCCCCAAAGCCTGGCTCACTGGCTGGGCTTGGGGGTGGAGCCACGGTGCTGCTGCCCAGGGTGGCAGATCGTCTAGGGTCGGCCCTGATCACCTGACATGAGCTTCAAATTCCTGGCCACCAAATCTGGCAAAGGGCATGCGTCATCACCCAACCAGCTGCACTTAACTAGAAGTAGGAAATATCCGCCTTCTCTGGGTTGGAACCCTTTGAGGAAAAGCACCACCCAGAGATTCACAAATCTCTTTATCTGACGAGTGAATCCTGCGGGTTGAATTCCTCTCCAGCTCAAAGTGAGCAGTAGTTCAGAGCCTGTGTCTTAGCTCATGCTGGGTTTCAGGGATACACAGAAGCAGCCAGTAGTCCTCTCTGCTCTCCAGTTTAGAGCCAGTTTGGTGTAGTGGAGCCAGTTTGGTGTAGGGGTTAAGTGTGTGGCCTCTTATCTGGGAGAACCGGGTTTGATTCCCCACTCCTCCACTTGCACCTGCTAGCATGGCCTTGGGTCAGCCATAGCTCTGGCAGAGGTTGTCCTTGAAAGGGCAGCTACTGTAAGAGCTCTTAGCCCCACCTACCTCACAAGGTGTCTGTTGTGTGGGGGGGGGAGGGGGGAAGTAAAGGAGATTCTGAGATTCTGAGATTCAGAGTATAGATTCTGAGATTCAGAGTATAGGGTGGGGTATAAATCCAACTTGTCATCTTCTCCTCCTCCTCCTTCGCCTGTTTGGTGTAGTGGTTAAGTGTGCGGACTCTTATCTGGGGTTTGATTCCCCACTCCTCCACTTGCATCTGCTGGAATAGCCTTGGGTCAGCTGTAACTATTGCAGGAGTTGTCCTTGAAAGGGCAGCTGCTGTGAGAGCTCTCTCAGCCCCACCTACCTCACAGGGTGTCTGCTGTGGGGGGGAGGAAGGTAAAGGAGATTGTGAGCCGCTCTGAGACTCTGAGATTCAGAGTATAGGGCGGGATATAAATCCAATATCATCGTCATCTTCTTCTCCAACACCTCTCAAGAGTAAGCCAACATTGGGGGTGACCAAACCCCATCTGTCCCCTAAGTCAGGAAAGGGGCAGGACTGATAGCTGCAAATTCAGGCTGGCTTTCAAGGACAGCCAAAACGCAGGGTCCCTGAGCTTGCTGTCATCTTCCACCGTCCCTTATCCAGGCAATATATAATTTTTCCAAGCAAACACCGTATAACCACAGCAATTCGGGGGCAGCCTGCAACGGTGCCATTTGAGATAAGACACTTTCAAACACACCGAACAAAGAGCTTTTAATACACTTTAGCAATTGTTTGCAAGTGGATTTTTCCGTTTCGTGCAATAAATTCCAGTTGCAAAGTGGACCGAAAGTGCATTGAAAGTGGATTGAAAGTGCATTATTCGGTATGCGTGAAAGCAGCGACGGTTTCAGGGAGGCAGCTGCAGCAGGAGAACAAGCTTCAATCCAGCAGCACCTTCAGGACCAGCAAGATTTCCAGGGTGTGAACCTTCCAGGCCTAGCCCAATCTCGTCAGAACTTGGAAGCTGAGCAAGGACGGCCCTGGACAGGAGATCACCAATTGAGTCCTGGGTTGCTATGCAGAGGCAGGCAAAGGGCAAACTACTTCGGTTAGTCTCCTGCCCTGAAAACCCTCCGGGGTCAGCATAAATAGCTCCGACTTGACCCACATGCACAAACTTTTGAGAGACAAAGGTCTCTTTAGTATCCGATGAAGGGAGCCTTCGGATATCTGAAGAAGGGAGCCGTGACTCACGAAAGCTCCTGCCCTGCCACAAATTTTGTTAGTCTTTAAGCTGCTCCTGGATTGCTACTGCTCCAGACGGACTAACACGGCCACCCATCTTGATCTGTCTCCTGGAAATTTGGTTGGCCTTCCAAGCTCCTACCGGAGTAGACTCTTGCTATTATAGGCAAATGCTATAGCACGTGTATCTTATTCTGATAAATGGTGCCTCATGACCATGCATGACACTCGGCAGTGGGCAGGTCCCTGCCTCAAGGAGCTTGCATTTCCAAACTTGACAAAAGGGTGAGGAAAAGACAAGAAGAAGATGATGATATTGGATTTATATCCTGCCCTCCACTCCGAAGAGTCTCAGAGCGGCTCGCAATCTCCTTTCCCTTCCTCCCCCACAACAGACACCCTGTGAGGTAGATGAAGTTATTGGATTAATATCCCGCCCTCCACTCCGAAGAGTCTCAGAGCGGCTCACAATCTCCTTTCCCTTCCTCCCCCACAACAGACACCCTGTGAGGTAGATGAAGATATTGGATCTATATCCTGCCCTCCACTCCAAAGAATCTCAGAGTGGCTCACAATCTCCTTTATCTTCCTCCCTCACAACAGACACCCTGTGAGGTGGGTGGGGCTGAGAGGGCTCTCACAGCAGCTGCCCTTTCAAGGACAACCGCTGCCAGAGCTATGGCTGACCCAAGGCCATTCCAGCAGGTGCAAGTGGAGGAGTGGGGAATCAAACCCAGTTCTCCCAGATAAGAGTCCGCGCACTTAACCACTACACCGAACAGGCTCTCCAAGAAGAAGAAGAAGAAGATGATGATGGTGATATTGGTTTTATATCCCATCCTCCACGCCGAATCTCAGAATGGCTCACAATTGCCATTATCTTCTTTCCCCACAACAGACATCCTGTGAGGTAGGTGGGGCTGAGAGGGCTCTCACAGCAGCTGCCCTTTCAAGGACAGCTCTGCAAGAGCTACGGCTGACCCAAGGCCATTCCACCAGGTGCAGGTGGAGGAGTGGGGAATCAAACCCAGTTCTCCCAGGTTGGAGTCCACACACTTAACCACTACACCAAACTGGCTCTCAAACACCAGAAGAGCATGTGTGCATAAGTATTTGAAAGGCTGTCACTTAGAGGAGGGCAGGGAGCTGTTTCTGTTGGCAACAGAGAAGAGGACTCATAATAACGGGCTTCAGTTAAGGGTAGGAAGGTATCAATTGGATATTAGGAAAACCTTTTTTACAGTAAGATTCTTCAACAGTGGAATCGACCACCGAGGGAGGTGGTGAGCTCCCCCTCACAGGCAATCTTTAAGCAACGGTTGGACGAAGACTTGTAAGGGATGTTCTAAGCCAGGGGTGGCCGAACGTGCTTAATGTAAGAGCCGCACAGAATAAATGTCAGATGTTTGAGAGCTGCACGACATGATCAGATGCTTGGGAGCGGAAGGGAGGGAGGGAATAGATGGGGAGAGGGGAGGGAGAGAGAAGTGGAAAGGAAGCAATTTAAACTTTAAATGCATTCGCCAAGTCACCAGCTGGTTTGGCTTGGAGAAGAGATTTAAAGAGACAAAGATTTACAGAGACAAATGCCTTCTCCAAGCCAGCAAATGGGGCAGCGGAGGCTTTGAGAGCCGCACAATTTGTGTGAAAAGAGCCACACGTGGCTGGCAGTTTGGCCACCCCTGCTCCAGGCTGATCCTGCCTTGAGCAGAGGGTTGAACTACACCCTGTCAAAATGACATGAAAATGTCGTGATGCGACATCACCCCAGAGTAGGAAACGACTGCTGCTTGCACAGGGGACTACCTTGACCTTTTTATGGCCCCTTCCAACTCTATGATTCTAGGATTCTATGCATCCCCGTGACAAAAGCTCTGGGTTGGTTGCCCTGCTTCTGGCCACTGGAAATGGGAACCGAAGCCTTGGTAGCAGTTAAGTTCTGGCTTAAACCAAACCTGGCCAATGCTGGGAATTATTAGGAAGGGAATTGAAAACAAATCAGCCAGTATCATAATGCCCCTGTATAAATTGATGGTGTGGTCTCATTTGGAGTACTGTGTGCAGTTCTGGTCGCCGCACCTCAAAAAGGATATTATAGCATTGGAGAAAGTCCAGAGAAGGGCAACTAGAATGATTAAAGGGCTGGAACACTTTCCCTATGAAGAAAGGTTGAAACGCTTGGGACTCTTTAGCTTGGAGAAACGTCGACTGCGGGGTGACATGGTAGAGGTTTACAAGATGGAGAAAGTAGAGAAAGAAGTACTTTTCTCCCTTTCTCACAATACAAGAACGCGTGGGCATTCGATGAAATTGCTGAGCAGACAGGTTAAAACGGATAAAAGGAAGTACTTCTTCACCCAAAGGGTGATTAACATGTGGAATTCACTGCCACAGGAGGTGGTGGCGGCCACGAGTATAGCCACCTTCAAGAGGGGTTTAGATAAAAATATGGAGCAGAGGTCCATCAGTGGCTATTAGCCACAGTGTGTGTGTATATATAAAATTTTTGTGGCCACTGTGTGACACAGAGTGTTGGACTGGATGGGCCGTTGGCCTGATCTAACATGGCTTCTCTTATGTTCTTATGGCCCACGTTCCTTCCTATTGCAACAACACCATGCCTGCAAGTCAGCCTCAGCTAAACAAAGCCAGCAGGGTCCTTCCCACCGTGGACTTCGGCTGGCCTCCGCCACATCCAGTTCCAATGTTCCACCTGCGGCATGGGAAACTGCTGCCCCACTTAGGTTTGCAAGCCCAGCGAAAAGGCTTTAAAAGCCGGCTCTCATATTACAACAGCGCCCAAAGGGCTCCGGCCCACGGCGGAGTTCCATTATAGGGAGACAATAAGTGCTGGTCCCTGCGTCCAGCTCTTTTAATTACAGGATAAAGGGCAGAGGGAAGAAAGGGAAGGTGGATTACGCAGCTGCTTTGTTTGAGGGACAAAAAATAGATATAGAAAGAAAAGATAGAAGTTATTTGCCCAAGGCTGGGTAAAGACGTAGAAGCACAAAGATATTGTTCTTCAGAAACTTCTGTGTCCGTCCCAGAAACTTTCTTTTTTTTAAGGGCAACCCACCCCCAGTCCTCATCTTGCATCAAGATACAGGCAGCCTTATCTAACGTCAAACAATGGGTCCGTCTTGCGCCACAGTTTCCATTCTGAACAATGGCAGCTCTCCAGATTCTTTGCCGACCTTTAAGCGGAGATGCTGGGAGAGAAACCTGGGATCTGTAAGAAAAGGTAAAGATAGTCCCCTGTGCAAGCGCTGAGTCATTACCGACCCATGGGGTGACATCACATCATGACGTTTTCTTGGCAGACTTTTTACGGGGTGGTTTGCAATTGGGGATCTGTACTTGTACGCAAAGTGCAGCAGCTCGAGAACATAACAGAACATAAGAGAAGCCATGTTGGATCGGGCCAATGGTCCATCCAGTCCAACACTCCGTGTCACACAGTGGCCAAAAAACCAGGTGCCATCAGGAGGTCCGTCAGTGGGGACAGGACACTAGAAGCCCTCCCACTGTTGCCCCTCCCAAGCACCAAGAATACAGAGCATCACTTCCCCATGACAGAGAATTCCAACAATACGCGGTGGCTAATAGCCACTCATGGACCTCTGCTCCGTACGTTTATCCAATCCCCTTTTGAAGCTGGCTATGCTTGCAGCTGCTGCCACCTCCTGTGACAGTGAATTCCCCGTGGTAAAAGGACACGGTGGGCTTTCTGCTAGTCAGACTCCCATTCCCTTAATGCACTTGCCTCATTCACACATTACAGGGAACGTGTGTACTCCCTGCATGTATGTGCATACATCTGTTTAATAGGAAGAACCAAATTGGGTTCACTTTAAAATTGAAACTGGAATTAGTACCTGTCGCCTGGATGAATGCAGGACATCATTAATGGACTTGAGACAGCTTACACAAAGCGAATCAATACAATTAAATTATTTATCCAAATGCAGGGCTTTTTTGGTAGAAAAAGCCCAGCAGGAACTCATTTGCATATCAGGCCATGCCCCCTAACATCAAGCCAGCCGGAATTGCATTCCTGGTAAAAAAAAACCCCAAGCCCTGTCCAAATGTATTTATTGACTTATTAATGTACAGGACGAGACATTCAGATGAACAATGCAATCGGATTTGGGTTGCAGAACTAGCCAGAAATGAAGCAAAAGTGTAAGTGTTAACATGCCAAATGATGCAAAAACCACAGAGTTGAATCCTAGATTCTGCAAGCTAGATGCAGTAGCAGAGACCAAAGTTCCTAGAAAATTCATCCAAGTAAATTTGTGAATTAGTTGCGAAGAAAAGCCCCTTGAATAATTTGGTTTTGCATAATTTGCAGAAAGCCAGGAGAGCAAGAGCCTTCCTGACCAACACATTCAGCTGTACATGTGTTGAACATAACACGAGAATTAAAAAAAACAAAACAAAACTGAGTGTATTCTGTACATGGATTGTGTGTGCCCCTAACCTGTTACTTGCAAACACACTTCTGTGTATAAGAACATAAGAGAAGCCATGTTGGATCAGGCCAATGGCCCATCCAGTCCAATATTTGGTGTCACATAAGAACATAAGAGAAGCCCTGTTGGATCAGGCCAGTGGCCCATCCAGTCCAACACTCTGTCACAGAAGAACATAAGAGAAGCCCTGTTGGATCAGGCCAGTGGCCCAT
Organism: Heteronotia binoei; assembly: GCF_032191835.1. NCBI lineage: Eukaryota > Metazoa > Chordata > Lepidosauria > Squamata > Gekkonidae > Heteronotia > Heteronotia binoei. Next base: position 133,900,839 of record NC_083228.1, on the reverse strand, counting down.
CCAGTCCAACACTCTGTGTCACAGAAGAACATAAGAGAAGCCATGTTGGATCAGGCCAATGGCCCATCCAGTCCAACACTCTGTGTCACATAAGAACATAAGAGAAGCCATGTTGGATCAGGCCAATGGCCCATCCAGTCCAACACTCTGTGTCACAGAAGAACATAAGAGAAGCCCTGTTGGATCAGGCCAATGGCCCCTCCAGTCCAGCACTCTGTATCACAGAAGAACATAAGAGAAGCCCTGTTGGATCAGGCCAATGGCCCATCCAGTCCAACACTCTGTGTCACAGAAGAACATAAGAGAAGCCATGTTGGATCAGGACAATGGCCCATCCAGTCCAACATTCGGTGTCACACAGTGGCCAAAAAACCCAAGTGCCACCAGTGGGGCTAGAAGCCCTCCCACTGTGCCCTGCCCCAAGCACCAAGAATACAGAGCATCACTCCTCCAGACAGAGAGTTCCAACAATACGCTGTGTATTTATCAGTACTTTATCAGTGTCCTGAGTAATTCTCACGTTACATTCAAAGCAAGTGCAGATGAACCTGTGACTCAGTCTCCACATTTATCCAGGCACTGGCACCTCAGTTTCATCTGTAAAGGTGAATGAGTGCTGGGCCCTTCCTTTTCTACTGTAATTGCCTGCGGTCAAATTCTCAGAGCTGGAACTTGCACAGTTACTCTCGGGGGCAACTCATGAAGAGAACAAGCCAACAGCCCAGATATCCTCCTTCTGGCTCAAGATTCACACAAATTCTCTTATGACTCATAACCAAACATTAAGCAAGCTACTCTCCCGTTAACTACAGAGACGAAAAGTGGCCGACCATTCAGGGATGTTGCACTGATGGCTTTGAGCACTTAGGAAAACCTTAAAAAAAAAAAAATTGCAGTCAAGCCACATCTGAATTAGGGTGACCCCGTAGGACAGGGTTGTCAAACATGCGACCTGAGGGTCAGGCCCTTGAGCAGCTGGCTGTCATTTCTCCCCTCTTTCTCCCTCTCTCTAGCTTCCTTCTGCATCACAGCTTGCTTTGCCAGGCTTGCTCAATTGCACAGGAGCTATGGAGCAAAGCCTCTGTTTTCTCCATTGGCTGAAGCTTCTCCCTTGCAGAGGAAGGCGGGGAGGGAGGGCTTGCTTTGCCAGGCTCTCTCAATTGCGCAGCAGAGCTGCTGAGCCAAGCCTCTCTTTCTTCTATTAGCTGAGGCTCCTCAGAGCAAGAATTGTCAATTATCAAACTGTTAAATAAATAAAATATTGCAAGAGTGCTAATGTTTATTTATTTTATTTATTTTTTTATTTTTGCAAATTTATAGTCTGCCCTTTCTCATAATGGGCTCAGGGCAGATTACAACATAATAGGGCAGTTAAAATCCAACAATAAGACAGTTAAAAAGTTGAAAGTTTCAAATATGTTTTATTATACGCTTTAAAAAAACCTTGAATTGTGTTTGTGCCATTTGTAAAGCTTACATCTCTCCTACCTGGCATTACATTTTATGATACACATGGCCCAGCCCGACAAGGTCTCAATTCTTGAGACAAACCTTGGTGACTAGTCCATAACATCTCCAAAGTGGGGGAGGGTGTTCTATATATGTTAAAAAACCAGCTTTCCAATGTTCCCCGCCAGTTATATTTGAGATGGTTATGCTGTCACGGGATGTTCATAAACATTCCAACTTCGGAGGGAGAAAGACCAGTCACATAACATTGGCAAACAGTGCTAGTGCTTATGGGCGGGGGGGGGGGGGAGTCAGTCTGACTGGAAGCAAAAATTACTCATGGAAGGAGAGGAGGAAACAAGGAGGCTGAGGGCTGAAAGGTTTGGCAGGAAAGTAGTCCATGAAACAAATAATGTAGGGCAAAGAGGAGTAGAGCAGCGGTCCACAACCATTTTGGCACTAGGGACCAGTTTTATGGAAGACAATTTTTCCATGGAGCGGGGGGGTTGGGGGCGATGATTTCGGGATGATACAATTGTGCACTTTGTTTCTATTTGTTTGGTGTGGTAGTTAAGTGTGCAGACTCTTATCTAGGGGGAACTGGGTTTGATTCCCCTCTCCTCCACTTGCAGCTGCTGGAATGGCATTGGGTCAGCCACAGCTCTTGCAGAGTTGTCTTTGAAAGGGCAGCTTCTGGGGAGAGCTCTCTCAGCCCCATCCACCTCACAGGGTGTCTGCTGCGGGAGAGGAAGGAAAAGGAGACTGTGAGCCGCTCTGAGACTCTGAAATTTGGAGTGGAGGGCAGGATATAAATCCAATGTCGTCTTCTTATTAGTACTATTACTGCTACATTGAAATATAGAATGAAATACGGTAATTATATAGCTCACGGCCCAGTTGCTAACAAGCCACGGACTGGTACCGGTCCATAGCCCAGGGGTTGGGGACCCCTGGAGTAGAGGATATAGAGGAGGCAAGCTAAAAACAGATCAGAGTGAGGGGTAGATGTAGACAGCAAAGACATCTGATAGAGAGGAGCGAGTGAAACACCAACCAAGAAACTTTCACATAGGAGCAAAGGCTGTTCCTTCACCGGAGTCAAAGGGACCAGTGAAGTAGGATTTTATACATTCATTTGATATAGTCTGCCAAGTTTCTGAGCGCTGGTCTTTAATACTATATATCTCCTTCAAATTCTTAGTAAAACGTCAAAAACACGGACCAAGAAGCCCAAACTGGCAGATCTCCAGCAGCAAAAAACTGGCCTCACCATACATTTTTTAAAAATAAAATTTATGTAGATATCTTCTCGTGAGACACTTCCAGGAGGCAGCCCGCACTTTGGCAGCTCTACTACCAACAAGGGAACAATTCATCAGAGAATACAGAGGAATTAAAAACTAGGTAGGCTAGACAGCAGTCCTTTCAAAGCAGAGGTGAAGCCCCCTGCAGTGCCCGACACAAGCCAGCACAAAGGAAAAGGGCTGAAATTCGCGACTGTGAGCTCATCTTATTTTAAAATAATTTCTATCTGAAGAACTCACGTGTCAATAATACCAAGGTGGGGGGGGAAAGGAGTCGGAAACCTTCCAGCACGGCAAGCATCAGGGAAGAGGAGATCGCCGTTTGAAAGGTCTAACCAGTAAGTTTGGAAACCACAGATTAAAAAACCCTCAGGCATTCGGTTTCCTGCTTCCAAGACCCCAGCATGTAGACTCAAAGCTTATTCCCACAGTGTCACGTCACCCAGCCTCATACAGGGCACCGCACTCTCCAGCCGCCATTAGCTGCTTCTTGAGAGAAGTGCTGCGGCCGCCATTTTGGATTAGCCCCAAGAGCCGCAATGCTCGCAAGATAGTTTTGGAAGGCATCTGAATTTTTGCTCTGAGGTAGAATAGGCACTCTCTCACACACACACACACACACACACACACACTAAATAACATACTTTCAATCTGCTTGAAATACACTTTGCAACTGGATTGTATGGAGCAAAATGGCAAATTCTGCTCAGTCTCTGAAGTGGATTGCGATGTTATTTAGCAAGTGTGCAAGCAATCTGAGACCAGTAGCGCCTCAGAAACCAACAAGAGTTTCAGCATACCAGCTTTCAGGAGTCAAAGCTGACTCTCGAAAGCTCATACCCTGAAACTCTTGTTAATCGCCTAAAAGTCAACCGGGGTAGCCAAAAGGATAAGGGCCTCAACTCGATGCCACAAGAGTGCCTCAAACTGAGCGTGGAACCCTCACGTTCACAGAGGAATTTCATCAGAACGGTTCCCCTCACTTCCCTCGGTACTGGTGAGGTAAACAGCTGCAGCGTCTTCGTGGCTGCCCGTTTCCCTCACAGGGTCTGCCACAGCAAGGAACGGGCCTGAGGGGGGCTTCTTTCGAAGCCCAATCTCATTCTTCAGTCTGTACGCTTGAAGAGTCAGCTTCCAGCAGAAGTTCCCTACTGCTACTCTCATTTATTGACCCGTATCTTGACCTCCCCACCACCTCCAACTCATCAATCACAGAGGATTCCCTTCCTCTGTTTGGAAGGAGGGAGGGAAAGCAGAATATTCGCTCCCTGGTTCCCTCATGGGTTTTTTTTTTTTGGCAACTGCATTCCCTGCATTTTCTCCCAACAGCGGTGGCCAGCAGGCCCGGCTGAGGAAGAGAGGGAGCGATTGACAGTTGCCATCATGCTAGAAACATCCACCCTACCCCCCTCACACACACACCCGGCGCTGCCACCGAAATAACTGTCAGATCAGCACCCGGCTTGGGTGGCTGCAGAAGTTCAGCTGAATTTTTTTTTTTAAAGCCACACTTTTTTTTATTATTTTTCGCTTCCATCATTTTACTGCAAAACAAACAAACTATTAGGAACCTGGAACTGAGGCTCATTCATTCGAGGCAACGTGTGGAATTCGACCCCACCCCAACAACATGGCTGCTGAAGCCTGGCTTCTGGATTCACGGCACCCAAACAGCCAAAACTCTCTTCTCAATTCAGTCCCTTCTTGCCAACTGCAGGCAGCTCCCTTCAGTTGCAGCGAATCCTTCTAAGAGGTACGGGTGGACGAAATAAACCTGTGAAAGCCTACAGATGTTGCGCTGGGCCAGAGAGAAAAGACTTTCAGGTTTAGAACCAAGTTAGCAAAATCTTTGGCGACATCCAGACTAGGTCCTCTAGTGTAGTGCGGTTTGTTTCTACACACCAGGATTCTAGATCCTGAGGCAGAACCCGGTTTTGCAGGCAAGAAGCAAACAGCAATTTGTTCAAGCACCTGAAGCAGACATTTGCAATAAGGTGAGGTTAACTCTGAAGTCTTTGTTCTCAGCAACAGCACGGATGGGATGGAGTGCGGCAGCCGAAGGACTTCCAGGCCTACTCTCATCCCGTTTGTGTGGTCTGAATGCGAGCCTCTGCCTCGAGGCCTTTCAGTGTGGTACATCCTAGCCAAACCAGCCTTTCACTTTCCTTGCAGAAACTGCCTCATTTGTGACCCGGAGCAGCCAGAATGATTATGAATACTCGATGACACCACCACAGCTCAGTCAATGGTTTAAGGGGGCACAGATGATCCACAGAGCAACAGCTGGTTCAGCAGGTAGGTAGCAGTGTTCCCTCTAAGCTGAGTTAGTGTGAGCTGGCTCACAATATTTTAGCCTTCGTCTCACACATTTTTGGCTCAACTCAGGGAAAAAATGGTCCTAGAGCAGACTGATTTATGCGGTAGTTCACAACTTCAATGCCAGTAGCTCACAACTTTAATGCCAGCAGTTCACAAAGTGAGCATTTTTGCTCACAAGACTCCACAGCTTAGAGGGAACACTGGTAGGCAGGTAGGTAGATAGATGATAGATAAACAGACAGATCTGGCGAAACAGTAGCCAGAAACTATCCCTGTCCAGACGTACCAGGAACTATTTCCTCTCATATTTTCTAATGCAATAGTAGAAGCAAAACAGAGTACCGGGGGGGGGGGGGCTGGGAGTAGATGGCCATACCCTAATATGAGAGAACAGAGAAAAGATTAGGTTGTCAGACTTTTGAAGGGGGGGGCCACACCAACCACTCCCTCTCTCCAGAGATTCTGGCTGCCTCCGCATATCATCGGCTATTGCACTGTTGTTATGATACAACTATCATTTGCAACTGGAAAATCTTGTCCACACAAGAAAATCCAGTTGCCAATTATTGTTATTGCACAAGAATAACACGCAGAAGAATAACACAACAGCTGACAAAACGTAGAAGCATCCTCAGCAAGCTGCAATCAAAAACAGGGCTTTGTGTGCGTGCGTGTGCACGTCTGTGTGTGGTGGCTCCCTTGTGTAATTTCTTTAGGAGACCCACAAGAGCCTCTCTTTTTTTCAAGACCTCAGTCAAAATTCAGTAAACATTTCAGGCAGCGGGATTTTAATTTTTTTTTTTTTAATCCAGGGATCCCCAATCTTTTCAAGCCTGTGCGTGCCTTCGGAATTGTGGCACGGGTGTGGTGGGCGCAGACACAAAATGGCTGCTGCACAAGACGGTGGCATCCACAAAATGGCTGCCGCAGCTTACCTTCACTAATATTGTGCATATCCTTATGTTGTTGCTTTGGCGGCAACATTTTTAAAAATCTGCACAGCCAATCAACTCTCCAATGGCCAATAGCACCACCGGGCCCTGAAAACACTTCCTAAAAACACTCGACGGATGCCATTAAAAGTGTCGGCGGGCACGCCATGAGGGACTCATTTTAATCTATTTCTATCTTTGCAGATAACCAGTCAGTACAAAACAGGACCATCCTTACTAATGATCATTGCCGTTAATATGTGCATTATTTATTTAGAACATGCCTACCCTGACTTACTTCCTTAGACTCCAGAAGGCTAATTATATAATATTTATTCCTATTCCCCAAATCTATTTTAAACGGCACTTTAAAAAAAGGAAGTCGGAATTACTGCCAGGCATCTTAGGGGCCAAAGGGTGGACTACGTATCTAATAAGCAAGCAGAATTAAATTAACAAAGCCTCTAAGAGGAATTCAGATCCAGAGATCTCGATCTTTTTTTTGTCCCCGGCCTCTTCCTGGTAGAGCAAGAAGCAAGAAGGCAAGCTACCGATCCTGCCGCGCTTGTTCCCTTCTGGATATCAAGCAAAAAAGTTTCCCCTTATCATTTCTTTATAAAAAAACTATGCCAGGGGTGGGGAACCTTTTTTCTGCCAAGGGCCATATGGATATTTATAACATCATTCGCGGGCCATAAAAAATTATCAACTTAAAAAACAGTGCTCCACCAAGGGAGAACGATTCAGGCCAGCAAAATTAATACAAATAATTGTTTTGCTATTTGAAGTCATGTGGGGAGAACCTAATCTGGCACACACACACACACGGCCCACTGCCCTAGGCAAATGCCTAGGGCAGCTGGAACTCATTAGCATATTAGACCACATCCCCTAATATTAGCATATTAGGTCACACTCATTAGCATATTAAGCCGCACCATCTGGGATGATCAAGTGCAAACTGAACTGCGACAGTAACTTTTCCAGCCCCTGCAGCAATTCTGGCCGACCAGCAAGGCCCCAGGGAGGCTGCCGCACAGTACATCTGGGCCCTGTGATCCCTGCCTGGCCCTGGGGAGGCTGCTGCACAGTGCAGCTGGGCCCCATGATCCTCGCTGGCCAGCCAGGCCACAGAGAGGCTGCCACATGGCTCAGTTCGGCCCAGCAATCCTCGAGTGCCACACCAAGTGACCTCGAGAGACACAGGTTCCCCACCCCTGAACTATGTGAAGCCCCACCTTCCCAGGGCTTTCCTGCATCTAAAGAGTTCAGAAAGCTAAACCTTCTTCTCCCTTGTTCGGCAACACAACCACATTCGATTTTTGTTCCCGGAATGAAGTCCATAAACCTTTGCATTTTAACTTCTGGTCGGCGGTCAATCATTCAGGAGCTCTGCTGGAAGGGATACTAGTTCACTGGTTTGGAGAAGCGTGACCATCAGGCAAATCTCCGTAGGGGCCAGGACACAACTTGGTAATGCTGATGAAGGGGCGGCTCTTCATCCAGGACTCATATCCAAGGACAGCCAGACAGACACAGTCCTCCATGCGCATGAAGGCAGCACTGAGTTCCAAGCAATTCTTGAGCATTCTCTACAGGACAGAACTTCCTTTAGGAAGGACGTGCCGGTGTCTTTGGGCACAGTACAGTCAATGTTCCCTCTAAGCTGTGGAGTCTTGTGAGCAGAAATTCTACTTTGTGAGCTACTAGCATTAAAGTTGTGAGCTACTGCATCAATTAGTTGGCTTTGGGGCCATTTTTCGCAAGCTAAAACAAAAATGTGTGAGCCAGAGGCTAAAAAACTGTGAGCTAGCTCACACATGAGCTAGTTTGGCATAGTGGTTAAGTGTGCGGACTCTTATCTGGGAGAACCGGGTTTGATTCCCCACTCCTCCCCTTGCACCTGCTGGAATGGCCTTGGGTCAGCCATAGCTCTGGCAGAGGTTGTCCTTGAAAGGGCAGCTGCTGTGAGAGCCCTCTCAGCTTCACCCACCTCACAGGGTGTCTGTTGAGGGGGAGGAAGGTAAAGGAGATTGTGAGCCGTTCTGAGACTCTTCAGAGTGGAGGGCGGGATAGAAATCCAATATCTTCATCTTCTTCATCTAACTCAGCTTAGAGAGAACAGTGATTACAGTATTTTATTATGGTTGTTTTTTAAGGCATACATTTTAAAAAAAGACGACCACTGCAGATTTATATCCCACCCTTCTTTCTGAATCAGAGACTCAGAGCAGCTTACAATCTCCTGTATCTTCTTCCCCCACAACAGACACCTTGTGAGGTGGGTGGGACTGAGAGGGCTCTCACAGCAGCTGCCCTTTCAAGGACAAATCCTGCGAGAGCTATGGCTGACCCAAGGCCATTCCAGCAGCTATAAGTGGAGGAGTGGGGAATCAAATCCGGTTCTCCCAGATAAGAGTCCGCACACTTAACCACTACACCAAAAGCATGTCTGCAACAAGCAAGCATTTGTAAGCATGCATATCGAACAGGCAGACGGGGCCAGATGAGCCAGAAAGCTCTGTGGCACGCCCACTTTCGGTGTACCGTACCCCTAACAGTGCAATCCTAATGAGAGTTAGACCCTTCTTAGCCCATGAATTTTAATGGGTTTAGGAAGGCAGAACTCTACATAGGACTGCAATGCGAGTTCATTCAGTCCAGCCTAAAATGAAAAGAAATTGGACATGCCAACCAAGATGCAAGCTGACATTTATAGTTACGTGCAGTGGTGTCCCCCACACCGTTCCTCCAAAGAGCTCAGAGAATCTCACATTGTCCTCCCCTCCTCCGTTTTATCCTCACTTCAACCTTGTGAGGTAGGCCAGGTTGAATGAGAAGGACTAGCACAAAACCACCCAAAGAGCTGCATACCAGAGATAGGAACAGTCCCGCAGCTAGATGCCTTTTACCTAATTATCGCATGGCATTGTGTTTAGGGTAGCTACGAGAACCTAAGATTGTCCAGCAGCCGGAAGCTCTAGCTCTTTTAGCATTATCCACCACTAGGTGGCGAGCTAGCCTTGTTTTTAAGGCAAGAGGCCTATCAGAGAAGGTGTGCCATTGCCAGCCTCTGCGTCACGTTCCGGGCATTCTTTGGAGGTTGTCCATCCAAATATTAAACAGGGCCGACCCTGCTTAGTTTCCGAGATCTGACAAGGCTGAGCTAACCTGGGCTATCCAGGTCAGGGTCCTTGGTCTATGAAGGTCTGACTGGAAGCATCTCTTTAGGTTCTCAGACAGAACACACCTGAATCAAACAGTCAGCCCCTCAAGGTCAGTATTATCTACTCAGACTAGCAGCAGTTCTCCAGGGTCTCAGGCAGAGGTCTTTCACAACACCTACTGCCCGGTCCTTTTAAAAAGAGATGCTAGGAATTGAACCTGGGAGTTTCAGCCTGCAAAACAGAGGCTCTTCCTGTGAGCTTACAGTAGGCCCTATAAGAAGAGTCCCGTAAGCTCTTGGAGGACTGGCTACATCATGGGGGTGAGGCCTAATATGCAAAGGAGTTCCTGCTACCAAAAAAGCCCTGATAATCACATTCCATATGCTACGAACATTGCCTTGAGCTCTAATACACAAGGTTCGAAATACGTGCAGTGCGAAACCCAGTGCGCAGAGTGAAGAACCGGGGTTGGAAGTAGAACGGCCAAGTTCAAATTCCTGGAATAGGTGCAGAAATGAGCGATAAATCAAGGCCTTGGCACCCCTTCCTGACAAGGCAAACTAAAGTGCATCGAAGCTTTTCACGTCAGGGGGAAAAAAAGACAAAAGATGAGGGAGGAACGGGGGACATGACTAAAGGGTTGACAAAATTCTGAACCGTACAAAGGAAGGATATAAAATTTCTTCCTCTCCCTCCCTCCTAACAATAAAACTTGGGGCCGTCCTTCGTAAGTAACAGTGCGTAGTTTTAGAATGGTCATATAAATTAATTTACAGCTTGAAGCTTAGATGAAATTCATTAGATATATTCAGGGCTTTTTCACAGCAGGAACTCCTTTGCATATTAGGCCACATCCCCTGATGTAGCCAATCCTTCAAGAGCTTACAGAGCTCTTCCTACAAGGCCTACTGTAAGCTCTTGGGAGGACTGGCTACATCAGGGGTGTGTGGCCTAATATGCAAAGGAGTTCCTGCTATTAAAAAAGCCCTGTGAGGAAGTGAACTACCTCCATCATTCACACAAGCACAGAGAGGTGTATAAAACATATACTTAAGTTCTCCCTCGTTCTGCTTTCTAAGAACAGAAGTCCCCTTCATTGTGACCGAACGAACACGTGACTCTGGCAATAATTCAGCAGTTCAAGTGTAAAAGCCACGTCCTTTCATATTTGGCACCCCTTGACAACAAGACAAGCTCAGAGGGCTTTTCCCCTAGCAGCAAGATGGCTGCCGCTGAGGAGAGAAATCACACGTACCAACAGAACTTCCACAAAACAACTCACAATGAGATGCACAGATTTGACAGCAAACAAGCAGCCAACATGCCAGGACCTACTGGCATAAGTTGCGAATAACACCTTGGCAAACAGTTGTCTCCAAAATTGTACAAACAGCTAACTAAAATAAAGAAAACGCATGCCAAAGACATCTTCTAGGTCTGTGTTGGCTGGATAAAGGCCTCCTTGGGAAATAAGCACCAAAAGGACAAGAGAAAACCGTGCTAGGAAACCTGGAAGACAATCCTAAGTAGTTCTGTACTGGTTTATTCAACAGGACTTGCTCTTTGAATGGCTCTGTTTCAGAGGGTAGCTATGTTGGGCTTCAGCAAATGACCCAGATTCGAGTCCAGAGACGAACAAGGTTTTTGGGGCCTGAGCTGTCGAAAGCTCTCTTCTCAGACACCCCAGCCAAATTCCTTAGGAAGACGTATGTCCTCTTGCAACTTCCTTCTTAGGACTGCACTGTTTATGCTCACCCCGCAGAAAGAGAGATTTGGGGAGTCAGCAACGAACTGGCAAGCATGCCAACTGGAAACCGTTTTGCCAAAACTCCCCTCCCGTCTCATGCCTGGGGCAGTTACCCAAATCTCCGCGCGCGGCTCTCTGTTCACTTCCTCCCAACGTGCGAACGCTAAACCCATCTGGAACTGTTTAAACCTAAATATCCTCCCCCACCCCAAACACAGATTCTTCCGAAGTTAAAACAAGCACAGAGTTGGGGGGCAAGGGGGGGAAAAGAGTGCCAGGTCTGGCCGTCTCTCTCCCCACCCCCACCACCAATTCTTCGTTTTCAGTTTAATTTCTGGGGAACTAGAATAAATCTATCCCTGGCAATTGGTCAAACTCTACACATTTTTCTCATTAATAGGGGGAGAAGGGCGGGGGGCACAGATTCCACGCCGCTGGTGTGTGCAAAACAGAACGGCACCAGCACTACCACCTCCGGTCCTGCCTGCCAAAGGATCCCCAACATGGGTTCTCTCTCCGGCAGCCGGACAAGCAAAGGAAAGCGACAATGATGGAAGAGGGGCCCGAGACATGAGGAAGCCTCTCCAGCCTTAAACTAGCATGAATTACGCTCGCAAAACCCGCCTGAGGAAATGCCAAAACAGCTGCTTGGCCTCCCATACCGCACTGAACAAAGTTTCGTGAAGAGACTAAGGGCCGAAGGGCCTTGTCAGCCATCTTTGTAGAGAGCGAGCGGGATGGAAAGGGCCGCTTAGAGGTGTAAACATCTCTGTGAGGCCTCTTTGGTGTCAATCATATTTCTTTCAGGGGGGGGGGGGGCGGAAAACCATCGCCCCGACACGTCTGTTGATTACCAACCAAGCCTAACTTCTTACGTGTTTCTGATTTTTCTCATTCCAAGTTGGGGGCTGGGGAAACAGGTGTTTAGGAACATGCGAGTTCCTAGAAACACGGAAAGGAAAAAATAGCAGACAGAGGGCTCCCCCACACAGAAAGGCCCCAAACACAAGATGCAGCCCAAGCTGTATTTTCAGGTGACAGAATCCAGTACGACAATTAACTCCACCAACCATTTCCCCTAGATGAAAAATTCTATTCCAGTTCTTCAAATCTTTCCCTCCCCTTCCCTTTTCCAAAGGCAAGTATCTGAAATGCAAGATAAATACAAACGGAGATATATCTCTCTCTCTATGCATGCATGTATACACACACAGAGCTTTTCTGTAGAAAACATCCAGCAGGAACTCATTTGCATATTAAGCCACCCCCCCTGACGTCACCATTGTTTCACACAGGGCTTTTTTGGTAGAAAATGCCCAGCAGAAACTCGTTTGCATATTAGGCCACACCCCCTCATACCAAGCCAGCCGGAACTGAGTTCCTGTGCATTCCTGCTCCAAAAAGCCATACGCACATTTCATATTAGCATGTAAGATTATGCCCCATCAACAGCCAACAGCAGAACTCCATCTATCTGCTGTGGGAAAAGAAGAAGATAAGAAGATAGGTCGCCATGTTAGTCTGTCTCCAGCAATAAAAAAAACAGCACAAATCCAGTAGCAACTTAAAAGACTAGCAACATTTGTGGCAGGATCATGAGTTCACAAACTGCAGTGACTCACAAATGCTCCTTCCCTGCCACAAATTTTGTTCCTTTTAAAGGTGCTACTGGACAATCTTGTTCTTTCCACTGCGGGAAAAGGCACTGCATTCAGCAGTTAACAAAGGAGCGAGCCAAGGTCTGAGGTGCCAGCAACGGTTACGAGGCCAGAACTCCGCAGAACTGTAAGGGAAGTTGTACAAGTACGTCCGCATCAGGAATCTGACCCATTCCAAAAACATTATTCAAAGAGGTCTTTTTCAAGCAGGCTGAACAGATTTGCATTTGGCTTGTCATCTAAGCTCAGCACAAAAACGGAGATCCCCTCGTCTTTTACAGACAGACAGATACGCACACACAGACACACACACCCTCGCACTCCCAAAATTATTTTTCCCCCCAGCAGAACCTAGAGACAAACTTCAAGCAGGGCCCGTTCGGCCCCAATTCCATAGTTACTGTTTCAGCTGACAGATTTCAGAGAAAGGAGGCTGTGGTCCAATAGGAGTTGGGGGACACACACACTGGAGCCAAAGTCCCCCGAGAAGTATGTGCAGTCAGTCATCAGTACTCTCCATGTGAATAATGACCTGCAACCTTAACCAGGCCACCGCTGGGAAGGCCGTTCAGCAGGAGACAATTCCATTTGTTCCGTCAACATGGCCGCACTCCAGAACTCTTGTGCGACAATTCTGTAAGGTCCTTCTGCTGCAAATTAAGTGATCCGTTTTAGACACTGTGGCTGTTCTGCACATGCTCAGAAATGCCACCATTCATCTACAGCAGTGGTCATCAACCTTTATCGCACCAGGGACTGGTATCGTGGAAGACAATTTTTCCACGGACCGGGAGGGAAGAAGGCGATGGTTTCAGGATGATACAATTGTACACTTTATTTCTATTAGTTTGGTGTGGTGGTTAAGTGTGCGGACTCTTATCTGGGAGAACCGGGTTTGATTCCCCACTCCTCCACTTGCAGCTGCTGGAATGGCCTTGGGTTAGCCATAGCTCTCGCAGAGTTGTCCTTGAAAGGGCAGCTTTTGGGAGAGCTATCTAAGCCCCATCTGCCTTACAGGGTTTCTGTTGTGGGGGAGGAAGGCAAAGGAGATTGTGAGTCTCTCTGAGACTCTGAAATTTGGAGTGGAGAGCGGGATATAAATCCAATGTCGTTGTCGTCTTCTTATTATTATTACTATTACTACGTTGTTATATATAATGAAATAATTATACAACTCACGGCCCGGTTGCTAACAGGCCACGGACTGGTACCAGTCCACAGTCCAGGGGTTGGAGACCCCTGATCTACAGTGTCTAAAGATGCCAAATGGACTCAGTGGCTGTTCCCAAGATGCAACTTTAATGAGGAAACAGATTACATCCGTCTATCTGGTACATTTTTGCCCTGCCCTTCCTCTAAGGTACTCAAGCATGCCGTTCTCCATTCTTCATGTCAGTTTCACAACAACACTGTGAGGTAGGTTAGAATGATAGTCAATGTCTGGTCCAGGCTCAGAAAGCCCTTGTGGAAGGGCAAACAACTCCCAAATGCTACTTCTCCTCACAACAGCTTCACCATTAAACACAAAGTGCTAATGAGAGATAACCACTTCCAGGGCTTTTTTTTTAAAGCAAGAACTCCTTTGCATATTAGACCACACACCCCTGATGTAGCCAATCCTCTAAGAGCTTATAGGGCTCTTCATACAGGGCCTACTGTAAGCTCCAGGAGGATTGGCTACATCAGGGGTGTGTGGCCTAATATGCAAAGGAGGTCCTGCTAGAATTCCTGACAGAGCTCTTCATACAGGGCCTACTGTAAGCTCCAGGAGGATTGGCTACAGCAGGGGTGTGTGGCCTAATATGCAAAGGAGGTCCTGCTAGAATTCCTTATAGGGCTCTTCATACAGGGCCTACTGTAAGCTCCAGGAGGATTGGCTACATCAGGGGTGTGTGGCCTAATATGCAAAGGAGGTCCTGCTAGAATTCCTGACAGAGCTCTTCATACAGGGCCTACTGTAAGCTCCAGGAGGATTGGCTACACCAGGGGTGTTTGGCCTAACATGCAAAGGAACTCCTACTATAAAAAGAAAGAAAGCCCTGACCACTTCCACCCGAGATGAAGTCTCATTCACTCACCTAGATGGTCTGGAGAATTCAAACGTCACATAAGGAAAACACAAGGAGTTCTGGTTAAGAATCACAACCTCCATTTTGTTGAAAGAACAGCTTGGCTCAGAGCCTTCATGTGAAAACGTGTGCTGTTGAGCCTACTACTGGCCTATTTGACAAAGCTGACGAGAGCCCCAAACTCAGAACAGCGAAGAGGGAGATGTGAACTGGTTCTAGAACATTCTATCCCCCATGCTCCCAACAGCAGAGAGGCCGGCTGCCTGCACATGCGTATAAAACACCTGCTTCTCGCTCCTCACATGCTTGGAACCAAAAGGAGGAGACACTTAATCCAGACCAACCAGTTTGAGTCAGCATAACAGGCACAGTCGTAATTCAGAAGCGCGGGGCGGGGGGGGGGGGTAGCAAGGAAAGAAAACACACACCAAACAGCACCAGAGTCTGTGATTCAGATTCCTCGGGAGGTTTAATTAAAAACTCCTGAGGACCCAGCCGCCAGCAATGGCAACAACCAAAACCGGCCCATGGAAAGAAAAATGCAGCCGACTGGTTGCCCCAAATATTTCACCCAATGTGTCATACTTTGGTTTATAACCCAAAAAAACAATGGGGAAAAAGAGAAATAGAACAGGCAAGAACCGCCGAGGAAGAACAAACCAAAGTCCTTCTTTCAAGGCACAAGGAGAAACACAGGATCTACGAGGAAGCGTTGGCTCTACAAAAAAGGATCCAAGCCAGTGTTCCCGAGAGCACAGAGTTTGCATGTGTTAACTTAAGATAAAGCTCTGTTAGGCACTGGAGGGGAATAAAAAAGATGAGAGGGAGAAAATACAGAGATACCACTGGAAGGAGGGGGGGGGGGAGGAATCTCCAAAGCTCATGCAAAGCCGACTTCCAAGTTTTTGCCCTCACCGCCAATTAGCCAACCGCTTTTCTGGGCACAAAGGAGCAGCCTTCCTTTTTCGCCCGCACGGATCAGCCGGCTTGCGAGGAACGGGAGATTTAATGAGCCTGGCCATGGCTCCCAGAGTTCTGTGACCAGATTTCTCTCGGCCTTCTCCTAAAGCATCAACAGAACAGCAGGCCGAAGATCCCCGTGGAGAGAGGAGACAGTTCACTGAACTGTAATTAAAAAGAAAGCAAATCTCTCTGTCAGGAAAATACCTGACAGCAGAGATGAAATGCGGGGTGGGGGAGAGGAAGGGCTATATCCGACGAGCCATGTCATGTATATTACACAGTATCAAATGTGCTATAAATATCCATACAAACACAGAGAGAGAGAGAGACACGAGCTGGACACTGAGGGAGTTTAATATTACAGATATTAACCTGTTCTACAATTCCACCCGTCTTTCCGAGAGCTCAAATGTAGCATTAGAACAGCGCCCAGCTTCCTTCATGTACCCACCCCTCTTTCAAGTCCCAGCAGAACTTGAGAGCGGTAAAATGACTCTCTGAAGCACGAACCCGCACAACGTTACTTTAGATTAATCCGGAACAATCCCACTTTTCACCGCCGTTCTGTACCGACAGGAAAACTTCACAGATTAGAATCCTCTATCACCCACAAATATGTATCTGGAAACCAGGGGTGGGTTCACCTATTTAATCACACGTCACCGAAACTGGCTGTGAGTATTGGGTAATTTTTCCTCCTGTGTGCTCCTGAAGAGCAGAAAGATCAAATCTTTTTTTTTTTTAATGAAAGTTTTAATGAATAAAGTAGCCCTTTTCTTGGCTGCTAAATACAGAATTTCACCTGGAAGCTGGAACCCACAGATAAATAAACCTCAGTATCTTCCTTAGAAGGCCTGTGCCCCACAAAAACTGAACGGTCGTAAAGGAACATTCAGTCATCAAACAGCGTCATGGTTTAGCGGTGAATGTGTTGCTTTAATTCCGTTAAAGAGGGTTTAAGCAGGGCTTTTTTTTTGTAGCAGGAACTCCTCTGCACATTAGGCCACACACCTCTGATGTAGCCAGTCCTCCAAGAGCTTACAGAGCTCTTCTTACAGGGCCTACTGTAAACTCCAGGAAGACTGGCTACATCAGGGGTGTTATGGCCTAATATGCAAAGGAGTTCCTGCTACAAAAAAAAAAAAAAGCCCTGGGTTTTAGGCTCTGTGTGGCCACTTTAATTTCATTTCATTTTATTCGATTTATATCATGCCCTCCCCACCCATGCCTCCTCCCAGGTTGGGCCCCAGACCAAAACTCCTATCATCCAAGCTTTCTGAATCTCCTCCTCCCGACACCCAGCAAAGAAAGTTATTGATTAACTCGCCCGTGGGAACAGAGAACACCTCTCTGCTCAGAAAAGAGGGCTAAATGCTATCGGAAGTGTTTCACCTGGCCCAAGAGCTCTGAGACCCAGCCCAGCAGGTGAACTTGGACAAAGGAACACATACACCTCCCGGTATCAAACGCAAAAACGGACCTTCCTTGCCTGTTCCTTCCCAGAGCTTGTGCATCTTTTGACATGCACCCCAATTCCCCTGTGCACCACAAAACTCAGCCTATGGAGACCCGGAGCTGCCTTTTACTGAATCAGACCTTTGTTCCCTCAAAAAGTTAGTATTGTCTACTCAGACTGGCAGCAGCTCTCCTGGGTCTCAGGCTGAGGTCTTTCCCATCACTCCCTACCTGGTCTCCATTACTGCAGATGCCGGGGATTGAACCTGGACCTTCCTCGTGCAAAGCGGAGGCCTCACAGCTAAGCCACGGCCTCTCCCCAGAGCCGCAAGTGGGTTAGCTGTGCCTTTGCTCCTCAACATTAATTCCTTCCCAAATCCTCAGCCCCAGACAAAGGGGCAAGCGGAAGCTGCGTAAGAACCCAAAAAGCAACAGAAAAATGTGTTTACAAATGAATACTGTATCATTACCCCTCTCTCTCTCAAGCTTTGCCTTCCAAAGACTGTGCCAGCAAACAAACAGAGGCTCGCGTCTGGGCCAGACGGAAACCGAGAGCGAGCCCCCGTTCAGTCGGAGCTCTTGGGCCAAGCTGGGAAGTGCATTCCCGGGGGGCCCCTCCACTCCCCAGCCAAGCTCACCCCCCACCCCGCGTCCTACGCAAAACCCTCTGCCAGAGAAAGCCACCAAAGTCGCTTCTGGGCCAGAGCATTCCTTCTCCGGCAGGCCAAGGCACTGCTCGACCGGAGAAGAAAAACACATTGTAACTTCAAACAGGCCCAGCACGCTTACACAGATTTCGGGGGGGGGGGGGAGAGAAACCATTTTCTTCCCAGCCGTACAAAGCCCTTACTGAGTTTCTACTGAATGCAGCTCTCCTCTCAGCCCCTTGCTATCTCCCCCTTCCCACACCCGCTGCCTTGAACTCCCGGAAAAGAAACTGGACTCTCCACACTCCCTCTTGGGTCAAACCAAGGGGGGAAAGGTGCACTATACAATGGAGTCCTGTTGCAAGTTTTAAGAAAGAGGATGCCAGACAAAGCTATACGCTCATGCACAAGTGACCTGCAAGCTCCCCACCTCTCTGGTTGGAGCACGAAGGTAACAAAACTCGCCGGGAGTTACAGAGTTCAGGCCTTCTGACCTGGCGGGGGCAGGAAGAGGTGGCAGGGTCCCTGGTGAGGAGCAGCTGCGGTTTCCAGAGAGCACGCAGGCACAGATTTATGGCCGTTCCGGATTTATTATTAGCACTACGCCAGATTTACAGGGACTCCTCGAAGGTTCCATTCCACGCCTGCGTCGGGAAGCAAGTCGCTTGAGAAGAAATCATAATAAAGTCCGTATCTCTCTTTGAGAAAAGAAGGGGGGGGGGGAGAAACTCCACCGAGAAGCCAATTCCCGCTGATTGAGGGTCGAAGGAACCCAGACTCACAGCATCAAATCACAGCATATGCAGTGTGCGCTATCAATCAGCTTCTCGGACATTACCAGCCACGTACATGGATTCCAGCTGGAACTAGACAACAGACCTGGCTGCCGGATCTCCTGCCCTCCACACAGAGTCCCAGACCTCCAACCTGCACGTCACAGTGGGAGCCCTGGTGAAGAGGTGATCTACAACTGAGATGTGACCTGTTCCTTACAGAGCCTGTGTGCTCCCTGACCCCGTCCTCGTCCTCACACTTGTATACACAGGGAAAACAGCAAGTGTTTCCGTTCCTGTAAAAAAAAAACCCTGCCCATATTGTCCCACAGGCTCTTTAGGCCTCGATCCCCTGGGTTAAGAACCACATCTCACAAGTCTCTAACCCAGGGGTGGTCAAACTTGCTTAATGTAAGAGCCACAGAGAATAAACATCAGGTGTTTGAGAGCCACAAGACATGGACGTCAGATGTTAGGGAAGGAAGAAAAGAAGGAAGATGGGGAAAGAAAGGGAGGGAGAGGTGGAAAGAAAGCAACCTCCAATGCATTCTCCAAGCCGCCAGTTGGCTTGGTTTGGAGAAGTGATTTAAAGAGACAATTGTCTTCAAGCCAGCCAACGGGGCGGTGGTGGCTTCAAGAGCCACACAATGCATGTGAAAGAGCCACATGTGGCTCCTGAGCCACGGTTTGGCCCCCCCTGCTCTAACCTAACCAGAGAAAGCAGCAAGAGTCCAGTGGCACCTTAAAGACTAACAACATTTGCGACAGGGCAGGAGCTTTCGTGACGGACTCACAAACCGACAGATGGACTCGTGTTCTAGCTGAATCCAAAGAAATGAGGAGTCAAAGAAGTGCGGAATGACTCACGAACGCTCATGCCCAGCCACAAATTTTGCCCGTCTTTAAGGTGCTCCTGGACGTTTGCTCTTTTCTAGTGCTGCAGACAGACTAACAGGACTACCCATCTCGATTGATCTCACGCAGGCAATGTGTCACCACTGTTACAGAACAGCAAGATCAGATGTAAGCATCCAGGGTTTACAATTACCATTTCCTGAAACTCAGGACATGAAGGGGAAGGGGGGAATCCTCAAGCTACGGAACACGGGGGCTGGACTAGATGACCCTGGGGGTTCCCTTCCAACTCTGTGATTTTACGACCCGCAAAGCACATCAAGGAAGCCATCGATGAGAGCCAGAGGACGGCAGAAGCAGCTCGTAAAACCGCACGCGCGGCCCATTTGATCTCTTGTGTTATCAATAAACTTTTGTGAGCTTAGCCAAGTTCTGGGTCAGAGAGAATCAATAAACTTTGGGGGGTTTGGCCAAATTCTGGGCCCTCCTCCGTGTTCCCGGGCAGCTTTGGATTCCTTTTATCGCCAGGACAGGACAACGGCTCTCCTCACACATGCACCTGGATTGACTGCAGCTGTATCGACGGAGGGGGAGGAAAAACAATTGTCCCTCGCCAGGAATCGGCAGGACAGATACTCGAAAGCCCTTGAGTGGAAATGTTCTCCAGGCCGCCACATATTTGAGGGGGAGGGATTCCTGGCTAGACTTTCAATGGGGAGGGGGTGTCAGCCCCAATGCACAACGCAGCAGAGAAGGATGGCTTCCTTCAAAGGAAGGAAAACTTCGGTAAGGGAGCCAAAGTAATTTGGAAGGAGGCCTTTCCCTGGAAACATGAGTTAAACTTACAAAACAACTCCGTGGAAGTGAGCCTGGGGTTTCCTCCTCCCTCCTCCTCCTCTCTTTACCCTGAAAGTCAAACACCTCCACCACCCCTACAAAAAAACTGAGTGTGACAAGGAAATCTCAAAGCCAGCATCAAAAAACGAGGGAAAAATCCAAAGGCATGGTTTCAACCGACCTTAGAGCAAGGATGTAGATGTTGGCTGACGTTACGACCAGCGTTCCCTTTAAGCTGAGTTAGCTCACAGATTTGTAGTCTCCGGCTCACACATTTTTGTCTTAGCTCAGGAACGATGAGCCCAGACTACACTAATTTATGCAGCAGCTCGTTGCAACTTTAACGCCAGCGGCTCACAAAGTCAAATTTTTGCTCACAAGACTCCGCAGCTTAGAACGGAACATCAGTTACCACTATTTTCAGCGACGCGTTTTAGGGAATTCTCTGATCCTTTGCCTTTCTGTTCTTCTATTTGCTAGCCCTGCCTCCCGCCGCCAGTTCCAAAATGCCCAGGTTATATCTTTAATAAAACAGCAGAAAGAGTACTTCCTAAAATGCATCAAAATGTCCTTCGCCGAAGATACACTCAAGCGTTCCAACTTCTCAACCCCCTTGAAAACATGCCTTTGAGTTCTGTTCTCCCTTGTCTGAAGGTTTTAAGATCCGGGTTGCAAAACAGGCCCAGTTGCTGGAAGCCGAAACGGATCTCTTTTCTGAATATTCAGTCCCGCTTTCAAGGTTTCTGCGAGCCGAGAAAGAGGGAAACATGCAGGGAAAACGTCTCCCAACATTTCAAATAGACCCGCACCCTCTCCGTTACTCTTTCCTTTAGGCCTGCGATATTTTGGTTGGCCCCGAAAGAAAGGTATTGCGCTCCTGTTGTTTCTGGAATCGTTCCGTGCAGCACTGCTACTTACAAGCTCTGTCCTTGTCGGCCTGTGAATCAGAAGGTTCCCAGAGCTGTCCACCCAAACCTTGACAACAGATTGCTGCCTACTGTACTGACATTTGCAGGGAAAACGGGAGAAAATAATTGCTGGCTTTCAAAATTAAGGACGGGGAAAAGAAACTGAGGCCTGGCCGCACCGAGAGAGATTCGGCTACACCTTCCGGGGCTGAGAAAGGGAGACTTCAACAGAGGTGCATTGTTTTGTGCCTGGATGCGCACAAGATGCTGAGCCACAACACTCAGGCAGTCCTCACGCCGCACTGACAAAACCTGAACTTCCACCGTGCAAAAGGGTTTGTCGTGCCCTATGCTCCGACCAGCATCCCTTCACGAAGAAGGTGATTTCCAGCACTAGTCTAAAGACTCTTTCCTGGAAGTAAGCTCCACCAAAGAATAGATTTTCTTAGGATCACTCCAATCTCCTGTATCATCTTCCCAGGAGCATCGGTGCCCATCGTACCCTTCAAGACAGCATCTGCTCCGCATCCTAACAAAGTTGATTTTGAAGTCCAAAAGCTACAATTTCACCACCACCTGACTTAGCTAACGCACACCGGAGTTACAGGGCCTCAATCTCCGTGCCTTTTTGCAAAGCCGACTAGCTGCTTAACAAACCAAGCAGCCCCACGTCTCGCGACAGAGGTCTCAACTCAAGTTCCACTTTTGCCAGAGGTGACTTACAGGGGCCTCAGGGACCGCACCTTTCACCTGCCACACGGAACGCCCCGTCCCCTTGCCCGAGCCGACCAAATTATTCCGGAGTTTCCCCCAAGGGGGACATTATCTAGGGCTGAGAGCCCAACACAAAAGTCATTCTGCAGAGAGGAGGAGGGATGGGGAAGCCCGGGAACAACCAGTGGGAATTCCCCAGGGAAAGCCAAAAGGCCAAGGGGGGGGGGGGGCATTTGATTGGGAGCTCTAGAGTCCTAGGAAGGGGGCGGCAAGGTAAGTTACCCAGGGCCAGTTTTGCCACTAGGTCAACTAGGTGACTGACTAGGGTGGCAGCGTTCAGGGGGTACCAAATTGGGTGCCCCCCCCCGTGTGACTTGGTGATGTTATCAGTGCAGGGGGGGGGCAGAAGTTAGCCTTGCCTGGTGTGCCAGACAGCCTAAGGCTGGCCCTGAAGTTACCAGGCCCCCAAGTTCAAAAGAGCAGGGGGGGGGGGGAAATGCTCCGATAGGAGGCATGGATGGGTGGGGGCTGGAGGGGGACGGCATCCCTCTCCAAAAGATGGGGACAACAGATTCTCCCAGACAATGGAAGTCGTAGGGAGCTTCTACGGTAGGCATGCGGGTCCCGGAGGGGGGGATACCTTTGGAGGGGGTCTTTAGTCCCAGGATAGTGATGGGAGAGAAACAGAGAAAGAGATCTAGGGGTGGTGAAGAGATGGGGGGGGGGGGCGGAGCGACAGTTGGTGGTGCCTCTGTCTACTCGGACGTAAGTCCCCCCGACGGTGCCTGTCTACTCGGAAGTAAGCCCCCCCCCGGACGGTGCCTCTGTCTACTCGGACGTAAGCCCCCCCAACGGTGCCTGTCTACTCGGAAGTAAGTCCCCCGACGGTGCCTCTGTTTACTCGGAAGTAAGTCTCCCCGATGGTGCCTCTGTCTACTCAGGAGAAGGACTTACTTCCAAAGGAAATCCGCAAGTACCTGCGCCTCTCCGGAGCGCGGCGCCCCACCGCCCCGGCTTCCCTCCCCAACCCAGCCCGGGCGCCCTCGCGGGGTCCTGGGCGGCTCCTCTCTCCCTTCCCCGCGGCCGCCGGCCAGTCTCACCTTCCAAAGCGCGGCAGCCGCCCGGCAGCCCGAAAAACAGCAGCAGCAGCAGCGGGAGCGCCCCCGGGCGGGCTGCGGCCATGGCGGGGGGGGCCCCCGGAGCCCGACGGGGCGGCTCCGCGATCGATCCCCGGGCAGGCTCGGCGGTCGGAGCGGACGGATCGAGGCCCTCGGGCGGGCTGGCAAAACAACCCCGATTCGACTCTCGCCTCTGCTTCTAGATCCGGGGAGATCGGAGGCGAGGCGTCCGGCGAAGGCAGGAGGGAGCCGGGGAAAGATCAGAACACCCCCCCTCCCCGCCCTCCCCTTCCAAAGCGGCCGGACGAGCGAGCCCCGCAGACGGGCTCCGAGTCTCTCTCCTCCCGGCCAAGCGCTCCCTCGACGGCGCCCAGCCCTCCCGGGCGGCTTTTACAAGGATCGGAGCTCCTCGGTCCTTCTCCAATGCCGGGGTCCGTCCGAGGCTGAGTAGCGGGCACCGATCCGGCCCGGCGGCTTGATCTCCAGCTCAGCCCCGGAGAGCTGAGAACTTGGCGGCGCCCCGGGCTGGGTCCCTGCAGAGAGCCTTCGGCGGAGCGGTCCCCGGGCTGGGTCCCTGCCAGATCTCCGCCACTTGCCTTGGGGGAATCCTTGGCGGAGCCTTGTGCGTGGTGGCCCCGGGGGCTATTCCAATCGGGGGTACCCTTCCCCGCTTCGCAGCTCGGTGCAAAGAGGCTGCCCGTCGCCGCCTGCCTGCCTGCCTGCCTGCCTCCCTCCGAGCCCGGACTTCGCCGGCCCCAAGCCCGGACTCCGGACTCCTCTCGCAGCCGCTCACGCTCTAGCTCTGGGGGCTCCGGCTCGGGCGCCGCGGCTCAGACCCGGGGGGCGGGGCCCGCCTGCCAATCACCCTCCGACGCCCGCCCCTGGCGACCTGGCTCCCACTCGCAGCCCCCGCCCGCCCGAGCGCACGCCCCTAGCGACGCCGAGCCTCCCGCCTATTGGGTGGCGGGTTCCCTTCGGCCGCGGTGGGCGGAGTTCCCGGGAAAGGGGAGGGGCTTAAGAGAAAGATGAATTAAAAGGGGCGGGGGCTGGGCGCCGATTCTCTCCCCCCCGCCAGGTGCTGTCGCCGGCTCCTCGGTTCTCACCCACCCCCATTGGCTGAGCGGGAGGACGGAAAGGAGAGCGCGCCACCTAGTGGCCGTGAGTGGAATTACCCGCCTTTAAAGGGGTGGGGGTTTACAACCCTCTCGGCCTCATTCATAAAAGGGGCGGAGGGGAGGGGTCTGGTCGTGGGTCATCCTTTTGGGGGGAGGGGGTCGCGTAGCTGGAGGAACGGAAGCTCGCGTGTTCGCAGCCCGAGCGCTTCCCCGCGACGATCATCTCTTGCAGGGTGATGTGGACGGTGCTCGGAGAGCTGGAATGCGCGTGCACGAGTGCTGCACGCACCCAGGGCCGGTCCTAGACCGTCTGGCACCCTAGGCAAGGCTAACTTTTGGTGCCGCGCCCTGCCTCCCACTGACAACATCACCGAGTCACCCATTTTGGCACCCCCAGAAGTCTGGCGCCCTAGACAATTGTCTAGTTTGCCTAATTTTCTAATTGGCAGGCCAGCCCTGCGTGCACTGAAACATTGGGGGGGGGGGTATTTCACCCAGCACCCCGAAGAGCAAAGAGCCCCTTTTAGAACCAAGGGAGCAGCGTGCTTTCGAGCCCTAGCAAAGTCCGGACGAGCAAAGAATCTAAGCAAGGAAAAGGGCCGTGGCTCAGTGTGAGAGAGTATCTGCTTGGCATGCAGAAGGTCCCAGGTTCAATTCCTGGCATCTCCAGGGTAGTGGTGAAGAGTGTCCAACTCTCTCTCGGCTTGGCTTCGCGAACGAAGATTTAAGAAGGGTGCAATAGTCCACGTCTGCTGCAGGCTCGCTGGTGGCTGACAAGACCAATGCGGGACAGGCAGGTCCGGCCACAGTGGCTGCAGGGAAAAGTCTGATTTAGGGTTGGTGCTGTAGCAGTGCGATTCTTCCTCAATCTCCTTTTGTCCTCAAGACCAGCTATGCGTGCGTTCTCAAAAGAAGAGACAGCCTGGTGGATGGTGTGCCTCCATGCTTTGCGATCTGAGGCTAGGTCAGACCACTGGTGATGGTTGATGCGACAGGTGCCAAGGGATTTCTTCAAGGAGTCCTTGTACCTCTTCTTTGGTGCCCCTCTATTTCGATGGCCGGTGGAGAGTTCGCCATACAGGGCAATCTTGGGAAGGCGGTGGTTTTCCATCCTAGAAATATGTCCTGCCCAGCGCAGCTGCGTCTTCAACAGCAGTGCCTCGATGCTGGTAACCTCCGCCCGCTATCGAAGGTGCTCTTCTGACCAGCAAGCAAGGACTGACCTCACCTGAAGTGTCAATCATATCTCTGGTAGCTGGCCTCTCTCAGCCTCCTGTGGAGGTCAGCCCGTGTGTCATAAATTGCACTCAATCTGTGAGCAGATGTAACTATATGGTCAAGGACCTGCCTACCTGAGGGACCGTCCTTCCCCATACGAGCCCCAGAGAGCACTGAGGTCAGCAGGGAAGAACAAGCTGACTATCCCCGGGCCAAAGGAGGCGAAATTGCAGAGCACCCACACACGGGCCTTCTCCATTGCAGCTCCATGCCTATGGAACCAGCTCCCGGAAGAGGTGCGGGCCCTGCGAAGTCTCGACCAATTCCGCAGGGCCTGCAAGACCATCCTTTTTAGGTTGGCCTTTGCGGACCGCTGATTAAGGATCGCTGAACTGATGGATCCGCCTAAGTGACTTCTGCCTCAGTGATCTTCGCCATTATGCTGACAGAATAGCACCAGGAATACCACTGTCACTGTTAAATTATGTTAAATTACGTTAAATGTGAATTAGAATGGTTTTAAGAGAATGTTGGTTTTAAAGTTTTTGTATAACTATTGTATGAGTATGTTGTTAGCTGGCCTGAGCCTGCCTAGGCGGGGAGGGCGGGATATAAATAAATTTTATTATTATTATTATTATTATTATTATTATTACTACTACTGTTGCACGTAACTGTCTCGGGGCAGCTTCCCCCCCGGGTATCTTTATCTCAAGCTTGTGGAGCTGGCTAGAAGCCGAAGTGTCAACCAGGCAAATCCCCCTCCCCAGATTCCAACAACCTTTGCCGCTTCAGGAGTGGGGAGGGGCGTCTGTCCAGCCAGCGCCAGCTCTACCACTAGGAAACTAGGTGATCACCTTGGGCACCGGCCTTCTGGGAATGCCAAATTGGATTTCCATGGCATAAGTGGGGATTTGAACTCGGCTCTCCCCGATAGTAGTCCTGCACTCTGAATCGCAGCAGCACACTGGCTTTCGGCGATGGGCCACAGTTAGCTTTTGCTCATCCTTGTTTTGCCGCAGCTATTTGTGGGCCATGTTTTTTCCCCTCCCTTCCTTTGAAGCACTCACGGCGGCTTAGACGGTTCCCGCCTCCTCCGTTGTAATTCTCACGACAGTCCTGTGAAGCGGGATAGCCGGAGATCGAATGACAAGGCCTGGATTACCCAGTGTCCTTCATGCCAGAATGGAGATATGAACCCGGGTCCGCTTAGTCCTAAATGCTATCCCAACCAATGCTCCCTCTAAGCTGTGGAGTCTCGTGAGCAAAGATTCTACTCCCTGACCTATTGGCATTAAAGTTGTTAGCGAGCAATTTGGCTCCTGCATAAATTAGCTTGCTCTGGGGCAATGTTCCCTCTAAGCTGCCGAGTCTTGGGAGCAAAAATTCGACTTTTGTGAGCTGCTGGCACTCAAGTTCTGAGCGACTGCATAATTAGTTTGCTCTGGGACCATTTTTCCTGAGCTAAGACAAAAATGTGTGAGCCAGAGGCTAAAAAACTGTGAGCCAGTTCACACTAACTCAGCTTAGAGGGAACACTGCTCTGGGGCCATCTTTCCTGAGCTGAGAAAAAAAAATGTGTGAGGTGGAGGCTAAAAAACTTCAAGGTAGCTCACACTCAGCTTAGAGGAGGGGTAGGGAACAGTGGCTCGCCAGATGTTTTTTTTTTGCCTACAACTCCCATCAGCCCCAGCCATTGGCCATGCTAGCTGGGGCTGATGGGAGCTGTAGGCAAAAAAAAACATCTAGAGAGCCACTGTTGGCCACCCCTGGCTTAGAGGGAACACTGCTCCCAGCTGACCAGTTTTGAATGTTAATTATTGCTTCCCATCACAAGAATGGTTCTCTTGAAAGGCAGGTGATGAATCTCCCTAAATACTGAAAAATAAAGCCAATGACCAGTTTGAAATGAAGGAGACGACTGCAGATTTATATCCCGCCCTTCTCTCTGAATCAGAGACTCCGAGCAGCTTACAATCTCCTCTATCTTCTCCCCCCACGACCAGGGCTGGCGTGTGGGAGTAGACCAAGCTGGCTGCCACCTCGAGTGCCACTTGGCCTAGGGGCGCCATGAGAAGCCCCCCCTCCCCCGCGTCTGCTGCCCTCCATCTCCCCACACATGCTGCCCTCCGTCTCCCAGTCCCGGCACCCGCCTCCCCATGCCCGAAGCACAAGCGACCAATGACACTTCCCGCTAGCGCTCAGGCTGGCCTTCCCCCAAGCGCTCAGGCTGGCTTGATGACGTCACTGGAACTGATGTCATCAGGCTGCGTGCGCTTTGCACAAGTGCTCAGCCCAGCCCTCCCCTGCTTCAAAGGGAACCAGCTGGGAAGGCCGGACAGAGCACTCGTGCAAAGTGTGCACAGCCTGATGACGTCATTTCTGGTGACGTCATCAAGCCACACACGCAAAGCACGCACAAGAAGACAGATGGGGGGCAGGGGAACAGGCCTCGGGCTAGGGGCGCCTGAACCCCTAGCGCAGGGCCTGCCCACAACAGACACCCTGTGAGGCTGATAGGACTCTCACAGCAGCTGCCCTTTCAGGGACAACCTCTGAGAGAGTTATGGCTGACCCCAGGCCATTCCAGCAGCTGCAAGTGGAGGAGTGGGGAATCAAACCCGGTTCTCCCAGATAAGAGTCTGCACACTTAACCACTACACCAAATTGGCTCAAAATGGGGGCGGGGGAGTGTCATGCTTTTCCCCCACCCCCTCTTTTTGGCTGCCTTGAAGAAGGGCCAAACCTCCCCAGGGGTTTTCACAACCTGGATGGAGGAATCACACATTCCACCTGAAACTCTGACTTCTCCTGGGCTGTGCTGGCGATGATTCCGACCAGAGGAATGAGCGTATTACCAAAGGGAACCCTCAAAAAAGCTCCACCCACCTGGATTTCGAGGGGGTGACCACAAATCAGAGCTTGACAAATGCATGACAAATGAGACAGGGAAATAGACTGCGGTGTGGGGGGGGGACGTAACATCCCAAGTATGAGGAAGTCCAGGGAAGTCACTTCCCGCGAGCTGCATTAAAAATCAATCAGGAGGTTCCCTTTTCTTGGGGAGAGAGGAAATCACAGCAGGTGAAAATTGGCCCAAATGAGACTTTCTGGGATGGGTGGCTGAACTTGCATAACATAAGAATAAATGTCAGATATTAGAGAGCTGTGATACATGAACATAGGCAGGGAGGGAGGGAGGGAGGGAGGGAGGGAGGGAGGGAAAGAAAGAAAGAAAGAAAGAAAGAAAGAAAGAAAGAAAGAAAGAAAGAAAGAAAGAAAGAAAGAAAGAAAGAAAGAAAGAAAGAAAGAAAGAAAGAAAGAAAGAAAGAAAGAAAGAAAGAAAGAAAGAAAGAAAGTTTGGTGGGGGTATAGAGAGCCACTTTGGTGTAGTGGTTAAGTGTGCAGACTCTTATCTGGGAGAACTCTTATCTGGAAAAATGATACCTTCTGACATGAAGTTGGGTGGATTCTCTGTGGCTTCCAAATCAGACCCCTTAGCATGTGACAGTTCTTCGCGTACCATCTAGCTCAGGGGTCCCCAAACTGGTGCTCGAAGGCACTGTGATCCTCTGGGACACCTTACTTGGTGCCTGCTAAGCAGGGCCGGCTCTGCCAATAGGCAAACTAGGCAACTGCCTAGGGCACTGGCCTCCTGGGGGGT
This sequence comes from Heteronotia binoei, assembly GCF_032191835.1. Lineage (NCBI taxonomy): Eukaryota > Metazoa > Chordata > Lepidosauria > Squamata > Gekkonidae > Heteronotia > Heteronotia binoei. The sequence continues at coordinate 133,871,927 of NC_083228.1, read as the reverse complement.
GCCAAACTGGGCACCCCAGCATGTGACTCAGTGATGTTATCAGTGGAGGGGGTGGCGCCAGACAGCCTAGGGCCAGCGTTGCCACCACGTGCTTTGAGAAAGTGGGCAGGCAAGATGGGACTATTTGCCCAGCTGGGCAATTGTCCACTGTAGGCCTTTTAAAACTTGCTGCCGCCACAACATGAGGATCTTCACTGCGCAACCACTGTGTATGCATGAAATTGTTTTTAAAGCAATATGTTCATCCAATGAATGAGAACTTTTGCCCGAAGCACTGAGGAGCTGATATCAGAGTCAGGCATAATCTCACCCCCCTCTGACATTTTGAGGTTGTCATAGTGGTTAAGTGTGCGGACTCTTACCTGGGAGAACAGGCTTTGACCCCCCCCCCCTCCTCCACATGCAGCTGCTGGAATGGCCTTGGGTAGCCATAGCTCTGGCAGAGGTTGTCCTAGAAGAGGAAGAGGAAGAGGAGAAGAAGAAGAGGAGGAGGAGATTAGAGTTATACTCCTCCCTTAACTCGGAGTCTCAGAGGGGCTTACAACCTCCTCCCCTCTCTCCCCACAACAGACCCCCCTATGAGGCAGGTGGGGCTGAGTGAGAGAACTGCTCTTGAAAGAACAGCTCTGACAGAACTCGTGCCTGACCCAAGGTCACTCAGCGGATTGCATGTGGAGGAGTGGGGAACCCAACCCAGCTCTCCCAGACTAGAGTCCACGCTCTTAACCACTCCACCAACCTGGCTTGCGCAGAAGCGCTGCCACCAGCGCTTGCGGCAGGATGAAGATTTAAGGTTGCCCGCTGTGGGTTGGGAAACGCCTGGAGGTTTAGGGGGAGGGATCTGGGGAGAGCTTGGCTTGTGGAAAAGAGGACCTCAGCAGGGTATAAGGCCATACGGCTCACCTTCCGAACCAGCCCTTTTCTCCAGGGAAACTGATCTCTATAAACTTGAGATCAGACGTATTTCCTCCCCTCACCTTGTTGAATCCCACACAACGGATGGACAGAAAGGGCCACGAAGTCACAGCACCCCAGTCGGGTTTTCAAGGCAAGAGACAAACAGAGGTGGTTTGCTGCTGTCCGTCTCTGCATAGCATCCTTGGACTTCCCTGGTGGTCCCCAGGGCTTTTTCAGTAGCAGGAACTCCTTTGCATATTAGGCCACACACCCCTCGATGCAGCCAATCCTCCAAGAGCTTCCAGGGCAACCACCCCTTGTTGCAATCCGCTTTTATATAAGGAGCGAGCCAATTGTTTTTTTCTTTAGCCGGTACCGGAGCTTTTTTTTTGTAGCAGGAATTCCTTTGCATGTTAGGCCGCTCCCCCCTGATTTGGCCAATCACCAAGAGCTTCCAGGGCTCTTAGTACAGGGCCTCCCATAAGCTCTAGGAGGATTGGCTACATCAAGGCTCTCTTTGTAGCAGGGACTCCTTTGCATATTAGGCCACCCCCCTGATGTAGCCGATCCTCCTGGAGCTTACAGGGTTCTGTAAGGAGAGCCCTGGAAGCTCTTGGAGGATCGGCTACATCAGGGGGGGTGGCCTAATATGCAAAGGAGTTCCTGCTGCAAAAAAGCCTTGCTGGTCTCCATCCAAGGACAACCTGCGTAATTTCCATGACCTGGTGTGATTGGCCTAACCTGGGCCATCCAGATTTGGCCAAATGAAACTAGACTCTCATTCTGCCCTGGTGAAGGAAAGGCACTCTGGGCACGCTCAGAGGCACCTGGTTTTAGTATTCCCCATATCTTGGGACTGAGACTTAACACTGCCAACGATCGGAGCCCCACAGGGAGGGAGTCAGGTGCGAGGGAAGCCCTGGGATCACCACCATGCCTGGATGCAACCTGCCGTTGGGCCAGGATTACGGCGTGGCGGAGAGAGGAAATGAAACTCCGTTCTCAGATGCAATCTGGCTCCCTTTTTTGGCTCCACCTGCCAGTTCGACAGATACTGGAAAGATCCGCTCCTCTCTGGCATCTTTGGCAATACCTGTGGAACTCGTCCCGCCGGTGTGAACCCGTTGGATTTGGAGGCCGACTCTCTGCACCTCAGCAAGATAAACAGCTCCGTCTCTCTGATTCAGTCAAGGCTGTTGGGTTTCTGAGCGTCAGGTGGCTTCCAGTCTTGTTCCACCCACCACCACCCCTCCATCTCAGGCGCCTGAAAACAGCTGCAAATCCTGCATGAATCACAGGGGATGAGAAAGACACCCCCAGAAACTTCCTGGCTTCTTTGGGGTTTCTTCTGTTTACAAACACATGGGAAGAGCTCCACCCACCGGCTTGGGAAAGTCAAGAGCAAAGCTGGGGTGAGGCTTGGTCAAAAACAAAAATGGAGATTTTTGTGGCCGGTAAAAAGGGTCCCACCCCACGCAGGCATGGTGCAGGCTTAGAACTCGATAGGCCTATAATCCCCATCTTGTGTGTTCGGAGAAAGAAAGAAACTCAACTACTAACGTTCCCCTCTGTGGGGCGGCACACACCCTCTTAGGCACGCGTCATCACGCTGGCGTCACCTCCTTCTGTCAGTCCCTGGCGGGGAAAAGGGTAATCCTGTTGTGTCTCTGTTTCAGCTGCGATTGGCTGATCCGATAACCTCCATTCCAGCAGAATGATCAGGATGCAGAAGAGGGGGGGGGAGGGTTCCTGTTGCATCTCTGCTGGAATTACCGCTCGAGGTCGTGAACTCTTTTTGATCCTGTTTAGAACAGGGACTCGTGCAGAGTCTCAAGGAGTCCGCTCCTCTGGAAGTTCTCACTCAGTTTTTTTTGGGAGGGGGGTGGGGGGAGGGTTGGATGTAAGAATACATTTGCCCCCTAATTTTTAGCTCGAGGGAAGAACCGTGCCTTTGTTTGTCAGCAGTTTCTAAACATCCAACGCCAAACCCTAAAAGAAAACCAGAACAAAGACGGCCTTCCTTGGATGCGGCTCATGTCTGCTGACTCTGGGCATGTGTGTCGGGTATTTGTGTTTCATTTGTTATTATTGCAACCCATTTTGAGTTTCTGATGTGGAAAGCAAGCAAAATGTAAACACTAAGTTAAGCCAGGCTGGCCTGTTTCCAAGGGACACCAGCTTGATGCATCCAAGAGCCATTGTTCTAAGGCAGGCCGTGACTCATCTGGGCTGCTTCTGGGTTTGGGAGGCCCTTGTCAAGATGCTCCTTGAGGGGGCCCCTCCCAGCACGATGCAGACGGGGAAGGAAAGCAAGCGAACAGCACCTGCTACTGGTAACTGCTGTTGCTTCACACGCTTCTGCCCGGGAAGACAAGCAGCTGCATTGGCAGCATAAAGCATCCCTACAAAGGATGGCTGGTGTATAGCCTGGGAGTAGGATTGCCAACCTGTAGGTGACTTCTGGAGGACTCCCACTGTTACAATTGATCTCTAGGCAACCGGGATGAGTTCCCCTGGAGAAAATGGCTGCTTTGGAGAGTGGAGGGTGTGGCACTATACCAGGAGTGGCCAAACTGTGGTTCAGGAGCCACATGTGGCTCATTCATGTTGTGTGGCTCTCCAAGCCCCCACCGCTATGTCAGCTGGCTTGGAGAAGGGATTTGTCTCTTTAAATCACTTCTCCAAGTCAAGCCAGCTGGCAGCTTGGATAATGCATTTAAATTTAAAGTTTTTTCTTTCCACCTTTTCCCTCCTCATGTATTTTCCTCCCTCTCTCCTTCCCTTCCTGCCTCCCTTCCTGCCTCCCTTCCTCCCTCCCTCCCTCCCTCCCTTCCTTCCTACCTTCCTTCCTTCCTTCCTTCCTTCCTTCCTTCCTTCCTCCCTCCCTCCCTTCCTCCCTCCCTTCCTTCCTTCTTTCCTTCCTTCCTTCCTTCCTGCCTCCCTTCCTCCCTCCCTTCCTCCCTCCCATCCTCCCTTCCTTCCTTCCTCCCTCCCTGCCTTCCTCCCTCCCTTCCTTCTTCCCTTCCTTCCTCCCTCCCTTCCTTCCTCTCTCCCATCCTTCCTTCCTCCCTTCCTCCCTCCCTCCCATCCTCCCTGACTTCCTTCCTTCCTCCCTTCCTTTCTTCTTCCCTCCCTCCCTTCCTTCCTCCCTCCCTTCCTTCCTCCCTCCCATCCTCCCTGACTTACTTCCTTCCTTCCTCCCTTCCTTTCTTCTTCCCTTCCTTCCTTCCTCCCTCCCTCCCTTCCTTCTTCCCTTCCTTCCTTCCTCCCTCTCTCCCTTCCTTCCTCCCTCCCATCCTCCCTGACTTCCTTCCTTTCTTCTTCCCTCCCTCCCTCCCTTCCTTCTTCTCTTCCTTCCTTCCTCCCTCCCTTCCTTCCTTCCTTCCTTCTTCCCTTCCTTCCTCCCTCCCTTCCTTCTTCCCTTCCTTCCTTCCTTCCTTCCTTCCTCCCTCCCTCCCTTCCTTCCTTCCTCCCTTCCTTCTTCCCTTCCTTCCTCCCTCCCTTCCTCCCTCCCTTCCTTCTTCCCTTCCTTCCTCCCTCCCTTCCTTCCTTCCTTCCTCCCTCCCATCCTCCCTTCCTTCCTTCCTTCCTTCCTTCCTTCCTTCCTTCCTTCCTTCCTTCCTTCCTTCCTTCCTTCCTCCCTCCCTTTCTTTCTTCTTCCCTTCCTTCCTCCCTCCCTTCCTTCCTTTCCTTCCTTCCTTCCTTCCTTCCTTCCTTCCTTCCTTCCTTCCTTCCTTCCTTCCTTCCTCTCTCCCTCCCTTCCTTCCTCCCTCCCTTCCTTCCTCCCTCCCATCCTCCCTGACTTCCTTCCTTTCTTTTTCCCTCCCTCCCTTCCTCTCTTCCTTCCTCCATCCCATCCTCCCTGACTTCCTGACTTCCTTCCTTCCTTCCTTCCTTCCTTCCTTCCTTCCTTCCTTCCTTCCTTCCTCCCTTCCTTTCTTCTTCCCTTCCATCCTCCCTTCCTTTCTCCCTCCCTCCCTCCTAGGCTTCCCAATCCCCAGGTCCCAGAGGGGGATCCCCTGGTTTTACAGGCTTCCCCCCTCCCCCAGCCAGCTGGCCGGCGGGGGAAGCCCCGCCCCCACAGCCATTATGCACCTCCATGAACGATTCCCATAGGGAATGATAGGGAATTGATCCGCGGGATTCGGGGGCTCTGGGGGGGGCTGTTTTTTGAGATAGAGGCACCAAATTTTCATTATAGCATCTAGTGCCTCTCCCCAAAGTACCTCCCAAGTTTCAAAAAGATTGGATCAGGGGTTCCAATTCTATGAGCCCCAAAATAAGGTGCCCCTATCCAGTATTTCCTATGGAAGGAAGGCATTTAAAAAGATGTGCAGTCCCTTTAAATGTGATGGCCAGAACTCCCTTGGAGTTCAATTATGCTTGTCACACCCTTGCTCTTGGCTCCACCCCCAAAGTCTCCTGGCTCCACCCCCAAAGTCCCCAGATATTTCTTGAATTGGACTTGGCAACCCTACTCCCTCCCTCCCTCCCTCCCTCCCTCCCTTCCTTCCTTCCTTCCTTCCTTCCTTCCTTCCTTCCTTCCTTCCTTCCTTCCTTCCTTCCTTCCTTCCTTCCTTCCTTCCTTCCTTCCTTCCTTCCTCCCTCCCTCCCTCCCTCCCTCCCTCCCTCCCTTCCTTCCTTCCTTCCTTCCTTCCTCCCTCCCTCCCTCCCTCCCTCCCTTCCTTCCTTCCTTCCTTCCTCCCTCCCTCCCTCCCTCCCTTCCTTCCTTCTTGCCTTCCTCCCTCCCTCCCTCCCTCCCACCTGGGAGGCATCATGGCTACTCATTTGGGAAGCAGCATGAACGTGGGGTGGAAAGCATCATGAAATCAGGGCTTTTTTTGTAGCAGGAACGCCTTTGCCTATTAGGCCACACACCCCTGATGCACCCAGTCCTCCAAGAGCTTCCAGGGCTCTCAGTACAGGGCCTACTGTCAGCTCCAGGAGGATTTCTACATCAGAGGGGTGTGGCCTAATAGGCAAAGAAGTCCCTGCTACAAAAAAAGCCCTGCATGAAGTTGCAGCTGATTTATGGTGACCTCTCATGGGTCACACTCACCATACCCAAGAGGAGATGGAGGACTCAAAAAAGGAAGCCAGGGTCCTCCTCCATTTGCAACACCTGAGCAAGCCTGTCAATGACAGATCATTTTGGAGGACATCAGTTCATAGGGTCATCAGAAATCGGAAGCAAATTGATAATATTAGAACTGTCATAGATATTGTTGAATATTATGAGAAGCATCGTGAAAAAGAGGTGGCATTATTCTTTGCAGATGCAGAGAAGGCCTTTGGCAATGTGAATTGGGACTTTATGTTTGCAGTGATGGGTAGGACTTGGAGAAGCTTTTATACGAATGGTTAAGGCGATATATACTGAGCAACAAGCAATATCTTCATTGATATTCATAATGACGCTAGAGATTTGCTTATGCAAATACAAGAAGATAAAGAAACAGAGGGGCTGAAACTGAAAGGTTTTTTTTTACAAATACAGAGTGTTTGCTGCTTATGTAATGTTTATCAATGAAAATCCCTTATTTGTGACACCGTTGCTGCTTCATAAAATTCAAGAGTATGGAGAATTGGCAGGCTTTTATATAAATAAAGAAAAATCGAAAATTTTGTGTAAAAATATGACAAAGAGTCAACAGGAAGAATTGCAAAGGCTAACAGAGTGTGAAGTTGCTTCAAAAGTAAGATATTTAGATGTGGAAATTACTATGAAAAACATAGATTTGTATAAAAATAATTATGAAATGGCAGAAAATTGATGAAGATTTGATAAAATGGAATAAATGAAATTGTCTATGCTGGGGAGAATTGCTGCAATTAAAATGAATGTTCTACCAAGAATTATGTTTCTATTTCAAACAATTCCAATTGTGAAGGATAATAAACAATTCAGTAAATGGCAAAGAAAAGTCTCAAAATTTGTATGTGCGGGAAAGAAACCAAGAATTAAAATGAAAATTTTAACCGATGCAAAAGAAAGAGGTTTCCAATTGCCGGATTTAAAATTGTATCATGATGCAGTATGTTTGGTATGGATTAAAGACTGGGTGACGTTATTTAAGAAACTGCTGGTTTTAGAAGGTCATGGAAATATTTTTGGTTGGCATGCATATATGTTTTATGGGAAAAACAAGATGGATGGCTTTTTCTCACATCATTATATAAGAAAAAACTTGCTAAGTATTTGGGTAAAATATAAAAAGTATGGTGATGAGAGAAAGCAGTTATGGATTGTGCCAACGGAAGTAATAAAATTATCTTCAAAAACTGATGCAAGGATGTGGTTAACGTACAATCAACTATTGAAGATACAGGGAGGAAAGGTGGAACTCAAATCAATTGAAGAATTACAGTATAAATATAATTGGTTTCAATTGCAACAAATTAAGAGTTTGGTGGAACAAGACATTAAAAATGAAGATATTAAACAAGAACAAACAGAATTGGAAAAAATGCTGTTGGGAGATAATGAAAAATTGATTTCAAGAATTTATAAATTATTATTGAAGTGGTCTACAGAAGATGAAGTAGTTAAATCTCAAATGATTAAATGGGCAATTAACTTTAACAAAGAAATACAAATGGAATCATGGGAGTACTTGTGGAAGAACTCTATGAAAATATCGACGTGCTATAATATTAAAAAAAAGTTTCAAAATGCTATATAGATGGTATATGACGCCTAAAAAACTGGCAAAAATGAACAATCAGGTGTCAGATAGGTGTTGGAAATGTAAAAAACATGAGGGATCTTTCTACCATATGTGGTGGACTTGTGAAAAGGCGAAGCAATTTTGGCAAATGATCCAGCAAGAAATGTCAAAAATTTTAGGCTATGATATTAAGAGGTATCCAGACTCTTTTTTGTTGGGATTACAAATGGAAAGTTTTCCGAAATAAGATAGAACGTTGGTGTGGTATCTGCTTTCAGCAGCAAGGACATTATATGCGCGGTTATGGAAGCAAGATAAAATACCAGAAAAATGGGATTGGATTTTAAAAACTATTTCTTGGAGTGAAATGGATAAACTTACAAAAATTTTAAAAGACTATGATATGGAGAAATTCAGAAAGGAATGGGAGAAATTCCAAAAATATGTTGAAAAACATTGAAAGGTAAAGGGACATTTAGTGATTTTTTATAATATCTGAACTGTGATGGAATAATGGACCTAAATTTTTTTTTTTAAAAAAAGAAGAAATTTTCAGAACTAAAGGTGTAAGGAGAAAAGGTAAAGATGGATTTACAGACTTTACCTTTACCTTTATTTTTATTTTTTACTATTTCTCTTCTTTTTTATCTTTTCCTTATAGTTATAGAACTTTAAAATGGAGATTCTTTATGGCCTCTTCCTTCCTGCCGAGGGAAATGCTGACACCACGTTGGGGTCAGGAAGCAGTTTTTCTCCAGGGCAGTTTGGCCAGGGATCCTCGAGCTTTTTGCCATCATCTGGGCAAAGGTCTCTGAGGGGTGTAGGGGGGAAAGGTATTTGTGAAATTCGTGCAGGGGGTTGGATGAGATGACCCTGGTGGTCCCTTCCAATTCTAGGATTCTATATACGCATCTCCTCGGTCATTCTTGCATTCCCAGGCCTCAGTCCCACCATGAGTTAATCCCCTGGCTTGATCATAAGAACATAAGAGAAGCCATGTTGGATCAGGCCAATGGCCCATCCAATCCAACACACTGTGTCATACTGTGGCCAAAAACCAGGTGCCATCAGGAGGTTCACCAGTGGGGCCGTAAGAACATAAGAGAAGCTATGTTGGTTCAGGCCAATGGCCCATTCAGTCCAACACTGCGTCACACAGTGGCCAAAACAAACCAGGTGCCATCAGGAGGTCCACCAGTCGCCCATTTTAACACCTTCTCTTTCGATGCTCTTGGAGTGATGCTTTGGCTACAGATTGCGTGGCTGAATTCTGCTTGTGCTGAATCCTTGCTTGGATCTGAAGCATTCTATCCTGACAGGATGACTACGGATACAGGTACACAGGGCTTTCTTTGTTGAAAAAGCCCAGCAGGCACTCATTTGCATATTAGGCCACATCCCCTGCCATCAAGCCAGCCGGAACTATGCGCCTGTGCATTCCTGCTCCAAATACGCTGAACATGAGTCATATACTGAACATGAGTCAACAGTGTGATGCGGTGGCTAAAAAGCCGAATGCAATTTTGGGCTGTATCGACAGAAGTATAGTGTCCAGATCACGTGATGTGATGGTATCGCTTTACTCTGCTCTGGTAAGACCTCACCTGGAGTACTGTGTTCAGTTTTGGCCACGACATTTTAAGAAGGATATAGACAAGCTGGAAGGGTTCAGAGGAGGACGATAAAGATGGTGAGGGGTCTGGAGACCAAGTCCTATGAGGAAAGGTTGAAGGAGCTGGGGATGTTTAGCCTGGAGAGGAGGCGGCTGAGAGGTGATATGATCACCATCTTCAAGTACTTGAAGGGCTGTCATATAGAGGATGGTGTGGAATTGTTTTCTGTGGCCCCGGAAGGTAGGACCAGAACCAATGGGTTGAAATTAAATCAAAAGAGATTCCGACTCAACATCAGGAAGAACTTCCTGACCATTAGAGTGATTCCTCAGTGGAACCGGGGGTGGACTCTCCTTCCTTGGAGGTTTTTAAACAGAGGCTAGATGACCATCTGACAGCAATGAAGATCCTGTGAATTAAGGGGGAGGTGTTTGTGAGTTTCCTGCATTGTGCAGGGGGTTGGACTAGATGACCCTGGAGGTCCCTTCCAGCTCTATGATTCTGTGAAAAAAAGGCCTGCAGGTACATGATATTTCCCTGTGGCTCTTTTGTACCAAAGTATTTCTGTGAGCCGGGGCCAATTTGTACATGCGTGGCCATCATCTATGTGTGGTTGCTTGTGCAAAAAACCCCCAAGTGATTGCCCCAGGTGAGTCACAGTTTAGAAACAGCTTGCATGAATGGGCAGAGACAGGGGAAATGATATGGGCAGGGCTGTTTTCATAGAAAAAGCCCAGCAGGAATCATTTACATATTAGGCCACACACCCTGGCATGGCCATTGTTTGCAGGAGAAGCCCAGCAGGAACTCATTTGCATATTAGGCCACACCTCCTGGCACCAAACCAGTGCGTTCCTGCTCAAAAAAACCCCCCTGCTGTAGCCCCGTGGCACAGAGTGGTACTGCAGTCTGAGCTCTCTGCTCACGACTTGCGTTCAATCCCGGTGGAAGCTGGGTTCAGGTAGCCAGTTTGAGGTTGACTCAGCCTTCCGTCCTTCCAAGGTCGGTAAAATGAGTACCCACCTTGCCGGGGGGGAAGTGCAGATGAATGGGGAAGGCAATGGCAAACCACCCCGTAAAAAAGTCTGCCAAGAAAATGTCATGATGCAACGTCACCCCAGAGTTGGAAATGACTGGTGCTTGCACAGGGCACTGCCTTTACCTTTAGATCATCAAAAAGACAAACCGGTGGGTTCTAGATCTAATGGAGCCTGAACTCTCCCTAGAAACTAAAAGGACTAAACTGAGGCTCTCGTACTTTGGTTACACGATGAGAAGACAAAAGTCACCAAAAAAGATAATGGTGTTAGGAAACGTTGAAGGCAGCAGGGAAAGCGGAAGACCCAACATAGGCTGGACAGACTCAGTCAAGGAAGCCACAGCGATTAGTTTGCAAGATCTGAACAAGGCTGTTAATGAGAGGACCTTCAAGGGGAGAGGGGGGGTCATTAATTCATAGGAAGCAACATGATGAGACTTAATGCACTCATCCTCTGAAGGTCTCAGTCTCCATGAGTTGTTGTTGGCCCTCCAGAGGAACTGGTTGGCCACTGTGTGAGATGAGATTCTGGACAAGATGGACCATTGGTCTGATCCAGCAGGGCTCTTCTGATGGGCTTATAAAGGCCTCGTCCTCTATACCCTGTTGTTGGCCCTCCAGAGGAACTGGTTGGCCACTGTGTGAGACAGGACACTGGACTGGATTGACCACTGGCCTGGTCCAGCAGGGCTCTTCTGATGTTCTTATGAAGGCCTCAGCCTCTCTGCCCTGTTATTGGCCCTTCAGAGGGACTGGCTGTCCACTGTGTGAGATAAGATGCTGGACTAGATGGACCACTGGTCTGATCCAGCAGGGCTCTTCTGGTGATTATGAAGGTCTTGGTCTCCATGCCTTGTTGTTGACCATCCAGAAGGCTGACCACTGTGTGAGACAGGATGCTGGACTAGAGGGACTGTTCTGATTTCAGCAGGGCTCTTCTTAAATTCCTGCCTTTTAATAAAGGCTTAATAATCTGTGAAAATGGGGAGGTAAAGTTTTTTCACAGCATGGAGATAAAGTAACACCACCTGGTAAATAACATCCTATTAAGCCTCTGTTAAAGGGACAGGGGATTTTTTCCCCCCCACCAAGCAATTATGACCCTATTTTTGCAAGCAAGTAAATCCTGTAGATTGTTTGTAACGGAACATAGATGAATGTGTCAAACAACTCCGCGCAGCTGGAGCCAATATTTATTTAGGTATTTAGGATAATTTAAGCATTTGTATCCTGCAACTCTCCACCAAATTGGTTCTCTGGGTGATTTGCAGGTGGGGGAAATCCAACCGCAGCAAACACCGAAAACTGTGCGTCAAAACCACCAGCGGAATACACGAAAGAGCAACAGCTTTTGGACAACTGGAAAACAGCGACAGAGAAAGAATATGATCTCATAGCAACAATAAGCCAGTTTGGTGTAGTGGTTAAGTGTGCGGACTCTTATCTGGGAGAACGAGGTTTGATTCCCCACGCCTCCGCTTGCAGCTGCTGGAATGGCCTTGGGTCAGCCTTAGCTCTTGCAGGAGTTGTCCTTGAAAGGGCAGCTTCTGGGAGAGCTCTCTGAGCCCCACCCCCTCACAGGGTGTCTGTTGTGGAGGGGAGAAGATATAACCGCCCTGAGCCTGCCTTTGGCGGGGAGGGCGGGATATAAAAATAAATTTATTATTATTATTTATTATAGGAGATTGTAAGCCGCTCTGAGTCTCTGAATAAAGCTGCAATTCTTCTAATGTCTTAGAACCAGCGGATCTAGAAGCCCCAATGATCAGGACAGTGGCAGTAGGCAAACTAGGCAAATACCTAGGGCGTCAGCTCCCAGCAAGGGCGGGCACCCCCTCCCCGCTCACGCCGTCCTCGAGTCCCCGAGCCTCTGCAGTCCCCGCCAAACTTGGCAAACGCTGCAGAGGGAAACCGACCAGGTTTTTTACTTGGCTTTAAGGGGTCCCCTTAAAACCAAGAAAAAATGGGGCTTTTCCTCTGCGGTGCCCACCGAACTCGGGGAGTGCTGTGGGGGGAAACTGACCAGGTTTTTTTCTTGGCTTTAAGGGGTCGGAGGAGCCTCTCCAGCACCTGCCAAGCACTGCGGAGGGGACTCGCTGAGCGCCTGGTATGATGATGTCACATCTTGGTGATGTCATCATGCCGTGCAAGAGAGAAATCTACTTGGGGGAGAGGTGCATGTTGGGGTTCTGCCTCGGATGACAGAACCTCACGCGCTGGGCCTGGATCAGGAAACAGATTAATATAGAAGCCAGAAGAGAACTATGGATGCAGAGATGGCAATCAACAGAATGCAGGGGAAAGCATGTCATGTTTCATCAGAAGCAGTAGAAAGGGGCAAGAGCCCCAGTATCACCTGAAAGACTAACAACATTTGTGGCAGGGGAGTAGCTTTCGTGAGTCATCGCTGACTCACAAAAGTTCCTACCATGCCACCAATTTTGTTAGTCTTTCATAGAATCATAGAGTTGGAAGGGACCTCTAGGGTCGTCTAGTCCAGCCCCCTGCACAATGCAGGAAACTCACAAACACCTCCCCCTAAATTCACAGGACCTTCATTGCTGTCAGATGGCCATCTAGCCTCTGTTGAAAAACCTCCAAGGAAGGAGAGCCCACCACCTCCCGAGGAAGCCTGTTCCACTGAGGAACTGCTCTAACGGTCAGGAAGTTCTTCCTAATGTTGAGTCGGAAACTCTTTTGATTTAATTTCAACCCATTTGTTCAGATGATACTGGACTCTTGCTCTTATTTAGTGCTACAAACAAACAGGCCTGCCACTATCTAATATGCAAATGAATATCTCCTGGCCTTTTCCTACCAAAAAAAGCCCTGAGCAAAACAATGCTGATGTCAGGGGTGTGGCCTAATATGCAAATGAGTTCCTGCTGTTTTTTCCCTACAAAAAAGCGGTGTGGAAAACAGTGGTGATGCCAGGGGGTGTAGCCTAATATGCAAATGTGTACCTTACAGGTTTTTTCCCTACAAAAAAAGCCATGTGTGAAACAATAGTGATGCCAGGGGTGTGGCCTAATATGCAAATGAGTTCCTGCTGGCATTTTTCTACAAAAAAGGCCTTGATCTATATCAGGGGTGGCCAACGGTAGCTCTCCAGATGTTTTTGCCTACAACTCCCATCAGTCCCAGCCAGCATGGCCAATGGCTGGGGCTGATGGGAGTTGTAGGCAAAAAACATCTGGAGAGCTACCGTTGGCCACCCCTGATCTACAGCATCTGTAAAACTTTCCTCCAGCAGCCTATTTCAAACGAATCCGCTTTCTTTCTCTCCGCTTTCTGCATTGTCCAGCTATCACACCCATCCATAGCGACAGGGAATACTGTGGCATGACTTATTTTGAATTTGGTCGTTCCTAATAGCGTCTTTCCAGCGTTAAGAAACAAACAAACAAACGAAATCGGGACAGTGCAATGTTTGATGTACGTTTGTTAAGGCGACAAACAAAAAAACCCCTCTCCCTTTTGCAAGCCTTCGCCACACCGTCCGATGATGTCAAGTCAAATGGAAATCAACGCAAGTCTCAACCAACCCCAAATTCTTATCGAGCGGAAGGCCATCGCCCTAGTTTCCCCCCAACAAGCATGCATTTCTTCTCCACTGCTCTTCTACAAATGAAGCACAGAGAGTCTCCAGTATATCTGGCTTGCTCGAGACGTGGCCCCCAACACTGAAAGCGGCATTGTGAGCCTGGCGTGACGCAAGGGAAAGGGGATCCCGGGCTGTCCTTCTCGGAGGGCTTGCCCCCTGCTCGGCCCTGCCAGCAGACTGGAAAGCAGCTGGGAGCTCTCCCTTGTCAAGGGCAAAGGAAACCCGACCAGCTCCTGCCTCCCTCATCCATCTGCCCAGTGCCCAAGATGAGGCTTGAGGGCCGGGTGCCGAGGGAGCCTGGAAGGAAACGCTTGACACTTCCTTCCCCTCCGGCTCACAGGTGTCAAGGGCCTTCGGAAGGAGAGGCCCCCTGCTTAAGGTTTTAATTATGTCCCTCCCCCGGCAGAGGAGAAAGCTGTGGAGGGACTTCGGTGAGCAGGTAAGAAGAAGAAGAATTGCAGATTTATACCCTGCCCTTCTCTCTGAATCAGAGACTCAGAGCAGCTCACAATCTCCTTTATCTTCTTCCCCCACAACAGACACCCTGCGGGGTGGGTGGGGCTGAGAGGGCTTCCACAGCAGCTGCCCTTTCAAGGAGAACCTCTTCCAGAGCTATGGCTGACCCAAGGCCATTCCAGCAGCTGCAAGTGGAGGAGTGGGGAATCAAACCCGGTTCTCCCAGATAAGAGTCCGCACACTTAACCACTACACCAGACTGGCTCTGCCAGAGCTATGGCTGACCCAAGGCCATGCTAGCAGGTGCAAGTGGAGGAGTGGGGAATCAAACCCGGTTCTTCCAGATAAGAGTCCACACACTTAACCACTACACCAAACTGGCTCTAAGGTTGCCAAGTCCAATTCAAGAAATATCTGGGGATTTTGGGGGTGGAGCCAGGAGCAAGGCTGTGACAAGCATAACTGAATGCCATCTGGCCACCACGTTTAAAGGGACCGCACACCTTTTAAATGCCTTCCCTCCATTGCAAAGAATGAAGGAAAGGGGCACCTTCTTTTTGGGTGCAAAGCATTGGACCCCCTTGCCCAATCTTTTTGAAACCTGGAGGTATTTTGAGAAGAGGCATAGATTCATAGAATCATAGAGTTGGAAGGGACCCCCTAGGGTCATCTAGTCTAATCCCCTGCACAATGCAGGAAATTCACAAATGCCTCCCCCTAAACCTAACGTGCAACTCTAATATGCTATAGAGCCCTTCTTCGAAAGCAACCTTTTTCTCCAGTGGAAATGGTCTCTGTAATCTGGAGATTTAGCTGTGATGCCTGAAGTTTTCCAGCCCCCATCCAGATGTTAAGAGAAAACCATGCTTATATCATTCAAGATATCACTAATTACTTATGTTCAAATATTATTAAATATCTCTCTCTCTCTCGGCTTGGCTTCGCGAACAAAGATTTAAGAAGGGTGCAATAGTCCACGTCTGCTGCAGGCTCGCTGGTGGCTGACAAGACCAATGCGGGACAGGCAGGTCCGGCCACAGTGGCTGCAGGGAAAAGTCTGATTTAGGGTTGATGCTGTAGCAGTGCGATTCTTCCTCAATCTCCTTTTGTCCTCAAGACCAGCTATGTGTGTGTTCTCAAAAGAAGAAACAGCCTGGTGGATGGTGTGCCTCCATGCTTTGCGATCTGAGGCTAGGTCAGACCACTGGTGATGGTTGATGCGACAGGTGCCAAGGGATTTCTTCAAGGAGTCCTTGTACCTCTTCTTTGGTGCCCCTCTATTTCGATGGCCGGTGGAGAGTTCGCCATACAGGGCAATCTTGGGAAGGCGGTGGTTTTCCATCCTAGAAATATGCCCTGCCCAGCGCAGCTGCGTCTTCAACAGCAGTGCCTCGATGCTTGTAACCTCCGCCCGCTTGAGAACTTCAGTGTTGGTCACAAAGTCACTCCAGTGGATGTTGAGGATGGTGCGAAGGCAGCGCTGATGAAAGCGCTCAAGGAGTCGCAGGTGATGACGGTATAAAACCCACGATTCGGAGCCGTAGATGAGGGTTGTCATCACAACCGCTTTGTAAACATTGATCTTTGTGCCTTTTTTCAGATGCTTGTTGCTCCACACTCTTTTGTGCAGTCGGCCAAAGGCACGGTTTGCCTTTGCCAGCCTGTTGTCAATCTCCTTGTCGATCTTGGCATCTGAGGAGATGATGCACCCCAGGTAGCTGAACTGCTGGACTGTCTTCAGAATTGATTCACCCACAGTGATGCAGGGAGGGTGATAATCTTCCTGGGGTGCAGGCTGGTGGAGAACTTCTGTCTTCTTCAGACTAACTTCTAGGCCGAATAGCTTGGCAGCCTCTGCAAAGCAGGACGTCATATGCTGCAGAGCTGATACCGAGTGGGAGACGAGTGCAGCATCATCAGCAAACAGTAGCTCTCGGATGAGTTTTTCCATTGTCTTGGAGTGGGCCTTTAGTCGCCTCAGGTTGAACAGGCTGCCATCGGTGCGATAGCGGATGTAGACACCATCGTCATCATCTAGATCTACTGCGGCTCTTTGAAGCATCATGCTAAAGAAGATCGTAAAGAGAGTTGGCGCGAGAACGCAGCCTTGCTTTACACCTGTGCCTATTGGGAAGGTCTCCGAGAGGTCATTGCAGTGTCTGACTTGGCCTCGCTGGTCTTCGTGTAGCTGGATGATCATGCTGAGGAACCTTGGGGGACATCCTAAACGTTCCAAGATTTGCCACAGGCCTTTCCTGCTAACGGTATCGAAAGCTTTGGTAAGGTCGACAAAAGTCACATACAGAGCCTTGTTCTGTTCCCTGCATTTCTCTTGGAGCTGCCTGAGAACAAATACCATGTCAGTGGTGCTCCTGTTAGCTCTGAAGCCGCACTGGCTCTCTGGGAGGAGTTCTTCTGTAATGGCGGGCACCAGTCTGTTCAGGAGTATTCTGGCAAGGATTTTGCCTGCGATGGAGAGCAGGGTTATCCCCCGGTAGTTGGAGCAGTCTGACTTTTCCCCTTTTCCCCTGACTTTTCCTCTCTTTACGATCTTCTTTAGCATGATGCTTCAAAGAGCCGCAGTAGATCTAGATGATGACGATGGTGTTTAATAATGGAACTCCATTATTAAATATACAATTGTAACATAGACTCAAGCAACGTACTAGAACTTCTTTATGAACATACATTAGATGACTAAACAAGTTATTCAGAAGTCATGTACATAACAAGTACAATAGCCAACTCAAAAGTCCACTGACACATAGATTGGCGAAAGTCCAATTTTTTCAAAGGTGCCAGAGTTCATTTGATCCAGAAAAATGCCACATTGTGACACGCTTCCGGTCACAGGCGCGTTTCGATGGCAATTCTTCGTCCGACAAAATTAATTTTTCTGGAACCGCAACTCAATTCGTTCTATACGCCTGTCAATTTTCAAGACAAATATTTCCTTAAGCGGCCATGTGCCACGGTCTGATAATTATTACACCTGGAACCAGTGCTCCATAAACTATACACCACGTTGCTAGTCAGTTACTCAAAAACGGCACTATCGGTTCTTGTTGTTATGTACATGATGATGATACTGGATTTATATCCCGCCCTCCACTCTGAAGAGTCTCAGAGCGGCTCACAATCTCCTTTACCTTCCTCCCCCACAACAGACACCCTGTGAGGTGGGTGGGGCTGGAGAGGGCTCTCCTAGCAGCTGCCCTTTCAAGGACAACCTCTGCCAGTGCTATGGCTGACCCAAGGCCATACCAGCAGCTGCAAGTGGAGGAGTGGGGAATCAAACCTGATTCTCCCAGATAAGAGTCCGCACACTTAACCACTACACCAAACATGACTTCTGCATAACTTGTTTAGTCATCTAATGTATGTCCATAAAGAAGTATTAGTAAATTGCTTGAGTCTACGTTACAATTCTATATTTAATAATATTTGAACACAAGTAATTAGTGATATCCGGAATGATATAGGCACGGTTTTCTCTTAGTCTTCTACCTTCCGTGTCTTTCCCCCTCTTTGTTTTTCCCATCCAGATGTTGGCAGCCCTAGGTGGGCACCTATCCTTTGTCCTTCCAATCAACAAGCGACCGAGGAGGGTGAGAGGAGAGCACTGAAGGAGCAGGAAAAGATTGAACCCCCTTCAACCAAACTACTTTGGGGCTGTGTCAGAACTACCAGCTCCGGGTTGGGAAATAACTGGATTTGGGGGGGCGGAGCCTGGGGAGGGCAGGGCTTGAGAAGGGGAGGGACCTAGCAGGCTATGATGCCATAGGCTCCACCCTCCAAAAGCAGCCATCCCCCCCCCCCTCTGGGGGAACCTATATAGCAGGGGTGGCCAAACTTGCTTAATGTAACAGCCACACAGAATAAATGTCAGATGTTTGAGAGCCACAAGACATGAACTCCAGATACACAAGACCCACAAGAAAGAGAGGAGTGGTGGAAAGAAAGCAACTTCAACTTCAAATGCTTTCTCCAAGCTGCCGACTGGCTTGGCTTGGAGAAGTGATTTAAAGAGAGAAATGCCTTCTCCGAGCTGGTTGATGGAGTGGTGGAGGCTTTGAGAGCCACGCGACATGTGTGAAAGAGCCACACGTGGCTCCCAAGCCACAGTTTGGCCACCCCTGCTATATAGGTTGTCCGGAGCTCAACTGTAATAGTGGAAGATCCCCAGGATGTGCCTGGAAGAAGAAGAAGAATTGCAGATTTATACCCCACCCTTGTCCCTGATTCAGACTCAGAGCGGCTTACAATCTCCTTTATCTTCTTCCCCTGCAACAGACACCCTGTGAGGTGGGTGGGGCTGAGAGGGCTCTCACAGCAGCTGCCTTTCAAGGACAACTCCTGCGATAACTATGGCTAACTCAAGGCCGTTCCAGCAGCTGCAAATGGAGGAGTGGGGAATCAAGCCCGGTTCTCCCAGATAAGAGTCCATGCACTTAACCACTACACCCAACTGGCTCTCTATTAGAGCTATTGCTGACCCAAGGCCATTCCAGCAGGTGCAAGTGGAGGAGTGGGGAATCAAACCGGGTTCTCCCAGATAAGAGTCCGCACGCTCAACCACTACACCAAACTGGCTCTCTCAAACTGGAGGCTGGCAAACCCAGATTGCGCCTCCTGCCCTTGACTATGGAGGCTCCATTTTAACTGGCAGTGACACATCCCCTCTCTGGATTATTATTATTATTATTTTTTAATGAAGAAGTGGTGAGAACTCTGTTGCTACGAGAAAAAAATCTAAAGTGTTTGTTTTGTTTGTTTCGCTTAGAAGGAAAACCGGAGCTGAAAGGCTCCTTTGTCGAGGATGATGCAATGAACTGCCGGCCTTCTCCTCCTGGGAGGAGAAGTCAGCCCATGAATTTCGTCAGTGTTCAATTCGGGACAAGCCAAAGGAGGAGACAACGAATGCAGGAGTTCGCGGTTCGGGTTGCCAATCTCCAGGTGCTTTTCACAAACCTCATTCGCATGGAGAACTAACAATAAAAATGGTAAAGGCAATCCCTTGTGCAAGCACCAGTCTCCAACTCTGGGGTGACGTCACATCACGTTTTCATGGCAGACTTTTAATGGGATGGTTTGCCATTGCCTTCCCCAGTCATTTACACTCCCCCCCCCCCCAGCAAGCTGGGGACTCATTTTACCAACTTCGGAAGGATGGAAGGCTGAGTCAACCTGGAGCTCGCTATCTGAACCCAGCTTCCGCCGGGATCGAACTCAGGTTGTGAGCAAAGAGCTCAGACTGCAGTACTCCAGCTGTACCACTCTGTGCTCTCTCAACTAACTATAGCAAGCATCAAAATGATGTTATATAACCGATTTCAACAGAGCTCATTCTTGTGTTATCACACGGGACAAGTAAGGTGTTGTAAACTGGTTTTGTGTTGCAACTTCATCAGAAGTCTTACACATCTGCCTCTTGTTAGGCTGTGATAAGGAGCAAGCCGGAATGTTTTAATTAGTAAGCACCAAACCTTCTTAGAATCAGAGAATTGTAGAGTTGGAAAGGACTTCCAGGGTCATCTAGTCCAACCCCCTGCACAATGCAGGACATTCACAAATACCTTCCCCTAAATCCACAGGATTCTGTTTCATTGATAATGATGATGATGATATTGCATTTATATCCCTCCCTCCACTCCGAAGAGTCTCAGAGTGGCTCACAATCTCCTTTATCTTCCTCCCCCACAACAGACATCCATCCTGTGAGGTAGATGAAGATATTGGATTTATATGCCGCCCGCCACTCCGAAGAGTCTCAGAGCAGCTCACAATCTCCTTTACCTTTCTCCCCCACAACAGACACCCTGTGAGGTGGGTGGGGCTGGAGAGGGCTCTCACAGCAGCTGCCCTTTCAAGGACAACCTCTGCCAGAGCTATGGCTGACCCAAGGCCATTCCAGCAGGTGCAAGTGGAGGAGTGGGGAATCAAACCCGGTTCTTCCAGATAAGAGTCCGCACACTTAACCACTACACCAAACTGGCTGAACACTTTTTGAAGGAACAAGCACTGAGACTTCACAAAGGAACCACCCAGAGTTGTTGTTGTTGTTTTGCCAGCAATAGAAGAAAAGGCTTTCTTCCTTCTTTAAAATGAACGGTGTGCTCTTTATATAAAAATCATACAAGTATTTTCCTTCATGAAGACTCAGTGCTTGTAGTTTTGGAGAATGTTGTGCCAGCTATTGAACGGAGGGGTTGATACCTGCTAAAGAAAAAAAAATGATTGGCTCAGGGCTTTTTTTGTAGCAGGAACTCCTTTGCATGTTAGGCCACACACCCCTGATGTAGCCAATCCTCCAAGAGCTTACAGGGCCTACTGTAAGCTCCGGGAGGACTGGCTACATCAGGGGTGTGTGGCCTAATAGGCAAAGGAGTTCCTGCTAGAAAAAAGCCCTGGATCAGTATATCCCCAAATGAAATCCTATCAGCTTGATATCTGTCACAACTTGTCTGGAACATTTCCAAGGAAAAGTCTGAAGAAGGGAGCTTTCACTCAAAAGTCTGGGCCCTGGAATCTTGCTCATCTCTAAGGGGCTACAGGATTTGAATCCAACTAGTCACCTTGTTGATTTCTTTTTATCTCTATGGACAGAGATCATATTGTCCATATCTTTATTCAGGGGGGGGGGGGATTCTAGCAGGAGCTCCTTTGCCTATTAGGCCACCCCGCCCCCCAATGTAGCCAATCCTCCAAGAGCTTACAGGGCTATTCATCCAGGGCCTACTGTAAGCTCCGGGAGGATTGGCTACATCAGGGGTGTGTGGCCTAATAGGCAAAGGAGTTCCTGCTTCAAAAAAGCCCCTGGGTTTGCGGTTTATATAAAAGCAGATTGCAACAAGAGGTGGTTCCTTCATGGGTGCCACAACGGGTGGCAACCCGTATCTCTGTCTTTTCTGCCAGCAAGGGTGAGTTGTGGGGTTACTTGCTCTGGGTGGGGAAATACCTGGAGATTGGGGGGGATGGAGCCTGGAGAATGCAGGGTTTGTAGAGGGGATGGACCGTCTCAGGGTCCAATGACATGCAGCCCACCCTCCAAAGCAGCCGTTTTCTCCAGGGGAGCTGATCTCTGCAGGTCAATCACAAAAGCAGGAATTCTCCAAGCCCCACCTGGAGAATTGTAATATCAATATTATATTAATATCGTTCAATGAGCCATGAAGGAAGCGGAGCCAAAGGAGGACTGGCACAAGGTTGCCAACTCTGGGTTGGGAGATTTGGGGGCGTAGCCTGGGGAAAGTTGGTTTGGAGAGGAGAGGGAGTTTAGCAAGGGTTTAATGCCATCGAGTCCACCCTCCAAAGCAGCCCTTTTCCTCCAGGGGAACTGATCTCTGTAGTCTGGAGACCACTTGCAATTCTGAGATATCTCCAGACCCCACCTGGAGTTTGGCAACCCTACTGCAGGGCCCACTTGACAATGGATGTATTCAGGGTTGGGATTCTTGCAGGAGCTCCTTTGCCTGATGTAGCCAATCCTCCAAGCATTTACAAAAAAAGAGCCTTGTAAGCTCTTGGAGGATTGGCTACATCATGAGGTGTGGCCTAATATGCAAAGTAGTTCCTGCTAGAATTCCACCCCTGGATGCAGGCCTCACATTCAGTGGGAGCTCACAGGAGCACAGCTCCTGCACCTTTCTTAGAGTTCCGCCTCCTCCTTCTGAGAGTTCCAACTCCTTGTACATTGAATAGCATGTGCAGCAGCATAACAATCCCTGGATGAGCTCCACCACCTATTTTTCTACAAAATGACCACTGCCTGGATGTATTGTATATACCAGGGGTGGCCAACGGTAGCTCTCCAGATTTTTTTTTTTTGCCTACAACTCCAATTAGCCCCAGCCAGCATGGCCAATGGGAGTTGTAGGCAAAAAACATCTGGAGAGCTACTGTTGGCCACCCCTGGTATATATAGGCTTCCCAATCCCCAGGTCCCAGAGGGGGATCCCCCGGTTTTACAGGCTTCCTCCCCCCCCCAGCCAGCTGGCCAGAGGGGGAAGCCCCGCCCCCAGAGCCATCATGCACCTCCATGAACAATTCCCATAGGGAAGGATGGGGAATTGATCCGTGGGTATCAGGGGCTCTGGGGGGGCTGTTTTTTGAGATAAGGGTACCAAATTTTCAGTATAGCATCTAGTACCTCTCCCCCAAATACCTCCCAAATTTCAAAACGATTGGACCAGGTGGTCCAATTCTATGAGCCCCAAAAGACCTATCCTTCATTATTTCCTATGGAAGGTATTTAAAAATTTGTGCAGTCCCTTTAAATGTGATGGTCAGAACTCCCTTGAAGTTCAATTATGCTTGTCACACCCTTGATCTTGGCTCCGCCCCCAATGCCTCCTGGCTCCACCCCTAAAGTCCCCAGATATTTCTTAAATTGGACTTGGCAACCCTAGGTATATAGGCTCACACAAGGCCAGCCCCTAAACTGTCCGGCACCCTAGGCAAGGCTAACTTTTAGCACACACATCTCTGCACCGATAACATTACCGAATCACATGGGGGGGGGGCGCCCTATTTGGCACTCCTAGAAGGCCGGCGCCCTAGGCAATCACCTAGAGGCAGGGCCGACCCTGGACTCACAGCACCACACCACGGATTTTCCTGGGGAGTTGAAGGGCCAGTCCTTCCCTGTTTGACAGCCATCCCCCGTATTCTGACAGAAATAAAATAAGCAGGAGAGAGGAAGGTAATTTTGATGCCACGCAAAAACCCCTTCTCGCAGCAGCAAGAACGTAAAGCGGACAAAACCGGGTATCATTGGAAGGAGGTGTCTCATGCAGAGCGCCTAGCCGGAGCTCGGCTTCCATCTGCAATTAGCCAGGATAAAGGGGCCCCTCCCCAGCTATTCAAATGCAAACTCTTGTGACTGCAGGAGAAATCCAATACAATTTAAGAAGTGGCAACATAATCAGGGAAGCCTTCGAGCTGAAATAAATCCTGGCGGTTCCTACTATTCTTGCCTTAATTGAAAAAAAAAGAACACCACCTTTACTTGGGGGGGGGGGGGCAGGCGGCGGACAGCAAAGCTGTCTGGGGGGGAAAAAAAGCTATCCAAGTTTTAGAAGATGATTCAGCCCAAATTTGGTGCAATCCCAGGGCACGATCCTGTTCTTGGCTAGAGGCGGCCTTCAGTGCAGTGTGAGGAACTGGGCAATGCCAAGAAAAGTCAGGGACGGAACCCTAACCTGGAGTATTGTGTGCGTTCCTGAAAGACTAGGCTTGCCAAGTCCAATTCAAGAAATATCTGGGGACTTTGGGGGATGGAGCCAGGAGACTTTGGGGGTGGAGCCAGGAGACATGCAGTGGAGCCAGGAGACTTTGGGGATGGAGCCAGGAGACATTGCAGTGGAGCCAGGAGACTTTGAGGGGTGGAGCCAAGAGACATTGCAGTGGAGCCAGGAGACCTTGGGGGTGCAGCCAGGAGCAAGGTTGTGACAAGCGTGATTGAACTCCAAAGGGAGTTCCGGATGCGCACCTTTTAAATGCCTTCCCTCTGCTGGAAGTGAAGGATAGGGGCACCTTCTTTGGGGGCTTATAGAATAGGACCCCCTGGTTCAATCCTTTTGAAACTTGGAGGGTATTTTGGGGAGAGATACAAGATGCTATACTGCAAATTTGGTGCCTCTACCTCAAAAAGCAGCCCCCCAGAGCCCCAGATATACACAGATCAGTTCACAATTATATCCTATGGAAATGGGTCTCCATGGGGAATAGCAGGGTGCCCAGCAGACATTTCCCTCCCCCCCTCCCACTTTCTGATGACCCTGAAGCAGGGAAAGGCCTCCAAACCAGGAGATCCCCTGCCCCCACCTGGGGATTGGAAACCTTATGAAAGCCTCACCTCAAAAAGGATGTTGACTAGGGCTTTTTTTTTTAGCAGGAATGCAGTTGGCTGACTTGGTGTCAGGGAGTGTGGCCTGATATGTAAATGAGTTCCTGCTGAGCCTTTTCTACCAAAAAGGCCCTGCATGAAACAATGGTGATGTCAGGGGTGTGCCCTAATAGGCAAATGAGTCCCTGTTTGGCTTTTTCTACAAAAAAGCCCTGCATGAAACAATGGTGATGTCAGGGGTGTGGCCTAATAAGCAAATGAGTTCCTGCTGGGCTTTTGCTACCAAAAAAAGCCCTGATGTGGACAGAATGGAGTGGGCTCAGAAGAGAGCAAGGATGATCAGGAGCCCGGAGACCAAGCCCTGCAAGGAGAGCCTGAGGGAGTCAGGAATGTTCAGTCTGAGGAAGGGGAGAAGGACTCCCTCAGTGGCTGACTGCCCCGAACTATGCAGGTCCCTTTTAGTCACTGTGTCTAGTAGCCGCTGATAGACTTATCCTCCATCCGTCTGTCTAATCCCCTTTGCAAGCTGTCTATGCCTGTAGCCATCACTACATCCTCTGGCAGCGAATCCCACATGTTAATCATGCCCTGTGTAAAGAAGTATTTCCCGAGCCGTCCGGGATCTGTCAGTCTGTCCTGAATCCAATGCCCACAGTTCTGGGGTTTGGCAGGTATCCTTGCAACAACACCAGCAGTTTCTTCTCCAGCGTGGGGGACATGCGTTCGTCACAATACTAAATATATCTGTCATTTACATTGTGAAGGCGGGAGGAAGTTGGACTCAGCCTCGGGGAGAACTCTCCTCTGCCCCTCCTACGTGGCCGTCTTTATTCTGTACATTCGCAGCCTTAATACACCAAGGACTTTTCTTAAAGCCGGGCGGCGTTCTAATAGTCTTCTGTGTGGGTTGAGCCTGTACCGCACGGTGAGGCAGATGGAGTGCCTTTGTAAGAGGCCCTTTCCTCTGCTTCTCTTTCTCGAGGGCCAGTTTGCTCTCTGCTGGAGATGGTGTCCTTGAATGTCGTCTGCTCGTTATGGTCCCGCCAGCAGTGAAGCTACGGAGAATAAACTGGAACCGGTCAAGGAGTAGAGTTGCCGAGTTCAACTCAAGAAATATCTGGGGACTTTGGGGGTGGAGCCAGGAGACCTTGGGGGTGGAGCCAGGAGCAAGGGAGTGACAAGCGTAACTGAGCTCCAAAGGGAGTTCTGGCCATCGCGTTTCAAGGGACCGCACTCCTTTTAAATGCCTTCCCTCCATTTGGAAATAATGAAGGATAGGGACACCTTCTTTTGGGGCTCACAGAATTGGACCCCCTGGTCCAATCTTTTTGAAACTTGGGAGGTGTTTTGAGGAGAGGCTCCAGATGCTATGCTGAAAATTTGCTGCCTCTATCCCAAAAAAACAGCCCCTCCCCAGAGTTCCAGAGACTCATAGATCAATTCTCCATTATTCCGTATGGGAATCGGTCTCCAAAGGGAATAATGGAGCGCCCAGCAGATATTTCCTCCCACACCCCCGCTTTCCGATGACCCTGAAGCGGGGAGAGGGCCTCCAAACCGAGGGATCCCCTGTCCCCACCTGGAGATTTTTTTTCTATTTCTTTTTTCTTTTCGTTGTGGCCCACCTGGAGATTGACAACCCTATCAAGAAGTAGGAGAGAAATGGCAGATTTAAGGTAATTCATTCCAGGGACTGTTGTGTCAGGCTAATGCATATGGTGAACACAGAGCGATAGTGCTTTCACTGGGGATTCATGTGCTTGATGTGAAGGCATAAAAATGTCTGTCCCTGGTCCAAAGCGGCTGGGTGTTCCCTGAAAAACAGACAGGTGATTGAACATGGGTTTTATGCATGTCCAGGGCTTTTTTTGAGCAGGAACGCAGCTCCAATTGGCTTGGTGGCCGGGGGTGTGGCCTAATATGCAAATGAGCTCCTGCTGGGCTTTTTCTACCCCTCCCCCCCAAAGGCCCTGTGTGTGTTTACCAGTTTCAAAGCCTACTTTTTCTCTCATTTACTTCATCTCTGGTTGCAGCCCTTAACAACAATCCTGTAGAGCGGGCCAGTATAACGACAGACCGATCACGGCAGGAGGGGCGGAAAGGTGAGGTCAGGTAGCTTATCCAAGGCCACCTCACGAGTCAATAGATAAGATTTGAATCCAGGACTTCCTGCTTCCTGATACAGCCTCCCGCGGCATGCTTGTGGGAAGAACTGGTTCCATGTGTGCAAAGTGCTGGGCATATAGAAGGTGCAGGATGGTCTTTGTTGTGTATGCGGACTCAACTGAAGGTAGAAGAAGAAGAAGACATTGGATTTATATCCCGCCCTCCACTCCGAATCTCAGAGTGGCTCACAATCTCCTTTACCTTCCTCCTCCACAACAGACACCCTGTGAGGTAGATGAAGATATTGGATTTATATCCCACCCTCCACTCTGAAGAGTCTCAGAGCGGCTCACAATCTCCTTTACCTTCCTCCCCCACAACAGACACCCTGTGAGGTAGATGAAGATAGTGGATTTATATCCCACCCTCCACTCCGAAGAGTCTCAGAGCGGCTCACAATCTCCTTTATCTTCCTCCCCCACAACAGACACCCTGTGAGGTAGATGAAGATATTGGATTTATATCCCGCCCTCCACTCCGAAGAGTCTCAGAGCGGCTCACAATCTCCTTTACCTTCCTCCCCCACAACAGACACCCTGTGAGGTAGATGAAGATATTGGATTTATATCCCGCCCTCCACTCCGAAGAGTCTCAGAGCGGCTCACAATCTCCTTTACCTTCCTCCCCCACAACAGACACCCTGTGAGGTAGATGAAGATATTGGATTTATATCCCGCCCTCCACTCCAAAGAGTCTCAGAGCGGCTCACAATCTCCTTTCCCTTCCTCCCCCACAACAGACACCCTGTGAGGTGGGTGGGGCTGGAGAGGGCTCTCCCAGCAGCTGCCCTTTCAAGGACAACCTCTGCCAGAGCTATGGCTGACCCAAGGCCATTCCAGCAGGTGCAAGTGGAGGAGTGGGGAATCAAACCCGGTTCTCCCGGATAAGAGTCCGCACACTTCACCACTACACCAAACTGGCTCTCTCCTGCCTCTCCAGGTGTTCCTGCCTGGCTCATTGGAGCCATATGAACAGAGCTTGGGGACTGGGGAACAATGGGCAGCAGGATCCAAATCCTTGCCGCCCTGCACCAATCACGGGCCCCCTGCTGGTTTGAATGATCCAATAATATGCTTGCGTGGGAACCTCGAGTTGTATATACGTAGTTGGCCTCATTGGCCCAGTTCCTCAGTCTTGAAGTGCAGCCTACCTAATGCTGTACATAATAAAGAGCTGACGTTCACTACCCCCTCGCCTCTTCCATGCATTGAACCCCCTATATTATAGTCTTGAATTGCAGAGAGCCAGACTTTGCTGGTCTGCGTTTCTGCCTGTTCAGCATCTCCAAGCAGCAGGGCTGGCCCTGCCTTTAGGCAAACTGGATGATTGCCTAGGGTGCTGGCCTTCTGGGGGCGCCGAATTGGGTACCCTATCATGCGACTTGATGATGTTATCCTGCGGGGCGGGGAGGTGCATGCCAGAAGTTAGCCTTCCCTAGGGTGCCAGACACTCTAAGGCCAGCCCTGGCAACCCTAAGGGACCTCCATGGGGTAAAATGCCACAGAGTCTGCCCTCCAAAGAGAGGGGGGGGGCGGGAAACTTGCTTAATGCAAGAGGAACACAATAAATGTCAGATGTTTGAGAGCCGTAAGACATGAACGTCAGATGCTTGAGAGAGGGAGGGAGAAAGGAAGGAAAGGAGGGAGGGAGGGAGGAAGGAAGGAAAGGAGGGAGGGAGGGAGGAAGGAAAGGAGGGAGGGAGGGAGGAAGGGAGGGAGGGAGGGAGGGAGGAAGGAAGGAAGGAAGGAAGGAAGGAAGGAGGGAGGGAGAAAGGAAAGGAAAGGAAGGGAGGCAGGAAGGAAAGGAGGGAGGGAAGGAGGGAGGGAGGAAGAAAAAGAAGGAATGGAGGGAGGGAGAAAGGAAGGAAGGAAAGTAGGGAGGGAGGGAGGAAGGAAAGGAAAGGAGGGAGGAAAGGAAGGAAAGGAAAGGAAAGGAGGGAGGGAGGAAGGAAGGAAGGAAGGAAGGAAGGAAGGAAGGAAGGAAGGAAGGAAGGAAGGAAGGAAGGAAGGAAGGAAGGAAGGAAAATAGCTGGAGGGGAGGAAGAAGAGAGAGGTGGAAAGGAAGCAACTTTATCTTTAAATGCACTCTCCAAACCACTGGCTGGCTTGCCTTGAAGAAGTGATTCAGAGAGAGAAATGCTGACAGGGCAGTGGGGGCTTTGAGAGCCG
Organism: Heteronotia binoei; assembly: GCF_032191835.1. Classification (NCBI taxonomy): domain Eukaryota; kingdom Metazoa; phylum Chordata; class Lepidosauria; order Squamata; family Gekkonidae; genus Heteronotia; species Heteronotia binoei. The sequence goes on along the minus strand of NC_083228.1, from coordinate 133,843,469 downwards.
CACAATATGTGTGAAAGAGCCACGTGTGGCTCACAAGCTGCAGTTTGTCTACCCCTGCTCCAAAGCTGATCTCTGTAATCTGGAGAGGAGCTGTGATTACATGAGGAAGTCCAGGTCCTACCCGGAGGTTGGCATCCCTAGGTCTTCCTCATAGCGCTGTGGCCACATAGAAGAAAGTCATTTAAACAGTCTGATGGGGTAAGGTTTTATTATTTTATTTTATTTATTTATCAGGTTTATCTCCTGCCCTCCCCCGACAGGCTCAGGGCGGCTAACAACAGTTTAAAGCCTTAGCAATTTACAAACATATTAAAATTAAATATATATAAAAAACATTTCCATCCATATTAAAAATCCAAGATGGCCAGCTTCTGATCTCCATTATATTAGTTCAGTGATATTGTCGGTGCTGACAATTCTAATTCAAGAAGCATTTGGAGCTGGATGCTGAGCAGATATGATTTAGTCCACCTTCCGATGATGTCAGGGGTGGGTGGCGTATGCAAACGAGTTGTGCCAATGAGCTCCGGCACCTCTTTTCCTACAAAACAACCCCTGGGCGTGAGCGCAGAGTTTCAGCACAGTCTGAATCGATGGCAAGGTTGGGTTGCGTTCCTCCTTTTCCATCAGTGCAATGAAGACAATGGTGGAGTACTTCCTGCTTCCTTGCTGCACAGACAGATCTTGCAAAAGGGAAATAGAACGGCAGCTACAAACGTGGGACCATTTCTCCATTCCTCCACCTCCGCCTTCTTTTGTGTGTGTGAGTGTGTGGTCACAGCTGACTTATGCCAACCCCTTAGACTTAGAGCAGGGCTTTCAAGGCAAAAGACATTCAGAGGTGGTTTTGCTATCGCCTGCCTCTGCCTCCCGACCCTGGTATTTCTCGGTGGTCTCCCATCCAAGTACCAACTGGGGCTGACCCTGCTTAGCTTCTGAGTTCTGACGAGATCAGGCTGGCATGGGCTCTCCAACTCAGGGCTCCTCTATGCCTCTTGTGCAGGGCTTTTTTTTTGTAGCAGGAACTCCTTTGCATATTAGGCCACACCTCCCTGATGTAGCCAATCCTTCAAGAGTTTCCAGGGTTCTCAGTACAGGGCCTACTGTCAGCTCCAGGAGGATTGGCTACATCAGGGGGCATGGCCTAATATGCAAAGGAGTTATTGCTACAAAAAAAAAAGCCCTGCTGTTGTGGAAGAAAGTCCAGTTTCACGCTTTTAGACTTCATGGTTAAAAAGATGCTTTCTTCTTTCCCTTTGTTTTACTGATGTCCAGTACGGCGCAGTGGCTAGCCTGCTGGGCTAGAATCAAGGAGGCCTGGGCTCGAACCTCCAGCTGCTTATGAAGCTCGGAGATAAGGTTGCCAACCTCCAGGTGGGTCCTGGAGATTACCTGGAATTACAACTGATCTCCGGATGACAGGGGGCAGTTCTCCTGGGTGGGGGGAGGAATGGCTCTTTGGAGGGTGGGCTGTATGTACCCTGCTCCCTTGCCCAAATCCTGTCTCCCCAGGCACCACCCCCAAATCTCCAGGAATTTCTCCACAGCCCTGATTTGGCAACCCTACAGACTGTTAGGGGCCCATTGCTTTCTCTGTTTTAGCCTGCCTCACAGGGCTGTTATGATAGGCTTCCCAATCCCCAGGTCCCAGCGGGGGATCCCCCGGTTTTACAGGCTTCCCCCCTCCCCCAGCCAGCTGGCCGGCGGGGGAAGCCCCACCCCCACAGCCATCATGCACCACCATGAACGATTCCCATAGGGAATGATGGGGAATTGAACCGCGGGTATCGGGGGCTCTGGGGGGGGGCTGTTTTTTGAGATAGAGGCACAAAATTTTCAGTATAGCATCTAGTGCCTCTCCCCAAAATACCTCCCAAGTTTCAAAAAGATTGGACCAGGGGTCCAATTCTATGAGCCCCAAAAGAAGGTGCCCCTATCCTTCATTATTTCCTATGGAATGAAGGCATTTAAAAAGATGTGCAGTCCCTTTAAATGTGATGGCCAGAACTCCCTTGGAGTTCAATTATGCTTGTCGCACCCTTGCTCTTGGCTCCGCCCCAATGTATCCTGGCTCCACCCCCAAAGTCTCCTGGCTCCACCCCCAAAGTCCCCAGATATTTCTTGAATTGGACTTGGCAACCCTATGTTATGATGAGAACCATGTAGAACAGGGGTGTCGAACTCATTTGTTGTGAGGGCCGGATCTGACATAAAGGAGACCTTGTCGGGCCGGGCCATGCGTGTCATAAAATGTAATGCCAGGTAGTGGAGATATAAACTTTATAGAGCACAAAGACAATTCAAGATTTTTCAAAGTACTTAAAAATATGCTTAAAAGTACAGCACTCTTGCAATATTTTTTTTAACTGTGTCTGATAACTGACGCCTCTTGCTCTGAATGATTGCATCAAAATCTGGAGACAGTGTCTGTGCTGTAGCAATCTTGAGTAGGCTGTTCAGGCGTTGTTCAGGCATGGGTCTGTAAGTTGCAAACCTGCTTTTTGATTTATTGACACTCATGACACGGTCAATGCTTTGAGCCTAAGACCCTGGGGAAAATATGAAATGGCTGGGCATTGCAAGCTTTTGTACATAAGTTGCTTCATGTGCTGGTCAGCCAATGGGGAAAACAAGAGGATTTGCTCTGTAGCTCCTGTGAAGTTGAGCAAGTCTAGCAAAGCAAGCTGTGATGCAGAAGAAAACCAAGAGAGAGAGAAGGAAGCAGATGACAATGAGTTGCTCGTGGGCCCAATAGGAGTCATCCGGTGGCCTGATCTGGCCTTTCGGCCACACATTTGACACCCCTTAGGTAGAAGATGGGAGAACCATGTGTCTGGCTCTGAGCTCCTTAGAGGGAGGATGAAATGAAGAAGCATGTTAAATAAATAGATTTTTTTAAAGTGTGTTTTTAAAAGCTGTCCTTTCAGCCTTTCCCCTCTGATTTTCAGAGGCTTTGGCATTCCAAATACCTTGAAAGATGTATTTGATACTCGAGGCAATGCCGTTTGGCTGTGCGATATGTCAATACACGCGGATCAAATGCCCGCCACTTGCTCAGTGTTTTTTTTTCCTCCTGTCATAGCCCCTCCAAAAAAACTTTTCGTAGCCAGCCCCACTGTTGTGACATTTTTTATTTATTTCTGGCTGGATCAGTTTTCAAAGAGCAAAGCGAAAGCCCCCGAGGGGGTGGGAAGGCGGCAGGGGGGGAGCTGTCAAGGGAGCGAATTCAGCTCAGTTCAGTGATCCTTCATCAGTCTGACAACCTGCACAGGTTTTATTCAATCAGAAAGGGAAGGAATTGCTTAGGACATGAGAGTGGCGCTCTGTGTGTTTGTGTGTGTGTTTGTGTGTGTGCCCTCCTTATGTCACATGCTTTGGAACTGCATTCTCCCACTATTGCAGTTGACCACCAGTTGATCAACATCGGTTACACACACACACACACACACACACATATATATAAATTTTTGGCCACTGTGTGACACAGAGTGTTGGACTGGATGGGCCATTGGCCTGATCCAACATGGCTTCTCTTATGTTCTTATGTGACACAGAGTGTTGGACTGGATGAGCCATTGGCCTGACCCAACATGGCTTCTCTTATGTTCTTCTGTGACACAGAGTGTTGGACTGGATGGGCCACTGGCCTGATCCAACATGGCTTCTCTTATGTTCTTCTGTGACACAGAGTGTTGGACTGGATGGGCCATTGGCCTGATCCATCATGGCTTCTCTTATGTTCTTCTGTGACACAGAGTGTTGAACTGGATGGGCCATTGGCCTGATCCAACAGGGCTTCTCTTATGTTCTTCTGTGACACAGAGTGTTGGACTGGATGGGCCATTGGCCTGATCCAACAAGGCTTCTCTTATGTTATTAAAATGGATGCTTTTGAGGGTGGACTGTATGGTATTATGCCTTCCTTAGGTTCAGGGGTGGAATTCTAGCAGGAGCTCATTTGCATATTAGGCCACACACCCCCTGATGTAACCAGTCCTCCAAGAGTTTACAAAATAGAGCCTTGTAAGCTTTTGGAGGATTGGCTACGTCAGGGAGTGTGGCCTAATATGCAAATGAGCTCCTGCTAGAATTCCACCCCTGCTTAGCTCCCTTCCCTCCCCAGGGAATGCCAGACTCTAGGTGGGGCCTTGGGAACCTTCAGAGCCAGTTTGATGTAGTGCTTAAACGTGCAGAGACTAATCTGGGAGAACCGGGTTTGATTCCCCACTCCTCCACATGTATCTGCTGGTGTGAACCTGTGTCAGCCAGTTTGGTGTGGTGGTTAAGTGCGTGGACTCTTATCTGGGAAAAATGGATTTGATTCCCCACTCCTCCCTCCACTTGTAGCTGCTGGAACGGCCTTGGGTAGGAGTTGTCCTTGAAAGGGCAGCTGCTGTGAGAGCCCTCTCAGCCCAACCCACCTCACAGGGTGTCTGTTGTGGGGGGAGAAGATATAGGAGATTGTAAGCCGCTCTGAGTCTCTGATTCAGAGAGAAGGGCAAGGTATAAATCTGCAATTCTTCTTCTTTTTCTTCTTCTTGAAAATAGCTGCTCTCTCAAGAGCAGCCCTTGAAAGAGCTCCCTGAGCTCCGCTGCTTCATAGGGAGGGGAGGGTAAGGGAAAGGAGATGGTAAGCCACTCTCCAAGTGTAGGGTGGCGTACAAACCCAATTTCCTTCTCCTCTTCCTCCCCTCCAGACTACTGAGATCCGTTCCCCTGGAGAAAATGGATACTTTAGAGGTTGGTATCTATGGCGTTATACCCTGCTGTGGTCCCTCTCGAGGTTCCGTCCCCCGATCTTCGAGTGGGAAGGGGTAGTAACTCTGGCTGAGCTCCTGCTTGGCATGCAGAAGGTCCCAAGTTCAATGCCCGGCATCTCCAGTTAAAAGGACCATGTAGTAAGTGATGTGAAAGACTCCTGCCTGAGATCCTGGAGAGATGCCATCAGCCTGAGAAGATAATACTGACCTTGATGGACCAAGGTCATGTATTTGGGAAGGGACTGTGGCTCAGTGGAAAAGCCTCTGCTTGGCACGCAGAAGGTCCCAGGTTCAATCCCCGGCATCTCCAGTTGAAAGGACCAGGTAGTAGCGATGTGAGAGACCTCTGCCTGAGACTCCAGAGAGCCACTGTATAATATAGTGGGTTCAAATGCAGAGCGAAGACGTGGTTGCAGTGATCATAGCTGTCTTTATTAGTAGTTACAACACGGCAACGGGTAAACTAGAAGACTGAAGACAAGGGCCAATGGAGCCAACTATATACAGTTCAAGGTTCCCGCGCCAGAGCACTATTGGATCACTTGAACCAGCAGGGGGCCTCTGATTGGGCCAGGGCGGCAGGGATTTGGATATAGATATCCATTGTTCCTGAGTCCCCAAGCTCAGTCCGAGAGGCTCCAATGAGCCAGGCAGGATCGCTAGTATAACAATATATCATGAGTCCACATATGCAACATACTACCAATTTGAGTAGACGATACTCTCCTTGATGGACCAAAGGTCTGATTTAGGGCTGCCAAGCCCCTGGTTCAGGCAGGGAATCCCCCACCTGGGAGGTTCCCAACCTGGGGGTCCACATTGGGCCGGAGGGGGGAACCTCCCCGTGCGTCACTGGCGCAATGATGACACCTGGGGGTGACATTATCAAAATGGCGGCGCACACATGGAGCTGCTCTAGGCATTTCTGGGCAAACTCTATGTTTTCCCCAGATGCTGTAGCCATTTTGGAGGTAAAACTCTATGGTACAATACATAGCATAGAGTTTTAACCTCCCAAATGGCTAGCATGTCCGGGGGAAACCATAGAGTTTCCCCAGAAATGCCTAGAGCGGCTCATGTGTGTGTGTGTGTGTGTGTGTGCTGCCATTTTGATGACATCACTTCCGGGACTAGAAAAGGACTTGGCAACCCTAGTCTGATTTGGTATAAGGCAACTTCATGTGTTCTTGTGGATCTGGCAACTGTGCTCCCATCTCCTGCTAATGGCCAAGGAGGACCTGGCACCACAACCAAACCCCGCCCTCCTCAGGCCCCACCCCCAACATGTCCCAGAGCTGGCAACCCTGTGTCTGGGCCCAAAGACTTAAAATCCTGAACTGGGGGCAGCACCTGATGGACTGGGCCTTCTACCTTATCCTAGAATTCGTCTATTTACTTCATTAAGAACCTTTCTTTCTCCTGAATGGAGGCCCACAACAGCGTCATTGTTTCTCTCCTCCATTTTGATCTTGCAGGGCTTTTTTTGTAGCAGGAGCTTCTTTGCATATTAGGCCACACCCTCCTGATGTAGCCAATCCTCCAAGAGCTTACAGTAGGCCCTGTAAGAAGAGCCACAATTTGGCCACCCCTGCTCTAGGTTGATCCTGCATTGACCAGGAGGTTGGACTAGATGGCCTGTATGGTCCCTCCCAATTCTGTGATTCTGTTTCTTAGTGGAAGACATCAGAAGTTGAAAGGAAGACCTCCATGCAAAGCTGCACTACTGGCCGCTCATTGTTTCTGTGACATTTGAGGGCAATGTGAATATCTGAGAAGCCACACACACACACATTTCTGGGCTGGGAAACCAACTTCCCTCCTCTGTCAGATGTTCTTGTCCCCCTTCTGAGCCTGTCACTGTTGGCGCCTGTCATCTTTGATATTCTGTGCCACTCTGAGGAGATAACGATGGCGACTGACTGGGGCATGCTGGCTGAGGGGACAGAGGCTGGGCAGCGTGAGAGAGACTCCAGGCCGCACACGGCGAGAGGAAGGAGCGAGAGACGTCTCCTCACGTCTTGAAATGAAGCCAGGCCAACAGAGGAACACAACAGGCACCACCGACAACGCCTCCAGGAGTGCCTGGGAAACGCCACCGACACGGTTGTTCACCTGTCACTTCTGCCTGACAAACAAGACTTTCCAGTCCCCTTTCAACTCTTCAGTTGTGGCCCTTTCAAGATAACTTCCTTTTCCTGTCCTGGCTGGAGGCGGGGTGTCATATTGATTCCTCAGCCTTAACACATCAGCTGATAGCGATTTGTTTAAGCTACAGAAAGGGTTAACATGGCGCGGTCTTCCAATGCGGCCTAGTAAAAATATACATTATGTGCTGTACATTTTCTATGTGGGCAAAGTATTTCGCCTCCATTAACTCTCTCCCTACTTCTGAAGTAGGCGAAGTATGCTTTTACCTGGAACCAATACTCCCGCTAAGCTGTGGAGACCGGGGAGCAAAAATTCTACTTCATGAGCTACTGGCATTAAAATTGTGAGCTACTGCATCAATTAGTTTGCTCTGGGGCCATTTTTCTTCAGCTGAAACAAAAACGTGTGAGCCGGAGGCTAAGAAACTGTGAGCTAGCTCACACTAACTCCGTTTAGATGAGACACTGCCTGGAACTGGGAGACATACATGACTCCCCATAAAGTTTAGTTTTAGAGTGTGCCCACTTTCTGTGATTCTGCATGAGTCACTGTTCTAAACAGGTCTCCTGAGCAAGCTCGGAACAGTAATTTGGCTCAGATTCTGCACAGAGAGTGACCAGTCATGCCCAGCAGAGGTTAAATGGAAGGATACAAAACCTGAACAGGAAATAGGGTTGCCAATCCCCAGGTGGGGGCATGGGATCTCCAAGATTTGGAGGATTTGCTCTAGGATTTGCAATAAACTCTATGGTACCATAGAGTTTCACCATGACTCCTAGAGTATCCCTGGTGTGACAACTTCACTTCCGGGTGATGTCATCATGCTGGGGATGGCACGTGGCCATGGGGCTCTTCAGGGGTGATTCCCCCGGTGGCCTGCTACCTGCCAGCGGGTTGGGGTCTTCCAGGCCAGGGGATTCCCTGCCCCTGGTGGGAGCTTGGCAGTCCTACCTGTAAGGTAGGCTCATGCTATCCCAACTATGCAGGTCACATGAACACACAAAGCTGCTTTTAAGACCATTGGAGCAAAGTTCGAGCCCAGGGGCACCTTTAAGACCAATAATGTTTTATTCAAGATATGAGCTTTCGTGTACACACACACTTCCTCAGATACTTTGCAGTGGACGTTAACTGTTCATATATACAGATGCCTCTGCATAGATGAACAGCAAATCAGCATACGACTTAAAGATGTTTTGACATATGCAAAGGCCAAACAGCAATAGCAAGCTAGGTTTGTACAGTCACCAACCTTTTGTGTGGATACCTTTATACACCTGTCTTCCACTTTGACATATTTATTGCTACTCCTCCCCCCCCCAAATTAAATCCAAACAAATGGTGACCTCATGACCTTATAAACCTAGCTTGTTATTGCGGTTCAGCCTTTGCATGTGTCAAAACATCTCCATTAAGTTGTATGCTAATTTGCTGTTCATCTATGTTGAGGCATCTGTCTCTATATATGAACTGTCAACTTCCATTTTGATGTATCTGAGGAAGTGTGCCTACGCATGAAAGCTCGCACCTTGAATAAAACATTGCCGGTCTTGAACTTTGTTCCACTGCTTCAGAGCAACACATCCAGGACTTTTTGTTGTTGTTTTTGCACAGGAACGCAGTTCTAGCTGGCTTGGTGTCAGGGGGTGCGGCCTAGTAGGCAAATGAGTTCCTGCTAGGCTTTTTCTACAAAACTGTGTAAAACAATGTTGTCAGGGGATGTGGTCTAAAAGGCAAATGAGTTCCTGCTGGGCTTTTTCTACAAAAAAGCCTGTGTGAAACAATGGTGATGTTAGGGGGTGTGGCCTAATAGGCAAATGGATTCCCACTGGACTTTTTCTACAAAAAAGCCCCGTGTTAAATAATGGTGATGTCAGGGGGTGTGGCCTAATAGGCAAATGAGTTCCTGCTGGACTTTTTCTACAAAAAGCCCTGTGTGAAACAATGGTGATGTCAGGGGGTGTGGCCTAATAGGCAAATGACTTCCTGCTGGGCTTTTTCTACAAAAAAAGCTCCGTGTGAAACAATGGTGATGTCAGGGGGTGTGGCCTAATAGGCAAATTAGTTCCTGCTGGGCTTTTTCTACAAAAAAAGCCCCGTGTGAAACAATGGTGATGTCGGGGGGTGCGGCCTAATAGGCCAATGAGTTCCTGCCAGGCTTATTCTACAAAAAAAGCCCTGAACACGGCTACTTACTAAAGTTGGTTTTGGTTACAGTATGGTTTATAGTTCTCTGTGATTTTAGGTCAAAGACTTTCCAGCAACCTAATACCTGATTTTTTAAAAAACAACAACCCTGGAGATGCCAGGGATTGAACTGGGGGTTTTCGGCATGCAGCGCACATGCTCTGCCACTGAGCCACAGCTCCTCCCCCTAGGCTCCTGATGTCAGATTGCCAACAGGTCCTGATTTGATGGACTTTGCCTGTTTCCGAATTGCCATCCGTACAATCACAATGCACATTATGGGGAAATTGTCCGTGCCGATCTGAGCCAGCTTAACTCTCTGCCCTCCAAGAGCATCTTCAAACCTGAAACTGCTGTGCGGGAAACAAAGGGACTGTGGTAACTATTCGGACATGGAGGGATCTATTCGGACTCCTCCTTTAATCATGAACATAAAAGGATGTACATATGGAACCACAGGCTTCCTCACATGTGATTTTAAAAACCAGCAGATGAGCAAGAAAACAGGGGGTGGGTTTGGGAGAGTCAGGGATGGAGTCATATTGCTGCCAGCCTCCAGGCAGGGCCCTGGTATTGGCCCAGAATTACAACTGATTTCCAGACTGCAAAGATTGGTTCCCCTGGAGAAAATGACTGCTTCGGAGGCTGCTTGGGAATGGCTTGCTTTTTGGAAGGTGTGTGTGCCTTTAAATCTGTAGGAGCCAGGCTGAATGGAGCTGGGGTGAGCCAGCAGAACAACATGGCTGCTCCCAGTGAACTGCTAGAAAGGAAGGGAAACCAGCACAACAAACTGAGGGCTTGTTACATTTCTTTCAGAAGCTGTTTGCATGGTAAAACAGAGAGTAAACTAGAACCTGCAGCTGCTGGAAAATGTGGGAATGAAGACTATTCAGGGGAACTGCACTGCTTAGGGTTGCCAAGTCCAATTCAAGAAATATCTGGGGACATTGGGGGAGGAACCAGGAGACTTTGGGGGTGGAGCCAGGAGACATTGGGGGTGGAGCCAAGATCAAGGCTGTGACAAGCATAATTGAATTCCAAAAGGAGTTCTGGCCATCACATTTAAAGGGACGGCACACCTTTTCAATGCCTTCCTTCCATAGGAAATCATGAAGGATAGGGGCACCTTCTTTCGGGGCTCATAGAATTGGACCCCCTGGTTCAATCTTTTTTAAACTTGGGGGGTATTTTGGGGAGAGGCACTAGATGCTGTACTGAAAATTTTGTGCCTCTACCCCAAAAAACAGCCCCCCCCAGAGCCCCGGATACCCGCAGATGAATTCTCCATGATTTTCTATGGGAATAAATCTCCATAGGGAATAATAAGAGTTCGCAGCCAGCAGACATTTCCCTCCCCTCCCCCCGCTTTCTGATGACCCTGAAGCGGGGGAGGGCCTCCAAACTGGGGGATCCCCTGCCCCCACCTGGGAATTGGCAACCCTAGCACTGCTGTATTTTTTATTTCTTTATTCTAGGGAATGTGAAAGTCTCCTGGCTCCACCCCCAAAAGTCTCCAGACGTGTTTTGAGTTAGACTTGGCAATAGGGTTGCCAAGTCCAACCCCAGAAATATCTGGGGACTTTGGGGGTGGAGCCAGGAGACTTTGGGGGTGGAGCCAGGAGACACTGGGGTGGAGCTAGGGGGGAGGGGGGAAACGGCGCCGGGGAGCATGGCCAGCCGCCCCGTCTCGGAGCGGGCGACGCCGCTGCGCAGCTGCCGCCTCTTCTCTGCTCACCGTGGCTGCTCAGCCTGAGCCCATCTCGGAGGAGCAGCCACGGCAAGCGGAGAAGAGGCAGCAGCGGCGCGGCGGCCTTGCCCGCTCCGCCTCTGGGGTGGAATCGGAGGGGGGGTGGAGGCGGGCCGGGGGCGTGGCGAGCCGCGAGTCTGGGTCCTAGAAGGGCCCGGATTCGCAGCTCGCCATGCTCTTGGCCTGCCTCCGCCTTCCCCTGGTTTTGCCTGCACTGCTGCCGCCTCTTGGCTGCTCCTCCGAGATGGGCTCAGCTTGGGCCCATCTCGGAGGAGCAGCTGCGGTGGGCAGGGAGGGGGCGGCGCGGCGGCCTCACCCGCTCCGGGATGGGGCGGCTCGCCATGCTCCCCGGCGCCGTTTCCCCCTCCCCCCGCTTCCATTTTTTTGGGGAGCGGGGGAAGAGGGTGGAAATCCTGGGGTCCCCCGCCAGGGCGGGAGGGTTGGGAAGCCTACTTGGCAACTGTAACAGATGTTGATCCATGGACCGTAAGCTCTCCAGGGGGTGATGATGATGATATTGGATTTATATCCCACCCTCCACTCCAAATCTCAGTGTCTCAAAGCGGCTCACAATCTCCTTTACCTTCCTCCCCCACAACAGACACCCTGTGAGGTGGGAGGGGCTGGAGAGGGCTCTCACAGCAGCTGCCCTTTCAAGGACAACCTCTGCCAGAGCTCTGGCTGACCCAAGGCCATGCTAGCAGGTACAAGTGGAGGAGTGGGGAATCAAACCCGGTTCTCCCAGATAAGAGTCCGCGCACTTAACCACGACACCAAACTGGCTCTGCCAGAGCTATGGCTGACCCAAGGCCATTCCAGCAGGTGCAAGTGGAGGAGTGGGGAATCAAACCCGGTTCTTCCAGATAAGAGTCCGCACACTTAACCACGATACCAAACTGGCTCTGCCAGAGCTATGGCTGACCCAAGGCCATTCCAGCAGGTGCAAGTGGAGGAGTGGGGAATCAAACCTGGTTCTTCCAGATAAGAGTCCGCACACTTAACCACGACACCAAACTGGCTCTGGGTACATAATAAGCTCACCAGGGCCTTCCTTTTTTCTGGCTTTGGATCTCCCCTCCAACCCAGGTCCACAAAGGAGGAGAAATATAATTTAAAAAAAAATGGAGTTGATAGCCCTAACCCACAAGTGTAGCCTAAGGTTGCCAACTCCAGCTTGAGGAAAATTCCTGGAGATTTGGGGGTGATGCCTGGGAGGGCGAGTGTGGGGAGCTCCTCAAGGATGTTATGCCCCTCTATGATTTCTGTTTCTCCTAGTCTCTATGGTATAGCATGGAGCCCGGTCTCCAAAGCTGTCAGTCCTTTATAGGACTAGATCTCTGTAGTATGGAGACAAGTTGTGATCCTGGGAGACCTCCAGGTACCACCTGGAGGTTTGCAGCCTTATTGCACTGATTGGAACTGGGTTGCCAACCTCCAGGTGGAACCTAGAGATCTCCTGGAATTACAACTCATCTCCAGATGGCAGAGATCTGTTCCTATAGATGAAATGGCACCTTTGGACGGTGGACTTTGTGGCATTGTACCCCATTGAGGTCCTTTCCCTCTGCAAACCACCCCCTTCCCCACCCTCCAAATATCTACAAGTTTCCTAACACACTAGGGTTGCCAAGTCCAATTCATGAAATATCTGGGGACTTTGGGGGTGGAGCCAGGAGACATGGGGGCGGAGCCAGGAGCAAGGGTGTGACAAGCATAATTGAACTCCAAAGGGAGTCCTGGCTGTCACATTTCAAGGAACCGCACACCTTTTAAATACCTTCCTTCCATAGGAAATAATGGATAGGGGCACCTTCTTTGGGGGCTCATAGAATTGGACTCCCTGGTCCAATCTTTTTGAAACATAGGGAGTACATTGGGGAGGGCCACTGGATGCTATACTGGAAATCTGGTGCCTCTACCTAAAAAAATAGGGCCCCCAGAGCCCTAGATACCCACGGATCAATTCTCCATTATTTTCTATGGGAATAAGCCTCCATAGGGAATCATGAGTTCCCAGCAGACATTTCCCTTCCCCCCCCCGCCCTCTTTCTGTTTACCCTGAAGCTGGGGGAGGGTCTCCAAACCGGGGGATCCCCTGCCCCCACCTGGGGATTGGCAACCCTATAACACACAGTTGTCAAATCTATCTTTCTAGAATAGGGCTGCCAATCCCCAGGTAGGGGCAGGGGATCTCCAGGTTTGGAGACCCTTCCCCCTCTTCAGGATCATCAAAAAGTGGGGGAGGGGAATGTCTATTGGGCACTCCATTATTCCTTATGGAGACCAATTCCCATAGGGTATAATGGAAAATCGACCCATGGATATCTGGGGCTCTAGGGGGGCTGTTTTTCGAGGTAGAGGCAGCAAATTTGCAGCATAGCATCTGGTGCCTCTCCTCAAAAAAACCACCAAGTTTCAAAAAGATTGGCCTGGGGAGTCCAATTCTATGAGCCCCCAAATAAGGTGCCCCTATCCTTCATTATTCCAAATGGAGGGAAGGGATTTAAAAGGAACGTGATCCCTATAAATGTGACTGCCAGAACTCCGTTTGGAGTTCAGTCATGCTTGTCACACCCTTGCTCCTGGCTCCGCCCCCCAAGTGCCCAGATATTTCTTGAGCTGGATCTGGCAACTCTATTCTAGAATCTTTAAAAAAAAAAAAAAAACAGAAAACAGAAGCGAAAGAGGAAGTCTTGTAGAGGTGGGACTTCCTCTGCCCTCTTTCCCCCCTGAAGCTATCACAGCTCGACAACAAGTACAGAGACAGGAAACAGATCTATAGCAATATGGTGGTTTTCTGCTCTAATGAGGTGCCATCCTTGGAACCCGAGCATTCCAGCCACACCTCCCCGTGTGCCATCTTCCTCGGGGCAGCCTCGGATGTGGGTTCCTAGCACCTGGGTGAGGGCCAGCTCTCCATCACAAACGAGGAGGATGCCCAGAGCACCGGAGGTGATTTTGCAAACAGCCTCAAGCGCTTATGGGTGAAACGCTGGCCTTCCCCAACGAACGCAGGCTCCATTCCTGCAGTCGCCATTATTCCCTGCACCTCTCCCCACTTCCACAATAACCACAGGCAAGCACAACGTTCACGCAGAGACAGACACACAGAGAGAGAACCAAAATCAATAAGGAACCAGGAGATGAACCGGTTGGAGTTTTTCGAAAGGAAATCTCGACAGCTTCGTTGCTGGAAGAAAAACCCAGACAAGGGAAGGCCCTGGGATGGGTTAATTCTCAGGCTTGCCCTTGCTCAATTGGAGCGTGACCTTGAGCGACAGGAAAGCTCACCATAAACACTTTCCACCCCAGGCAGAGGGCAAGATGCCAAAGTCCAATTTGCTTCCCTCATTCTCCGTGAAAGAGAAATTCAGCTCACGAGACGTCAAGGATTCCGACTTTCTAGGTTTGTGGCGACCAGACAAGAGCTGATCACGGGGCCTGTCTGAGCAGAGGTCCATCGGTGGCTCTTAACCACAGCATATTGATGGAACTCTGTCTGGGGCAGTGATGCTCTGTATTCGTGGTGCTTGAGGGGGGCAACAGTGGGAGGGCTTCTAGTGTCCTGGCCCCACTGATGGACCTCCTGATGGCACCAGGGTTTTTGGCCACTGTGTGACACAGAGTGTTGGACTGGATGGGCCATTGGTCTGATCCAACATGGCTTCTCTTACGTTATGTTATGTTCGGAGAGGTTTACAAGATTATTCATGGGATAGAGAAGGTAGAGAAAGAAGTACTTTTCTCCCTTTCTCACAATACAAGAACTTGTGGGCATTCAATGAAATTGCTGAGCAGTCAGGTTAGAACTGATAAAAGGAAGTCCTTCTTCACCCAAAGGATGATTAACATGTGGAATTCACTGCCACAGGAGGTGGTGGCGGCTACAAGCATAGACAGCTTCAAGAGGGGAATGGATAAGCATATGGAACAGAGGTCTATCAGTGGCTATTAGCCACAGCTTATTGTTGGAACTCTGTCTGGGGCAGTGATGCTCTGTATTCTTGTGCTGAGAGGGGGGCACAGTGGAAAGGCTTCTAGCCCCACTGGTGGATCTCTTGATGGCACTTGGGTTTTTTTGCCACTGTGTGACACAGAGTGTTGGACTGGATGTGCCATTGGCCTGATCCAACATGGCTTCTCTTATGTTCTTATGAGAGGAACCGTACATAAATGCAGGTTGCCAAACAGGTTTGTGGTGCATTTTGGCCAAACTGAGCATACAAGAAGACTGCAGTTCCAAGCAGGCTGGCAACCACCGATGTTGCTAAGACCAAGCTTAGACCACGGTTCAGCAAGCTGGATACATAGAAAAGATAACTCTCAGTGGAGTGTAAAATGGAAGAACGTAGCGCGCCAAAGCGTAGGGAGTTGACTTGTTGCTCCTGTTTCGATGAACCTTCAAGCAATGGAAAGCTCTACTTCATTTTTCTTCAAAGAAGAGAATCAATGAACCATCATTCACACAGTTTCAAAATGAATCAACCTCAGCATCCTCTTCCACACAATGGGCCCCTAATGGGATATAATGAACGTCTGACCTCACCCTAAAGTAATTTCACAACATTTTATCCAGGGACATATAGTCTCCACAAGACTTTAAATAGGCATCTGCTCTGAAACAGCTCAAGGCCTGGAGGTTGGCAGGCCCCTTCTAGCCACTGATGGGAGATGAGGGGGTGGGGGGTAGAGTTGCCAGATCCAGTTTTGGAAACTCCTGAAGATTTGGGGATGGGGCCTGGGGAGGACAGGGACCTCAGTGGGATAGAGTGCCCTAGAGTCCACCCTAGAGTGGAGAGCCAGTTTGGTGTAGTGGTTAACTGTGCGGACTCTTATCTGGGAGAACCGGGTTTGATTCCCCACTCCTCCACTTGCATCTGCTGGCATGGCTTTGGGTCCGCCATAGCTCTGGCAGAGGTTGTCCTTGAAAGGGCAGCTGCTGTGAGAGCCCTCTCCAGCCCCACACACCTCACAGGGTGTCTGTTGTGGCGGAGGAAGGTAAAGGAGATTGTGAGCCGCTTTGAGACTCTTCGGAGTGGAGGGCGGGATATAAATCCAATATCTTCATCTTCTTCTACCCTCCAAAGCAGCCATTGTCTCCAGGGGAACTGATCTCTGTAGTGGTCCAGAGAGGAGCTGTAATTCCAGAGCATCCTCAGGTCCCGTCTGGGGGCTGGAATCCATAGACTGGCAAGCTCATCACAACTCACAATACAAGAACTCGTGGACAGTCCATGAAACTGCTGAGTAGTCGGGTTGGAATGGATAAAAAGAAGTCCTTCTTCACCCAAAGGGTGATTAACATGTGGAATTCACTCCCACAGGAGGTGGTGGCGGCTACAAGGATAGATAGCTTCAAGAGGGGATTGGATCAACATCTGTTGCAGAGGTCCATCAGTTGCTATTAGCTGCAGCATATTGATGGAACTCTCTGTCTGGGGCAGTGATATTCTTGGTGCTGGGGGGGGGCAACAGTGGGAGGACTTCTAGTGTCCTGGCCCCTGTAGTGGACCTCCAGATGGCACCTTGGTTTTTTGGCCACTGTATGACAGAGTGTTGGACTGGATTGGCCATTGCCTTATCCAAGATGGCTTCTCTTATGTTCTTATATGGAGCACAGATCCATGAGTGGCTATTAGTCACAAGGTACAGATGGTGCTCTCTGTGTGGGGCAGTGATGTCCTGTATTCTTGGTGCTGGGGGGGGGAGCAATAGTGTGAGGGCTTCTAGTGTCCTGGCCCCAGTAGTGGAACTTCTGATGGCACCTTGTTTGCTTGGCCACTGTGTGACACAGAGTGTTGGACTGGATGGGCCATTGGCCTGATCCAACATGGCTTCTCTTATGTTCTTATGTGACACAGAGTGTTGGACTGGATGGGTCACTGGCCTGATCCAACATGGCTTCTCTTATGTTCTTATGTTACACAGAGTGTTGGACTAGATGGGCCACTGGCTTGATCCAACATGGCTTCTCTTATGTTCTTATGTGACACAGAGTGTTGGACTGGCTGGGCCACTGGCCTGATCCAAGATGGCTTCTCTTATGTTCTTATGTTACACAGAGTGTTGGACTGGCTGGGCCATTGGCCTGATCCAAGATGGCTTCTCTTATGTTCTTATGTGACACAGAGTGTTGGACTGGATGGGTCACTGGCCTGATCCAACATGGCTTCTCTTATGTTCTTATGTGACACAGAGTGTTGGACTGGCTGGGCCATTGGCCTGATCCAAGATGGCTTCTCTTATGTTCTTAACTGGGTTGCCAGGGAAGGT
The DNA here is from genome assembly GCF_032191835.1 of Heteronotia binoei. NCBI lineage: Eukaryota > Metazoa > Chordata > Lepidosauria > Squamata > Gekkonidae > Heteronotia > Heteronotia binoei. The sequence goes on along the minus strand of NC_083228.1, from coordinate 133,826,354 downwards.
ACAGCCGTGGAAACCAAGGAACTCATTAGAAATGATGGCGTGATACCCAATCATGTTTTTAAAATTCCTGCTGAAGGTCAGAATGTGGTTTCTCGTGCGCCAAGACTAAGCGGCAGGGTTGTTATTGATGTCCGGGCATGCTGCATAGATTGCTGGGAGAGCCAGGGTGATCTTTCATCGAGGCTTTCTGGTACCTCAAGGTGAACAGAGTTCAGCTTTCTTTTGCAAAAGGAACTGAGCTCTTGCTCTGGGCTTATTTTAAGCCACTGGCTGAGAAGCTGCCTTGCAAATGGTTTGTTTTGATCTCGCCAGCTCTGATATTGGAACGCTTGCCTTAAGAAAATATTATTTCAGAAAACAGACCAAGAAAAGAGCAGCGAAGCTGGCACAGGGACTCGGTTTCTGAAGCAAACCAAAGGTCCACACAGCCCCCAACATGGTCTACCTATCAGTGCTGACGACGCTTCTGGGTGCCTCCAGGGCCGGCCGTAGACTTTCTGGAGCCCTAGGCAAGGCTGCCTTCTGGCACCCCCCTCTGCTCTGATAATGTCACCAAGACGCATGGGGGTACCCAATTCAGCGCCCCAGAAGGCTGGCGCCCTAGGCAATTGCCTGGTTTGCCTCATGGCAGAGCTGGCCCTGGGTACCTCGCTAATTACCAAAGCTATCCTGCCTCTGTCCATGGAGGTTCCGCTCTGCTTTTGTGGCTAATAGCTTTCGATAGGCCTGTTCTCATCTATCTTGTCCTCTTTTTTCTTTTCAGAAAAGCAATTTAAGCAAGCTGTCGCAGCCAGGCATCGACCGCCAGTGCGGTGCAGTGGTTAGGGAGCTGGACTTGGGCCTGGGAGACCAGAGTTCAAATCTTTGTTCATACATGAGGCTTGCTGGGTGATTTTGGGCCAGTCGCTCTCTCTCTCAGGCTTGCTGGGTCGTTGGAAGACAAATTGGGAAGAGGAGAGTCAGGTTGGGCAGGGATCACCAACGTGGTGCCCTCGAGTTCCATAGCAGCAGGGCTCCCCCCCCCCCCCTAACAGAAACACACAGGACACAGTTCTGGTTGGCTTGGAGTCAGGGGTGTGGCCTAATATGCAAATGAGTTCCCGCTGGACTTTTTCCTACAAAAAAGCCGTTTGTGGAACAATGGTAATGTCAGGGGGTGCGGCCTAATATGCAGATAAGTTCCTCCTGGGCTTTTTATACAAAAAAAGCCCTGTGCGAAATAATGGTGATGTCAGGGGTGTGGCCTAATAGGCAAATGAGCTCTGCTGGCTTTTCCAACAAAAAACCCTGTGGGGCACAATGGTGATGTCAGGGGGTGTGGCCTAATATGCATATGAGTTCCCGCTGGACTTTTTCTAAAAAAAAAGCCCTTTGTGGAACAATGGTGATGTCAGGGGGTGCGGCCTAATATGCAGATAAGTTCCTCCTGGGCTTTTTATACAAAAAAGCCCTGTGCAGAATAATGGTGATGTCAGGGTTGTGGCCTAATATGCAAATGAGCTCCTGCTGGATTTTTCAACAAAAAAACCCTGTGCACAAAATTTGATATCAGGGGTGTGTGGCCTAATACGCAGATAAGTTCCTCCTGGGCTTTTTATACAAAAAAAGCCCTGTGCAAAATAATGGTGATGTCAGGGGTGTGGCCTAATAGGCAAATGAGCTCCTGCTGGCTTTTTCAACAAAAAACCCTGTGAGGCACAATGGTGATGTCAGGGGTGTGTGGCCTAATATGCATATGAGTTCCCGCTGGACTTTTCCTACAAAATAAACCTTGCGTGAAACAATGGTGATGTCAGGGGGTGCGGCCTAATATGCAAATAAGTTCTTCCTGGGCTTTTTATACAAAAAAGCCCTGTGCGGAACAATTGTGACATCAGGGGTGTGGCCTAATATGCAAACGAGTTCATTCTGGGCTTTTTCTCCCGCCAAAAGCCTTGCGTAGCACCCACTAACACCTTTCCTGATGCTTGCCGAATGTTTTTAGATAGTGGGTGGAGCCAGATGGGCCTTTTTCTGATTGGCCACTGGGGATTTGATTGACTACGCAGATTTTTTGTACATGTTGTTTTGGCAACATCCCCCCCCCCCCAGCACAAAGATCCTTCAGTAGCGCGTTGATTCCCCTTCGCCACTCCCCCCCCCACCTAAGGTTCCTTAGCAGGTGTATTCCTCTTAGATCCCTCCCATGCGTAGGGACCTGGCATGAAGTAGGCATTTTACAAAATATATATTATTATTATTCCAAGATGAAGAATTTAATTTTAGTTTTTATGGCTCCTCCAAGATGGATAAATCCCTTCCTGGCGAGCCCCAACCAAGGGAAAACTTGTGAATTCAGCCTCGGCCCCCTCTGGCATCTGCCCCAGCGATTTCTGTTTCTCTCCAGCCGCACTCTGTAAAGTTTTATAGTTTCCTGGTTCTAGCCCGGCAGAGCTGGTGGAGGAGGGGACGGGGACAGGGGAGCGCGATGGAGTAGGAAACCTGAGACCAGCTCCGGCCTAGCACAGCAAGGCAACCAGGTGGGGAGAGAACCGCTTGTTCAGCAGGCACCGTGTCCCCTGGAAGCAGAGGGAGGGCAAACGTCTACAGTCCAAACAGGAATTGCCTGGGTATTCCCTGGCTGCAGTAAACCAGCTTTGGCCCAGCCTCCAACGAAAGCCGTACTTCTGGCCGCTTTCTGCGCTTGCAGGTCTAAAAAAGATGGTCAGAACTGGTTTCGTTTGTGTTTTTCAGGCCAAAAAAGAGAAAACCCACTGCCAGATTCACTGAACAGAAGCCTGAGTCCCGTCTTGTCTGTCCAATAGGTGACGCCGATCTAGCACCCATTTCTTGCAAGCTCTCCCCCAAGACAACAGCTGGATGGCTGCTGCATTTGGAATGTTCACAAGCAGTTTAACTGCTCAAGATGGATGTGTGCTGAGAAACTGTGCAAGTTTCAAGATGAAGCTGAAATTTTACTGAAAGTCGGGGGTGGGATTTAATGTGATTTCAAACGTGTAAGAGCATCAGAAGATCCCACCTGGACAAGATCAGGAGTTGTAATCAGTGTTCCCTCTAAGCTGAGTGAGTGTGAGCTAGCTCACAGTTTTTTAGCTTCCAGCTCACACATTTTTGTCTTAGCTCAGGAAAGATGGCCCCGGAACAAACTAATTTATTCAGTAGCTCACACAACTTTAATGCCAGTAGTTCACAAAGCAGAATTTTTGCTCCCAAGATTCCACAGTTTAGAGGGTTGTAATCCCAGATCTCCAGCTACCACCTGGAGAAGGGCAACTCTACTAATTACACATGCTTCCATGTACATGTGCACATAAACAGAGCAAAAATTATTTACCATGATATACACTATCTTTCAAACTGTTTTAATTTTTTTTAAAAAAAACACCTTCTATCTGACAGGAAAGATGTTAATTTCCCAGGGTCGAAAGCCGTGTGAAACATAGATCCCTACTGATGAGTTGTCTCCAGTGTTCTCTCTAAGCTGAGTTAGTGTGAGCTAGCTCACAGATTTTTAGCCTCCAGCTCACACATTTTTGTCTTAGCTCAGGAAAAATTGCCCCAGAGCACAATAATTTATGCAGTAGCTCACCACTTGAATGCCAGTAGCTCACCGTCGAATTGTTGCTCACAAGACTCTGCAGATTAGAGGGAACATTGTTTGTCACTGGTGTTCTCTCTAAGCTGACTTGGTGTGAGCTAGCTCACAATTTTCTAGCCTCCAGCTCACACATTTTTGTCTCAGCTCAGGAAAAATGGCCCTACAGAAAACGAATTGATGCAGTAGTTCACAACTTTAATGCCAGGAGCTCACAACTTTAATACCTGTAGCTCACAAAGTAGAATTTTCGCTCACGAGACTCCACAGCTTAGAGGGGACATTGCTTGTCACATTTATTTTTGGTCCTGTTTCAAAAAAGTTGAAAATAGGGTTGCCAATTCCAGGTTGGGAAATTCCAAGAGATTTACCTTGGGAAGGCATAATTTAGGGATGGGAGGGAGATCACCCTTCAAAGTCCACCCTTCAAAGCTGCTTTCTCCAGATGAATTGATCTCTGTGTTTTGGAGATCAGTTCTACCTCTAGGAGAATTCCAGCTACCACACCTGAGAATGTGTAAAACTGCCTTATACCCAGGGCTTTTTTTTTTTTTTGGTAGCAAGGACTCCTTTGCATATTAGGCCACACCCCCTGATGTAGCCAGTCCTCCTGGAGCTTACAGTAGGCCCTGTAAGAAGAGATCTCTCAGCTCTTGGAGGATTGGCTACATCAGGGAGTGTGGCCTAATATGCAAAGGAGTTCCTGCTACAAAAAAAAAAAAAAGCCCAGCATACTGAATCAGAAACTTGGCCCATCGAAGTCACTCCTGTCTACTCTGACCGGCAGTGGCTCTCCAGGGTCTCTACTAGAAGTCTTTCATATCACCTGCTGCCCGGTCCTTTGAACTGGAGATGCTGGGGATTGAACCTGGGACCTTCTGCATGCCAAGCAGATGCTTTACCACCAAGCCGCAACCCTTGCCCTTCTGGAGTTTGGGAGTCCTACAGAAAAATCTTTGACTGTAGGCCACAATGAGAAGCAATGCATCTTACGGACTGCTCTCAATCCCCTTGAGCTATGTACTGTCTTGGAGAAGTTGCCAGCTCCTGTCTTGGGAATTCCTGGAGATTTGTAAGTGGAGTCTGAGGAGGGCAGGTTTGGGGAGGGGAGGGGATGCCATAGAGTTCATCCTCCAAACCAGCCTTTTTCTTCAGGGGAACTGATCTCTGTTGTCCGGAGATCTGCTGTAGGGTTGCCAGGTCCAACCCTGGAAATATCTGGGGGCTTTGGGGGTGGAGCCAGGGGATTTTGGGGGTGGAGCCAGGAGCAAAATTGTGACAAGCATAATCAAACTCCAAAGGAAGTTCTGGCCATCACATTTAAAGGGACCACGCTCCTTTTAAATGCCTTCCTCCATTGGAAATAATGAAGGACGGGGGCACCTTCTTTTGGGCCCATAGAGCTGGACCCCCCACGTCCAATCTTTTTGAAACTTGGGGGGAGGGGTTGAGGTGATGCACCAGATGCTCTGCTGAAAATTTGGCGCCTCTATCTCCAACTGAGCCACAGAGACCCATGGATCAATTCTCCATTATACCCTATGGGGACCAGTCTCCATCGAGTATCATGGAATTCCCAGTGGACAGTCAACCCCTCCCTTCTGATAACTCTGAAGTGAGGGGAGAAGCTCCAAACCAGGGGATCTCTTGCCCCCAACTCGGGATCGGCAAGCCTAAGCTGTAATTCCAGGAGATCCCCAGGCCCCACCAGGAGGTTGGAAACCCAGCTCCAGCTTCATGCAACCAGTGGGAAACAATCCCAGCCCAGCTCCGCCCCATAGCTCAGCCTCAGCCAGAGGGCACTGGGGGTCACCCTGCAGAAGAGCTGGCTGCCCCCATTTTCACACCCTTCCCAGAAAAGAGGGGAGAGGAGGAAATGGGCTGGTGCCATAAACTTCGCATTAACTCTAATCAAGGGCTTGGCGGCCATGAAACGTTTCCCAACACGCCCCTCGGCCTGACACTTTTACTGTTTGGGGAAATGCTGTCTGGGCCTTTGATGAACTCCGCTGGAAAGCTGAAAGGAGTTTGCATCTCCCCGCCAGAGGCGGCCGTTCTCCGTCGGGCCTGGGAATCTGTAATGGCCCAGGGAGAACAGCTAGGCGACAAACTTGACCTGGGAAATGCCAGCCTCTTGCGAGGCAGCAGAGAGACAGGATAAGGCCGCCCTCCCAGCAGGAAGCAAATCTCACGGCCCTCCTGACCTCAGACTTCCCACAGTGCCATTAGCCCTTGATTGGGGGCACGCAGGCCCGCCGCCACGGTGGGGCCCAGGGGGAGCACGGCCCCTCCACCCAACCCCCCTCCACCTGTGTGGCCCCTCCTTTCCCTGCTGCTCTCCCTGCGGCCCCATTTTCGCCACTGTCTCCACTCTCCCTGGGCTCTTCCCACCCTGTTCCTGCCTCTCCCAGTCTCCCTGCAGCCCTGTTTTCACCGCCACCGCTCTCTCCGGGCTCTTCCCTGACTCACCCACTTTCGCCGCCACCACTCTCCCCGGCCACTTCCCTGCCTTCCCCACAGCCCTGTTTTTGCCGCCGCCGCTCTCCCCTGAGGTAGGGTTGCCAATCCCCAGGTGGGGGCAGGGGATCCCCCGGCTTGGAGGCCCTCCCCCCACTTCAGGGTCATTAGAAAGCGGGGGGGGGGGGGAGGGAAATGTCTGCTGGGAACTCTATTATTCCCTATGGAGATTTATTCCCATAGAAAATCATGGAGAATTGATCCGCAGGTAACTGGGGCTCTAGGGGGGCTGTTTTTTGGGTAGAGGCACCACATTTTCAGTATAGCATCTAGTGCCTATCCCCAAAATAACCCCCAAGTTTCAAAAAGATTGGACTACGGAGTCCAATTCTATGAGCCCCGAAAGAAGGTGCCCCTATCCTTCATTATTTCCTATGGAAGGAAGGCATTGAAAAGGTGCGCCGTCCCTTTAAATGTGATGGCCAGAACTTCCTTTGGAGTTCAGTTATGCTTGTCACAGCCTTGATCTTTGCTCCACCCCTAATGTCTCCTGACTCCACCCCCAAAGTCTCCTGGCTCCACCCCCAAAGTCCACAGATATTTCTTGAATTGGATGTGGCAACCCTACTCCCCTGTTTCCCTCACAGCCCCACTTTCGCCGCCACCGCTCTCCCCAGGCTCTCCCCTGCCTCCCCCACAGCCCTGTTTTCGCCATTGCCGCTCTCCCCGGGCTCTTCCCTGCCTCTCCGGCTCTCCCGGCACTGCCCTCAGCCCTGCTTTCGCTGCCACTGCTCTCCCTGGGCTCTTCCTTGCCTCCCAAGCTCTCCCTGCAGCCCCGTTTTCGCCACAGCTGCTCTCCCCAGGCTCTTCCCACCCCCAAGAGCGTGTGTGTGAGAGAGAGAGCTGGGGCCTGGCGGCTGGCTGCTGGAAGAAGCAGCCAAGCCTCCATGGCCCCCCACCCAAAATTTTATATCCTGGGCTTCCCCCCACCCCCCAGAAATTTCTGGCTGCAGGGCTGGGGGCACCCTGTGCAGCATCACGCATTGTCATGAAAAGGAGTTAGCTGCAGCCGTGGGGATCGACTTACTATTAAAGCCGCAAGGAATTCTTGGAGATAAGAGCGATGCCTAAGGAGGACAACAGAGTACAAGCAAGCCTCATTTTGAGCAGGAGCTCACAGGAGTGGAGCACCAGAACCTAGGGTTGCCAAGTCTCCGGTGGGGGACTTTTTGTACCATAGAGTTTCCCTCCCAAATTGCTAGAGCATCTGGAAAAACCATAGTGTTTTCCCGGAAACGGCTAGAGCGGCCGGCACACGCCACGGCCGGTGTGATGAGGTCACTTCCAGGTGACGTCATTGCGCCGGCAACGTTGGGGGAGGTTCCCCCTGCCAGCCCAATGTGAACCGGCGGGCTGGGAACCTCCAGGGCGGGAGAACCCCCGCCTGGCCCAGGGGCTTTACAGCCCTACCAGAACCTCTAAAACAGAGGTGTCAAACATGCGGCCTGGGAGCCGAATCAGGTTCCCGGAGGGCTCCTATCAGGCCCCCAAGCAACTGGCTGTCCTCTGCTTCCTTCTCCCTATATCTTGCTTCCTCTTCTGCATAACAGCTTGTTTTGTAAGGCTTGCTCAATTGCACAGGAGATACAGAGCAAAGCCTCTATTTTCTCCATTGGCTCCATTGGCTGAGGGCCCTGCAGCCTGGAGCTTGAGCAACCACAAAGTCACACACTGTAAGTAGTTGCTTAAATAAGCAGGTGTGACTGTATTTACACGCTCATACACTCAGTCATGACCACATGCCTTTACCAAAGCTATAATCAAAAGGTAAAAGTAGTCCCCTGTGCAAGCACCAGTCGTTTCCAACTCTGGGGTGACGTTGCTTTCCCAACGTTTTCACGGCAGACTTTTTATGGGGTGGTTTGCCATTGCCTTCCCCGGTCATCTACGCTTTCCCCCCAGCAAGCTGGGTCCTCATTTGACCGACCTCGGAAGGATGGAAGGCTGCGTCAACCTTGAGCCGGCTACCTGAACCCAGCTTCTGCCGGGATCGAACTCAGGTCGTGAGCAGAGCTTAGGACTGCCGTACTGCAGCTTTTCCACTCTGCGCCACGGGGCTCCTTTACAAAGCCACAATACACACTTACAATTACCTTCACCATATAGAAGTCCATATACAAGACTCTGGTCAATTTCCAGAGACGCTACACTGCCTGTATTACTGGGTGGACTAATGCCTTGGAGAAATGATCTTCTGAGCAGGGGGTCTGAAGTCATTGAGGGTGACTTGAAGAAGGGGGAGCCTCTTGAAACACGTCAGTGTCCGAGAGGCGTGTCATCCCCTCCTGAGCCGTTGCCTGTTGAAGTCAAGCTTAAGCAAGAACATGGCTGCAAATCTATCTAAGTTTTGGAAATCGACCAGAAATATTGTTGAATGTAATTGAATGTGTATAGTATGGCTTTGGTACGTGTAGGTGATTATTATTGAGTGCATGAGCGTGTAAATACAGTTACACACGCTTATTTCAGCATGTACTTACAGCGGGTTACTTTGTGGTTGCTCAGCCGTTACGCTGGAGTTTTGTGTTTTGCCAGCCAGCCTGGAGGTTGGCAACTTTGTGGAGGGAGATCTCCTAGAATTATAGCTGGTCTCTAGACCACAGAGATCATTTTCCTGGGAGAAAAGATAGGGCTGCCAATCCCCAGGTGGGGGCAGGGGACTCCCCAGTTTGGAGACCCTCCCCTCTGCTTCAGGATTATCAGAAAGCGGGGGGGGGGGGGGGAATGTCTGCTGGGGACTCCATTATTCCCTATGGGGATCGTTTCCCAGGTATAATTGAGAATTGATCTGTGGTAAGCTTGCCAATCCCCAGGTCCCAGCGGGGGTTCTTCTGCTTTCCCAGGCTACTTCCCGCCCCCAGAGCGCCATTGGCGTTTCCAGCTCCGGAGGCTTCAGTCTCCGATTGAAAGGCTTCCTCTTGGGATGGGGTGTCTGTGTTACTTTGAAGAAGTTGGCAGCAACTCGTGAGTAGAGAGGCCAATCCCTCGCTTCAGTCGCCAGAAATGGGGCGGGGGGGAGAGAGGGAGGGAAATGTCTGCTGAGCACTTATGTGGAAATCAATTCTCATAGGGTATAATGAGGAATTAATCTGGAGGTTTCGGGGGCTCTGGGTGAGCTGTTTTCTGAGGTGGAGACACCAAAATTTCAGTATAGTATCTAGTGCCTCTCCCCAAAGTACCCCACCAAGTTTCAAAAAGATTGGACCAGGGGGTCCAATTCTATGAGTCCCAAAAGAAAGTGCCACTATCCTTCATTATTTCCTATGGAAGGAAAACATTTAAAAAGGTGTGCTGTCCCTTTAAACGTGATGGCCAGAACTCCCTTGGAGTTCAATGATGCTTGTCACACCCGTGCTCTGGCTCTACCCCCAAAGTCCCCAGATATTTCTTGAATTGGATTTGGCAACCCTAATCTGTGGGTATCTGGGGCTCTGGGGAGGCACCATATTTTGAAATAGAGGCACCACATTTGCAGCATAGCATTCAGTGCCTCTCCCGAAAATACCTTCCGTGTTTCAAAAATATTGGACCAGGGGGTCCAGTTCTATGAGCCCCAAAAGAAGGTGCCCCTATCCTTCATTATTTCCAATGGCAGGAAGGCATTTTAAAAGTGTGTGGTCTCTTTAAATGTGATGGTCAGAACTCCTTTTGGAGTTCAGTTATGCTTCTCACAATCTTGCTCCTGACTCCATCCCCAAAGTCCCCAGATATTTCTTGAATTGGACTAAGAAAACAGCTGCCTTGGAAGGTAGCCTCTGTGCCATTCTATGTTGCTGAGGTCCTTCCCCAAACCCCAACTTCCACAGGCTCTACCTCCCCACCCAAAAACTCCAGGTATTTCCCAACCTAGATCACCCAGCCTTCAGGTGGGGCCTGGAGACCACCCACTTTGACACCTGGCAGCGATCAGCTCCCCTGGAGAAAATGGCTACTTTGGAGGGTGGATTCTAGGGCACTGTACCATGCTGAGGCCCCTCCCTCCTCAAACCCCACCCTCTCCCAGATCCACCCTCAAACTCTCCAGGTATTTTCCAACACAGATTTGGCAATCCTAATTATCACCCGCCCCCATGTCTCCAGTCTCCACCCCCTGGTTGGCAGTCTTAGCCAGAGCTTTTTTTGTAGCAGGAGCTCCTTTGCATATTAGACGATGCCCCCCCCCTGAAATAGCCAATCCGCCAAGAGCTTACAGGGTTTTTATTAGAGGGCCTACTGTCAGCTCCAGGAGGACTGGCTACATCAGGGGTGTATGACCTAATATGCAAAGGAGTTCCTGCTGTTGTTAGCCCTGGTGTTAGTCAATCTGAGGCTGAACATGAAAGACTTGAGAGATCTCCATGTTAAACACATCCAAAAAATAAAACGACATCCCTCTGTTCTGAAATGCAAAGATGACCCTTGCCATTAACAAGAAAATTCTGCATTCAAGCCTTGTCTGGAAAACATCGACATGCAGAAAGTTGCTTTCCCACCCCCCTCCCGCCTTTTCCATAAAAACCCGAAGGCCTTTTCACCTGCTGCAACTCCCCTTACTTGGTTTTTGGCGGGAAGAGTGGCAGGTAGTTTAGCCTGGAGAAAAAAGAAAACACTTGCGGAAGGGAAAAGACACAACTGGGGATAATTCAAAGGGAGAGTTTTCAGGCCTGGCCTGTTTGCTGAAACATCAGAAGACGGGCGGGAAAAGACAGAGGGGGCGCGCGTGTTTGAAGAGAACAAGGTATTCTCTGATTGTCAAAAATGTACCGCTCGCCCCCATCGCCTGCAGCAGCGATAAAAATCGCTGCTCATAATTCCTGAAAGTAACAGATTTCAAGCTCGGGCAGTCGGCGGAGTGCCTGCTCTAATCCTCTCGTGCGCCACAAAACGCAGCACGCCAGACCGCACCACAACAAGGCCAGTGATATATTCGGCTCTACACACTCACACACACAATGCTGGTAACCAGATCCCTCTCAGATTAACTGGACGGGAGGAAATGTCATAAAGATGTTAAACCTGACCGAGAAAAGCAAAGTGGTTGGGGTGGGGGGGGGAGGGTGGGACAGCAAATACCAGTTGGAAGCGACTCTGCTGAGATTAGAAACAGCGGCTTTCCCTCTGTTGGTTGAGTTGCCAACCTGCAGGTGGTGACTGGAGATTTGGAGAAGATGCCTGGGCCCAGAGGAGTCTGGTTAGGGGAAGGCGGTCCCCCCTCTGTTTGGTGTACTGGTTAAGTGTGCAGACTCTTATCTGGGAGAATCGGGTTTGATTCCCCACTCCTCCACTTGCAGCTGCTGGAATGCCCTTGGGTCAGCCATAGCTCTGGCAGGAGTTGTCCTTGAAAGGGCAGCCGCTGTGAGAGCCCTCTCAGCCCCACCCACCTCACAGGGTGTCTCTTGTGGGGGGAGAAGACATAGGAGATTGTAAGCCGCTCTGAGTCTCTGATTCAGAGACAAGGGCGGGGTATAAATCTGCAGTCTTCTTTTCCTGAAGCAGCCATTTCCTGCAAAGGAACGGATCAATATACTTTGGAGACCAGCTGTAAATTCCAGGAGATCCCCAGGCCTCACCTGGTGGTTGGCAACCCTAACTGGAACTTGTTTCCGGTGTTTATGCCTAGTACAATGCAATGCCATGCAGCCAATTTCTCCAGGAGAGGAGGAATTGATATTTTCAACAAATACATAATAGGGCTTTTTTTGAGCAGGAACACAGTTCTGGCTGGCTTGGTGCTAGGGGTGTGGCCTAATATGCAAATGAGTTCCCACTGGGCTTTTTCTACCAAAAAAGAGCCCTGAATGCATAAATGATGCATGCTGTCTAGAAATCAGTTGTAATTCTAGGAGATCTCCATCTTCCGCCTAGAGGGTGGCAACTCTGTGTCTGGGGCAAGCAAAGAGAATTAGGAGCCCAGAAATGCCTGCTTACAGTGTTGACCTGTGGGCTGTGGAATTCCTTTTATTGATTTCTGAGTCTGTAGTGGGGTTTCCAACCCCAGCTTGGGAAATTCCTGGAGATTTGGGGGTGGAGCCTAGAGACGTGGGACGTGGAATTTCTTTTATTGATTTCTGAGTCTGTAGTGGGGTTCCCAACTCCAGCTTGGGAAATTCCTGGAGATTTAGGGGTGGAGCCTAGAGACGTGGGCCGTGGAATTTCTTTTATTGATTTCCGAGTCTGTAGTGGGGTTCCCAACTCCAGCTTGGGAAATTCCTGGAGATTTGGGGGTGGAGCCTAGAGACGTGGGCCGTGGAATTTCTTTTATTGATTTCCGAGTCTGTAGTGGGGTTCCCAACTCCAGCTTGGGAAATTCCTGGAGATTTGGGGGTGGAGCCTAGAGACGTGGGCCGTGGAATTTCTTTTTATTAATTTCTGAGTCTGTAGTGGGGTTCCTAACTCCAGCTTGGGAAATTCCTGGAGATTTGGGGGTGGAGCCTAGAGACGTGGGCCGTGGAATTTCTTTTTATTAATTTCCGAGTCTGTAGTGGGGTTCCTAACTCCAGCTTGGGAAATTCCTGGAGATTTGGGGGTTTGGGAAGAGGAGGGACCTCAGCACAGTACAATGTTGTCGAGGCCACACTACAGAACAGCCATTTTTTTCCAGGGGAAACTGATCTCTGTAATCTGGAGGCCATCTTCAGGTGGGCAGCTGTGTTGGTCTGAAGCAGCAGAACACAGCTGGAATCCGGTGGCACCTCGAAGACCAACAAAGTTTAATTCCGGGTAGAAGCTGTTGTGTGCACGCAGACTTCTTCAGATACACTGAAACAGACTTCCTCAAGTAGGGTTGCCAAGTCCAATTCAAGAACTATCTGGGGACTTTGGGGGTGGAGCCAGGAGACTTTGGGGGTGGAGCCAGGAGACATCGGGGCGGAGCCAGGAACAAGAGTGTGACAAGCATAATTGAACTCCAAGGGAGTTCTGGCCATCACATTTAAAGGGACAGCACACCTTTTTAAATGTCTTTCTTCCATAGGAAGTAATGAAGGATAGGGGCACCTTCTTTTGGGGCTCATAGAATTGGACCCCATGGTCCAATCGTTTTGAAACTTGGAGGATACTTTGGGGAGAGTCACTAGATACTATATTGAAAATTTGGTGCCTCTACCTCAAAAAACAGCACCCCCAGAGCCCCCAAAACCTCCAGATCAATTCCCCATTATACCCTATGAGAATCGATCTCCACATAGAGAATAATGAAGTACTCAGCAGACTCCCCCCCCCCCCCCATTTCTGGCAACACTGAAGGGGGATTGGCCTCTTCACTCACGAGTTGCTGCCAACGTCTTCAAAGTAACACAGACACATCCCAAGAGGAAGCCTTTCAATCAGCGACTGACGCCTCTGGAGGTAGAAACGCACATGGTCCTCTGGGGGCGGAGCTCCCCCCCCTCCGCCGGCCAGACTCCCCGAGGAGACGCCTGTAGCAGCCGGAGAGGACGCAAGGACTACGAGTCCCAGCATGCACCTCGCGAAGGGAGGCCACGCTGTTTCCCCCCCACCCCTCCCACTTCCACGTTTTTGGAGATCGGGGGAAAAGGCTGCTAATCCAGGGGTCCCCCAGCAGGGCGGGGGGTTTGGGAAGCCTATCCTCAAGTCTTACATTTAGGCTGGGGCGGTTAGTTGCCATACCCCCTGACATCACCATTATTTCACACATGGCCTTCCCCTGATGGTTCTGGGATTCAGAGGATTAGTGCCTCTGAATGGGGAGGTTCCTCTTGGAACCGTGAGGGACCAGTGATCCGACTCAATATAAGGCAGCTTCCCGTGTGTTCATCTGTACCACGCGATCCAGGTTTATCTGTACAGCATGACTGGCATTGTCCACATCTTCAGGCAATCCCAGAAAAACCTGAAGAGAACATCCGGGGTTCATTTGCCTGGTGAACCAGCACTGAGCTGATAGGATTTCATTGTCTTCTTGTGTTTTCTAACACGCCCTCTTCTCTCCGAAGCCTGGGGCCGGATCACAGCGTTTAAAACAATGGATTTGTAGCTCAGGCGGCAGCTGATGTAATTGCGGCTGCCTTTTGTTTACGGAGTTCTCCTGCTTTTCTCCTCCCTCCCTCCTTCTGTCAATATTGAGATGCGCATAAAATTGAAACATAAATGGATGTTATTTGAAAACAGAGAAGCAAGATATGACTCCAAAGGAAAAGCGATGGAGTTGGGGAATGTTCGGCTGAAGGATTAATTTGCATGGAAGCCTTGTGATATTTTTTAGCCTTACCCAAACAAGAGATGTTTAGTTATTACAGGTTTTTATCCCACCCTGCTGGGCTTGCCAGCCTCCAGGTGCGGCCTGGAGATCGCCTGGCATTACAACTGGCCTCCAGACTACAGAGAATGAGATCGGTTCCCCTGGAGGGAATGACAGTTTCAGAGGGTGGACTCTAGGGCGGGGGTGTCAATTGTGTTGCCAAGTTGCCTGCATTTGCTGGCGAGGGACTTTTGCACATGAGCAAAGTGTGCCCTCAACACAATGATGTCACCTGAAAGTGATGTCACGCACGGTCGCCGTAGGCGTTTCCGGGAAAACTCTATGGTTTCCCCTGGACGCACTAGCCAATTGGGACGGGAAACTCTATGGTACCTATTGTCCCATAGAGTTTTCCCTCCCAAATGGCTAGAGCATCCAGGAAAACCATAGAGTTTCCCTGGAAACGCCTAGGGTGGCCACTGTGCAATGTCACCAACGAGATGACGTCACTTCCCAGGCGGAGGAATCCCCACCCAGACCAAGGGCTTGGCACCCCTAGGTGTCAAACATCCAGCCCAAGGACTGAAGTCTGCTTCCTTCTCCCGCTCTCTTAAAGGTCAAGGTAGTCCCCTGTGCAAGCACCAGTCGTTTCCGACTCTGGGGTGACAGTTGCTTTCCCAGTGTTTTCACGGCAGACTTTTTACGGGGTGGTTTGCCATTGCCTTCCCCGGTCATCTATACTTTCCTCCCCATTTTAGTTACCCTTACTTAGGGCTTTTGTTGTAGAAAAAGCCTAGAAGGAATTCACTTGCATATCAGGCCACACACCCCTGATGTCACCATTGTTTCACACGGGGCTTTTTGTAGGAAAAGCCCAGCAGGAACTCATTTGCATATCAGGCCACACCTCCTAGCCCCAAGCCAGCCGGAGCTGCGTTCCTGTGACCTGACATGCAAAGGAGTTCCTGCTACAAAAAAAGCCCTGCCGGCAACACTTACATGGCGGCAAGTAGTGATGTGACGCACTTGAGACGTCACACATGAATTGTACTGAAATGTTCTAAGCGGGGCTTCTTTTTGTCGCAGGAACTCCTTTGCATATTAGGCCACAAGCCCCTGTTGTAGCCAATCCTCCAAGACTTTACAGTGGGCCCTGTATTAAGTGCCACAGGACGCTATGCTGAAAACGTGGTGCCTCTGCCTCAAAACACAGCCGTCCCCCCCGAGCCCCAGATATTCATGAATCAATTCTCCATTATACCCTATGGGAATCGGTCTCCATAGGGTAGAATGGAGTGCCCAGCAGACAGTGCCCCCCCCCCGCTTTCTGATGACCCTGAAGTGGCGGGAGGGCCTCCAAAGAGGGGAACCCCCTGTCCCCGCCTTGGGATTGGCAAGCCTACACATCGCATATTGGTTTTGGACCACAAACCATTTGATATGAACGGGGGGGGGGGGGGGGAAAGGAGACTGAACATAAACTGATTGTCAAGGAAGATTTTATTGTGTGAATCTGTATAGTGGTCTTAACAGCAGCTCTGTCCCCCCCCGCCCCCCTTGGAGAAAATGGCTGCTTTAAAGGGTGGGCCCTATGGCATTGTGCCCTGCTGAGGCCCCTCCCCTCCCCAAACCCTGCCCTCTCCTGGCTTCACCCCCAAAGTCTCCAGGTATTTTCCAACCCACACCTGGAGCCCTTCCACCCTACCTGTCAGTGACAGATTAAACGCTGTGGATGCCCCTAGGCAGTCGAAATCTTGAGGGCCCCTTCGCAAATTATGTCTGAGCGCCCACCCCACCACCCACGGCCCCTGCTGCAGCCTGCAGGCACCTTCTGAAAAACCCCTTTTACTAAGCTGCAGAGGAGAAGCAGAGAGAGAGGCAAACTTGGCAACAACGCCAGCAGCAGCTGCCCCAGGCAAATCGGGCAAAGAGCAGCTCAGTTGCTGGCTGCGCTTGCAGGCTGGGAGGGCTGCAAGCAGGGGGGAAAGCTGGAGGGAAAGCCGGCCTGGGCCCCCTAAAGGCATGGGGCCCCATAGGCCCTTGCCTACTTGGCCTAATTGTTAATCCAGCTCTGCTACCTGTGCGGCACGGACGTAGGGTTGCCAATTCCCAGGTGGGGGCAAGGGATCTCCCAGTTTGGAGGCCCTCTCCCCGCTTCAGGGTCATCAGAAAGCTGGGGGAGGGGAGGGAAATGTCTGCTGGGAACTCTGTTATTCCCTGTGGAGATTTATTCCCATAGAAAATCATGGAGAATTGATCCGCGGGTATCTGGGGCTCTGGGGGGGGGCTGTGTTTTGGGGTAGAGGTACCACATTTTCAGTATAGCATCTAGTGCCTCTCCCCAAAATACCCCCCAAGTTTCAAAAAGATTGGACCAGGGGGTCCAATTCTATGAGCCCCAAAAGAAGGTGCCCCTATCCTTCATTATTTCCTATGGAAGGAAGGAATTGAAAAGGTGTGCCGTCCCTTTAAATGTGATGGCCAGAACTCCCTTTGGAGTTCAGTTATGCTTGTCACAGCCCTGATCTTGGCTCCACCCACAAAGTCTCCTGGCTCCACCCCAAAGTCCCCAGATATTTCTTGAATTGGACTTGGCAACCCTACACGGACGTACATTCCGGAAGGATGGACTTCCAATTGGAAATGCTACAACAACACTGCCCTGGGGTTGCCAACTTTGGCTTGGGAAATTCCTGGAGATTTGGGGAAGGGGTGAAGCTTTGGGTTTGAGGAGGAGCAAGGTCTAGTGCCACAGAATCCACCCTCTCAAGCTGCCATTCCCTCCAGGGGAACCAATCTCTATAGTCTGGAGTTTGCTTGCAATTCAAGGCTATCTCCTGGCCCCACCTGGAGGTTGGCAAGTCTAGCTGTCACGGGTCCACCCCCTCCTTCGCCTCCACCTCCGGTGTTTGTTTGCAGCCCAAGAGAAGACGAGGCCTCTGTGGCACTCGGAGATTTGAAAGTCAAATGAGGCCTCAGCCTGCCTGCTGCAGCTCAGAGATTTGACTTGGAAACTGTTTTCTTTTGGCACAACAGGGCTGAAGAGGAAAACAGAGGAGGGAGAGGGGGAGAGAACAAGGCAAAGAAGGGGGGACAAGTATAGCAAGCAGTGGGGCAACTAGGGATTGTGCTGGAGATTTTTAAGGCAAAACAAAGATGGGGAAGAGGGGCAAGGGCAGCGGAAGTGAAGGAGAAGGAGGAGGAGGAGGGTGTTAGGTTTGCCAAGTCCAATTCAAGAAATATCTGGGGACTTTGGGGGTGGAGCCAGGAGACTTTGGGGGTGGAGCCAGGAGACATTAGGGGTGGAGCCAAGATCAAGGCTGTGACAAGCATAATTGAACTCCAAAGGGAGTTCTGGCCATCACATTTAAAGGGACAACACACCTTTTCAATACCTTCCTTCCTTCCTTAGGAAATCATGAAGGATAGGGGCACCTTCTTTTGGGGCTCATAGAATTGGACCCCCTGATCCAATCTTTTTGAAACTTGGGGGGTATTTTGGGGAGAGGCACTAGATGCTATACTGAAAATGTGGTGCCTCAGAGATGGCTGGCCATCGCCTGCCTCTGCTTCCTTGGGTTTATCCACGTATGAATCCTGTTTAGCTTCTTAGGGCAACTTCACAGGGTTTTCAAGGCCATCTTCAAGTCCTTGAAGGGCTGTCCTATAGAGGATGGTGTGGTACTCATTTTACCGACCTTGGAAGGATGGAAGGCTGAGAAATCCTCGAGTCAGCTACCTGAACCCAGCTTCCGCCAGGATCGAACTCAGGTGGTGAGCAGAACTTAGGACTGCAGTACTGCAGCTTTACCACTCTGCACCACGGGGCTCTACTTTTGAAATTACTTTCTCCTAAGAGCCCCATGGCACAGAGTGGTGAAGCTGCAGTACTGTAGTCGGAGCCCTCTGCTCACGACCTGAGTTTGATCCCAGCAGAAGCTGGTTCAGGTAGCCAGCTCCAGGTTGATTCAGCCTTCCATCCTTCCGAGGTGGGTCAAATGAGTCCCCAGCTTGCTGGAGGGAAAGTTTAGATGACTGGGGAAGGCAATGGCAAACCACCCCGTAAAAAGTCTGCCATGAAAACGTTGTGAAAGCAGCATCACCCTGGAGTCGGAACCGCCTGGTGCTTGCACGGGGGCCTACCTTTACCTTTTTTAAGAGGCCACAGTGACATGAGGAAGATTTCCATCCGTCTGCTTGCTTTTTTTGGGTTATTTTCCCACTTTTTGTGAGGAAAAAATATTAGAATGTTTGTCCAACAGAGTTCAGCAAAATTCTCACAGGGGGTTTGGACCATGGAGCCCAGAAGCAGTTATTGGCGGGGGAGCGGGCAAAGAAAGAAAAGATCATGATAGCATTTAGAGGTTCCAAAGCTCTGCTGCTGTCCAAAATGAGGCCTGCTCCATTGCATAAACACACTTTCATAAGTTTCATGGCACCGTTGCATTTCAGGTTCTCATCTTCTCTCAATTGCACATTCCCTGTATTTTGTAAACTTCTTGGGGCAGGGATCTATTCTTCCTTCTTCCCTTCATTTCTATTTAAATTAAAGCTTGAGTGGAGCGTTTGCTCACATCCTTCCCTTGTTATGCTGGCCTCCGCCTCCGCTGTTGACTTCCTGCACCATCAAAATGAAGACTGTGAACTCCTCAAGACAGGGACCAGCCGGCTTATGCTACTTCCTGTAGAGGGCTGGGTACACTCAAGGTATTGCATGCGTACGTATGTTGGCAGAGTCATTAACACAGCAGTGGTGCACAACCTGATTAAAGAGTAGGTGCAGGTTTATTTAGGATCTAATATACTTGATAGGGAAGAGAAGAGACAGAGATAGGTTCTGTAATGTACTGAGGTGGGAGACGTTCAGATGGCAACATGCTTTATTAGCGAGTACATCACAAAGACAACACGGCAGGGCCGGGTCCCCTGTTATATACATTTCCCGGAACAACCTTCTTCCTGGTCAGGTCCAATCCTGGCCAGTTCAACTTCCCCCCACTGATCGCCATAGGTGGGCTGCGTTCGTCCCTTCCAGGCACCGCCCACAGGAGCGCTGTGCTGTACTTTCCGGGACGAACGCCAGACACAACAGGTTCCTAAGTACATCTCTAGCTGAAAAAGAGAAAAGACTAAGGCTGGCGTTCTTCTGAGAAGAAGAAGAAGAAGAAGAGATTGGATTTATATCCCGCCTTTCACTCCGAGTCTCAGAGCGGCTCACAATCTCCTTTGCCTTCCTCCCCCACAACAGACACCCTGTGAGGTAGATGAAGATACTAGATTTATATCCCGCCCTCCACTCCGAAGAGTCTCAAAGCGGCTCACAATCTCCTTTACCTTCCTCCCCCACAACAGACACCCTGTGAGGTAGATGAAGATACTAGATTTATATCCCGCCCTCCACTCCGAAGAGTCTCAGAGCGGCTCACAATCTCCTTTACCTTCCTCCCTCACAACAAACACTCTGTGAGGTGGGTGGGGCTGAGAGAGCGCTCCCAGAAGCTGCCCTTTCAAGCACAACTCTGTGAGAGCTGTGGCTGACCCAAGGCCATTCCAGCAGCTGTAAGTGGAGAAGTGGGGAATCAAACCCGGTTCTCCCAGATAAGAGTCCGCACACTTAACTACTGCACTAAACTGGCTCTCTCGGGGGGAAGAAGGGGGGGGGATGGCTCTGTGAGTAACAATCTGGAGTCAGGCAAGAAATGGCATGTAACCAGGGCTGGTCCTAGCCCTTCTGGCGCCGTAGGCACCAGAGCTCTGCCCCTGCCCCAGTCATCAGGCCTGCTGCCTACTCGTGAGTAGCCCCACGGCTGCTGCCTACTCACAAGTAAACATGGGGCTACTCACGAGTAGGTGCAGCCACAGGGATACGCTAGAACATAAGAGAAGCCATGTTGGATCAGGCCAATAGCCCCTCCAGTCCAACACTCTGTGTCACATAAGAACATAAGAGAAGCCATGTTGGATCAGGCCAATAGCCCCTCCAGTCCAACACTCTGTGTCACATAAGAACATAAGAGAAGCCCTGTTGGATCAGGCCAGTGGCCCCTCCAGTCCAACACTCTGTGTCACAGAAAAACATAAGAGAAGCCCTGTTGGATCAGGCCAATGGTCCATCCAGTCCAACACTCTGTGTCACAGAAGAACATAAGAGGAGCCCTGTTGGATCAGGCCAATGGCCCATCCAGTCCAGCACTCTGTGTCACAGAAGAACATAAGAGAAGCCCTGTTGGATCAGGCCAATGGCCCATCCAGTCCAACACTCTGTGTCACAGAAGAACATAAGAGAAGCCATGTTGGATCAGGCCAGTGGCCCCTCCAGTCCAACACTCTGTGTCACAGAAGAACATAAGAGAAGCCCTGTTGGATCAGGCCAATGGCCCATCCAGTCCAACACTCTGTGTCACAGAAGAACATAAGAGAAGCCATGTTGGATCAGGCCAATGGTCCCTCCAGTCCAACACTCTGTGTCACAGAAGAACATAAGAGAAGCTATGTTGGATCAGGCCCATGGCCCATCCACTCCAACACTGTATCACACAGTGGCCAAAAATTTATATATATATACACACACACATTGTGGCTAATAGCCACTGATGGACCTCTGCTCCATATTTTTATCTAACCCCCTCTTGAAGGTGGCTATGCTTGTGGCCGCCACCACCTCCTGTGGCAGTGAATTCCACATGTTAATCACCCTTTGGGTGAAGAAGTACCTCCTTTTATCCGTTTTAAGTTGTCTGCTCAGCAATTTCATTGAATGCCCGTGAGTTCTTGTATTGTGAGAAAGGGAGAAAAGTACTTCTTTCTCTACCTTCTCCATCCCATGCATAATCTTGTAAACCTCTCTCATGTCACCCCGCAGTCGACATTTCTCCAAGCTAAAGAGCCCCAAGTGTTTTAACCTTTCTTCATAGTACTTCATAGAAGGACTAGGGCCGGCCCTGAAGGAAGGGAAGGGAAGGTGCGGCGGCAACGGTGACTGGGAGGGGCGGGGTAGGGCAGAAAGGGAGGGAAGGGAAGGAAAAGGGCGGCAGTGGCAGCGATGGGGGGGGGGGGGAGAGTTGAGAAGAAAGGGAGGGAAGGGAAAGAAAAGGGCGGCGGCGATGGGAGGG
Organism: Heteronotia binoei; assembly: GCF_032191835.1. NCBI lineage: Eukaryota > Metazoa > Chordata > Lepidosauria > Squamata > Gekkonidae > Heteronotia > Heteronotia binoei. The sequence continues at coordinate 133,804,951 of NC_083228.1, read as the reverse complement.
AAGGAAGGGAAGGAAAAGTGCCGGATTCAAGAGTGTGTTTGCACAGTCCAAAAAGGGTTTGGTTCAGAACAGAGGAGCCAAAGCTGCCAAACACCGTTTGGCAGGCGCAAGTCGCTCACCGGCTAAGCTTACTTTTAGCCAGCGAGTCCCAGGGGGATGGGAAGGGAGTGAGCGGAGCACCACTGCTTTTAGCGGCAGTAGGCAATCAAGCAGAGCTCCGGGGGGCAGGGGCAGGTGGGCCGCCGTGGGGGGGGGGGTGAGCGGGCAGCGGCGGCTGGAGAGAGCTCGCAGTGGCGGGGAGGGGGGAGGGAGGCAAGCTAAGCGCTTGCCTGGGGCACTGGAGGGGAGCCGAGAGCCCAATTTGCCGCTCCCGCCTCTCGGGGCCCTAGGCAACCGCCTTGTTTGCCTAGCGGGAGGGCCAGCCCTGCATGTAACAGGAGAGAGAAAGCGCTGTCCTCAGGATCCTATACAATTGTCTTTTTGCTGCCCCCTTCAGGTTCTTCGTCTCTTTTTCTTGGAACACCAGAAATTGTCATTTCCAGCAACATGATCGTTAATAATGTGCTTATCGTTTTGGTCACTCAGTGATCACAAAGATGTTTACGCACTGCCAGGGCTTTTTTTTGTAGCAGGAACTGTTTCGTCTATTTGATGTAGTGGTTAAGTACGTGGACTCTTACCTGGGAGAACCGGATTTGATTCCTCACTCCTCCACTTGCACCTGCTGGAATGGCCTTGGGTCAGCCATAGCTCTCGCAAGGTTGTCCTTGAAAGGGCATCTTCTGGGAGAGCTCTCTCAGCACCACCCACCTCACAGGGTGTCTGTTGTGGGGGAGGAAGACAAAGGAGATTGTAAGCCACTCTGAGTCTCTGATTCAAAGACAATGGCTGGGTATAAATCTGCAATTCTTCTTCTATTAGGCCACACACCGTTGATGTAGCCAATCCTCTTGAGAGCTTAAAGGCTCTTAGTACAGAGCCTACTGTAAGCTCCAGGAGGATTGGCTACATCAGGGGCAATGTTCCCTCTAAGCTGTGGAGTCTTGTGAGCAGAAATTTTACTTTGCGAGCTACTAGCATTAAAGTTGTGAGCTCCTGCATAAATTTGTTTGCTCTGGGGTCATTTTTCCTGAGCTAAGACAAAAATGTGTGAGCCAGAGACTAAAAAACTGTGAACTACCTCATGCTAACTCTGCTTAGAGGGAACACTGATCAGAGGTGTGTGGTTTGATATGCAAAGGAGTTCCTAACTATATAAAAAAAAGGCACCACGGGTTTAAAACTCCCTTCTCCCTCTGCCTTTAGGAACAACGTTGCTGGGAGGAGGCAAGAAGAGTGAAGGCAGAGAAAACGTTTTTGATGTCAAATTTGCCTGTGCCACTTAATGCATTTCCTCTCCTACTGTTAGTGCGCCGGTCTGAAAAAACAGAGCAGCCCTTCCGAATGTGCTTAGTCAGGGGTTTCTGGAGAGATGGACGGCCTTGCAGGAAGCGTGATTTACTGTGGTGGTCCCAGCCTTCCTGGATTTTACAAGGTGGGTGTGATTTTGGTCTTACTGTGGTGGAAGTGGTTTGGAACTTTTAAACACACGTTTACGGCACCTGTTTTGGGGGGAGCAGCCATCCCAACCGCTTCCATTGCTCTTAAAATGGTACAATTGCATCCACCCTCCCAGCGATCTCATCATACTACTAGATGCAAAGAGTGCAAGAGTCCAGGAGCAAACTACAGCCAATTGGGTGCAGTGCTTAAGTGCGCGGACTCTTGGGAGAACAGAGTTTGATTCCCCACTCCTCCACTTGCAGCTTCTAGAACGGCCTTAGCTCTTGCAGAGCTGTCCTTAAAAGGGCAGCTTCTCCGAGAGCTCCCTCAGCCCCACCTACTTCACAGGGTGTATGTTGTGGGAGAGGAAGGTGAAGGAGGTTGTAAATTGCTTTGAGACTGAGATTCTGAGTGGACGTCAGGATATAAATTCAATATAATCATCATCTTTTACTACTACTACCATACTACTACTTCCGCTACTGATTGATCCAAGTGGGCAGCCGTGTTGGTCTGAAGCAGTTGAACAAAGCAGGAGTCAAGTGTCACCTTTAAGACCAACCAATTTTCATTATCCACTACTACAACTACTAGGTCTTTCACATCACCTGCTGCCCGATCCTTTGAACTGGAAGTGCCAAGGATTGAATCTGGAACCTTCTGCATGTCAAGTGGATGCTCTTCGACCAAGCCACAACCCTTGAGTTATCTCAGCCCCACTCACCTTACAGGGTGTGTGTTGTGGGGGAGGAAGGGAAAGAAGATTGTGAGCCGCTCTGAGACATTTCGGAGTGGAGGGCGGGATATAAATCCAGTATCTTCATCTACCTCCCAGGGTGTCTGATGTGGGGGAGGAAGGTGAAGGAGATTGTGAGCCACTCTGAGTGGAGGGCGGGATATAAACCCAATATCTTCATCTACCTCACAGGGTGTCTGTTGTGGGGGAGGGAGGTAAAGGAGATTGCGAGCTGCTCTGAGACTCTTCGGAGTGGAGGGAGGGATAGAAATCCAATATCTTCATCTACCTCAGAGGGTGTCTGTTGTGGGGGAGGAAGGGAAAGGAGATTGTGAGCCGCTCTGAGACTCTTCGGAGTGGAGGGCGGGATATAAATCCAATATCTTCATCTACCTCACAGGGTGTCTGTTGTGGGGGAGGAAGGGAAAGGAGATTGTGAGCCGCTCTGAGACTCTTCGGAGTGGAGGGCGGGATATAAATCCAATATCTTCATCTACCTCACAGGGTGTCTGTTGTGGGGGAGGAAGGGAAAGGAGATTGTGAGCCGCTCTGAGACTCTTTGGAGTGGAGGGCGGGATATAAATCCAGTATCTTCATCTACCTCACAGGGTGTCTGTTGTGGGGGAGGAAGGGAAAGGAGATTGTGAGCCGCTCTGAGACTCTTCGGAGTGGAGGGCGGGATATAAATCCAATATCTTCATCTACCTCACAGGGTGTCTGTTGTGGGGGAGGAAGGGAAAGGAGATTGTGAGCCGCTCTGAGACTCTTCGGAGTGGAGGGCGGGATATAAATCCAATATCTTCATCTACCTCACAGGGTGTCTGTTGTGGGGGAAGAAGGTAAAGGAGATTGTGAGCCGCTCTGAGACTCTTCGGAGTGGAGGGCGGGATATAAATCCAATATCTTCATCTACCTCACAGGGTGTCTGTTGTGGGGGAGGAAGGGAAAGGAGATTGTGAGCCGCTCTGAGACTCTTCGGAGTGGAGGGCGGGATATAAATCCAATATCTTCATCTACCTCACAGGGTGTCTGTTGTGGGGGAGGAAGGGAAAGGAGATTGTGAGCCGCTCTGAGACTCTTTGGAGTGGAGGGCGGGATATAAATCCAGTATCTTCATCTACCTCACAGGGTGTCTGTTGTGGGGGAGGAAGGGAAAGGAGATTGTGAGCCGCTCTGAGACTCTTCGGAGTGGAGGGCGGGATATAAATCCAATATCTTCATCTACCTCACAGGGTGTCTGTTGTGGGGGAGGAAGGGAAAGGAGATTGTGAGCCGCTCTGAGACTCTTCGGAGTGGAGGGCGGGATATAAATCCAATATCTTCATCTACCTCACAGGGTGTCTGTTGTGGGGGAAGAAGGTAAAGGAGATTGTGAGCCGCTCTGAGACTCTTCGGAGTGGAGGGCGGGATATAAATCCAATATCTTCATCTACCTCACAGGGTGTCTGTTGTGGGGGAGGAAGGGAAAGGAGATTGTGAGCCGCTCTGAGACTCTTTGGAGTGGAGGGCGGGATACAAATCCAATTTCTTCTTCTTCACGTACGGCAGGGCAGGAGCTTTTGTGAATCACTGCTCACTTCTTCAGATAGAACAGGTGCTCCTGGACTTTGAGTTTGACAGCATCTTCCTGCCCACCCCCCAGATCAATTCTCCATTATATCCTATGGGAATCGGTCTCTATAGGGAACAATGGAGTGCCCAGCAGACATTTCCCTCCCCCCCCCCTTCTGATGACCCTGAAGAGGGGGGGGGAAGGACTCCAAACCGGGGGATCCCCTGCCCCCACCTGGGGATTGGCAACCCTATGTAAACTGTAGGAGGACTGGCTACATGCGGGGTGTGTGGCCTAATATGCAAAGGAGCTTCTGCTTCAAAAAAAGCCTGATTAGGAATAAGCCAGCCAGTGATCTGAGGCAGGTAGCTGGAAGAAGGGGAGGGAAGAGGCTCCCGGGACTGGAGGGCAAGGGGGCAGCAGGAAGGGGCTGGGCAGTCCGGGGTCGAGGCAGGGAAGGAAGGCGAAGGCCGCAGATTCCCCGCAGGCCGGCTTGCAGGGGGCGGGGCAGGCTCCGCTTGGCTGAGCGGGGAGGAAGAAAGGGGTTAAGCGGTTCCTGGAAGCCACGTGCAAAGGCTGCTGCGTTTCCGAGGCCAGCTTGGGTTTCAGGAGCAGATGTGAACTTGGCGGGCTGGAGGTGGGATTCCCGTCTCCGCCCGGGCTCCGGCGCAGGGCCGCCGAGAGAGGCTCGGTTGACGCGGGCTCTTCGCTGGGAGTTGCGTTCGAATGCTGCCACCCAGATCCCAGCTGGGAGCAGGAACTAGGGCGAGGGGGGGAGGAGGAAAGGAAAGGTCCCCTGTGCAAGCACCAGTCGTTTTCGACTGTGGGGTGACGTTGGCAACGTTTTCATGGCAGACTTTTGACGGGGTGCTTTGCCATTGCCTTCCCCAATCATCTATGCTTTCTGGGTACTCATTTGACCCACCAGGGAAGGATGGAAGGCTGAGTCAACCTCGAGCCGGCTACCTGAAAACCCAGCTTCCGCCAGAGATCGAACTCAGGTCCTGAGCACAGCTTAGGACTGCAGTACTGCAGCTTTAACACTCTGCGCCACGGGGTGGGGGGGGCATAAAAATGTCAGCGCAGCTAGGCCTTCCCTCCTGTCTCTCTCCCCCCCCCCCCGCCCTTATTGTGCCTTGGTTTATTCCCAAGCTTTTGCGGGCGCTGTAAGGAAGGCGTGTTCGGGTGGGCAGGGCAGTCTCAGCCCGGCTGCGTTTCAGGTGGAGAGGATGGATTGGATTTGTCCCCACCCTCACCTTTCTTCTCTCTAATTAAAAGAAAGGAAAGGTCCCTTGTACAAGCACCAGTCCTTTCCGACTCTGGGGTGACGTTGCTTTCACAACGTTTTCACGGGGTGGTTTGCCATTGCTTTCCCCAGTCTTTTACCCCCCCCAGCAAGCTGGGGACTCATTTGACCCACCTCGGCAGGATGGAAGGCTGAGTCAACCTTGGGCCGGCTGCCTGAATCCAGCTTCCGCGGGAATTGAACTCAGGTCGTGAGCGGAGAGTTCAGACCGCAGTACTGCTGCTTCACCACCCTTCGCCACGGGGCTTCTCTCTAAGCGTTCCCTCTAAATAGGGTTGCCAGCAGTGTTAGCGTGAGCTAGCTCACAGATTATTAGCCTCCAGCTCACACGTTTTGTCTTCGCTCTGGAAGGATGACCCCAGAGCTGGTTGCCAAATCCCCAGGTGGGGGCAGGGGATCCCCTGGTTTGGAGGCCCTCCCCCCTCCCCCGCTTCAGGATCATCAGAAAGCGGGAGGGGGGGGAGTGTCTGCTGGGCACGCCATTCTTCCCTATGGAGACCGAGGCCCATAGGGTATAATGGAGAATTGATCTGTGGGTATCTGGGGCTCTTGGGGGCTGTTTTTTTGAGGTAAAGGCACCAGATCTGCAGCATAGCATCCAGCGCCTCTCCTCAAAACACTCTCAACCCCAGATATTTCCTGAGCTGGACCTGGCAACCCTAGTGCAATCACTCCTGTCCAATCCCATTGGTTTCAGTGGGCCCAAGACCAGACTACACTGGATAAGATTGCACTGCAGTTGGAAAAGGCCAGCAGGAGGAAGGTGAGGCTTGCAATGGGGCAGGGCAGGGCTTTGTTGCAGCAGGACCCCATGGGAACGCAGTTCTGGCTGGCTTGGCGTCAGGGGTGTGTGGCCTAATATGCAAATGAGTTCCTGCTGGGCTTTTCCTACAAAAAACCCTCATGTGAAACAATGGTGACATCAGGGGGTGTGTCCTAATATGCAAATGTTTCCTGCTGGGCTTTTTCTCCAAAAAGCGCCCCATGTGAAACAATGGTGACGTCAGGGGGTGCGGCCTAATATGCAAATATGTTCCTGCTAAACTTTTTCTACAAAAAAACCTCATGTGAAGCAATGGTGACCTCAGGGGGTGCGGCCTAATATGCAAATGTTTCCTGCTGGGCTTTTTCTACAAAAAAATCCTAATTTGAAGCAATGGTGACATCAGGGGGTGCGGCCTAATATGCAAATGTGTTCCTGCTGGGCTTTTTCTACAAAAAACCCTCATGTGGAGCAATGGTGACATCAGGGGGTGTGGCCTAATATGCAAATGTTTCCTGCTGGGCTTTTTCTAAAAAAAATTCCTAATTTGAAGCAATGGTGACATCAGGGGGTGCGGCCTAATATGCAAATATGTTCCTGCTGGGCTTTTTCTACAAAAAAACCCTCATGTGGAGCAATGGTGACATTAGGGGGTGTGTCCTAATATGCAAATGTTTCCTGCTGGGCTTTTTCTCCAAAAAGCCCCATGTGAAACAATGGTGATGTCAAGGGGTGCGGCCTAATATGCAAATATGTTCCTGCTGGGCATTTTCTACAAAAAGCCCTGTGCGGAGCAATGGTTATGTCAGGGGGTGTGGCCTAATACGCAAATAAGTTCCTGCTTGGCTTTTCTTACCTGATTCTGGTCCTGCCTACCAGGTGCAATGATTGTGGAGCCCCATTAGCAGGCTGCCAGCTGTAGGTTGGAAAAGAACTGGAGATTTGGGGGGTGGAGCCTGGGGAGGGCAGGTTTTGAGGAGGCGGGGCCCTCAGCAGGATAGAATGCCCCTGAGCCTACCCTCCAAAGCAGCCGTTTCCTCTAGGGCAGGGGTGGCCAAAATCGCTTAACATAAGAGCAACATAGAATAAACTTCAGATGTTTGATAGCTGCATGACATGAACGTCAGATGTTGAAGGAAGGAAGGAAGGAAGGAAGGAAGGAAGGAAGGAAGGAAGGAAGGAAGGAAGGAAGGAAGGAAGGAAGGAAGGAAGGAAGGAAGGAAGGAAGGAAGGAAGGAAGGGGAAAATAGATGGGGGGGGAGAGGAGCAAGGAAAGCAACTTTAATTTCCAATGCATTCTCCAAACTGCTGGCTTGGCTTGGAGAAGTGATTGAAAGAGACACACGCCTTCTCCAAGCTGGCCAACAGGGCTGTGGGGGCCTCAAGAGCCGCACAATATGTGTGAAAAAGCCACATGTGGCTCCAGAGCTGCAGTTTGGCCACCTCTGTTCTAGGGGAACTGCTCTTGGTCTTCTAGAAATCAACTGTAATGGAGGGAGATCTCCAACTGCCACCTCGGGGTTGGCAACCCCACCCCATTGGGGTCGCCATCCTCCTGGTGGGTCCTGGAGTTCTCCCAAAATTGCAGCTGATTTCCACACTGCAGCAATCAGGTTCATAAGGGAAACAGCTGCTTTGGAGAGTGGGCCAAATGGCATTACACCTGGAGGAGGTCCTTCCTCAGACTCCACTCCCTCAAATCTCCTGGAATTTCCCAACCCTGAGTTGGTAGCGGTAGGCACCATTCTTGGCTTTTGCCCAGGGCCTCAGAATCACTTAAGACTCTCCCTGATTCCTTCCAGCCAATTCCCAGGGAAGCTGCCAGACCTATCGTGGCAGCTACGGTGCTATGGAGCAGCATACTGTCTAGAAGAGCCCCCTCTTCTGGCTGGAGGTTCTACGTACACCTGGCTCCTTCATGGTTTACTTTTCAGCCCCAGATACAAACCAGGCTTTCCATGTCTCCGTTTTGTCTTGATTTTCGATTTGTGGTTTTATCAGGTTTGCATCAGTTCTATTTGTTTTATATATGTATTTTTACTGCTGAAGTTTATTGCTGCTAAATTTAATCTCTTTCATGCATCGTGTGGGTTGCATCTGCTGCTAGTTTGAAAGGTTATTATTATTATTATTTTTTTTAAAAAAAAATGCTGCTACTTTATTGTGAGAATGCTGTTTATGACCAGCTCTGTCTGTTTTCTGGATTGCAAAGCGACTGTTTTCAATCCCCCCCCTCCTTTTCTACATTGCCTCAAGAACTTTATGGTTGTGAAACAACACAAAAAGGAATCAAATCAGTAAATAGCCAGACATTGCAACTCTTGGTACAGGGCTGCGTTTTTTGCTACAGCCAGAAATGCGAAGGGGTAAAATCCAATGCTTCATCAGTGCACCCAATGTCAGCTACAGAGGGGGAAGACCAGGGCATTTTTTTTGCAGCAAGAAAACCTTTGCATATTCAGCCACACCCCCCTGATGTAGCCAATCCTCCTGGAGTTTACAGTTGGCCCAGTACTAAGAGCCTTCTTGTAAGCTCTTGGAGGATTGGCTACATCAGGGGGTTGTGGCCTAATATGCAAAGCAGTCCCTGCTACAAAAAAAAAGCCCTGGGGAAGACTGACCAGAGACAGGGATGTGCCAGGGAGACAAGTGTTATCCAGGAAGAAGAAGGGGCAGCTAGCGACCTCAGCACACCATACCTGAAATAATAATAATATATATTTTTAAAATGCTGGCTCCACTGGAGAAACTTCTCCGTGAATTGTGCTGGCGAAAGTGGTCCAGTTTGGTGTAGTGGTTAAGTGTCCGGACTCTTATCTGAGAGAACTGGGTTTGATTCCCCACTCCTCCAATTGCAGCTGCTGGAATGGCCTTGGGTCAGCCAGAGCTCTCGCAGTAGTTGTCCTTTAACATTGTGAAATATTCTCATTGTCCTTTGCGACTATTGTAAACTGTATACGCGTATATGTGCGAGTGTTGATGCTAACTTGCTCAGTGTAATAATAATATCGCAAGTGACATTAATGGTTTAAAAACGGATAGCTCATTTTGCTATTTCACGGTTTTGGTATTGTTGTTAGCAGGGCTCTTTTTGTAGAAGAAGCCCAGCAGGAACTCATTTGCATATTAGGCCACACCTCTGGACATCACCGTTGTTTCACATGGGGCTTTTTTTTGGTAGAAAAAGCTCAGCAGGAACTCGTTTGCATATTAGGCCACACACCCCGATAGCAAGCCAGCCGGAACTGCATTCCTGTGCATTCCTGTTAAAAAAAAAAAGGCCCTGGTGGTTAGTATTATCTTTGTTCTGTGGAACTCTCAGGTTTGCTATCCGCCAGGTAGTAGCTGTTGATTTCCTGCTATTACAGCTAATCTGAGGGTGACGGAGATCAGCCCGCCTGGAGAAAGTGGCAGCTTTGGAAAGTGGACTCTGTGACATTCTCCCATATGGACCAGTCTCCATAGGGTATAATGGAGTGCCCAGTGGCCATTCCCTCTCCTGCTTTCTGATAACCCTGAATTGTGGGGAGGCCCTCCAAACCAGGGGATCTCCTCCCCCCAGCTGGGGATTGGCAACCCTAGATTCCACACAGGACTGCGGTGTTCACAGCTTGTCTTTCATCCAGGTGCATGGCACCCTTTGCTCCAGAACATCCCTAAAACTCCCCAAAATCATCATTTATTGATCCCTGGGATTTTAATGGATGGCAAGGGCTGTTGACTCACGGCTGACGTATGGCGACCCCTAGTGGAGTTTTCAAGGCAAGACATTCAGAGGTGGTTTGCTGTTGCCTGCCTCTGCAGAGCAACCCTGGGCCTAGGTTGGGCAGCCCCGGGTGGGGACGTAGCTGAGGATTTTGGGGGTGGAGCCTGGGCAGGGTGTGGTTTGGGGAGGGGAGGGGCCTCATCAGTGTATGATGCTATATGGTCTACTTTCCAAAGCTCAGGATGCCAGCCTCCAGGTGAGACCTGGGGATCCCTTGGAATTACACCTCATCTCCAGACTAAAGAGTTCTGTCCTCCTGGAGAAAATGGCTGCTTCCATGTCAGGGTAATAGGATTTTAAACACTTCTAAAACGAGGGTCTCACTTCTGGCAGATGGGGAGCTATGCTAAGCGTTCCATTTAAATGTAATGCCGGTTATTTATTCCATAAAACAGCCAAGACCAATCTTGAAATGAGCTGGAAAGAGGCACAGGCTGTCGCCTCCAGCTGAGACAAATCCAGACAAAAACACTCTCTGTAGTTGTCTTTTGTTCAGACTGGGACAGAGCCCTGCAGGCAGGGCGTGTCGATCCCGGGACTGAGCTTTGTTCTTACTTCATGCTCAGAAAGGACGTCTGTCCGGTGCAGCTGTGGCTGGGAAGTGAGTCAGTTCCTCTGGGAGGGTCAGGGTGGAGGTAGCCAGTAGGGCAAGGTGGAGGTAGCCAGGAGAGAAACAGGGCAGAGAGGCTGAGGCCTTCATAAAAGCATCAGAAGAGCCCCTACTGGATCAGACCAGTGGTCCATCTAGTTCAGCATCCTATCTCACACAGTGGCCTATCAGTACTTCCAGATGTCCAATTAACAGGGCACAGAGGCCGAGGCCTTCACAAGAACATTAGAAGAGCCCTTCTGGATCAGTCCGATGGTCCATCTAGTCTGGCATCCTGTCACACACAGAAGCCTTCCAGTTCCTGTGGAGGGCCAACAACAGGGCAGAGAGGCCAAGGCCTTCTTAAGAATATCAGAAGAGCCCTGCTGGATCAGTCCAGTGGTCCATCTAGGTCGGCATCCTGCCTCACACACTGGCCAACCAGGTCCTCTAAAGGGCCAACAACAGGGCAGAGAGGCTGAGGCCTTCACAAGAACATCAGAAGAGCCCTGCTGGATCAGTCCAGTGGTCCATCTAGGTCGGCATCCTGTAGAAGCCTACCAGTTCCTGTGGAGAACCAACAACAGGGCAGAGAGGCCAAGGCCTTCATAAGACCATATGGAGAGCCCTGTTGAATCAGACCAGCCGTCCTTCTAGTCCAGTATCCTGTCTCACACAGTGGTCAGCCAGTTCCTCTGAATGGTCAACAACCGGCCATAGAGGCTGAGTCCTTCCCCTGACATTGCCTCCTGGAACTGGATTCAGAGGTTGTCGACCTCTGAACGTGGAGGCTCCCTTTAGTCACCATGGCTAGGAGTCATCGATAGACGCGTCCTCCATGAATCCGTCTAATCCGCTTTTAAAGAAACCCTACATAAAGATGTATTGTCCATCCGGAATCTACTACCCATCGGTTTCATTGGATGCCCTCAGGTTCTAGTATTTAACCATAGACAGAGACTGACAAATCTTCCCAGAGAGGAGTTCCAAAGTTTTGATGTCAGGGCACACCCCCAGGTAGAGGAACAGACAACACAGATGCAACCTGGCTATTCAGAAATCCCTTTGATGTTCATCCTTTGTCTCCTGTCGATAAAAGGGTCCCCATCCTCTCATGATCTTTTTACAGCTTCAAAGCTGGCAACAACCCACAGTTGACACTTGTCTGTTCATGGGTTCTCCACGCAAGGGTTGGGGCAGTTGGGGGAAGAGGAAATCCGCCTGCTAAACCCCACCTGTTTAAAGGCGAGGAGTCCATAAAAGAAGAGAGGAAAAAGACAGGCTAACATAAAGACTTTTTTTTTTTTAAAGGTAATTGTTCTGTGTTCCGTCTGCCCCAGGGAACCTCCGTGTGGATTTCTCTGTATAGCTCACAGGCAGCCTTTCTGCATTTTGTAAACCAAAGAAGCCGTATTCTAATTGATCCGCTCCCGTCAAAAGATTTCATCTAATTGCAAATTGGGCCTTTTGTCCGCTTCCCTTTCTTTTCTCTTTTCCTCTCCTTTTGCATCAAAGAGAATCATAACAAGGAAGGCTGCCAGGTTGCAACCTGGAGATTCCACCTGGATTTAAAAAAAAAATTCATGGCTGCATCTCTTCTCCCCTTTCTCTCCCCCCCCCCCCAGCCCGATCCTCTCTAGTCTGATGTAGTGAAAAAACTCCAGGAATCGGAAGAAGAACTAGGGTTGCCAATCCCCAGGTGGGGGCAGGGGATCCCCCGGTTTGGAGGCCCTCCCCCCATTTCAGGGTAATCAGAAAGCAGGAAGGGGGGAAGGAAATGTCTGCTTGGCACTCCATTATTCCCATATTCCTACAGGGTATAATGGAGAACTGATCTGCGGTTATCTGGGGCTGGGGGGGGGCTGTTTTTTGAGGTAGAGGCACCAAACTTTCAGCATAGCATCCAATGCCTCTCTGCAAAAGACCCCCCCCCCAAGTTGCAAAAAGATTGGACCAGAGGATCCAATTCTATGAGCTCCCAAAGAAGACAGGGTTTTCAAGGTAAGACATGAGCAGAGGGGGTTTACCATTGCCTGCCTCTGCACAATGGGTCTCCCCTCCATGTACTAACCAGAGCTGACTCTGCTTAGCTTCTTAGTATGACTTTGTAGGGTTTTCAAGGCAAGAGATGACCAGAGGGGGCTTGCCATTGCCTGCCTCTGCGTAGTAACCCTGGATTTCCTTGGTGGGTCTCCCCTCCAAGTACTAACCAGGGCTGACCCTCCTTAGCGAAGAAAAAGATGATGATGATATTGGATTTATATCCCACTCTATATCCTGAGTCTCAGAGCGGCTCACAATCTTTTCTACCTTCCCCTCCGCCCCCTCCACAACAGACACCCTGTGAGGTAGGTGGGGCTGAGAGAGCTCTCCCAGAAGCTGCCCCTTCAAGGACAACCCTGCGAGAGCCACGGCTGACCCATGTCAGCAAGTGGAGGTGCAAGTGGAGGAGTGGGGAATCAAACCCGGTTCTCCCAGATAAGAGTCCGCGCACTTAACCATGACACCAAACTGGGGTGGCCTCATGGGGTTTTCAAGGTAAGAGATGAGCGGAGGGGATTTGCCATCTCAGCTTAGCTTCTGAGATCTGACCAGATAGGGCTTGCCCCCTCACCCTAGGCAGGGCAGATCCAAAGGACTCACTGAGACAAGCTGGAGGGAGATGCGATGGCTATGCTAAGCAGCCTGTGGGAACGGGCCAGGGCTGGCTTGACTTCTCCCGGTAATGACTTGTATGCCTAAATCGGTGTGTACTCAGCATTAAAATTTCAATTTACATTCTGCACCCATAGACAATCAGACCGTGTTAAATTATGACAACTGAAATATCTTTGCATAATTGCTCCTATTTTGCGTAACATATTCTGGCTATTTGCATAATTTGAGCTTTGCGAGGCAAGGGAAAAAAGTAAAGCTCCCAAAGCCCCACCCCCAGCTCCTGGAAATCTTATCGACACACCTTGCTTGGCTTTTGGGATTCCAGAAGGCAAGCCAGTGTTTTACTGACATTTCATGTGAACATCAGAAGAGCCCTGCTGGATAAGATCAGTGGTCCATCTAGTCTAGCATCCTGTCTCACACGGTGGCCCACCAGGTTCTCTGGAGGGCCAACAACAGGGCATAGAGGCTGAGGCCTCCATAAGAACCTAAGAAGAGCCCTGATGGATCAGAGCAGTGGTTCATCTAGTCCAGCATCCTGTCTCACACAGTGGCCAGCTGGTTCCTCTGGAGGGCCAACAGCAGGGCATAGAGGCTGAGGCCTTCATAAGAACATCAGAAGAGCCCTGCTGGATCAGAGCAGTGGTCCATCTAGTCTAGGATTTTGTCTCACACAGTGTCCAACCAGTTCCTCTGGAGAGCCAACAACAGGGCACAGAGGCTGAGGTCTTCATAAGAACATCAGAAGAGCCCTGCTGGATCAGACCAGTGGTCCATCTAGTCTAGGATTTTGTCTCACACAGTGTCCAACCAGTTCCTCTGGAGAGCCAACAACAGGGCACAGAGGCTGAGGTCTTCATAAGAACATCAGAAGAGCCCTGCTGGATCAGAGCAGTGGTCCATCTAGTCTAGGATTTTGTCTCACACAGTGTCCAACCAGTTCCTCTGGAGAGCCAACAACAGGGCACAGAGGCTGAGGTCTTCATAAGAACATCAGAAGAGCCCTGCTGGATCAGAGCAGTGGTCCATCTAGTCTAGGATTTTGTCTCACACAGTGTCCAACCAGTTCCTCTGGAGAGCCAACAACAGGGCACAGAGGCTGAGGTCTTCATAAGAACATCAAAAGAGCCCTGCTGGATCAGAGCAGTGGTCCATCTAGTCTAGGATTTTGTCTCACACAGTGTCCAACCAGTTCCTCTGGAGAGCCAACAACAGGGCAGAGAGGCCGAGGCCTTCATAAGAACATCAGAAGAGCCCTGCTGGATCAGAGCAGTGGTCCATCTAGTCTAGGATTTTGTCTCACACAGTGTCCAACCAGTTCCTCTGGAGGGCCAACAACAGGGCAGAGAGGCCGAGGCCTTCATAAGAGCATCAGAAGAGCCCTGCTGGATCAGAGCAGTGGTCCATCTAGTCTAGGATTTTGTCTCACACAGTGTCCAACCAGTTCCTCTGGAGAGCCAACAACAGGGCACAGAGGCTGAGGTCTTCATAAGAACATCAGAAGAGCCCTGCTGGATCAGACCAGTGGTCCCTCTTGTGCAGCCTCCGATCTCACTCGGCCAACCAATTTCTCTGGAGGGCCAACAACACCAATCCTTTGGTGATTTTTCCAGATTTTCTCCAGAGGAGCTGATCTCTGCCGGCTGGAGATGAGTTGTAAAAGCAGGGGATCTCCAGGCCCCACCTGGAGGCTGGCAACCCTATGTCAGATGTGAAGCCCCTTCTTAATTCCCACAGACGGCACCCCTAAATCTCCAGGAACTTCCCAGACCACACTCGGCTGTAGTAATGCGGGAATATTCAGAAGCTTAGGTAAGTTTGCCGACTAGACGCTCAGACATTTTCTCTTGTTTTTCATTCCCGGCATCGATTCCCCCGCCTTTGTTCTTCAAGGCTATTAAAGTCCAGAATAAAACAAGCTACAAAAATACAAACCGATGATCAGCCTGCCTTTCACAGCCTAATGCGTCAAAGCAGCAGCCGCAGAAGCACGAGAAAAGGCACCAAAAGCACAAGGAAATGCTTCTGAAATGGCACCTGAAAGATGTGTGCCGCAAATTAGGCGTTCAAGATGCATCAGATACATTGCCACAGAAATCTTCACAACGTCCCTGTAAGGTAGGTCAGGGTTATTATCCCCATATTGCAGATTGGGGGTGGGGGGTTAGGGTTGCCAGATCCAGGTTGGGAAACTCCTAGAGTTTTGGGGATGGGGCCTGGGGAGGACAGGGGACTCAGTGGGGTACAATGCCATAGAGTCCACCCTCCAGCGCATCTCTTTCCTCCAAGGGAAACCGATTTCTGCAATCTGAAGATGAGCTGTAATTCTGGGAGATCTCCAGATCCCACCTGGAGGCTGGCATCCTTAGGACCAGGGCCTTTTTTTTTTTGTAGCAGGAACTCCTCTTCATATTATTTAGACAGACAGACAGACAGACAGACAGACAGACAGACAGACAGACAGACAGACAGACAGACAGATAGATAGATAGATAGATAGATAGATAGATAGATAGATAGATAGATAGACAAAGATAGATAAATTTATTGTCATTGTTCTCAAGAAAATGAGAGCAACGAAATGAGGTGCTCTTCCACAAACATACCAACACATCAACACCCACAAAAGGACATATACATAGACCATTTAAATGCATCTAAAAACACATAACCATTCATAACCCTGCAGCTTAACCACGGCACTTGGATAGAAGCTGCCCTTGAATCTATTTGTCTTTGCCTTCAACACTCTATATCGCCTACCTGACGGTAAAATCTCAAATATTATTTAGGCCACACCCTCCTGATGTAGCCAATCCTCCTGGATCTTACAGTAGGCCCTGTAAGCTCTTGGAGGATTGGCTGTGGGATGTGTCCTAATATGCAAAGGAGTTCCTGCTACAAAGAAAGACCTGCTTAGGACTGAGGCTGAAGAGATGAGTATGTGCAGGAACTTCACTTATACTGTCAAGTCTAATCTATTCTGACCAGAGGTCTTTCATATCATTCACTTTCTGGTCCTTTCAACTGGAGATGCCAGGGATCGAACCTGGGACCTTTTTTCTGCAAAGCAGGTGTTCTGCCACTGAACCACAGCCCCCCCCCCCTCCATTGGGCGGCCTGCCTAAGGCTACCTAGTGAGTTTGTGGAAGAGATGAACGTTAAACTAAACTTCTTGGGAGACAGCTCCGTCTCTTAGCCACTGGACCACTTTAGTTCTTAGTAAGGGGGCCACTAATATACAGGGTAAATAATGAGTGGACAATGGATGGATGTTTCTGCTGAGAATATCCCCTAGCTTGGTCATCCTTGAAAGGAACGGCTTTATCTACAATTGTGCCCCGGTTTTGGAGATGTTAGCCGCCACAGTACTGAGGGAAGAGGGATTGCCAACCTCCAGGTGGGGCATGGAGATCTCCCCGAATTTTCAACTGATCTCCAAACTATAGTTCCCTTGGAGAACGTGGCTGCTTTGGAGGGTGGAGGCTTGGGCGTGGTACTCCGCTGAAGAGTTGCCAACACCAAGGTTGGGAAATTCCTGGAGATATGGAGATGAAGGCTGGGGAGGGTGGGGCATAGAAGAAGAGGAGGAGAAAGAAAGAAAGAAAGAAAGAAAGAAAGAAAGAAAGAAAGAAAGAAAGAAAGAAAGAAAGAAAGAAAGAAAGAAAGAAAGAAAGAAAGAAGGATGAGGCGTTTGGATTTATACCCCACCTTTCACTACCCGAAGGAGTCTCAGAGCGGCTTACAATCTCTTTTCCCTTCCCCTCCCCACAACAAACACCCTGTGAGATATGTGGGGCTGAGAGAGCTCTGAGAGAAACTGCTCTTGAGAGGAACAGCTCTGCAAGAACTTATGAGTCTCAAGGTCACATCAGAAGGTGCGCATGGAGGAGTGGGAAATCAAACCCGGTTCTCCCAGATACGAGTTCACGCGCTTAACCACTACACCAAACTGGCTCTCTAGAAAGCAAAATGACCTCAGCAGTCATAATGCCGTAGACTCCACGCTCCAAAGCAACCAGCGCCTGCACAGAAGTTAGTAACCCAGCTGAAATTCCACTCTAAGCCCTTACCTTCCCAGGCTCCATCCTCAATTCTCCAGGACTTTCCCAATCTGGAGCTGGCATACCTAGATGATCCGTAATGAGACCTTGAGAGTCCTATAAATTGTGCCTGAAAACAAGAGAGAGCCAGTGCAGCTGCGCCACAGTATTGGATGGATGGAGTGCACTAAATTGTATCCTGCCTTTCTCCCCAGCGGGCACCCAAAGAGGCGTACATCCTCCTCCTCACTTCCATTTTATCTACATAACAACTTTCCAAGGTAGCTAAGCTTGAAATGACTGGCCCAAATTCACCTAGCAAAGCTTCCAGGGCCCAGAGGTGATTCGAACCCGGGCCTCCCATATCCTAGGCTAGGGTTGCCAATCTCCAGGATTAGAACATACACAACCACGAAGGTTATAGTGACCCAATATCAAAACGATATTAAAGTACAATAATCATAATATACAGAAAGTACAGTTGAAATAATAAAGAACACGGAGTCCCAATGTGCAGGGAGTCGACTTGAAACATCCTGCTTCCATCTTTCTTCAAGCCTGGGGTGCGCCTTCTATAATAGTTATGCAAAAAGTTCCTACTTCAAAAAACTTAGCAATGATTAATCCAACGCGTCTTATCACTGCAAATGATATAAACGCTTTCATAAAGGCACTACAAAGTTTCCAAAAGTTCAAGGCAGGCACAATGCCTTTAGTGCCTTTATGAAAGTGTTTAAGAACATAAGAGAAGCCATGTTGGATCAGGCCAATGGCCCATCCAGTCCAACACTGTGTCACACACTGGCCAAAATAATTATATAAATAAATAAATACACACACACACACATATACACACTGTGGCTAATAGCCACTGATGGACCTCTGCTCCATATTTTTATCTAACCCCCTCTTGAAGCTGTCTATGCTTGTGGCCGCCACCACCTCCTGTGGCAGTGAATTCCACATGTTAATCACCCTTTGGGTGAAGAAGTACTCCCTTTTATCCGTTTTAACCTGACTGCTCAGCAATTTCATCGAATGCCCACGAGTTCTTGTATTGTGAGAAAGGGAGAAAAGGACTTCTTTCTCTACTTTCTCCATCCCATGCATTATCTTGTAAACCTCTATCATGTCACCCCGCAGTCGACATTTCTCCAAGCTAAAGAGCCCCAAGTGTTTTAACCTTTCTTCATAGGGAAAGTGTTCCAACCCTTTAATCATTCCAGTTGCCCTTTTCTGGACTTTTTCCAATATATCATTTGCAGTTTATATCATTTGCAGTTATAAGACGCGTTGGATGAATCATTGCTACGTTTTTTGAAGTAGGAACTTTTTGTATAACTATTATGGAAGGCTTGAAGAAAGGCTTGAAGAAAGATGTAAGCAGGATGTCTCAAGTTGACTCCCTGCACATCGGGACTCTGTGTTCTTTATGATTTCAATTGTACTTTGTGTATATTATGATTATTGTACTTTAATATTTCGTTATTGGGTCACTATAACCTTTGTGATTGTGTTTGTTCTAATCCCCAGGTGGGTGCAACAAACAGAAACACGGCAAAGAGTGATGGGAGAAGACTCGAAGATTCCGTGATAACCAGCTTCCAAAGAAGCATAAAGACACTTATACAAATATACAAAACACACTTCTATATTATTACACACACTCTCGGACAAACCATCTTATAAACGTACCCTGTTATACAGGACAGCTAAAGTGAAAACAAAGGAAGGACACATTCTAGAAAGTTCATAATAAGCAGTCCCATGCAGTCAACAATCAGTCCTTCCACATTAAAAGGAATCCTCAGTCCAGTTGCTCCTGAGGAGACCCCATAGTGTTTCTGAATCGTCCCAATTCCAAATATGTTATTTACACAGCATCACACAGCGACGAGGTAGTACTTTATATTCCCTCGTTTCACTAGAAGCTTTGACTAGCTTTCAATAACTCTGTCAGAGCACGGCAAGATTCCAATTCTTTGCACACAGTTAAGTTACAGTTTTCATCAGGGTCATCAGAAAGTGGAGGGGTGGGGAGGGAAATGTCTGCTGGGCACTCCATTATTCCCTATGGAGACTGATTCCCATAGGGGATAATGGAGAATTGATCTACAGGTATCTGGGGCTCTGGGGGGGGGCTGTTTTTTAAGGTGGAGCCACCAAAGTTTCAGCATAGCATCCAGTGCCTCTCCTCAAAACACCCTCCAAGTGTCAAAAAGATTGGGCCAAGAGGTCCAGTTCTATGAGCCCCCAAAGAAGGTGCTCCATCCCTCCTTATTTTCAGTGGAGGGAAGGCATTTAAAAGAAGAAGAAAATATTGGATTTATATCCCGCCCTCCACTCCGAAGAGTCTCAGAGCGGCTCACAATCTCCTTTACCTTCCTCCCCCACAACAATCACCCTGTGAGGTGGGTGGGGCTGGAGAGGGCTCTCACAGCAGCTGCCCTATCAAGGACAACCTCTGCCAGAGCTATGGCTGACCCAAGGCCATTCCAGCAGGTGCAAGTGGAGGAGTGGGGAATCAAACCCAGTTCTCCCAGATAAGAGTGTCAGCATTGGGCACTTTAAGGGGAAAAGTGCTGATGCACTGTTATGTAACTCCTACTATACCAGCTAATGAAATGCATGTGAGAAGCATGTGCAGCTAGTTAAGAATTAAGCAATATGATTGGCTAGCTGCACCATATCAACAGAGGGCCTAACTCTCAGTCTCTGTGGGTTGATGAGAAAGGAGGACGTACAGAGGAGAGGAGAGCTATTTTGATCAGAGGCTGTTACTCTGTCTGACTGAATGATGATATTGATGGACTGGTATGTGTAGACTACTCTCTTGGACTGTGACTTTGTACTGTTAACCTGACTGGACTGAAATTACTGTATACTGACCATTTGGACTACCTATTACTACTCTTTTTGCCTTACCCCAAATACAACTGTTTCAACTGGCTTGTTGAAGTTTTTGTCTTCATAGAACTTTTACTGGGGGCTGCATTTATCAGGGCACTCATACCTGCAGAACTTCCACGCACACTGACAAAGAGTCCGCACACTTAACCACTACACCAAACTGGTGTGCGGTCCCTTTAAATGTGATGGCCAAAACGTCCTTTAGAGTTCAGTCATGCTTGTCACAGCCTTGCTGCTGGCTCCACCCCCAATATCTCCTGGCTCCACCCCCAATATCTCCTGGCTCCACCCCTAGAGTCCCCAGATATTTCTTGAATCAGATCTGGCAACCCTATCCCAGCCTGGCACTCAAAATCATTGAGAATAAACTAAAGCCTCTGGTACTTCTTCAAGAATATCTCCGTCTAAGCGTGGTTGATTCCAGCATGTAGCCAGATATATTTTTGTGCAGGGTCTATTGGTGTGTGTGTGTGTGTGTGTGTGTGTGTGTGCTGTGAAATCGGTTTTTGTGCATCTGGGAAACTGGGATTCCTTAAAACGAAACAGATGAGGGAAACAAGATAAAAAGAAATAGAAAAGGGAAGAGGAAAATTATTCTCCTTTCAATCATCATAACTTTATGTATTACGCATCTATTATGGCACTGGCGGTGGGAGCAGTCAGAGGCATTTTTTTGGACTGGTAGGAAACCCTACTTAAAAGAGTGGCTTGTAGCCTAATACTCCGCTCAGCAAAAGTTGCAAGCCTTTCCCCAGCTCTGGAGGAAGCATCTCTCCCATTGGCCAAGGAGATGGCGTGACGGTGACCTGGTGTCTCCTGGGCCTTTCGACTGGGCATACCAAAATGTGTCTCCACCAGCTCTTGTTCTACTCAGTCACTGCTCGCCTCTTCAGTAGAGCTTTTTTCTAGGGTTGCCATCCCCAGGTGGGGACAAAACCTGGAGATCTGGGAGGTGGATCCTAAGGAAGGTGGAGTTTCAGGAGGGGAAGGACTTCAGTCAAGTGTGATGCCATAGAGTCCACCTGCCAAAGGGGCCATTTTCTCCCGGTGAACTGATCTCAGACCAGTGGTCCATCTAGTCCAGCATTCCAGAGGCCAACCAGTTCTTCTGGAGGGCCAACAACAGGGCATAGAGGCTGAGGCCTTCATAAGAACATCAGAAGAGCCCTGCTGGATCAAACCAGTGGTCCATTTAGTCCAGCATCCTGTCTCAGACAGTGGCTAACCAATTCCTCTGGAGGGCCAACAATGGCATAGAGGCCAAAGCCCTTATAAGAACATAAAAAGAGACCCACTCGATCAGACCAGTGGTCCTTCTAATCCAGCAGCCCGTCTCACACAGTAGCCAACTAGTTCCTCTGGAGGGCCAACGACAGGGCTCAGAGGCCGAAACCTTCATAAGAACATCAGAAGAGCCCTGCTGGATCAGGCCAGTGGTCCTTCTAGTCCAGCATCCTGTCTCACGCAGTAGCCAACTAGTTCCTCTGGAGAGCCAATAACAGGACACAGAGGGTGAGGCCTTCCCCTGATGTTGCCTTCTGGCATTGCGGTTATGAGGTTGACCGCCTCTGTACATGGAGGTTCCCTTTATTCACCATGACTAGTAGCCGCTGATAGACCTCTCCTCAGTGAATCTGTCTAATCCTCTTTTAAAGCCATCTATGCCTGTGGCCGTTTCTGCATCCTCTGGCAGCGAATTTCACCTCTTAATCACTCTCTGTATAAAGAAGTATGTTGCTGCTCTTTGCAGAAACATCAGTCAGGGCTTAAAGAGACGGTGGGCTGTGATGGAGACGCTCCCTCTTGACTTAGAGATCTTGCCAAAGTTTGTCGTTCTACGGTTCAGAACACAAATAATGCTTAGAATGGGATGCATCATGAATCACGGTCCTGAACTCCAGGGAGGAAAGACAGGATAAAAAATGTATACTGATAGATAGAATCAAGCGTAATATTCTCTGGCTCTGAATGTAAAACCGGCTTTTGCACATGAGCAGTCGTTTGTGCTCGGGGACGTCAGCACACAGGCAAGCCTAATGGGCCAGAGGGTTAGCGTCCCATTCATGATAGAACACCCAGTTGGCAGAGTTCATCTGTGCGAGTGATGTTGGGGTGGGACATCCAGGAGATTTTTTCCCACCTGAGTTTCCATACCAGACCTCTTCTTTTTCGAACTTCCAGACAACATCACGCTGGAATTGTCCAGTTTCCATGTTTCCCCATACTCGCATGAACACCCATGAAGTTGCCTTCTACTGAATCAGAACCTTGGTCCATCAAGGACAGTGTTGTCTACTCAGACTGGCAGCAGCTCTCCAGGGTGTCAGGCAGAGGTCTTTCACACCAGCAGAAATCCAGTTTGGTATAGTGGTTAAAGTGTGTGGACTCTTATCTGGGAGAAGCGGGGTTGATTCCCTCCTCCTCCACATGAACCTGCAGAGTGACTTTGGGTCAGTCACAGTTCTTGAAAGATCTCTCTCAGCCCCACCTACCTTACAGGGTGTCTGTTGTGGGGAGAGGAAGGGAAAGGAGATTGTAAGCCACTCTGAGACACAAAGTGAAGAGCAGGGTATAAATCCAATCTCCTCCTCTTCAACTGGAGGTTCAAGGACTTAACTCAGAGCCTTCTGCAGGCCAAGCAGAGGGTCTTCCACTCACAGCCCCTCCCTACTCAATATGCTCCGTCTCAGATCTTTACTTTGCTTTACTCAGATCTTTTATGAAAGAACATTGTCCCATTGCATTAGCATGGAATGGTGCACACTTTCCTGACCAACAAAAGTCCTACCCACATTTATACCATTTTTTCAAGGTCACTCTTGCAGACACCATCCTTTTCAGCATTTTTTTTTCTGCCACGCCGACCAGAGTAATTTTTAAAGAGTTTTTACAAATTACAGCATTATAACACTATAATGGTTAATTGCTTCAACATTACAACAGTTCAAACTGGAGAGCCACTTTGGTGTAGTGGTTAAGTGTGCAGACTCTTATCTGGGAAAACCGGGTTTGATTCCCCACTCCTCCGCTTGCAGCTGCTGGAATAACCGTGGGTCAGTCATAGCTCTCGCAGAGGTTGTCCTTGAAAGGGCAGTTTCTAAGAGAGCTCTCTCAGCCCCACGCACCTCACAGGATATCTATTGTGGGGGGAGAAGATATAGGAGACTGTAAGCTGCTCTGAATCTCTGCTTCAGAGAGAAGGACGTGGTATAAACCTGCAGTCTTCTTCTTTTGGGATATGAGCTGGGTAACTGGCAGTAGATCATCATAGTGCTATAACGCTTTACTGTAATTGGTCTTTTTCTAATAGTAATAGATTCTGTATAGTGTTATAATGTGTGCTTGAAGAAAAGAACCAAAAGGGGGGGCAGCAGGTCGCCACAGCAGCCATGATGACTGTACCCCCAAGAGCCGATGTGGGAATGTCTGCGGAGCTGATATGGAGGGGAAACATTGGGGAAAAGACAGTGAAAAGTGTACAAAAAACTGTTGCATGGGGTAGCCACACACATGTCTCTGAATTCGTATTACCGATACAAGCAACATGGAGAATTTCCCCTACATGGAAGCAGCCAAGAAGTATCGTTTTTCCACACTTGTTTGCATTTGTTGATGTTATGTTATGGCTAAATCTGACTGCCTGTGTAGTATTGTGATGTCATCCTCTTTATTATATCAACCCTGATTGGCTAGGATGGCTCGTGCTGGATCCAAAAAGAAGAAAGCACAGTCAGGAGAAGTGTTAGTGACAGGCAGAAAATCTGGTGTGGAGAAGTGCAGGTAAAGTTCAGGGTTCAAATCCCTTCTCAACAGTGAAACTCACTGGGTGACTTTGATCCAGTCATCATCTTTCAGCCTAGCCTACCTCACAAGATTGTTGTGACCCTTTTGACTTCTCTGAGCTCCTCAGAAGGGTGGGATAAGAAACGATGGCAGAGAACAGAAGTGGGGGGAAACACTCAATGAAATTGCTGAGCAGTTGGGTTAGAAGTACTTCTTCACCCAAAGGGTGAGTAACACATGGAATTCACTGCCACAAGAGGTGGCGGCAGCTACAAGCATAGACAGCTTCAAGAGGGGATTGAATAAACATAAGGAGCAGAGGTCCATCAGTGGCTATTAGCCACAGTGTATTATTGGAACTCTGTCTGGAGCAGTGATGCTCTTTGTTCTTGGTGCTGGGGGGCAACAGTAGGAGGGCTTCTAATGTCCTGGCCCCACCGGTGGACCTCTTGATGGCACCTGGCTTTTTTTGGCCACTGTAGGACTGGATGGGCCATTGGCCAGTGTAGGACTGGATGGGCCATTGGGCTGATCCAACATGGCTTCTCTTATGTTTTTACTCTCACAAGGGCTCTGAGGAAAACAGTTTCTCTTCCTTCTCTGAAAACACAAGTTCTAACAAGAGAGCTGTCAGCGTAACCTTAGAAAACGGCTCACCGGTGTTTGAACAGATTCAAAAGAAAATTTGGGTTGAACACTTTGAACCTCCTGAAGCGATTGGTTTGGTGAGGAAACCCCTCCCAGATATTCTTGGGCAGCTGGAGCGGCCTACGTGGACAGAACATTGATGTCAGGCTGCTCGGAAGAGGCACGTTTTCCTGGCTATCGTCAGCCAGAAACCGAATTATCAGAGAGGGATCCTGACAGGGACATCAGATGTCACCCCAGTGTAGCTAGATCTTGGGTGACATTTGGTTCTTGTCTCTCTCGGAACCTTGTAAGGGAGTCAGGGGGGAAAAAAAGAAGAAGAATTAGCCGGAGATTATACACGCTGACATACGGGTCGAAAATTCTCTCAAAGACCAGAATCAAAGAGGGTAATAAGGAACGGCGTTTTGCTTAGCCGAGGGGAGGAGGAGAGGAAAGGGGGGGACCCCCGGGGGTCTTGGGAAAGCCTCCTGGGAATAGTGCATGTTTCTATTTAACATCTTCATTACGGGTCGGGGAAGGGGGAGACGAGCCCACCGCTGTAAGATAATAAATAGGGAAGAACCCGTGACTACTGGGGAGGACAAAGAGATGATACAAAAGGGAAGGGGGTCCCAGCAAAATGGGAACAGGGACAGGAAATGGAGAAATTGGATTCAGGTTGGCAAACAAGCCACCCGGCATATATCTGGTGAGGGGAAGGCGAGCAGGCAGGGGGGGGGGCAAGGGGAAGGGAGGATGGATTAATTTGAAACATCATGCGCTGAAAGAACAGCAGAGCTGGCCTGCGGATCTGGTCACAGCAAGCAGCGGAGAGGAACAGTGAAAGCAGGCAGGGTTGGCGTTCATGGGCTGCGAGCCAGGGATCTGTAGGGGCGATCGCATTGCCACAAAGTGCAGTGGAGCTTGGGCGGCACAGGATACAGGCTAGGCAGAGAGGGCAGTTGCCGCCAGACCAGAAACAGACCGAGTTCGCTTGGCTCTTGGGTTGTTAACAGCAACTGGATAGGCAGAAATCAACCCAGCTGAGCGGAATTGGGTGGGACATGGGCTGATATTTGCCCCTTGCGAAAAGAAATTTGGCAAATTTGGGAGACTGGTTAAATGGGAGGTGCAGCGAGCCCCCTGCAGACGAAAGGCAGCATGGTATAGCCCGACGTCATTTTATCTCACAAAAGCTACGCTGGGTCAGTACTTGGAAGGGAGACCACCAAGGAGGGCTCTGCAGAGGAAGGCCACGGCCAACCACCTCTGCTTCTCACGAGCCTTGAAAGCCCCTTACTGGGGGAAGCTAAGCAGGGTCAGTACTTGGAAGGGAGACCACCAAGGAAGCTCTGCAGAAGAAGGCAATGGCCAACCACATCTGCTTCTCCCTTGCCTTGGAAGGCCCTAGCAGGGTTTGCCAAAAGTCATCTGCGATGACAGCACCGTACACAGACAACTATCCCTCCTATCATCACAGTGTGTATGGAAGAAGAGAATGCATCCCTGTATTGCTGATGCTCCCTTGCTGGCTGCACTGTATAGTACTTCAAGGGCAGTCAATACATCCCCTCCGGGAACTGCGTAAGAAGATAGCAACGTTGCCTGGTTGCCTAGGCAATGTAGAGATGCATGTCCTCTTCCAGTGCCCTAAGAAAATTGAGGCCAGTGCTTCCTGATGTCATGATGCCGCCGGATCCGATTGGTAAAATGGCATTGTGACCTCATCGCCCTGGCGGGTATGATCCCTGATTGGTTGGACTGCATCGCTGGCAGGAAGAAGCAACATTCCGTGCTTTGTGGGAGGAGCCAAATAAATGCCGATAAGCGAGGGGCTGGCGTGGAGGGCACTGGAGGAAATATTGCAGGGGGTCCTCTCCCAATCCATTTCTAAAATGAAAAGTCAAGCAGGGACCAGCTGGTATAGCGTCTTGATGGAGCCAGTTTGGTGTAGTGGTTAACTGCCTGGAGTCTTATCTGGGAGAACCAGGTTTGATTCCCCACTCCTCCACTTGCAGCTGCTGGAATGGCCTTGGGTCAGCCATAGCTCTGGCAGAGGTTGTCCTTGAAAGGGCAGCTGCTGTGAGAGCCCTCTCCAGCCCCACCCACCTCACAGGGGGAGGAAGATAAAGGAGATTGTGAGCCGCTCTGAGACGCTTCGGAGTGGAGGGCGGGATATAAATCCAGTATCTTCTTCTTTCTTCCTTCCTTCTCAGACATCTGACGTTCATGTCTTGCAGCTCTCAAACATCTGACCTTTATTCTATGTGGCTCTTACGTTAAGCCAGTTTGGCCATTCCTGCTCTGTGGTCTCCCATCCACGTACTAACCATGTACTAACTTGAAAGGGCAGCTTCTGTGAGAGCTCTCTCGGCCTCACCCACCTCACAGGGGGTCTGCTGTGGGGGGAAGGAGATAATGGAGATTGTAAGCCGCTCTGAGATGCAGAGAGAACGCTGGAGTACGAATCTGCAGTCTCCTTCCTTCTCAGCTTGGAGAGACCTGCACGATCACCTGCCGATGTCTGCAAATCAGATTGCCATCCAAAGCGCAGGAACAAGGCTGCAGTCTCCAGGTGAAGGCTGGAGATACCTTGGGATTCCTACTGATCGCCAGACTACATAGATCAAGATGGGGAGCCGTGCTAGTCCATCTGTAGCAGGAGGAAAGAGCAAAAACCCAGGAGCAGTTTGAAGACTAGCAAGATTTGTGGCAGGGTTAACTTACGGGGGTCTTTGAGTCGCTGCTCAAATACTGAAGCAGTGAACAGCGTCTCAAAAAAGCTCTTGCCCTGCCACAGATTTTGCTAATCTTTAAAGTGGGACTTGTAGGCAAAAAACATCTGGAAAGCCACTGTTCCCTATCCCTGCTCCAGACTATATAGAGAGCTTGTTTATTCAGGGCTTTTTTTTCGTAGCAGGAGCTCCTTTGCCTATTAGGCCACACACCCCTGATGTAGCCAGTCCTTCTAGAGCTGACAGTAGGCCCTGTACGAAGAGCCCTGTCAGGAATTCTAGCAGGACCTCCTTTGCATATTAGGCCACACACCCCTGATGCAGCCAATCCTCCTGGAGCTTCCAATAGGCCCTGTACGAAGAGCCCTGTAAGATATTCTAGCAGGACCTCCTTTGCATATTAGGCCACACACCCCTGATGTAGCCAATCCTCCTGGAGCTTCCAGTAGGCCCTGTACGAAGAGCCCTGTCAGGAATTCTAGCAGGACCTCCTTTGCATATTAGGCCACGCCCCCCTGATGCAGCCAATCCTTCTGGAGCTTCCAGTAGGCCCGGTACGAAGAGCCCTGTAAGGAATTCTAGCAGGACCTCCTTTGCATATTAGGCCACACACCCCTGATGTAGCCAATCCTCCTGGAGCTTCCAGTAGGCCCTGTACGAAGAGCCCTGTCAGGAATTCTAGCAGGACCTCCTTTGCATATTAGGCCACACACCCCTGATGTAGCCAATCCTTCTGGAGCTTCCAGTAGGCCCTGTACGAAGAGCCCTGTAAGCTCTTGGAGGACTGGCTACATCAGGTGTATGTGGCCTAATATGCAAAAGAGTTCCTGTTACAAAAAAGCCCCGTGTTTATTTAAAACATCTATTCCGCTCGGGTGGAATTCTAGCAGGAGCGCCTTTGCATATTAGGCCACACACCCCTGAGGTAGCCAATTCTCTAAGAGCTTACAAAAAAAGAGCCTTGTAAGCTCTTGGAGGATTGGCTACCTCAGGGGTGTGTGGCCTAATATGCAACAGAGCTCCTGCTAGAATTCCACCCCTGATTCCACTTCTCCAGTAGATAATGGCTACTTTGGAAGGTTGGACTGTATGGCATTATACCCTACTGAGGTCCTTTTTCTCCCTCAAGTCTGCCCTCCCAGAGTCCATCCTCAAATCTCCAGGTAAGCCAGAGACGGCGACCCCATTCCCATGGGTATACCACTGCCTCTCAGCCTTGACAGCAACCCCTGGAGAAAACGGCTGCCTTGAAGGGTGGACTCTATGGCACTGTATCCTGCTGAGGCTCCTCCCCTCCCCAAACCCCGCCCTCTCCCGGATCCACTCCCAAAGACTCCAGGTATTTTCCAACACAGACCTGGAGTGGCAACCCTAATTGTCAGTGTCTTCCTTTTTCTAGGCATGGCCTACAATGGATTAAGCTTGGGGCTTCTTGGAAAATGCCGCACCCTTGGGAAATAGCCTCCCAGAAGAAGTTACGGTAGACTCCACCAGAACTCATTTGCATATTAGGCCACACCCCCTGACGCCAAGCCTGCCGGATCTGCATTCCTATGTGTTTACGGTTCTACCCTCCTGGTTTTTCTGTATGGCCGTGAAGTGGAATTGTTGTGGAAAACCTTGGGGTAGTCCGACTGGGCGAGAAACGCATGTTTTGCAGAGCGATTTCACCCTTCTTTCAAAATACCGTTTTAGATGCATTTGGTTTTATTGTTTTTTTTAAACGTTCTTTGTTTTTGTTTTGTTTTTTTTAAAAAAATCCCTTTCTTTCAAAACAAAAAGAACAAGCAGGGGAGAAAAACCTCAACATCCAAAGTATTTTCTATTTTAACGCGCATGGCTTAATGCATTTTTATAGTTCCTGTTGATCCTGGAATGCCAGGCGAACAGGCAAGTGTATAAATGTTTTAAATAAATTCATATAGAAGGGGAGAGGGGGGGGGTCTCTATTGTTCGCAGTGCCAGGAGAAAACACTGTAAACTGGTAGGCTCCGGCTGCCTTTCTTTGATGCAGACCTTTGAGCTGCAGTCAGGTCTTAACCACTGCCTGAGATCTGACCAAGAAACTCTGACCGATTTCCCACTTACCTTCTGCCGCTCTCACGCTCCTCTTCTCCGCGGGGCTTCTGTCAGATTTCACACTATCTGCCCCGGGGCTGCAAGTAGCTTTTTCGCATGGCAAACAGAAACTGGTTTTTAGAGGATCTTGTTTGCTGTGCAAAAGAGGCGGAGTGAGTTGCAGCACCCGGGGCAGATAGTGTGAAATCCAACGGAGAAGAAGAGAGTGAGAGCGGCAGAAGGCTAGTGGGAAATCAGTCTCTTTTTAGTTCCGGATGCGAATTTAGCCGGTGATAACAAAGAAAAGGCTCCTGAGCATGGCTGTTTTTGTAGCAGGAACTTATTTGCATTTTAGGTCGCACACCTCTGATGTAGCCAATCCTCCAAGAGCTTACAGGGCTCTTCATACAGGGCCTACTGTAAGCTCGAGGAGGATTGGCTACATCAGGGGGGTGTGGCCTAATATGCAAAGGAGGTCCTGCTAGAATTCCTTACAGGGCTCTTCATACAGGGCCTACTGTAAGCTCGAGGAGGATTGGCTACATCAGGGGGCGTGGCCTAATATGCAAAGGAGGTCCTGCTAGAATTCCTTACAGGGCTCTTCGTACAGGGCCTACTGTAAGCTCGAGGAGGATTGGCTACATCAGGGGGGCGTGGCCTAATATGCAAAGGAGGTCCTGCTAGAATTCCTTACAGGGCTCTTCATACAGGGCCTACTGTAAGCTCCAGGAGGATTGGCTACATCAGGGGTGTGTGGCCTAATATGCAAAGGAGTTCCTGCTGCAAAAAAGCCCTGCTCCTGAGCATACGCCGAGTGCTTTCCCCATCCCATTCAGCAACTGCAACCCTTTCCAAGTCAGGCAAGCTTGCATGCGGGCACCTCCTTTTTCTGAAACCAAAGTTGGAATTCTAGCAGGCGCTCCTTTGCATATTAGGCCCCAACCCCTGATGTAGCCAATCCTCCAAGAGCTTACAAAAAAGAGCCTTGTAAGCTCTTGGAGGATTGGCTACATCAGGGGTGTATGGCCTAATATGCAAAGGAGCTCCTGCTAGAATCCCAGGCCTGTCTGAAACCATCTGCTAATCACCATCAAAACGTTGTCGCTGTCTATTTAATCTGCCAGAGCACAGTTGAGGAATTATTGGCATAACGTTTTCAAACAATAATGTTACTTCCGCCCTTCAGGCATTTGAAAGGTCAAAGCTGGAAGATGGCGGCAGTGCCTCCCCAAGACACTGCTTCCTCAAGAAAGCCGGAAAAGTGTCCGCTGGTATTTTCAAGAATACATTAGAAACCGTTTAAGCCCCATTATGCCAGGAATGTTACCCTTGATTGCCGAGTTGCAACTCAATATTCCTCATCACGTTATCCGTCTTTGTCCTCATTACTACATTCAATTAGCAGAATATCAAGCAAACCGTTCGGGGCGATGCGTAATGCGCAATACAAAAAGCATAAGGCCTGTCCTAGTTGGCTGAAATCTAAGGGCAATCAGGATATGGCAGCTGGCACGGGGGTGGGGGGTCGGTTAGGATTGTAGTGCCCCCACCCTGCACATTGGGGCTAATAGCCCCCCAGTAGCAGGGGTGGGGGGGAAGCTAGTAGTATTTAGGGTCACCAGATTCAACTCAAGAATTTTCTGGGGACTTTGGAGGTGGAGCCAGGAGATTTTGGGGGTGGAGCCAGGAGCAAGGTTGTGACAAGCATGACTGAACTCCAAAGGGAGTTCTGACCATCTGTTTAAAGGGACCCAACTCCTTTTAAATGCCTTTCCTTCTTTGGAAATAATGAAGGATAGCAGCACCTTCTTTGGGGGCTTATAAGATTGGACCCTCCCGGTCCAAACTTTTTAAAACTTGGGGGTGGGGGTTTTGAGGAGAGGCATCAGATGCTATGCTGAAACGTTGGTGCTGGAATCCTTCATTTGCATCTCTTTGTTAGAAGTTGTGGCATGCCTAGCATCCTGATTGGCCAGTTCTTCCAGGCTTCAGGATCCTGATTTGCAAGGAGTGCCTGTCTCAAGCTCAGGCAACATGAACCCAGTGAGATGCAATACATAACACTTGGCAACTGTGGTATCTTTTTGATTGGGAACTAGAGAGCATGCCAAAGGAGGATTCCCAATAAGCCAGTTCTGCTTCAAAAATCAGACCAGGTAATTTGGAGCTCCTAAATCTGAGGACAGATTTGGATGAGGGAAATGGGGAAAACGTCACTCTGGTGTAGGTCAGGATGAGGTCTGCCCTGGCCACTCTCCTTGTCCAGACATCTGTCCACCTGCATAGACATCTGCACAGGTCTGGCATTGAAATCCTATGCCCAATGCTAAATTTGCATCAAGCAAAACTAAATTCTGCCACTTATGGAAATCAGTTATGGAAAATTGCATCCATTTGTTTATTTGCCTTGCCTAATTTGGCTGCTGTCAGCTGAACAGAAGAGCCAGGGGGCTTTGCTGTGCCACAAGGTATCCTGGGAATATTGTTTAACTCATGTTCGGTTCTGGAAATTTCACAAAGCATTTGTGACTCACCTTTCCATTTCTACCTCTCATACAGTACAGGTGAGGCATCATATGGAATACCATGTTCAGTGCTGGTCGCTGTGTCTCGCAAAGGGTTTTGCAGAGCTGGAGAAAGTACATAGGAGGGCAACCGTCATGATTAAGGGGTTGCAGCGCATTCCTCTATGAGGAAAGTCTGCAGAATTTGGGCCTTTTCAGTCTACAGAAAAAAGGGGAAATTATAAGAACATCAGAAGAGCCCTGCTGGATAAGACCAATGGTCCATTTAGTCCAGCATCCGGTCTCACACAGTGGCCAACCAGTTCCTCTGGAGGGCCAGCAACAGGGCAGAGAGGCCAAGGCCTTCCCCTGATGTTGCCTCCTGGCTCTGGGATTCAGAGGCTGAGTTGGACTAGACAACCCTGGAGGTACCTTCCAACTCTATGATTCTGGGATTCAGAGGTTTAGTGTGTCTGAATGCGGAGGTTCCCCTCAGTCGCTTTGGCTAATAGCCGCTGATAGACCTATTCTCCATGAATCTAATTCCCTTTTAAAGCTGTCTGGTCCTGTGGCCATCACTACATCCTCTGGCAGCGAATTCCATAAGAAGAGCCCCGCTGGTCCAGACCAGTGATCCATCCAGTCCAGTATTCTGTCTCACACAGTGGTCAGCCAGTTCCTCTGGAGGACCAACAACAGGGCAGAGAGGCTGAGGCCATCATAAGAACCTCAGAAGAGCCCTGCTGGATCAGACCAGTGATCCATCCAGTCCAGCATCCTGTCTCACACAGTGGTCAACCAGTTCCTCTGGAAGGTCAACAACAGGATAGAGAGGCTGAGGCCTTCATAAGAACATCAGAAGAGCCCTGCTGGATCAGACCAGGGGTCCATCCAGTCCAGCATCCTGTCTCACACAGTGGTCAACCAGTTCCTCTGGAGGGTCAACAACAGGATAGAGAGGCTGAGGCCTTCATAAGAACATCAGAAGAGCCCTGCTGGATCAGACCAGTGGTCCATCAAGTCCAGCATCCTGTCTCACACAGTGGTCAACCAGTTCCTCTGGAGGACCAACAACAGGGCAGAGAGGCTGAGGCCATCATAAGAACCTCAGAAGAGCCCTGCTGGATCAGACCAGTGATCCACCCAGTCCAGCATCCTGTCTCACACAGTGGTCAACCAGTTCCTCTGGAGGGTCAACAACAGGATAGAGAGGCTGAGGCCTTCATAAGAACATCAGAAGAGCCCTGCTGGATCAGACCAGGGGTCCATCCAGTCCAGCATCCTGTCTCACACAGTGGTCAACCAGTTCCTCTGGAGATCCAACAACAGGGCAGAGAGGCTGAGGCCTTCATAAGAACATCAGAAGAGCCCTGCTGGATCAGACCAGTGATCCATCCAGTCCAGCATCCTGTCTCACACAGTGGTCAACCAGTTCCTCTGGAGGACCAACAACAGGGCAGAGAGGCTGAGGCCTTTATAAAAACATCAGAAGAGCCCTGCTGGATCAGACCAGGGGTCCATCCAGTCCAGCATCCTGTCTCACACAGTGGTCAACCAGTTCCTCCGGAGGGCCAACAACAGGGCAGAGAGGCTGAGGTCTTCATAAGAACCTCAGAAGAGCCCTGCTGGATCAGACCAGGGGTCCATCCAGTCCAGCATCCTGTCTCACACAGTGGTCAACCAGTTCCTCTGGAGATCCAACAACAGGGCAGAGAGGCTGAGGCCTTCATAAGAACATCAGAAGAGCCCTGCTGGATCAGACCAGTGATCCATCCAGTCCAGCATCCTGTCTCACACAGTGGTCAACCAGTTCCTCTGGAGGACCAACAACAGGGCAGAGAGGCTGAGGCCTTTATAAAAACATCAGAAGAGCCCTGCTGGATCAGACCAGGGGTCCATCCAGTCCAGCATCCTGTCTCACACAGTGGTCAACCAGTTCCTCCGGAGGGCCAACAACAGGGCAGAGAGGCTGAGGCCTTCATAAGAACCTCAGAAGAGCCCTGCTGGATCAGACCAGGGGTCCATCCAGTCCAGCATCCTGTCTCACACAGTGGTCAACCAGTTCCTCTGGAGATCCAACAACAGGGCAGAGAGGCTGAGGCCTTCATAAGAACATCAGAAGAGCCCTGCTGGATCAGACCAGTGATCCATCCAGTCCAGCATCCTGTCTCACACAGTGGTCAACCAGTTCCTCTGGAGGACCAACAACAGGGCAGAGAGGTTGAGGCCTTTATAAAAACATCAGAAGAGCCCTGCTGGATCAGACCAGGGGTCCATCCAGTCCAGCATCCTGTCTCACACAGAGGTCAACCAGTTCCTCCGGAGGGCCAACAACAGGACAGAGAGGCTGAGGCCTTCATAAGAACCTCAGAAGAGCCCTGCTGGATCAGACCAGAGGTCCATCCAGTCCAGCATCCTGTCTCACACAGTGGTCAGCCAGTTCCTCTGGAGGGTCAACAACAGGGCAGAGAGGCTGAGGCCTTCCCCTGATGTCGCCTCCTGGCTCTGGGATTCAGAGGCTGAGTGCCTTTGAATGTGGAAGTTCTCCTCTGTCACCATGGCTAGTAGTTCACCTGAAGTTGGTGAACTGAGTGTCTAGTACCAAGTCTATACTTGTGCAGAACTATAACAAATATGGAATTCTGACTATATTGGCCCTCTTCAGCTGCTGAGTTTTGGTACTCCAACCTGCACAAAGGGAAAGCATGCACTATGCCAGGATGTCCTGCCAGAAGCCCTGGAGAGCCACTGCCAGTCTGAGTAGGCAATACTGACAACTTTGATGGGCCAATGACTTGATTCAGTATAATGCAGCTTTGTGTATTCATGTGTCCATTGGCCATCTGTGTCCTGATAACCTCTGGACCTCGGGAGTAACTTGACAAGGACATGAAGGGTGTGTTGGGAAGGGAAGGTGGTTCCATGTCAGAAGATCTCCACCAGCAATTGTTGGGATCCAAGACAGTGGTCAAGAGCTTTTTTTTATCAGTTCCCTCTCAGTCTAGTTGGAGTGACTTCCATACTCTTCTGTCAAGTTCTGTACAGTTGTCACCAACGTTCCCTCTAAGCTGTGGAGTCTTGTGAGCAGAAATTACACTTTGTGAGCTACTAGCATTTAAGTTGTGAGCTACTATCATTAAAATTGTGAGCTGTTGCATAAATTTGTTTGCTCTGGGGCCATTATTTTTTGTGAGCTAAGACAAAAACGGGTGAGCCAGAGGCTAAAAAACTGTGAGCTAGCTCACACTAGCTCAGTTTAGAGGGAACACTGGTTGTCACCAATAGCACTCCTTCGTCATTGAGTAAGGATGTTTTATTCAGCGATTAAGCAGGTACAGCCTATATGATACCTTTTGCTGATACTGAGGCATCCAGCCTCAGTCCCCTTAGATATAGGTTTGGGTCCGTCCGTTATACATTCCAATGCAAAGCATCAAAATCTACCAATTACTTCTCCCCTACCCCCCACCAACATTCCAAGCCCCTTAGCATGAAAGAAACAAAAGCATGCATTCTCGGGGAGTCAGATAACATGAGTTGGCTTTGGCGTCATTGTGTTCTCTTCCCAGGGTAGAAATGGTTATTTTGTAAGGTACAGACACAACAGGCAAAGCAAACTGTTAAGAGCCAAGCAGGACCCTGATAGGTTACATGAAGTCATTCGTGCTGTTCCACTTTTAATCATGGCAAGAGGCACTCTTGACATCTAATGGGAGAGAAGGGGTTAATGGATTCTCTGTCATGCTGAACAATGACATCATCACAAGGCATCATTGTGCGAGCAACTAATTCACTACTGCATCTGTATTTGGTTCTCTGAGTAGGGATGGGCATAAGCTGTATTTTTATGGTTTGGTTCATTGTTCATGAGAGCCAGTTTGGTATAGTGGTTGTGTGTGGACTCTTATCTGGGAGAACCAGGTTTGATTCCCCACTCCTCCACTTGCAGCTGCTGGAACGGCCTTGGGTCAGCCATAGCTCTCGCAGGAGTTGTCCTTGAAAGGGCAGTTGCTGTGAGAGCCCTCTCAGCCCCACCCCCTCACAGGGTGTCTGTTGTCGGGGAAGAAGATATAGGAGATTGTAAGCTGCTCTGAGTCTCTGATTCGAAGAGAAGGGCGGGGTATAAATCTGCAGTCTTCTTCTTCTTTGTGGCGGAACCATACAATGAACCACAAACCAATGTGTTGGTTGGCGAATCGAACTGCTTTGTATCGAGATGGGTAGCTATGTTTGTCTGCCAATAGCAGTAGAAGAGTACGAGTCCAGGAGCACCTTAAAGACCAACAAAATTTATGGCAGAGCAGGTGCTTTTGTGAGTCACTGCTCACTTCTTCACGTATCATTTCGTAACCCTGTTTTCAGATCTCGGTTCGTATCAGTTTGTGACCCTGCTTTCTGCTCCCCACCAAAAGTGGTGCTGAGCAGAAAGCAGGGGTGAAATGCCTCCGAGCCACTTAAACGTCTGCTTTTTTGCTCCCTGCCAAATACATGTAGGATGTATCCTAAGGACCCCTGATTTTTTTGAGCCTGTGGACCCGTTTGGAATTCTAACACAGCATGGTTGGCACTCAGGGCTTTTTTTGTAGCTGGAACTCCATTGCATATTAGGCCACGCCCCCTGATGTAGCCAATCCTCCTGGAGCTTTCAGTAGGCCCTGTACTAAGAGCCCTGTAAGCTCGTGGAGGATTGGCTACATCAGGGGTGTGTGGCCTAATATGCAAAGGAGTTCCAGCTACAAAAAAACAAAAGTCCTGTTGGCACTGCAAAAAATTACTGTCATAAAATGGATGCCTCAAAATGGCTGGAGAGTCTTTTATGATTATTATAACCAGGTCTTGTAGTTAGATATCTGAATGGTTGGTTGGTATATGATGATAGACTCAACACACAAAATAATATGTGCATCGGTCGTAAGTGCTTTTCCTTATTATAACAAATTTTAGCATGATAACTTTATAATGGTTCTTCTAGGTTGCTTGTATTACACCGCATAGTAGAATAAATTAGAAACCATGAATATGTTATAGATTATAGATAGAGGTTCTAAAAAACAGTTATTCAGATCTCTAAATAATCATGTGATGACATTATGCCATTCATATATTTCCTTTTATATATATATATATATATATATATATATATATATATATATATATATATATATATATATATATATATACATCATTATGAAATAGTCTTATGTTAATATGCTAATTTACTGTGCTATGTCATCTGTTTGTTAAACTAATTGCCATGTATTTTTTCTACATATCCATGCATTATTCAAGAAATATCCTTAACATTTCTATAATTGTAATGTAACTATGTAATTATAACAAAACTTACTTAATAATGCCTTTTCTCTATTTCTCTTCTTTCTGTACCCCCGTTAAATACTACAAATAAAAAAATGGATACCTCTTGAGGCAGAGCAAGCCACAAAATGGCTTCCGCTGCTTGTTTTCAGTCACACAGTGAAGATCCTTATGCAGCTTTTTTTAAAAGCAGGTTAACAAAAAGAACCCTCCAGAGCCAATCAAATTTCCAGTGGCCAATCAGATGCCTTTCTGGACAAAGGTCCCACTTATATTTTATATTTTATTATATTTATATCCCACCCTCCCCTGACAGGCTCAGGGCGGCTAACAGCCGTTAAAACAACATGGAATTAAATCATTACAATTAAATCATTAAAACATCTCAAACTTACTTTCTAAAAATATTTGTTGGGTGTCAGGAAAGGTGTTGATTAACAGCATGGGGACCCCTAATGTAGACCATCACCACAACAGGATAACCAGGTACAACTGAGGACATCTGTCCACTATAGTTTTATACCACAATTCTTCAAGGGAGCTCAGTGTGGTATACACAGGGCTTTTTTTAATAGCAGGAACTCCTTTGCATATTAGGCCACACACCCCTGATGTAGCCAATCCTCCAAGAGCTTACAGTAAGCCCTGGAATAAAAGCCCTGTAAGCTCTTGGAGGATTGGCTACATCAGGGGTGTGTGGTCTAATATGCAAAGGAGTTCCTGCTACAAAAAAAGCCCCAGGTATACATCCTTATCCCTTCTCCGCTTTCCACCCTCCCTCACAATCACCCTGTGAGGTAAGTTAGTCAGAAAGCGAGTGACTACTCAAAGGTCACCCAGCGAGTTTTGTGGCTGTGTGGGGTTTGGAACCTGGATCTTCTATATCCTAGTCTAATACGCTTAAGTCCTATTGTATCATCTCCTCTCATATTCTCAGGCCACCTTACTTGGTGGGGAGTGATCTAGTGGTCCCAGGGGATCGGTAACCACAGAACAGCTGCAGATTCCAGAGGGCAGAAAGCAGAACCAAACCTGTGGAATGAAGCCAGCCCACCCTTTGCCGACAGGGTTAAGTGGCAACAGGCGAGAGAGATCGTGTAAAGCTTTATTATCTTTGTTTCAATCTCAGCCGGTACATTTCATGTGCGACTGCCTTATTCATTATTAACTATTAGTGCTTGCTTATCTAATAAGATTAGCCTGTGGGGGTGTACATAACCAAGTCTGGTTACCTGATCCGATGCCTCTCTTTAGAGCTGCAGTCTCTGTGTACGGTGACCCATGTCTGAAAATCATGTGCGGGGATGCATGAGAAAGCGAAGATGACCAAGGCCTCATTTTGGCAAGGAGCTCACAGGAGCAGAACTCCAGAACCCCTAAATTTTATTGTGCTCTTTTTTTCTTAACCTCCCCCCCAAAACAACAACAACAACAACAACTTGCTTCTGGGCTCCGTTGTTCAAACCCCCTGTGAGAATTTTGCTGAACTCTTAAGATCTGACAAACTTTCTAATGTTTCCCCCCACAAAATAAAGGGGAAAATAACCCAAACGTATCAAGCGGACAGGTGGAAATCTTTCTCATGCCACTGGGGCCACATAGGAGAAAGTCATTTTAAAAGTATGATGAGAGTCAGGTTTTAGGATGGCGATTATGATGATGTCAGGGGGTGTGTGGCATATGCAAATGAGTTGTGCTAATGTGCTCCAGCACCTCTTTTTCTACAAAATGACCCCTGAAGAACAGTAACCCAGAGCAAGGCTATCCAGCTGAAAGGGCAAGACTGAGGGGTGACATGATAGAGGCTTAGAAGATAATGCATGGGATAGAGAAGACAGAAAAAGAAGTACTTTTCTCCCTTTCTCACAATACGAGAACTCGTGGGCACTCAGTGAAAGCAGTCGGGTTAGAACTGATAAAAGGACGTACTTCTTCACCCAAAGGGTGAGTAACACGTGGAATTCACTGCCACAGGAGGTGATGGCAGATACAAACATAGACAGCTTCAAGAGGGGATTGGATAAACATATGGAGCAGAGGTCCATCAGTGGCTATTAGACACCGCTTATCGTTGGAACTCTTGGTGCTTCAAGGCTCATGTTCTTACGAAGGCCTTGACCTCTCTGCCCTGTTGTTGGCCCTCCAGAGGAACTGGTTGGCCACCGTGTGAGACAGGATGCTGGGCTAGATGGACCACTGGTCTGATCCAGCAGGGCTCTTCTGATGTTCTTATGAAGGCCTTGACCTCTCTGCCCTGTTATTGGCCCTCCAGAGGAACTGGTTGGCCACTGTGTGAGACAGGATGCTGGGCTAGATGGACCATCTGTTGGTTGTACAAGCTTTTCAGAGGTCGTTTGCATAGTAAAGGGTAAATCTGAACCTTTGGTTTCCCTGTGTTATTGGAAGTTCAGCAATTTCCAATAACACACGAGTATGGGATTGCAGCCTGTTTTATTTTTGCTTCTGTGTGTGTGTGTGAGAGAGAGAGAGGATTTGCAGCTGCTTGGGTGAGGAAATGAAGACTGTATTCAGGGAAACTGCACTGTTGTGTTTTTATTTATTTATTTTAGGGAAAGTCCCCTGGCCCCACCCCCAAAGTCCCCAGATATTATCAGAATTAGACTTGGCAACCCTACCCAGGTTCACCTGATTTCATCAGATCTCGGAAGCTAAGCAGCGTTGGTCCCAATTAATACTTGGGCTGGAGACCACCAAGGAAGACTAAGTTGTTATGTGGAGGAAGGTAATGGCCAACCACTTCTGCTCATCTCTGGCCTGGAATGCCCTTTGAATGGAATCGCCATGAGTTGGTCGCAACTCAGTGACACGTTCTTCTGCCTGACCTGGATAGCCCAAGCTCATCCGGTCTCATTAAATCTTGGAAGTGAAGCAGGGTCAGCACTGGTTAGGGCTTGGATGGGAGACCACCAGGGAGGTCCAGGGCTCCTACGCAGAGGCAGGCAATCGCTAATCACCTCTGAACGTCTCTTGCCTCCAAAGCCCCCCAGGGTAGCCAGAAGTCAGCTATGACTTGGTGGCGCTTTCCACCACTAATGATGACCTTCTGTTGTCTGTTCCATGAGATTCTGGCTGTGGTGACACAAATGCAGCGGTTCTTGCTATGATCTGGAAGATGAGCAGGAATTGGCGGGGGGAATCTTCTCTCTCCCCTTCCCAGGACAATCCTAGAGAAGCTCTTTGGCTCCTGGCCATGGATTTGATTAATCTTCTACTATATGGACTCATCTCTCAGCCAGTTTGGTGTAGTGTTTAAGTGTGTGGACTCTTATCTGGGAGAACTGGGTTTGATTGCCCACTCCTCCACTTGCAGCTGCTGGAATGGCCTTGGGTCAGCCATAGCGCTCACAGAGCTGTCCTAGAAAGGGCAGTTTCTGTCAGAGTTCTCTCAGCCCCACCCAACTCACAGGGTGTCTGCTGTTGGGGAAGAAGATAAAGCAGATTGTAAGCCGCTCTGAGACTCTGATTCAGAGAGAAGGCGGAAGGAAGGTCTCCTGTGCAAGCACCAGTCGTTTCTGACTCTGGGGTGACGTTGCTTTCACGTTTTCACGGCAGACTTTTTTACGGGGTGGTTTGCCTTCCCCAGTCTTTTACACTTTTCCCCCAGCAGGCTGGGTACTCATTTTACCAACCTCGGAAGGATGGAAGGCTGAGTCAACCTTGGGCCGGCTACCTGAACCAGCTTTCTCTGGGATAGAACTCAGGTTGTGAGCAGAGAGTTCAGATCACAGTACTGCAGTACTGCTGCTTTACCACTCTGAGCCTCACTCAGAGAGAAGTTGCGGAGCATAAATCTGCAGTCTTCTTCTTGTCAGAAATGTTTGTGTGAAATGAAGAAGAAGAAGAGGAGGAGGAGGAATAATAAGAAGAAGAAGAGAGGGAGGAGGAGGAGGAAGAGGAGATAGAAGAAGAAGGAGGAGGAAGAGGGGGAGGAGGAAGAAGAAGAGGAGGAGGAAGAAGAAGAATTGACTTTTATACCCCATGTTTCTCTACCTTATGGAGACTCCAATCAGCTTACAATCTCCTTCCCTTCCTCTCCCAACAACAGGCACCTTGTGAGGTAGGTGGGCCTGAGAAAATGCCGAGAGAACTTGGGTTTGGCCAAGACGGCTTCCAGCTCGATCGTCCTTCTTTCCAGCCCTTTACGCTTCTCTGATTCTCCACGTTCCGGCTGCACATGGAATCCCCAGACGGGGAGCCTTGGCTAATCCAACCTTCCTCCTCCTGCCTCCCTCTCCTCCTGCCTCTTCTCCGCTTTCCCGAACAATAGATTCCTCTGTGCTCCTTCTCTTAAATCACTCCGGACAGAGCCAGAACTGGAGCCAAACTGGAGATAAACCTCCTCTCGGGGTGTGCAGTGGGAACGGAGGCTCTTCTGTTGGGGGGACGGAGGAGGCTGCCCTCGCCCGCCTGCAGCCCCACATCCCAGGGGTGTCTCAGGCCTGCAGCTGCGCAAGTGACAGCTGACATTGCAGTCCTGCCTCCCTCGCATGGCCCGACGTGCTCGGGGCTGTGTCAGTTCCAGGTGCTCAGCGACATGATAAAATGAGGGGGATTAGCAAGCTGGGGGTGCTCATCCATCAAGGTCCGTAAGCAGGGACGTGAGGGGAGGCAGCAGAGCCCCCAAACCTCTTGGGTTGGGGGGAGGGGAGCTGCGATTGCAAGATCAAATGGCGCTGTTAAGGACCTTCCCTTCTCCCAGCCTACAAGGACTGTATCATGTAGCGCAGGGGTGTCGAACTCATCTGTTATGAGGGCCGGATCTGACATAAATGAGACCTTGTTGGGCCAGGCCATTTCGGGTTGGCTGAGCCACGTTGGGCCGGGCCACGTGTGTACCTATTTAAGATTAGGTAGCAGAGATATAAATTTTATAAAGAACGCAGACAAACAAAATTATAAGACCATAACATAAGAACATAAGAGAAGCCATGTTGGATCAGGCCAACGGCCCATCCAGTCCAACACTCTGTGTCACACAGTGGCCAAAAAAAATTATACATACACACTGTGGCTAATAGCCACTGACGGACCGCTCCTCCATATTTTTTTCTAACCCCTTCTTGAAGCTGGCTATGCTTGTAGCCGCCACCACCTCCTGTGGCAGTGAATTCCACGTGTTAATCACCCTTTGAGTGAAGAAGTGCTTCTTTTTATCCGTTGTAACCCGACTGCTCAGCAATTTCATTGAATGCCCACGAGTTCTCGTATTGTGAGAAAAAGAGAAAAGTACTTCTTTCTCTACTTTCTCCATCCCATGAATATTGTATATTATATATATTTAAATTAAACATTATATATATTTAAAAACTTAAAACACGTTTAAAACGTTAGCACTCATTGGTTTTAAAGATGCTTCCTTTGTATCTCTGCCATGGGATCCAGAGCAAAGGAAGCTTTGGCTCTTTCCTTCCTTCCCCAGAGGACTGGGGAGGGGGAGGAGCCTCAGCCAGTAGAAGGAAGAGAGGCTTGGCTCAGTAGCTCTGCTGTGCGATTGAAAGAGCCTGGCAAAGCAAACTATTCCTCCCCCCCTTCCTCCCCATGGGAGGAGCCTCAGCCAATGGAGAAAATAGAGGCATTGCTCTGTGGCTCCTGTGCAATTGAGCAGGCCTTGCAAAGCAAGCTGTTACGCAGAAGGGAGCAAGAGAGAGGGAGAAGGAAGCAGATGACAGCCAGTTGCTTGGGGGGGGGGCTGATAGGAGCCCTCCAGGGGTCTGATTTGGCCCCCGAACTGCATGTTTGACACCCCTGATACAGTGGGTTCGATGCACTGAAGAGGCGAAGTGGCAGTGATAACCAGCTCTTTGTTAGATACAGCATAGTATAGGGATGTACTATATGACTGAGGAACAGGGCCAACTATATGCAACTCAGGGTTCCCACGCAAGCACGTTATTGGGTCATTCCAACCAGCAGGGGGCTTGTGATTGGTGCACAGCAGCAGGGATTTGGATCCTGCTGCCCATTGTTCCGGAGTCCCCAAGCTCCGTTCTTATGACTCCAATGAGCCCAGCAGGAACACCATATACAGTCTTCATTTTGGTCCACATACACAACAGACTGCTTCTTTGGGGTGGCATCTCCGTTTTGGTCTGCAGAGGAGCCAGGGCTCAGTGCAGCTATTCCCAACCTGGTGCCCGTGAACACCAGGACACCCGCCGACCCCTTTCCTGGTGCCCCCCACAAGTGTTTTTAATAAGTGGGTGGGGCTTCTGTCCAGCAGGCCTTCTGATTGGCCACTGAAGATCTCATTGGCTGTGCGGATTAAAACAACATTGCTTGAGAGGCAGCTGCAAGGCTGGCTTGCTCTCTGTCTCTGTCTGTCTCTCTCTGTCTTTGTCTCTCTCTCCTGAGAGAGCTTACAATAGGCCTTGTAAGAAGACCCCTGTAAGCTCTTGGAGAACATAAGAGAAGCCATGTTGGATCACACCAATGGCCCATCCAGTCCAACACTCTGTGTCACACAGTGGCCAAAAAATGTATATACAGACATATATATACACACTGTGGCTAATAGCCACTGATGGACCTCTGCTCCATATTTTTATCTAACCCCTTCTTGAAGCTGGCTATGCTTGTAGCTGCTACCACCTCCTGTGGCAGTGAATTCCACATGTTAATTACCCTTTGGGTGAAGAAGCACCTCCTTTTATCCATGCTAACCCGACTGCTCAGCAATTTCATTGAATGCCCATGAGTTCTTGTATTGTGAGAAAGGGAGAAAAGTACTTCTTTCTCTACCTTCTCCATCCCATGCATAACCGTGTAAACCTCTATCATGTCACCCCGCAGTTGACGTTTCTCCAAGCTAAAGAGCCCCAAGCATTTTAACCTTTCTTCATAGGGAAAGTGTTCCAAACCTTTAATAATTCTAGTTGCCCTTTTCTGAACTTTTTCCAATGCTATAATATCCTTTTTGAGGTGCAGTGACCAGAATTGCACACAGTATTCCAAATGAGACCGTACCATCGATTTATACAGGGGCATTATGATACTGGCTGATTAGTTTTCAGTTCCCTTCCTAATAATTCCCAGCATGGTGTTGGCCTTTTTTATTGCAATTGCACACTGTCTTGACATTTTCAGTGAGTTATCTACCATGACCCCAAGATCTCTCTCTTGGTCAATCTCTGCCAGTTCACACCCCATCAACTTGTATTTGTAGCTGGGATTCTTGGCCCCAATGTGCATTACTTTGCACTTGGCCACACTGAACCTCATCTGCCACGTTGACGCCTACTCACCCAGCCTCAACAGATCCCTTTGGAGTGCCTCACAATCCTCTCTGGTTCTCACCACCCTGAAAAATTTAGTGTCATCTGCAAACTTGGCCACTTCACTGCTTACTCTCAACTCCAAATCATTTATGAACAAGTTAAAGAGCATGGAACCCAGTACTGAGCCCTGCGGCACTCCACTGCTTACCGTCCTCCACTGCAAAGACTGCCCATTTATACTCACTCTCTGCTTCCTATTAATTAGCCAGTTTTTGATCTACAAGAGGACCTGTCGTTTTACTCCATGATGAGGAACTTTATCAAAAGCTTTCTGGAAGTCAAGGTAAACAATATCTATCGGGTCTCCTTCGTCCACATGTTTGTTCACCCCCTCAAAGAAATGTAACAGGTTAGTGAGGCAAGATCTTCCCTTACAGAACCCATGCTGAGTCTTCCTCAATAACTCGTGTTCATCAATGTGCCTACTCATTCTGTCCTTGATAATGGTTTCTACCAACTTTCCCGGTATTGAAGTCAGACTGACTGGCCTGTAGTTTCCC
This sequence comes from Heteronotia binoei, assembly GCF_032191835.1. Classification (NCBI taxonomy): domain Eukaryota; kingdom Metazoa; phylum Chordata; class Lepidosauria; order Squamata; family Gekkonidae; genus Heteronotia; species Heteronotia binoei. The sequence continues at coordinate 133,760,265 of NC_083228.1, read as the reverse complement.
GGATCTCCTCTGGAAGATCTCCTCTGGATCTCCTTTTTAAAGATGGGGGTGACATTTGCTACCTTCCAGTCCTCAGGAACGGAGGCAGATTTCAATGAAAGATTACATATTTTTGTCAGAAGATCCACAAGTTCAACTTTGAGTTCTTTCAGAACTCTTGGATGTATGCCATCCGGACCTGGTGACTTATTAGTTTTTAATTCGTCTATCAGTTGTAGGACCTCCTCTCTTGTCACCTCAATCTGACTCGGGTCTTTCAACACCCCTTCCAATATAAGTGGTTCTGGAGCAGGCAAACACTTCTCATCTTCCACAGTGAAGATGGAGGCAAAAAATGCATTCAGCTTCTCAGCCAAAGTTGACTACATAAGATTGACTACATAAGAGGGGTGTGGCCTAATATGCAAAAAAAAAAAGCCCTGAAACCATTCTATACTGAATTAGACAGTCCATCAAGTTCAGTATTGTCTACTTAGACAGTCAGCAACTCTCCAGGGTCTCCGGCAGAGGTCTTTCACATAATCTACTGCCTAGTCCAGGGGTGTCAAACTCATTTGTTATGAGGGCTGGATTAGACATAAATGAGACCTTGTTGGGCCGGGTCATGCCGTGCCAGGTCGGGCTGGGCCATGTGTGTACCTATTTAAGATTAGGTAGCAGAGATATAAACTTTATAAAGGACACAGACAAACACAATTAAAGATTTTTTTAAAAATAAAATAAAATAAAACATTCTCAAAACATTAGCACTCAGTCTTAAAGGTGCTTTCTTTGTATTTCTCCCATGGGATCCAGGGAACTGGGCAAAGGAAGCTTTGGCTCTTTCCTTCCATTCCCAGAGGACCAGGAGGGGGAGGAACCTCAGTCAGTCAGACGAAAGAGAGGCTTGGCTCAGTAACTCTGCTGTGCGATTGAGACAGCCTGGCAAAGCAAGCTCTCCCTCCCCACCCTTCCTCCCCAAAGGAGGAACCTCAGCCAATGAAGAAAACAGAGGCTTTGCTCTGTAGCTCCTGTGCGATTGAGCAAGCCTGTCAAAGCAAGCAGTGATGCAGAAGGAAGCAAGAGAGAGGGAGAAGGAAGCAGATGACAGCCCAGTTACTCAGGGGCCTGATAAGAGCCCTTCAGGGGCCTGATTTGGCCCCCCAGGCTGCATGTTTGACACCCCTGGCCTAGTCCTTCTAACTGGCGATGCCGGGGACTAACCTGGGACCTTCTGCATGCTAAGTGAGAGTTCTTCCACTGAGTCACAGTGCTTCTCTAAACCAGTGTAGACATTGGGAAGGGAGGCTCTGGCTCAGTAATAGAGCATCTGCCTTGCATGCAGAGTATGGTTGCCAATTCCCAGTTGAGGGCAGGAGATCCCCTGGTTTAGAGGCCCTCCTCCCACTTTAGAGTTATCAGAAAGTGGTGTGTGTGTGTGGAGGGAAATGTCTTCTGGGCATTCTGTTACTCCCTATGGAGCCCAGTTCCCATAGGCTATAATGGAAAATCAATCCATGGGTATCTGGGGCTCTGAGGGGGCTGTTTCTTTCAGGCAAATTTTCAGCATAGCATCTACTGCCCCCCCTCTAAACACCCCCCAAGTTTCAAAAAGATTGGACCAGGGGGTCCAATTCTATCAGCCCCCCAAAAAGATGCCCCGGCAGTGGACCTCTTGATGGCACCTGGCTTTTTTGGCCACTGTGTGACAGAGTGCTGGATTGGATGGGCCATTGGCCTGATCCAACATGGTTTATCATACATTCTTACGCCACCATCCTTCATTATTTCCAATGGAGGAAAGGCTTTTAAAAGGTGTTTGGTCCCTTTAAATGTGCTTGTCACAACCTTGCTCCTGACACCACCCCCAATGTCTCCTGGCTCCATCCCCAAAATCCCAAGATATTTCTTGAATTGGGCTTGGCAACCCTAATGCAGAGTCCCAGGTTCAGTCCCCAGCATCTCCACTTAAAAGGCTCAAGCTAGGAGGTGATGGGAAAGATCTCTGCCTGAGACCCCGGAGAGCCGCTGCCAGTCTGAGTAGATAGTATTGACCTTGATGGGCCAAGGGTCTGATTCAGTAGAAGGCAGCTTCATGCATAGCTCCTGAAGGCCGTTGGGTCATTGTACAATAGAATCGATAGTCGCCAGTTGGGGCCCGGAGTTTTCCTGGAATCACAGCTGATCTCTAGACAACAAAGATAAATTCCTCTGGAGGACAGGCCAGCTTTATTTGGGTGAGTGACATCTCTACAGCGGTCTCCTTCTCTTCCCCATACACCACCCAAGTCTCCAGGAAATAGAATCATAGAGTTGGAAGGGACCTCCAGGGTCATCTAGTCCAACCCCCTGCTAGAGGGTCATCTAGCACAATGCAGGAAACTCACAAACACCTCCCTCTAAATTCGCAGGATCTTCATTGCTGTCAGAGGGCCATCTAGCCTCTATTTAAAAACCTCCAAGGAAGGGGAGCCCACCACCTCCTGAGGAAGCCTGTTCCACTGAGGAATTGCTCTAACGGTCAGGAAGTTCTTCCTAATGTTGAGCCGGAAACTCTTTTGATTTAATTTCAACCCGTTGCTTCTGGTCCTCCCTTCTGGGGCCACAGAAAACAATTCCACACCATCCTCTAGATGACAGCCCTTCAAGTACTTGAAGATGGTGATCGTATCACCTCTCAGCCGCCTCCTCTCCAGGCTGTGGGCCGAAGAGAATTCTCTTCGGCCCTCTCCAGTTTGGTGTAGTGGTTAAGTGTGCGGACTCTTATCTGGGAGAACCAGGTTTGATTCCCCACTCCTCCACTTGCACCTGCTGGAATGGCCTTGGGTCAGCCATAGCTCTGGCAGAAGTTGTCCTTGAAAGGGCAGCTGCTGTGAGAGCCCTCTCCAGCCCCACCCACCTCACAGGGTGTTTGTTGTGGGGGAGGAAGGTAAAGGAGATTGTGAGCCGCTCTGAGACTCTTCGGAGTGGAGGGCGGGATATAAATCCAATATCTTCTTCTTCTTCTTCTTCTAAATGCCCTTGAGTTGGAGCAGCAATGCTATCGCACATTCCCTCCAGAGGGGGCGCTGTTTTCCCAACGATGACCAGCAACCTTTCTAGGAAAATTGCATGCAACTCACATGTAAGCACCCTGGTGGAGCAGATTCTCTTCGGCCCACAGGGAAGGCTAACCAGGTGCGGACGTGCAGGGGTTTAGACTAGCGCTTTAGGAGGTGAAAGAGGACTGGCGGTGAATGTAATGCGATGGGCCACAGAAAGAAATGGAGACTGCCTTCTACCCCGTAGTCGTTTTCATCTCCGGAGTTCAGTCCTATGTCTCTGGGAGGCAAGCTATCCGGGAAAACGATGGCTCGGCGGCTTGCTAATTGGGCATCTGGCTCTCCCCAGCGACACCTCTGCTTGTGCTACGATTTCACAGCTATGGCACTCCTGCTGCCCCCCACCCCCGTCGGTGTCTGATGAGGCCCTCTGCTCGAAGGAAAGTTTCTTTTTCTCCTCTTTACGTGGAATTCATTTCTACGCCGCTCGCTTTCCTTTCCTTTCCTATTCAGAAAGAAAAGCCAACAGATCTTCCTCTTTCTCTGTTTCTCATTAATTATTCACTTCTCATGAAACAGGAATGAAAACAGATTAAGCGATGTTGGCCGGATTCCTGCAGAAGTGGAATCAGAGCAGGAGGCTTCCTGCTGCAGCGCCATGAGGCTGCCGATGGTGGCAGCGGCGAGAGAGTTTGGAGTCAGATGACGGCTGGGACGGGTCCCTCTGGACCACTGAGTCCTCGGGGCCTGTAGAGGGTCAGTTTCTGCAGTAATGGCCTGGATCTTCCAGGCACGGGACCGATGCTAGGGTTTTCAGTGCCTTAGGCCAGCTGCCCACTAGTGCCCCCACCCCTCGGTCCAGAATTTTAACTATGGAGAATTGTAGGAGAAATGAAGGAACTTGAAACTATTTACATTTTTAATTCACAGTTTTTTAATTTTAATTTTTTTCTTTAAAATTGTGAGATGAAGCAATGAAAACTGTGAGAATATAACTTGATCCTTTTAGCTGGAGGTGCCAGGGACAAGGCCTTCACAGGACCATTTCTACTTGGTCCTTTCAGCTGGAGGTGCCAGGAACAAGATCTTCACATGACCATTTCTACTTGGTCCTTTTAGCTGGAGGTGCCAGGAACAAGATGTTCACATGACCATTTCTACTTGGTCCTTTTAGCTGGAGGTGCCAGGGACAAGATCTTCACAGGACCATTTCTACTTGGTCCTTTCAGCTGGAGGTGCCAGGAACAAGATCTTCACAGGACCATTTCTACTTGGTCCTTTCAGCTGGAGGTGCCAGGAACAAGATCTTCACATGACCATTTCTACTTGGTCCTTTTAGCTGGAGGTGCCAGGGACAAGATGTTCACAGGACCATTTCTACTTGGTCCTTTTAGCTGGAGGTGCCAGGGACAAGGCCTTCACAGGACCATTTCTACTTGGTCCTTTCAGCTGGAGATGCCAGGGACAAGGCCTTCACAGGACCATTTCTACTTGGTCCTTTCAGCTGGAGATGCCAGGGACAAGGCCTTCACAGGACCATTTCTACTTGGTCCTTTTAGCTGGAGGTGCCAGGGACAAGATGTTCACATGACCATTTCTGCTTGATCTTTTTCTACTTGATCCTTTTAGCTGGAGGTGCCAGTTGTGATGACAACCCTCATCTACGGCTCCGAATCGTGGGTTTTATACCGTCACCACCTGCGACTCCTTGAGCCCTTTCATCAGCGCTGCCTTCGCACCATCCTCAACATCCACTGGAGTGACTTTGTGACCAACACTGAAGTCCTCAAGCGGGCGGAGGTTACCAGCATTGAGGCACTGCTGTTGAAGACGCAGCTGCGCTGGGCAGGGCATATTTCTAGGATGGAAAACCACCACCTTCCCAAGATTGCCCTGTATGGCGAACTCTCCACCGGCCATTGAAATAGAGGGGCACCAAAGAAGAGGTACAAGGACTCCTTGAAGAAATCCCTTAGCACCTGTCACATCAACCATCACCAGTGGTCTGACCTAGCCTCAGATCGCAAAGCATGGAGGCACACCATCCACCAGGCTGTCTCTGCCTTTGAGAACGCACGCATAGCTGGTCTTGAGGACAAAAGGAGATTGAGGAAGAATCGCACTGCTACAGGACCAACCCTAAATCAGACTTTTCCCTGCAGCCGCTGTGGCCGGACCTGCCTGTCCCACATTGGTCTTGTCAGCCACCAGCGAGCCTGCAGCAAACGTGGACTACTGCACCCTTCTTAAATCTTCGTTCGCGAAGCCAAGCCGAGAGAGAGAGAGAGAGAGAGAGCCAGGGATAAGACCTTCATATGACCATTTCTACTTGGTCCTTTTAGCTGGAGGTTCCAGGGACAAGATCTTCACAAGACCATTTCTACTTTGTCCTTTTAGCTGGAGGTGCCAGGGACAAGACCTTCACATGACCATTTCTACTTGATCCTTTTAGCTGGAGGTACCAGGGTTGAGACCTTGTGCATGCAAGAAAGATGCTCTACCACTGAGCTATGGCTCCCACCCCATGGCTCTGTTAAAGTAGAGTAGGGAGGATGAGCAGCAGCGTACAACTTCAACAGGAGCCAATTTTTAGGAACTGTAATTGGCTCGTCTTTGGTTTTTACAGTTGGTCAATTTATCCACTGGGATCCGAGGAGCACACTGCGTAGGTGCTGTTCGCTTTCGTGTTTTCCGGGTCTGTAACAGACCCAGGGTTTGCAAAACCGGCTGGGCAACATCTGTACTCAATGGAGCTTGCTTTCTATTGGGGAAGGCAGGCTCCCAGGAGCACACATACTACGCGTGGCGAGAGGGAGTGCCTGGCAGCACCCCTAGACCAAGTGGCACCCTAGACAGTTGCCTACTTAACCTACTCCCATGCACCAGCCATGCTTCCTGCTCTGCTCCACAAACAGGCCTTGAATTCAACAGGAGCTCACAGGAGTACAGCTACTGAACCTTTCTAATGGCACCCCGTCCTCCCCACCTTCCTACCTTAGCCATTGAATATTAGGTGCAGCTGCATAACTATCCCTGGATTAGGAGAGCGGGCAGCCAATCAGCCACCAGGAGCTTTGCCACACACCCAGCAGCCCTCCCTAACCCTGGAGAAGTCCATGCCACCCTTTCTCCACTTCTTATGTGATTTTGGGTGATGGGTGGCTGCAGGGATGGGGGTCAAGGAGAGCCCCAGGTGAGTGAGGCCTGCTTGGGTTGGCTGGACCTCTAGCCAGCCCAAGCAGGCCTCGCTTGCCCAGGGCTCTCCTTTCTTGTGTTGGGTTGCTTTTGGCTGGTGGGGGGGCGCATAGCATATACTAATGAGTTATGCTAACGAGCTCCACCACCTATTTTTCTACAAAATGACGCCTGTCCACAAAGTCTGAGGCTGTCCTCAAATCTAAGGAAACTTCCCCCAGCTTAAGGTGTCTGTTTCCAATACAGTTACCCTGTGAGGGAAGACTAGAATTGCTAGTTCTGGATTGGAAAATACCTGGAAAATTTGGGGGTGGATCCAGGAGAGGGCGGGGTTTGGGGAGGGTCCTCAGCATGATCCAATGCCACAGAGTCCACCCTTCCAAGCGGCCATTTTCTCCAGGGGACCTGATCTCTGCCGGCTGGAAATCAGTTGTAAAAACGGGAGATCTCCAGGCCTCATCTGGAGGCTAGCCAACAACATAAACCCAAAATTACTAAAATACATGCAATATTTATTACAATAAGGACAGGCAAACCATAGAAATATTATTCACACAAAGAAATTCTCAGTCCAGTCCTTCTGAATACAGTTCACAGTACTCCTATAGAATTCACAGTCAAGGCTTTTTTTTTAGAAGAAGCCCAGCAGGAACTCATTTACATATTAGGCCACACACCCCTGATGTCACCATTGTTTCAGACAGGGCTTTTTTGTAGAAAAAGCCCTGCAGAATTCATTTGCATATTAGGCCACACTCCTTGATGCCAAGCCGGCCCGAACTGCGTTCCTGCTAAAAAAAACCCCCAGTACACAGTATTCCTGAAGGTATCAATGTATCCCCCACGTGTAGTAATGTTCCATCTCCATAACTCCTATGAGAGCTATGGCTGACCCAAGGCCATTTCAGCAGCTGAAAGTGGAGGAGTGGGGAATCAAACCAGGTTCTCCCAGATAAGAGACCGCACACTTAACCCGTACACCAAATTGCAGACCGTACGGCTTTATGTGTTTGTTTGGTGTGGAGAGCCAGTTTGAAATCCCACTTGACGTTCTAAATGCCCACAATTTGCCTCCAAAGTTCTGAATGCCTCACGACTGAGAGATGGAAATCGTCTCGCGGAGGGCTGTATTCTAGTTCTCTTTTAAGAATTGCTTTGCTGGCATTTTGTAATGTTTATGGTAATATACTTAAAACCAATTGATGCTGTTCTTTTATTTGTTTTTTCAGCTTTAGATTATTCTGCTGTTACTATGGGAGCCAAGTTAAAAGCAAAGGCTTAGAGCTGCAGGATGTAATTTGTATTAAACAAACAAACACGCAAATAAACACATTCCCGCCGTTCTGCTTCTTTTCCTGATGAATAATACCCCGCGATCGAAACGAGTGGCAGCAATCCCCCCTGCCATTTTGGAACTTATCTTGCCCTTGATGGCTAAACTGCTGTGCCAGGGAGATGACATCGCTTCCTACCTGCCCAGGAAGTGATGTCATTGTGCGGGCAATTGTGTCCCTCCAATTTGAGAGTCTCTGCTCCCCCAATCTGCAATCTGGAAGTCCTATGCCTGGCAGCTAGCAGGTAGTGGGGGGCAGGGACTTCCAGATGGCGGGGGCGCAATTGTCGGCACAGTGACATCACTTCCAGTGCACTGCTCCAGTGTTTGCCACAAACTCTGGTGCCAGGGACGATGATGTTGTGGATTAGTCAGGGCACAGCGAGGACTCCTCAGGAGAAGAGGACTCCTCAAGATAGGGTTGTCAAGTCCAATTCAAGACATATTTGGGGACTTTGGGGGTGGAGCCAGGAGACTTTGGAGGTGGAGCCAGGAGACATTGGGGCTGGAGCCAGGAACAAGGGTGTGACAAGCATCATTGAACTCCAAAGGGAGTTCTGGCCATTGAAAGGGACTGCACACCTTTTCAATGCCTTCCCTTCATTTGGAATAATGAAGGATAGGGGCACCTTCTTTTGGGGCTCACAGAATCAGACCCCCTGGCCCAATCCTCTTGAAACTTGGAGGGTCTTTTGGGGACAGGGGCACCAGATGCAGTGCTGAAAATTTGGTGTCTCTATCTCAAAAAACAGCCCCTCGCCCAGAGCCCAGATACCTGCGGATCAATTCTCCATTATTCCCTGTGGGAATCAGTCTCCATAGGGAATGATGGAGTGCCCAGCAGACATTTCCTTCCCCCACCCCCGCTTTCTGATGACCCTGAAGCAAGTGGAGGGCCTCCAAACCGGAAGATCCCCTGCCCCCACCTGGGGATTGGCAACCCTACCTCAAGAGAAGAGGTGTCCCGTATAGCCAGCTTTGAGTCTGCAGAAGCCAGCAAGCAAGAAGAACTGCAGGTTGGTCAGGAATCACAGCCAACGGTTGGGGTGGAGCAGGACGGTCTTCAGTCCTGAGTCAACAGGTGAAACTAAGTTAATCCTTCCAAGTTTTCCCGTATCACCCACACCCTTAAAGCTTTAGCCGCAGATAGAGGCTATGAGCAGAGCTACAGGAGAGGCAACAAAGTGCTTGCCTCCTGGCCAAATGCTAGTTGCAGGATTATTCCTGAGCAGATGGCTGCAAGCTTGATCCTTAGGCACACGTCTATAAAAACCAGCCAAGGGAGGCTGCTAGGTGTAGAAGCAACAAGTCAATCTTCTTACCACTGAACTCGCCTTGTGTCCTGATGACTCTTGAACTGGACACTGTGACTTCTCAGGCCATCTCTGATTACGCTTCTTGGATTTGCCTTACCTCACTTGTGCTTGACTCTTGGACTGCTAGACTTTTAGAATCATAGAATCATAGAGTTGGAAGGTACCTCCAGGGTCATCTAGTCCAACCCCCTGCACAATGCAGAAAACTCACAAATACCTCCCCCCAAATTCACAGGATCTCCATCGCTGTCAGATGGCCATCTCGCCTCTGTTTAAAAACCTCCAAGGAAGGAGAGCCCAGCACCTCCCGAGGAAGCCTATTCCACTGAGGAATCATTCTAACCGTCAGGAAGTTCTTCCTAATGTTGAGCCGGAAACTCTTTTGATTTAATTTCAACCCACTGGTTCTGGTCCTACCTTCTGGGGCCACAGAAAACAATTCCTCACCATCCTCTATATGACAGCCCTTCAAGTACTTGAAGATGGTGATCATATCACCTCTCAGCCGCCTCCTCTCCAGGCTAAACATGCCCAGCTCCTTCAACTTTTCCTCATAGGACTTGGTCTCCAGACCCCTCACCATCTTCTTCGCCCTCCTCTGGACCTGTTCCAGCTTGTCTATATCTTTCTTAAAAGGTGGTGCCCAAAACTGAACACAAGACTCCAGGTGAGGTCTTACCAGAGCAGAGTAAAGCGATACCATCACATCACGTGATCTGGACACTATACACTATGCTCTGCCTTTGGATTGCCCATTAACCTGCTCTGTGTTGATATTCTGACCTCGCACTTTGGCTAACCGCTCGCCCTGTGCCACTGCCTGCCTGCATGCCACAAGAGATGATCGTGCCCTCCTATTTCACCAGATATTTCCTCCCGCTGGCCCAGTCAGGTGGTGGCAGGCAATGGGAGCTGGAGGCAGGAAATTCCCCACCCCACCCCCAGTAGAAAGATGACAAGCCTACTGCCATCCTAGTGGCCCTGATGAAGCATATCTCCTGACTCCTCTAGCTGTCTTTGGATCAGCTGCTGTGATGTCACAGAAGCCCTTCCAATCCCTGGGGCTTTGAGCTGATTGCTTAGGGGCTGCAGGGGATCTTTTGGTTCTGAAATTCAAACATCTGTTAGCATCATGTGTCATATGAATCCAAAACAGGACCTACAGACCTCAAGCCCTTGAATTATGCCTGCTGGCTTCCCTAAGAATATAAGAGAAGCCATGTTGGATCAGGCCAATGGCCCATCCAGTCCAACACTCTGTGTCACTTAAGAACATAAGAGAAGCCCTGTTGGATCAGGCCAATGGCCCATCCAGTCCAACATTCTGTGTCACATAAGAGAAGCCCTGTTGGATCAGGCCAATGGCCCCTCCAGTCCAACACTCTGTGTCACTTAAGAACATAAGAGAAGCCCTGTTGGATCAGGCCAATGGCCCATCCAGTCCAACATTCTGTGTCACATAAGAGAAGCCCTGTTGGATCAGGCCAATGGCCCATCCAGTCCAACACTCTGTGTCACATAAGAACATAAGAGAAGCCCTGTTGGATCAGGCCAATGGCCCATTCACTCCAACACTCTGTGTCACAGAAGAACATAAGAGAAGCCCTGTTGGATCAGGCCAATGGCCCATCCAGTCCAACATTCTGTGTCACATAAGAACAGAAGAGAAGTCATGTTGGATCAGGCCAATGGCCCATCCAATCCAACACTCTGTGTCACAGAAGAACAGAAGAGAAGCCATGTTGGATCAGGCCAATGGCCCATCCAGTCCAACACTCTGTGTAACATAAGAACAAAAGAGAAGTCATGTTGGATCAGGCCAATGGCCCATCCAGTCCAACACTCTGTGTCACACAGTGGCCAAAAAACCAAACAAAAAACCCAAGTGCCATCAGGAGGTTCACAATTGGGGCTAGAAGCCCTTCCACTTTGCCTTCTAATTTCCACGCCCAAAAATTCAGTCTTCCACTGTTTTGCTTAATGTTAGCAGATTATTTGATGCTCCTTTTGCACCTGTCAATATGTAGGATTTTCCCTGCTTTCACATCCATTGTCATGTCACCTGTTATGCAAATTTATACCTACAGTTGCATAATTAATGAACAAATCCTTCAAAAGATGCATTTGAAAATCCTGAACTGACTGCTACCATAAGTACTTTCCTTTTAAGTGAGTATTTCCATAAATGTTGATTGAATCCCTTAGTTAGTTTGTTCTTTTATATATCTCCTTTCAGCTAAAGCCCTCAGTGGCTGTTCAGACCACATTGCTGTACTTCTTGGCACTGCCACCGGTTTCTTATTGGAAAGGGGGTCTTCAATCCCACCAGGAAGGCCTTCACAGAAGCAGCTGTTCTCAGCTCATGTGGACTGGACTTCCAGAAGTTGAAGGCCAGAGTTGGAACAGTACTCCATGGAGTTACCGCTGCCAGAACCTCTGCTGTGTTTGACATCCAGAAAAAGGCCCAGGGTTTTTTTGAGCAGGAACTCACAGGAATGCAGTTCCGGCTGGCTTGGTGCCAGGGGGTGGGGACTAATATGCAAATAAGTTCCTGCTAGGCCTTTTCTACTAAAAAGCCCTGTGAGAAACAATGGTGATGTAGGTGGGGTGTGGCCTAATATGCTAATGAGTTCCCGTGTGACTTTTCCTACAAAAAAGCTGTGCAAAGCAATGGTGGTGTCAGGGGTGTGGCCTAATATGCTAATGAGTTCCTACTGGGCTTTTTTCTACTGAAGAAGCCCTGTGTGAAACAATGGTGATGTCAGGGGGGGGGGGGGCTGGCCTAATATGCAAATGAAGTTCCTGCTGGGCTTCTACAAAAAACCTCTGAAGCAACGGTGTTATCAGGGGTGTGGCCTAATATGCAAATGAGTTCCTGCTGGACTTTTCCTCCAAAAAAGCTCTGTGTGAAGCACTGGTGATATCAAGGGTGTGGCCTAATATGCAAATGTGTTCCTCTTGGGCTTTTTCTACCTAAGAAGCCCTGGGAAGACCAATTGTAACTTAGGCTGGGGAATATAGGTGGAGAGAACCCTTCAAGTATCCAGGACCAATTGTAACGTAGGCTGGGGAATAAAGGTGGAGAGAACCCTTCAAGTAGCAGAAGGTTTAAAAGGTAAAAAAAAGGACCTGGTCTTGAGCTTAGAAACAGATTCACTTCTTCTTACCTTGGGAAGTTCTTCTCTACAGTCCCAGAGACCACCGGACACCTGAAGCTGCCTTCTACTGAATCAGATCCACTGGTTCATCAAGGCTGGTATTGGCTACTCAGACTGGCAGTGGCTCCCCAGGGTTTCAGGCTGAGATCTTTCACATCACCTCCTGTCTGGACCTTTTAAAATGGAGATGCCAGGGAATGAACCTGAGACTTTCTGCATGCAAAGCCGGGGCTCCTCCATTGAGCCACAGTGCCTCCCCATAAATTGATCATGTTATACATACACACAAAGATGCTTTATACCCAGTGCTGGAAAGGGCAGAAACTAGGGAGGGGGCAAAATTAAAGAGGGGAATGTGCACAGAGAAATACAATGATGGTGATGATATTGGATTTATACTCCACCCTTCACTTTGAATCTCAGAGTCTCAGAATGGCTTACAATCTCCTTTACCTTCCTCCCCCACAACAGACACCCTCACAATGTTCCCTCTAAGCTGTGGAGACTTGTAAGCAAAATTTCTACTTTGTGAGCTACTGGCATTAAAGTTGTGAACTGCTGCATATATAACTTGCTCTGGGGCCATTTTTCTTGAGCTAAGACAAAAATGTGTGAGCCAGGGGCAAAAAACCCTGTGAACTAGCTCGCACTAACTCAGCTTAGAGGGAACACTGCCTTTGAGGTAGGTGGGGCTGAGAGAGCTCTTCCAGAAGCTGCCCTTTCAAGGACAGCTCTGCGAGAGCTATGGCTGACCCAAGGCCATTCCAGCAGGTGCAAGCGGAGGAGTGGGGAATCAAACCCGGTTCTCCCAGATAAGAGTCCGCGCACTTAATCACCTCACCAAACTGGCTCTCAACAAAGCGCACAACGAAGTTATAATGGTTTTTCCCCTTGGACAGACCTGTGGTTGAGGTAGCCCCAAAGACTTGGAAAGAAATCCAGGTTTGGACCTAGGAACCAGGCAGCCGTGGGGTTCCTTAGGAGACTTCCCAACTCCACTGGCCCCAACCCACACAACCCAAAATCAGGAGTCGTGAGCCCATTATTCCGGGCACATTATTCCAGGCACATTCCGGTAAAAAAGCCACTTTCAAGATGCAGTCTATAAATATTAGTGATTCAGTTAATATTTGAATAATGTGGCTGGAAGTTAAATAGTAATGTTCTGAAATGTTTGATCTCAGCAAATTTCCGGCCTGGTCACCAGTGAACAAACCTGATTATATTTCTCCCCTTCCCTCCTTTCTTCAACGGGTGGCTTCAAGTTCTGAGATGTTGGAAAGAATGAGATGCTGTTTGTGTGTTCCACTAGATGGCGCTATGAAAGGTGGGCATGCTAATATCTTTACTCCTTTACGGAGGTCGAAGGTTGAGTGTTAGGATCTCTGTGTCCCATCCTTGGCCTTGACCTGTTTGTGCAGCACACAACTGATTTTTAAAACACTGACAATCCTAAAGTTCTTTTTTTATTTTGTAAACCTAAGCTTCTAGTTCTCATGTTTTTGGAAGTCAGCTTAATCATATGACTCTCATTTAGGGATGTCAGGATTGCCAGGTCTGACTTAGGAAATATCTGGGGCCATTGGAGGTGGAGCCAGGAGACTTTGGGGGTGGAGCCAGGAGCAAGGTTGTGACAAGCATGGTTGAACTCTGGAGGGACTTCTGGCTATCACATTTAAAGGGGCTGCATTTCTTTTAAATGCTTTCCCTTCATTGGAAATAATGGAGGATAGGGTATCTTCTTTGGGGGCTCATAGAATTGGACCCCCTGGTGCAATCTTTTTGAAACTTGGGGTTTTTTTGGGGGGGTTTGGAGGAGAGTCACCAGATGATATGCTGAAAATTTGGTGCCTCTACCTCAAAAACGGCCCCCCTCCCACCCAAACTCGGATACCCACAGTTCGATTCTTCATTATACTCTTGGCACCTGGGGTTTTTAACCACTGTGTGACACAGAGTGCTGGACTGGAGGGGCCATTGGCCTGATCCAACATGGCTTCTCTTATGATGTCTAGGGCAGTGATGCTCTGTATTCTTGGTGCTTGGGAGGCAACAGTGGGAGGGCTTCTGAAGTTCTGGCCCCACCGGTGGACCTTCTGGTGGCACCTGGGGGTTTTGGCCACTGTGTGACATGGAGTGTTGGACTGGATGGGCCATTGGCCCGATCGAACATGGCTTCTCTTTTGTTCTTATGTTCTTATTCAAATTTGGGGTCAGGCCCCGTGTCTCCCTCCCAGCTCCAGATCCTACGGCCCTGTTTCTTCCCAGCCAGAAGGGAGGATCCGGCGAGGAGGTCTTGGAGTCAGCCGAAATACATCGCTGCATTCCTGGCATTCTGCAGTCACTTTAATTAAAGCCACAAGAAGACTTTTTCCCATTAAAACTTGTTGGAGTGCCAAGAGCGCGGCATGGGGGCCGAAGGCGGAAAGAGGCAGACAGATAGCAAAGAAGCCACTTTCCCTTCCGCTTCAGTTCAGGCTTTCTTGGCAAGCCGGGCTGGGTCAAAGGCCGTTGGGATGGCGGCAACAGGCAGGTGTGCCCGGGGAGCATGTTCGAGTCCCGGGAGGAGCTACTGGCCACCGGGGAGAGATTTATGTGCAAAAGGCACTGCATTCCTCCTCTCCGCAAAGATTTGATTCAACGACTGACACTTCATCGGAATCAGAAGAGAAGCTAATCCGGAACGAGCCGTGTCCTCTGTTCCCCTCGCTCAGGCGTCCTGCTGCAGTCCCAGTAGGGTTGCCAGCCTCCAGGTGGGACCTGGAGATCTCCAGCTTTGACAACTGATCTCCAGCCAGCAGACATCAGCTCCCCTGGAGAAAATGGCAGCTTTGGAGGGAGGACTCTGTGGCATTGTACCATGCGGAGGCCCTTCCTCTACCCAAACCCCACCTTCTCCTGGACCCAACCCAGAATCTCCAGGTATTTTCCAGCACAGACCTGGCAACTCTAGCCAAAGGGGGGAAGAAGAAGACTGCAGATTTACACCTCGCCCTTCTCTCTGAATCAGAGACTCAGAGTGGCTTACAATCTCCCATATCTTCTTCCCTCACAACTGACACCCTGTGAGGTGGGTGGGGCTGAGAGGGCTCTCACAGCAGCTGCCCTTTCAAGGACAACCTCTGCCAGAGCTATGGCTGACCCAAGGCCATTCCAGCAGGTGCAAGTGGAGGAGTGGGGAATCAAACCCGGTTCTCCCAGATAAGAGTTCGCACACTTAACCACTACACCAAACTGGGTCTCTAGGGTTGCCTCCGCTTTTACAATTGCTCTCTAGCCGGCAGGCATCACCTTCCCTGGAGAAAATGGCTGCTTTGAAGGGTGGACCATGCCGAGGCCCCTCCCCTCCCCAAACCCCGCCCTCTCCCGTATCCATCCCCAAATTCTTTAGGTATTTTCCAACCCACACCAGGCAACCCGAAGTCCCGGCACTGTTTCCTTCTTCCCAAGGAGGCAGGCAGAGGAAAGAGAAAAGCGGGGGGGATATGGTGGCTCAGTGGCAGAGCCTCTGCTCCACTATGCAGAAGGTCCCGGGTTCAAACTCTTGGCAACTGTTGTTAAAGGATTACAGGCAGGACATCTCCGGCAGAAAACATCGCAGCTGGTTTTCGCTGAACCGCTCAGAGGGCAAGGAGATAAAGTGGGATAGAAACATCCTTTACTTGAATAAATAAAAGGAACCCACAGCAGGACTTGCTTCGGCTGCTAAGGGTCAAATTAGCAGTAATAATTTTGCTTCAGCTGCTAAGGGTCAGATTAGCAGTAATAATTTAAAGGGTGACCTCACCTTCAAGAGTTGCCAGGTCCTCCCTAGCTACTGGTGGGGGATGTGGAGGTAGACTTGGCAGCTCGAAGTTGGGAACCTCCTAGGCTTGCCAATCCCCAGATCCCAGCAGGGGTTCTGCCGCTATCCCAGGGTCCTTCCTGCCCCCAGTCATCTGGCCAGCAGGGGGGGAGCTCCGCCCCCACAGCCCCCATGTTCCTTTCCCCTTCAGAACGCGAGGAGAAAGCTTGCAAAGGCTTCCTCTTGGGATGGTGTGCCTGTGTCTTTAAGGCTGTATGGGGGCGGGGTGAGCAGGCAGAACAACGTGGCTGCTCCCAGTAGCTGCGAAAGCAACCCGGACCCTCCGTTCGTTGTACAAGCTTTTCAGAGGTCATCTGGACAGTAAAGGGTAAACTTGAACCTTTGGTTTCCCTGTGTTATTGGAAGGTCAGCAACTCATGAGTAAATTGCCTCAGGGAGACCACACAAATGTGGGATTGCAAACGGTTTTATTTTTGCTTTTCTGGGTGTGTGTATGTTAGGCTTCCCAACCCCCCCCCCCCCCGCCAAGCCGGGGGACCCCCAGATTAGCAGCCTAATCCCCCGTGCTCTAAAAATCTGGAAGCGGGGGTGGAACGGCGCCGTGTCTCTTTCCCTGCCTGGCTTCAGGTTTCTCCCTTCCGCCGGGTCACAAAGACCCGCCCATTGCCGGCCTGCTATTCGCTCCAGTCCGGCTTCCCTTCGCGAGGTGCATGCTGGGACTCATAGTGCTTGCATCCTCTCCGGGTGGCATCTCCTTGGGGAGTCTGGCCGGGGGGGGGGGGGAGGACTATGTGCGTTTCAACCTCCGGAGGCTTCAGTCGTTGATTGAAAGGCTTCCTCTTGGGATGGTGTGTCTGTGTTACTTTGAAGAAGTTGGCAGCAACTCATGAGTAGAAAGGCCAATCCCCCTTCAGTGTTGCCAGAAATGGGGGGGGGGGGGACACACACGTCTGCTGAGCATTATTCTCTATGTGGAGATTGATTCTCATAGGGTATAATGGGGAATTGATCTGGAGGTTTCGGGGGCTCTGGGGGAGCTGTTTTTTTGAGGTAGAGGCACCAAATTTTCAATATAGTATCTAGTGACTCTCCCCAAAGTATCTCCCAAGTTTCAAAACGATTGGACCAGGGGGTCCCATTCTATGAGCCCCAAAAGAAGGTGCCCCTATCCTTCATTATTTCCTATGGAAGGAAGACATTTAAAAAGGTGTGCGGTTCCTTTAAATGTGATGGCCAGAACTCCCTTGGAGTTCAATTATGCTTGTCGCACCCTTGTTCCTGGCTCCTCCCCCAATGTCTCCTGGCTCCACCCCGAAAGTCCCCAGATATTTCTTGAATTGGACTTGGCAACCCTAGTGTATGTGTGTGTGAGAGAGGGGGATGATTTGCAGCTGCTCTGGTGAGGAAGTGAAGACTGTATTCAGGGGACCAGCACCGCTGTGCTTTTAATTATTTATTTTAGGGAAAGTCTCCTGGCTCCACCCCTCAAAGTCCCCAGATGTTATCTGAGTTAGATTGGGCAACCCTAGAAACTCCTGGAGATTTGGGGGTGGAGCCCAGGAGCTTCAGTGGGACAGAATGCCACGATGTCCACCCTCCAAAGCAGCCATTTTCTCCAGGGGAACTAATCTCTGCAATCTGGAGATGAGCCGTAATTCTGGGGAATCCTCAGTTCCCAGCTGGAGGCTGGCATCCCCACCGGCTTCTAGGTAGGACCTTGAACTCTTCCAGCATTACAATTGATCTCCAGGCTACACAGATCAGTCCTTCCAGAGATTTTTACGCAGAAAAAGCCCAGCAGGAACTCATTGGTGGTGGTGGTGATGATGACAATGATATTGGATTTATATCCCGCCCTCCACTCTGAATCTCTGAGTCTCAGAGCGGCTCACAATCTCCTTTTATCTTCCTCCCTGACAACAGGCACCCTGTGAGGTGGGTGGGGCTGAGAGAGCTCTGACGGAAGCTGCCCTTTCAAGGACAACCTCTGCCAGAGCTATGGCTGACCCAAGGCCATTCCAGCAGGTGCAAGTGGAGGAGGAAGAAGAAGATCATATTGGATTTATATCCCGCCCTCCGCTCCGAAGAGTCTCAGAGCGGTTCACAATCTCCTTTCCCTTCCTCCCCCACAACAGACACCCTGTGAGGTGGGTGGGGCTGGAGAGGGCTCTCACAGCAGCTGCCCTTTCAAGGACAACCTCTGCCAGAGCTATGGCTGACCCAAGGCCATGCTAGCAGGTGCAAGTGGAGGAGTGGGGGATCAAACCTGGTTCTCCCAGATAAGAGTTCGCGCACTTAACCACTACACCAAACTGGCTCAGCCAGAGCTATGGCTGACCCAAGGCCATTCTAGCAGGTACAAGTGGAGGAGTGGGGAATCGAACCCAGTTCTCCCAGATAAGAGTCCACACACTTCACCACTACACCAAACTGGTGTAGTTCTAGGGGAACATGGTGGAATAGAGTTGCAGAACCTCTTCATGGAAACAAAATTCTCAAAAAATGTTTTAAAAGTTCATGAGGAGCACCTGAAGTGTTTCTCCTTCACTTCCTTCTTGAGAGTTCTGTCTCTGGTTATGTTGGTCTTACATTTTATTAAACAAGAAGAATTGCACATTTATACCCTGCCCTTCTCTCTGAATCAAAGACTCGGAGTGGTTTACAGTCTCCTTTATCTTCTCCCCCAACAACAGACACCCTGAGAGGTGGGTGGGGCTGAGAGAAGCTCTCCCAGAAGCTGCCCTTTCAAGGACAACTCCTACGAGAGCTAAGGCTGACCCAAGGCTATTCCAGCAGTTGCAAGTGAAGGAGTGAGGAATTGAACCCGGTTCTCCAAGATAAGAATCCGCGCACTTCACCACTACACCAAACTGGCTCTCTTTAAGCCATGCCCCCTGATGCCAAGCAAGCTGGAGCTGCGTTCCGGTGCGTTCCTGCTCAAAAAAAGCCCTGGAGATCAGGGGATTCATAGAGAGTAGGTTTTTCAGCAAGTTTGTTGTAATGGTTAAGTGTGCAGACTCTTATCTGGGAGAACTGGGTTTGAGTCCCCACTCCTTCACTTGCACCTGCTGGAATGGCCTTGGGTCAGCCATAGCTCTGGCAGAGGTTGCTCTTGAATGGGCAGCTGCTGTGAGAGCCCTCTCCAGCCCCACCCACCTCACAGGGTGTCTGTTGTGGGGGAGGAAGGGAAAGGAGATTGTGAGCCGCTCTGAGACTCTTTGGAGTGGAGGGCGGGATATAAATCCAATATCTTCATCTACCTCACAGCGTGTCTGTCATGGGGGAGG
The DNA here is from genome assembly GCF_032191835.1 of Heteronotia binoei. Lineage (NCBI taxonomy): Eukaryota > Metazoa > Chordata > Lepidosauria > Squamata > Gekkonidae > Heteronotia > Heteronotia binoei. Next base: position 133,741,151 of record NC_083228.1, on the reverse strand, counting down.
AAGGTAAAGGAGATTGTGCGCTGCTCTGAGACTCTTCGGAGTGGAGGGCGGGATATAAATCCAATATCTTCCTCTACTTCATCATTCCCTAGCTCCTCAGGCCAACCAAAGAGTTGTCATGCAAATGAATGTTTTACAAATTCCACACAACATTCAGATTGACTTAGCCTCCTGGTTTTGTAGGAACACCTCTGATTTGCAGGGTGGGGGATGGCTTTCCTTAAGCTGCTTGTTCCTCCATCAACAAAAGGTGAAGCAGAGAAGAGGCATCACAAAGATACCGTCTCCTAGAGTGGCTTGTGCCTGTTTGTATGCACACATCTCTGTGTTTTGGGTCATGCAGGTTACGGTAATGTCAGAAAATTATAATCGCTCGTCGTATAGCTGCAGATGTTCTCACAGAGACAGACATGCAAAAAAAAAAGTGGAATAAAATGTATTCATCACAATGAATTGGCTGGGTTCCCCCCACCCCCGCCAACCACACCATTCTACAGCATCAATGTTAAATGCAAATGAGATGTTTTTACTATGGGCTAGTTCCTTCTCCCAGGCTAGAAAAGCCAGCCAAAGTTAATTTATTGATAAAGTCTTATAATGAAAACTGCCTTCTTCCTCTTGCTGGCAAGGTTTTCTTTCTTTCTTTAACAAAGATGTCTTTGGGTGCTGGAATGAAGTGGGAAGGAAACCAGAGTGGAATTTTCAAGTGTGGAGGGAAACAGATGGTGAGCTTCAGTTTTATACCTGAATACCCTATAGAGGCCACCTTTAGGAGTGCCAAGATCCCGGGCGGGGTTTCTCCCACTCTGGAGGTCCCCAACCCACCGGCCCACAGTGGGCCGACCAGAGGATCCCCTCCCGACATCGCCGGCACGATGATGTCACTCACAAGTGACGTCCTTGTGCCGGCGACATCACTTGCCGGCCGCTCTAGGAGCTTCCAGGAAAACTCTGTGGTTTTCCCGGATGCTCTAGCTATTTGGGAGGAAAAGAGTTTCCCTACCAAATTGCTAGAGTGTCCAGGAAAATCGTAGAGTTTTTCCAGAAGTTCCTAGAGTGGCCGATGAGCGACATCACCGGCGTGATGTCGGAGGCCGCAGGGACTTGGCAACTCTAGCTACCTTCCAAAGCAGCCATTTTTTCCAGGGGAACTGATCTTGGTCATCTGGAGACTGTGTGTAATAATGGGAGATCTCCAGGGGTGGAGCCATGAGCAAGTTGGAACAAGTACAATTGAACTCCAAAGGGAGTTCTGGCCATCACATTGAAAGGGCCATCACCTTTTCAATGCATTCCCTCCATTAGAAATAATGAAGGATAGGGGCACCTTCTTTTGGGGGCTCATAGAATTGCCTCCCCTGGTCCAATCCTTTTGAAACTTGGAGGGCGTTTTGAGGAAAGGCATCAGATGCTATGCTGCAGATTTGGTGCCACTACCTCAAAGAACATACCTCCCAGAGCCCCAGATACCCGCAGATCAATTCCCCATTATTCCCTATGGGAATTGTTCTCCATAGGGAATAATAGAGTGCCCAGTAGACATTTCCTCCCTCCCCACTTTCTAAAGCGGGGGGAGGGCCTCCAAACCAGGGAATCCCCTGCCCCCACCCGGGGATTGGCAACCCTCCTTCTCTCTTACACACACACACACACTTACTGGTACCAAGTAGACATTTCTCTCCCCCACCCCCGCTTTCTAAAGCGGGGGGAGGGCGTCCAAATCGGGGAATCCCCTGCCCCCACCTGGAGATTTGCATCCCTCCCTCTCTCTCTCACACACACACACACTTACTGGGTCTGGTTACTTGCTCTGAAAACGAAAGCAAAACAAAGGAAGCTGCTGCTGACCCTTCCCCATGAAGGGCTTCCTGTTTCCTGCTTCCTTCTCAACTTTAAAGGCACACAAACAACAGAAACACACATACACATTTTAAAACAGGACCTGTTTGCAGGTTTCTAAACCTGTGGGAGCTCTAGACGTACATGGTGGCTGTAGGGGCGGGGCTTCCCCCTCTGGCCAGCTGGCTGGGGGCGGAGGGAAGCTTGTAAAACTGGGGGATCCCCTGCTGGGACCTGGGGATTGGGAAGCCTATGGGGAAGAGAGGGACCTTAGCAGGGTATAATGCCATAATTTATTTATGTTCATTCGTATTCTGCCCTTTCCCGCAAGCAGGCTCAGGGTGGATCACAGCAAGATTTAAAGCAATTAAAAACTGCATGCTAAAACCATAAAATATAATAAAACAGATAGCACATATATCAAAGGCGGTGGTTCCCATTGAGCGCATTCTACATTAGGGTTGCCAATCCCCAGGTGGGGGCAGGGGATCCCCTGGTTTGGAGGCCCTCCCCCTGCTTCAGGGTCATCAGAAAGCAGGGGGAGGGGAGGGGAGGGGAGGGAAATGTCTGCTGGGAACTCTGTTATTCCCTATGGAGATTTATTCCCATAGAAAATCATGGAGAATTGATCTGCAGGGATCCGGGGCTCTGGGGGGAGCTGTTTTTTGGGGTAGAGACACCAAATTTTCAGTATAGTATCTAGTGCCTCTCCCCAAAATACCCCCCAAGTTTCAAAAAGATTGGATCAAGGGGTCCAATTCTATGAGCCCCAAAAAAGGTTCCCCTATCCTTCATTATTTCCTATGGAAGGAAGGCATTGAAAAGGTGTGCCATCTCTTTAAATGTGAGGGCCAGAACTCTTTTTGGAGTTCAATTATGCTTGTCACAGCCTTGATCTTGGCTCCACCCCTAATGTCTCCTGGCTCCACCCCCAAAGTCTCCTGGCTCCACCCCCAAAGTCCCCAGATATTTCTTGGATTGGACTTGGCAACCCTATTCTACATATCCGTGCAGCAGTAGGCCCAGAGATGAAATAATAAATGAAGATAAAATAATATAGCATCATGGCAGGCAAGGGAGGCGAAACAGATGGAAATAAGGATGTCCTATACCTCAACCAAAGGCCCAGCAGAACAGTTCTGTCTTGCAGGCCCTACAAAATGGCATCAAGTGAGGCAGGGCCTGGATCTCTACAGGGAGCTGATTCCACCAGGCTGGGGCCAAGGCTGAAAAGGCCCTGGCCCTGGTTGAGGCAAGCCGAACATCCTTTGGGCCAGGGACGGTTAAAAGATGCTGCGAAGCAGTACGCAGAGATCTCTGGGGCACATAATGCCCAAGCAGCCATTTTCTCCATGAGAACTGTCATCGGGAGACCAGCTGTAATCCTGGGAGATCTCCAGCCACCACCTGGAAACTGGTAACCCTAATTACATGTGGGCACTTTCTCTGAACACCTCTCCCCCCGGGGCTTGGCAGCCCAGGCCCAGCCATTAATCCAGACCAGTTCCTTTTCTTTTGTCTCACATCTCAAGTCACAAACTTGAAGCAAATCCTCTCCTTCCTCTTTTCCTTTTACAGTCTCTCGGGTCGCTGGCTTGCTGTTTGTTTTGAACCACTCTGAGGAGGGCTGAACAGTGAATCACGGAGCCTGAACTGCTTGCGTAGAAAGCCACAAGAAAGGCTGAGGGCTGTGCTCTCCGCTTTTTCCCTGAGAAGGCCTCTAAAGGTAGAATTACCAGATGTCTCTTGTTTGGGGACACTCCTTTTTTGGTCTTTTTTCCTCCAAAGAGCACACTGGATGTCATTTCTTCAGATGGCAGAAACTCCCTCCCCTCTATTGTGGGATTTTTGAAAATCCTGCCCTGACTCCAAGGGATTGAAGAAGGAGAAGAAGGCCGTAGATTTATACTCCACCCTTCTCTCTGAATCAGAGTCTCAGAGTACCTTACAATCTCCTTTATCTTCTTTTCCCATAACAGGCACCCTGTGAGGTGGGTGGGGCTGAGAGGGCTCTCAAAGCAGCTGCCCTTTCAAGGACAACTCCTACGAGAGCTATGGCTGACTCAAGGCCATTCCAGCAGCTGCAAGTGGAGGTGTGAGGAATCAAACCCAGATAACCCGGTTCTCCCAGATAAGAGTCCACACACTTGACCACTACACCAAACTGGCTTTCTTTAGACAACAACAAGAAGACTGTAGATTTATATCTCGCCCTTCTCTCTGAATCAGAGTCTCAGAGTGGCTTACAACTGGGTTTGATTCCCCTCTCCTCCACTTGCACCTGCTAGCATGGCCTTGGGTCAGCCATAGCTCTGGCAGAGGTTGTCCCTGAAAGGGCAGCTGCTGTGATAGCCCTCTCCAGCCCCACCCACCTCACAGGGTGTCTGTTGTGGGGGAGGAAGGTAAAGGAGATTGTGAGTCGCTCTGAGACTCTTCGGAGTGGAGAGCGGGATATAAATCCAATATCTTCTTCTTCAATCTCCAATATCTTCCTCCCTCACAACAGACACCCTGTGAGGTAGGTGGGGTTGAGAGAGCTCTGAGAGAACTGCTCTTGAGCAGAACAGCCTTGGGAGAACTTGTGGCTGACTCACCATGTGGAGGAGTGGGGAATCAAACCCGTTTCTCCCTGATAAGAGTCCGAACACTTAACCACTACACCAAACTGGCTCTCTAAAATAAGACAGAGCATACACTGTTCACCTGTCCTCCATTTTGTCCTTAGAGCAACTAGGTGAGGTGGGGGGACTTATTGCCGAACTGGGGTCTTTCCAGCCCCAGCTCAGCGCCATACCCCTTTACCAACGGTAGTCGATTCTGTGACAGTTCTGCAGTCTCGCCCAGGCTGATCCACCTGGAAAAAAAAAACAAGCAGGAATAAGAACATAAGAGAAGCCATGTTGGATCAGGTCAGTGGCCCATCCAGTTCAACACTCTGTGTCACACAGTGGCCCCAAAAAATAAAACCCAAGTGCTATCAGGAGGTTCACAAGTGGGGCTAGAAGCCCTTCCACTTTGCCCACCCCCCAAGCACCAAGAATACAGAGCATCACTGCCCCAAACAGTTCCAACAATATGCTGTGACTAATAGCCACCGATGGACCTTTGCTCCAGATGCTTATCCAGTCCCCTTTTGAAGCTGGCTATGCTTGTAGCCGCCACCACCTCCTGTGGCAGTGAATTCCACTTGCGGCTCCTGCAGAATTCCACTTGCGGCTCCTGCACTGTGGAACCAGCTTCCGTAGGAAGTGCGGGCCCTGCGGAACCTTGACCAGTTCCGCGGGGCCTGCAAGACCGCCCTTTTCAGGCAAGCCTATAGTGATATCGACTGCTGAGTTGCTAAGAACAAAGAACCGCCATCTATAATACGATCATGGAACTATTTAAACTGGCAGAACCAGCGCCAGAACAGTTATTGCTGCCAGACACATTTAATGTGATTTGAATTATATATTTTAACTTAACTAACTGGTTTTTATATGTTTAATTTTTTTAATTGTTAAATTTAAAGTTTTATCCATTTACGTTAATGTAAGAATTGTTGTTAGCCGCCCTGAGCCGCCTAGGCGGGGAGGGCAGGATATAAATAAAATTTATTATTATTATTATTGTTATTATTATTATTATTATTATTATTATTATTATTATTATTATTATTATTATTATTATTATTATTATTAATCACCCTTTGGGTGAAGAAGTACTTCCAATGGCAATCCTTTGGCACAATTCATATTTACAGTATACCCAGCTGAACTCCTTCCCAAACCTTCCCCCTCTCCAGTCTCCAGCCCTAGATCTCCAGGAATTCCTCCACCTGAAGTTGGCAGCCATAGACAAAGCTATCCTGATGGCTCTAGATGTCGGCCTTGTCTGTTCATCCTGTAGGATTGTCAGGTCCAATTCAAGAAATATCTGGGGACTTTGGGGGTGGAACCAGGAGACTTTGAGAGCAAGCTTGTGGCAAGCATAATGGAACTCCAAAGGAAGTTCTGGCCATCACATTTTAAAGGGACCGCATACCTTTGAAATGCCTCCCTTCCCTTGGAAATAATGAAGGATAGGGGCACCTTCTTTGGGGGCACATAGAATTGAACCCCCTGGTCCAACCCTTTTGAAACTTGGAGAGTATTTTGAGGAGAGTCATCAGATGCTAAGCTGAAAATTTTGTGCCTCTACCTCAGAAACAGGCTCCCCCCGCCCCAGAGCCCCAGATACCCACAGATCAATTCTCCATTATACCCCACGGGAATCAGTCTCCATAGGGAATAACAAAGTGCCCAGCAGACATTCCCCCCCCCCACTTACTCATGACCCTGAAGTGGGGGGAGAGCCTCCAAACCGGGGGATCCTCTGCCCCGCCTGGGGATTGGCAACCCTAGCATCACATATGCACACACACTTGGCTGCATGCATGCACAGTCTGCATTTGGCTCCTCCCAGGTCAATAGTCATTAGGCTTCCCAATCCCCAGGTCCTAGAGGGGGATCCCCCGTTTTTACAGGCTTCCCCTCTCCCCCAGCCAGCTGGCTGGCGGGGGAAGCCCCGCCCCCACAGCTATCATGCACCTCCATGAACGATTCCCATAGGGGATGATGGGGAATTGATCTGCGGGTATTGGGGGCTCTGGGGGGGGGCTGTTTTTTTAGATAGAGGCACCAAATTTTCAATATAGCATCTAGTGCCTCTCCCCAAAATACCCCCCAAGTTTCAAAAAGATTGGACCAAGGGGTCCAGTTCTATGAGCCCCCAAAGAAGATGCCCCTATCCTTCATTATTTCCTATGGAAGAAAGGCATTTAAAAAAGGTGTGCAGTCCCTTTAAATGTGAGTTCCTTTGAAGTTCAATGATGCTTGTCACACCCTTATTCCTGGCTCCACCCCCAAAGTCTCCTGGCTCCACCCCCAAAGTCCCCAGATATTTCTTGAATTGGACTTGGCAACCCTAATAGTCCTGCAATCGGAAGCTGACCCCTGAATCCAGGGGCCTTAGGAAGGGGTCATCTGTGGGTTGCAGTCTCCTGAAACGGGGGGCGTCAAAACCCAGGCTGGGGGACGACCGAAAGCAAAGCCACCCTCTGCCTCATGTTCCCTCCCCTGCTGCGCATAATGCAAGCAAGAGCTGCAAACTCTCTTCTATTTACATTTCAAGGAACGTATCAGTTCGGGGAGGAACATGGGAAGGAGAGTGGGGGGGGGCGGGGGGGGGAGAAAGCTCCGCCTGATTATTCCCAGGTTCCCCTTGTCAGAAAGCCTCCCTTGCTTGTGTTGGTGTCTCTTGATGTATGGATCACATTAGAGGGATGAAAGTGAGGCATAGTTCAGGGTTTTGGCACGATAATCCCCACTAAACTCTCTCTGGGAAGGGAAGAAAAAGATTCTTCCTCCCCCCACAAAAGGATTGGAGGTTGAGTCACTTTAGAATCTAAATAAGTTACAAGAGGTATTTACATAGAGGAGGGGGGCAACGGTCGAGCCAGAGGGGCCTGGAGATCCGGACGGGGCAGGATGGAGTAATACTGCGCCATTTCTGCCTTTCGATGGGGGCTTTCTTGAGGCTGATGTCCTCAAAAAAAGGGGGGGGAGGAAAAGATGTTTTTCATCGAAACGTGGTACAAAACAGCAGCCCCTTTTCTGGGAGAACCGGGTTTGATCCCCCACACCTCCACTTACAGCTGCTGGAATGGCCTTGGGTCAGCCATAGCTCTCGCAGAGTTGTCCTTGAAAGGGCAGCTGCTGGGAGAGCCTTCTCAGCCTCGCCCACCTCACAGGGTGTCTGTTCTGGGGGAGGGGGAGGTAAAAGGAGATTGTGAGCTGCTCTGAGACGTGGAGATTCAGAATGGAGGGTGGAATATAAATCCAATATCATCGACGTCGTCATCATCATAGGGAGGGACTGTGGCTCAGTGGCAGAGCATGTGCTTGGTAAGCAGAAGGTCCCAGGTTCAATCCCTGGCATCTCCAACTGAAAGGGGTCCAGGCAAGTAGGCGTGAAAAACCTCAGCTTGAGACCCTGGAGAGCCGCTGCCAGTCTGAGTAGACAAGACTGACTTTGATGGACCGAGGGTCTGATTCAGTATAAGGCGAACTAGGCGACGGCCTGGGGCACCAGCTTCTACAGGGCGAGGGCGGAGGGCAGGTGCCCTCTCCCCACTCGCACCATCCCTGAGCCTTTCTCAACTCTGAGGGGTCAGAGGAGCACCCCCGATCCCTCAGAGCTGAGTAAGAACACGGCTTCCCCGAACTCGGAGCACGCTAGGGTTGCCAAGTCCAATTCAAGAAATATCTGGGGACTTTGGGGGTGGAGCCAGGAGACTTTGGGGGTGGAGGCAGGAGACACTGGGGTGGAGCCAGGCTGTGACAAGCATAATTGAACTCCAAAGGGAGTTCTGGCCATCATATTTAAAGGGACAGCACACCTTTTCAATTCCCTCCTTCCATAGGAAATCATGAAGGTTGGGGCACCTTCTTTTGGGGCTCAAAGAATTGGACTCCCTGGTCCAATCGTTTTGAAACTTGGAGGGTATTTTGGGGAGAGGCACTAGATGCTATACTGAAAATTTGGTGCCTCTACCCCAAAAAACAGCCCCCCCCAGAGCCCCAGATACCTATTGATCAATTCTCCATGATTTTCTATGAGAATAAATCTCCATAGGGAATAACAGAGTTCCCAGCAGACATTTCCCTCTCCTCCCCCCGTTTTCTGACGACCCTGAAGCGGGGGGAGGCCCTCCAAACCGGGGGATCCCCTGAAGCAGGGGGGTATGCCATGCGCTATTGCAATGACATCACTTCTGGATAGGCTTCCCAACCCTCCCGCCCTGGCGGGGGACACCAGGATTTCCAGCCTCTTCCCCCGCTCCCCCAAAAAACGGAAGCAGGGGGGAGGGGGGAAACGGCAACCCTACCCCAAGCCCTTCCTCAGGAAACGGTGCGGGAGGGAGCCCCTCTCGCTCCTCCCGAGGAGACCCTACCGCCAGGCACAGGCTGTGCCTCGAGCGCAGCACGGCCCGGGCACCTGCTGGCTGGCTCCTCTCCCCCCCTCCGCGCCCTGCTGCGCTCCAAGGCCCCGCCGGCCACAAAGGGCAACCCCCCCTTTCCTTCCCCCCAGACCAGCCGGAGGGGCGCTCAGGAGCCCGCTGGCCTCTCGATCAAGAAGGCCCCAAAAGGCAAAGAGGGAAGGGGACGGGAGGGAGGGAGGGAGCCTTTGTGGTGGGGGCGGGGGAGGCCAATGTGCAGGAGCTCCGGAGAAAGGCAGCACACATACACACACACGGCCCAGCAGGAGCGCCCCTGCCCAGCGCGCCGCCAAAGAGGCAGTCCCTCTCTCTCCTCCCGAGGAGTCCCTGCCAGTTTGGTGTAGTAGTAGCTCGCCTCTCGATCAGGATGAGCCCAAATGGCAAAGAGGGCAGGGGACGGGAGGGAAAGAGCTGTCGGGGGTGGGGGGAAGGCGAAGGCACCAGAGCTCGATAGAAGCGCAGCAGCCCCCATCGTAGCGCGCTCCCAACCCCTTCCCCGGGCAGCCCCCCTCTCTCTCCTCCCGAGGAGACCCTACCGCCAGGCATAGCCTCTTCCTTGCTCGCAGCATGGCTGGCTGGCTGGATCCTGAGCCCCCCCCACAAGACTCCATCCCGAAGGTCTCTGACGGCCCGCCCTTGAATGTTGCCAATCCAAGCCCAGCCAGGCAAGTGATTGGCCCCACTCCCCTTCTCCCGCTCCCTTCCCTTCCCTCCCTAGGGTTGCCAGTCCCCAGGTGGGGGCAGGGGATCCCCCGGTTTGGAGCCCCCCCCTTCAGGGTCCTCAGAAAGGGAGGGGGAGGGGAGGGAAATGTCTGCTGGGAACTCTGTTATTCCCTAGGGAGATTTATTCCCATAGAAAATCATAGAGAATTTATCCACGGGTATCTGGGGCTCGGGGGGGGCTGTTTTTTGAGGTAGAGGCACCAAATTTTCAGTATAGCATCTAGTGCCTCTCCCCAAAATAACCCCCAAGTTTCAAAAAGATTGGGCCAGGGGGTCCAATTCTATGAGCCCCAAAAGAAGGTGCCCCTATCCTTCATTATTTCCTATGGAAGGGAGGAATTGAAAAAGTGTGCCGTCCCTTTAAATGTGATGGCCAAAACTCCCTTTGGACTTCAATTATGTTTGTCACAGCCTCGATCTTGGCTCCACCCCTAATGTCTCCTGGCTCCACCCCAAAGTCTCCTGGCTCCACCCCCAAAGTCCCCAGATATTTCTTAAATTGGACTTGGCAACCCTACTTCTGGGTGACATCATCGTGGCGCGTGCGATTAGTTGGGGGAGGGCACCGGTGCAGGATTCTGCCTTGGGTGGCAGAAACCCTAGCGCCAGGCCTGATCTTCTTCTTCTCGTGATGGTGGAAATGGTGGCTTTGGGTGCCCAGCGAGCAACAGAGGACATTGGGAGGATATTTTTGTATTTGTGTGGGAGTGAATGTGTTCCCCTGGACGTCATGGCAACCTCTGGTGACTGACCCCTACTGGGGTCCTGGGAGATATTCAGAGAGGTGGCTGAATAAAGCCTGCCCCTGCCCTCCCAGCTGCTAGTATTTCGAGGAGGTCTCCCATCCAAGTAGTTGGCAGCGTCAGCCCTGCTTTGCTTCTATCACGATCTGGGCTCAGGGCTGTAGGCAGGATTTTAAAAGTCAGGGGGCATCTTAAAAAGTCGAGGGGGCACCCTTTCCCATCCAGCGCGGGCCTTGCCGCTTCTCAGAAGCTTTCTGGGGTCGGGGCAAAAGCTGGAGGCTCTGAAAATGGCCAAGCTGAGGCAGCCGACCCTAAAACTTGAGTCAAGAAGAGACTGCACCCTGGATGCAAGCAGAGGGGTTCCTTCCGCCTCCCTCTCCCCAATTCCGGCACTTTGCGGCCAGCAGCTCCCCCTGTCCCCCCTCCCTGTCCCATTCCATGTGGCTTCCTTTGCCTCCCGCTCGTCCACCTCCCTCCTCTCCCCCTGCTGTTTTTGCTGCTGCAATGCACTGTGCCCTGCTCAGCTCTCTTAGCTTCAGCTGCTGCTGCTGCTCGCTGACTCAGCCATGGCAAAAAAGAGAGAGAAAAGCAGGTTGTGCCCCTGTGGGTAGGCTTCCCAATACCCAGGTCCCAGCGGGGGATCTCCTGGTTTTGCAGGCTTCCCCCCCGCACCCCCAGCCAGCTGGCTGGTGGGAGAATGCCTGCACCCACAGACACCACAGCTCTAGATCTCTGGCAGGTTTAGAGAATACTGGGGGAATTGATCCGCGGGTATTGGGGGCTCTGGGGGGGGCTATTTTTTGAGGTAGAGATTTTCAGTATAGAATCTAGTGCCTCTCTCCAAAATACCCCCCAAGTTTCAAAATGATTGGACCAGGGGGTCCAATTCCATGAGCCCCAAAAGAAGGTGCCCCTAGCCTTCATTATTTCCTGTGGAAGGAAGACATTTAAAAAGGTGTGCGGTCCCTTTAAATGTGATGGCCAGAACTCTCTTGGAGTTCAATTATGCTTGTCACAGCCTTGCTGCTGGCTCCGCCCCCAAAGTCTCCTGGCTCCACCCCCAAAGTCCCCAGATATTTCTTGAATTGGACTTGGCAACCCTACCTGTCGGCCCTCTGAAAGTTGGGGGTCCCCTGCCTGGAAGTTAGGGGTCAGTGCCCCAGAGCTCCTTGAGTTCGGGCCTGCCTGGGTCAGGGCAGCAGAGGACATTTTTGAAGCCACCATACCCCTTGCCTTGGGGATGGATCTGGGAAGCTTTACTACCAGACCCTAAGGCTGCCTTTCTCCAGGTGGAGCCTGGAGACCTCCTGGAATTTCAACCATTCTCTAGACAACAGAAATCAGTTCCCCAGGAGAAAATACCTGCTTTAGAGGGGAGACTCTAGGGCAGGGGTCCAATAGGCACCATGGCCTCTGATGACACCTCTCTTGGTGCTTATTCGCCAGGTGATTTTTTGAAGGGAGGGAGGTTTTGCTCAGCGAGGCTTCTGATTAACTGCACAGATTTCTTTAAAAGTGTTGGTTTGGCGGCAGCTGCCACAAGAATCTTCACTGTATGACTGAAGGCCAGCTGTGGCAGCCATTTTGTGGCTGTCTCAGACTCATCAGGCGTCCATTTTGTGTTGGCTCAGCACCTACCAAGCTGCATCAAAATTCCAGAGGTGACCACAGGGTGAAAAAGGTTGGGGACTCTTCCTCACAGATGTTCTCTCCAGTCCTCATATCCTCCCCAGTTCTCCAGAAATGCTCCACCCCAGAATTGGCAATCCTACCAGACCCACATTTGCTACCAGTCTAGGCCTGGTTCTGATATTATGCTTTGGGAATCAAGCAGAACATGATAGTTGTGCCTTTTTGCCATCAGACTTAGGACCTTTCATTTCACACAGAAGATGTGCCTTTGCAGGTTTGCCCTGCATCCTCTTCCAGATGTTCCTCAAACATTTATCAGCAGGTGCGATAGAACTTGTCACCATTTGGTGGTCGGCCTGACATCTGAAATGTTGAGAAATGCTCCTCCTGTATATGGAAGCTCCAAATGCTGGCTCATAGCTACGGCTTGACTTCTCCTCCACAGAATTATGCAACTGCTTTTTAAAGCCACCCAAAAGTGTGGCGGTCAAGTTAGTAAAATAAGCATGGTAGGCTTTCCAGAGGAATCCCAGGGTTTTGCAGGCTCCTTCCCAGCTGGCCGGTGGGGGGAAAGCTCGCCCTAACAGCCATCATGTGCCTTTCCACCTCGGAAGGCTAGAAGAAGCTTGGAAATGGCTTACTTTTTTAGAAGGTGTGTGCGCCTTTAAATTTGTAGGAGCCAGGCTGAATGGGGCTGGGGCGAGCTGGCAGAACAACATGGCTGCTCCCAGTGAACTGTTAGAAAGGAAGGGAAACCAACAGAACAAGCGGAGGGTCTGTTTTACATTCCTTTCAGAAGTCATTTGCACAGTGAAATAGGGAGTAAAGAGTAAACTAGAACTTTTGGTTTCCCTGTGTTAGTCTGAAGAACATGGTTGAATATACAGCAGATGGTTATATGCAACAACTCTGTGAGTAAATTGGTCCAGTAAGATCACGAAAGTGTGAGATTGCAAAGTGTTTATTTTGGCTGCTTTGTGTGCGTGTGTTTGTGTGTGTGAGAGAGAGAACATGCAGCTGCTGGGGGATGAGGAAATGAAGATTGCATGCAGGGGAACTGCACAGCTGTATTTTTGTTTATTTATTTTTAGGGAATGTGAAAGTCTCCTGACTCCACCCCCATAGTCCCCAAATATTTTCTAAGTTAGACTTGGCAACCCTAACGGATGGCCCCCACCTAGGGGGCAGAAGGGTATTTTTCCCTTCAAGCTCTCCCCCTCACAAGTAATCCTAGCCTCCATAATACAGTTGGCGCCATCAAGCATTAAGAGTGGCCTAGTTATTTTGAAGTGTATGTGCTCACGCATTTTGATTATGTTCAGATATCTACATTTACATACTACACGCATGCTCTAAAATGAAAGAGAAAGATGTAACATTAACATATGGAACATCTCTCAGTTCTAACAACTTGAAAACATTTTTCATTTCCTCTCAGTTGGATTCCTTTTTTTTTTTTTTACTGTACCTTGATCGAAATGTATCAAGGCTGCCAAATTTGGGGAGGTTAGTGGTAGAACACATGCTTTTTATTCATTTTTTTGTTTTAATTTTATTTTACTTCATCTATACCTCACTTTTCTCCCCAACGGGACCCAAAGCCTCTTACAACATTCTCCCTTGGTCCATTTCCTCCTCATTTTATCCTAGATGAAGCTTAGAGTTCGCTACAGGCCCATGGCCACCCAGCAGGCTTTCATAACACGGTGAGGATTCGAACGTGGGTCTCCGCTGTAACTACTACATCCCACTGGCTCAATAGGTACCAGGTTACATCTTAGGCATCCCAATTTTTTTTAAAAAAAAGGATCCAAGGCAGTAAGGTTGAGAATGCACTTTGTCTACCTGAGACGGAGCCAGTAAAACCAATAAGACGACTCAGTAGAAGACAGGGCAGGTTCACATAAAGGAGAAAATGGACAGTTCTCAGAATGGATGGAAGTGAGTTGTGGTGTCCCACAAGTTTTAATTCTATGTAAATAGGCGTTGCCTGGCAACCAGTGGGAGGGTATGAGGGCAGGAATATGGGGGGAAATGTTGCTTGTGTCACTGTATCACTTACAGGAAAACCAGGTAGCTCTAGGAATCACGTGAAGCTCTACGTTAAATGGTAAAACTATAGAGCTTTCAGCGATTTCTAGAGCTACCCTCCATCACTTCCAGGTTTTTCCTGTAAGTGATGCAGTGGCACAAGCAACATTTCCCCCCATATCCCTGCCCTCAGACCCTCCCACTTGATCGAAATGTATCAAAGGTGCCTAGGGTTGCCAAGTCCAATTTAAGAAATATCTGGGGACTTTGGGGGTGAAGCCAGGAGACTTTGGGGGTGGAGCCAGGAGACATTAGGGGTGGAGCCAAATCAAGGCTGTGACAAGCATAATTGAATTCCAAGGGAGTTCTGGCCATCACAACTAAAGGGACAGCACACCTTTTCAATTCCTTCCTTCCACAGGAAATAATGAAGGATAGGGGCACCTTCTTTTGGGGCTCATAGAATTGGACCCCCTGGTCCAATCGTTTTGAAACTTGGGGGATATTTTAGGGAGAGGCACTAGATGCTATACTGAAAATTTGGTGCCTCTACCTCAAAAAACAGCCCCCCCCCAGAACCCCAGATACCCATGGATCAATTCTCCATTATTTTCTATGGGAAAAAATCTCCATAGGGAATAACAGAGTTCCAGGCTTTACAGGCTGTCGCGACATGGCTCAGGCTGAGCGGGCTGAAACTGAACCCAGCGAAGACAGAGGTCCTGTGCGTGGGCCGCGGCGCCCTGGGAAGGGAAATAGCTCTCCCGGCCTTCGACGGTGCGCTATTGAAAGCAGCGCGCCAGGTAAAGAGCCTAGGTGTTTTACTGGAGCCTTCACTATCAATGGAGGCCCAGATAGCAGCCACTGCCAAGTCAGCATTCTTCCATCTGAAGCGGGCAAGGCAGTTGGCCCCTTTCCTCGAGCGCCGGGACCTCGCAACGGTGATCCACGCAACGGTCACCTCAAGACTAGACTACTGTAATGCCCTCTACTTGGGGCTACCTCTGTGCCGGACTCGGAAGCTGCAGCTAGTGCAGAACGCGGCGGCCAGGCTGTTGTTGGGACTTCCAAAACGGGAGCATATACAGCCGGGGCTACGTGAACTGCACTGGCTGCCGATTATATACCGAGTCCAGTACAAAGTGTTGGTCGTTACCTTTAAAGCCTTATATGGCCGAGGACCCACCTACCTGAGGGACCGTCTTTCCCCATACGAACCCCAGAGAGCACTGAGGTCAGTCGGGAAAAATCTGATGACCATCCCCGGGCCGAAGGAGATTAAACATCAGAGCACCAGAGTACGGGCATTCTCGAGTGCGGCTCCTACTCTATGGAACCGACTCCCCGAGGAGGTGCGGGCCCTGCGGAACCTTGAGCAGTTCCGCAGGGCCTGCAAGACCGTCCTTTTTAAACTGGCACATCCGGACTGTTAGGAAGATCAAGAATTAAGGAGCCGCCAATGCGGTCGGAAGATTCACACCGCAGAATAATTATATCATTGAACTGGTTTTTAATGTTAGTAGTTTCATTGTTGATGTTTTATATTGTTGGATTTAAATGTTTTTATAATATCACTGTATGTTTTGTAATATGCTGTTAGCCGCCCTGAGCCCGCTAAGGTGGGGAGGGCGGGATAGAAATAAAATTTATTATTATTATTATTATTATTATTCCCAGCAGACATTTCCCTCCCCTCCCCCCGCTTTCTGATGACCCTGAAGCGGGGGGAGGGTCCCCAAACCGGGGGATCCCCTGCCCCCACCTGGGGATTGGCAACCCTAAAGGTGCCAAATTTGGTGAGGCTAGTGGTAGAACATGCTTTCTATTCATTTTTTTGTACGATAAAACTCTACGGTAAAACTATATATATCGTATTTTATATGATAAAACTCTATGGTAAACTTTTACCATATATCGTATTTTGTACAATAAAACTATGGTAAAACTTTTGCTCTACAATAAAACTTTATGGTAAAACTATAGAGCTTCCAGCGATTCCTAGAGCTACCCCACATTACTTCTGAGTTTTCCCCGGAAGTGATGTTACTGGTTTGGCAGTGAACAACTCGGGCCGTCGTCAGGAGGCCTCCGGTTATGGCAGCCCTATTCACAAAAGATCTGGAATTCACAAGGCAGACAGGTTTGCAGATGACATAAAATGATTCTGGATGGTGAGAAAGGAAGCAGCTTGTGAAACTTCCAAAGGATTCCCTCGAAACTGAGTGAGTGGGAGAGAAGGTTCAATGGAGGTAAGCTTGAGGCAATATACATTGGAAGAAGCGAGGTGGGGGGCGGAAACCCTTAACTTTAAATGTAGGTTGATGGGGACTGAACAGGCAGAGGCTAGATAGAAAAGGAGAGCTTGATGAAAATGTCAACTCAGTGTTTGGCAGCTGTGAGGAGGGTTAATACCTTGCTGGGGATCAGGGCTTCTTTTGTCACAGGAACTCCTTTGCATATTAGGCCACACACCCCTGATGTAGCCAATCCTCCAAGAGCTTACAGGGCTCAGTACAGGGCCTACTGTAAACTAGGGTTGCCAAGTCCAATTCAAGAAATATCTGGGGACTTTGGGGGCGGAGCCAGGAGACATCGGGGCGGAGCCAGGAACAAGGGTGTGACAAACATAATTGAACTCCAAGGGAGTTCTGGCCATCACATTTAAAGGGACCGCACACCTTTTTAAATGTCTTCCTTCCATAGGAAATAATGAAGGATAGGGGCACCTTCTTTTGGGGCTCATAGAATTGGACCCCATGGTCCAATCGTTTTGAAACTTGGCGGATACTTTGGAGAGAGTCACTAGATACTATACTGAAAATTTGGTGCCTCTACCTCAAAAAACAGCGCCTCCAAAGCCCCCAAAACCTCCAGATCAATTCCCCGTTATACCCTATGAGAATCGATCTTCACATAGAGAATAATGAAGTACTCAGCAGCCTCCCCCCCCCCATTTCTGGCAACACTGAAGGGGGATCAGCCTCTCTACTCACGAGTTGCTGCCAACTTCTTCAAAGTAACACAGACACCCCATCCCAAGAGGAAGCCTTTCAATCAGCGACTGAAGCCTCCGGAGGTAGAAACGCACATGGTCCTCTGGGGGCGGAGCTCCCCCCCCCCCTCCGGCCAGACTCCCCGAGGAGACGCCTGTAGCAGCCGGAGAGGATGCAAGGACTACGAGTCCCAGCATGCACCACGCGAAGGGAGGCCGCGCCGTTCCTCCCCCACCCCTCCCGCTTCCACGTTTTTGGAGATCGGGGGAAAAGGCTGCTAATTCAGGGGTCCCCCGGCAGGGCGGGGGGTGGTGGTGGTGGTTGGGAAGCCTACTGTAAACTCCAAAAAAAGCCCTGCTGAGGATAATTAGGAAAGGGAATGAAAAGAAAATGGCTCACCTTGGCTGCTATCACACACACTAAATCCTTGGAGACTTTGGGGGTGGATCCAGGAGAGGGCGGGGTTTGGGGAAGGGAAGGGGCCTCTGCATGGTCCAGTGCCCTAGAGCCCACCCTTCCAAGCAGCCATTTTCTCCAGGGGAGCTGATCTCTGCCAGCTGGAAGCAGGAGATCTCCAGGCCCCACCTGGAGGCTGGCAACTAGGTTTGTAGTTAAGGCACCAGAACAAGAGCAACAACAATTAAAAAAAAAACGGATGCTGTAGGGTTGCCAACCTCCAGGTATTGGCTGGAGATCTTCTAGAATTACAGCTGGTCTCAAGCAAACAGAGATCAGACCCTCGGGAGAAAATGGCTTCTTTGGAAGTTGGCCTCTGTGGCATTATAACCTGCTGAAGCCCCTCCACAAACCTTCCACTCCCCAGGCCTCACCCTCCAAAATCTCCAGGAGTTTCCCCACTCAGAGCTGGCGACCCTACCTTGGTTGCCAAGTTCAATTCAATAAATATCTGGGGACTTTGGGGGTGGAGCCAGGAGACATTGGGGGTGGAGCCTGGATAAAGGTTGTGACAAGCAAAATTGAACTTCAAAGGGAGTTCTGGCCATCAAATTTAAAGGGACTGCACACCTTTTAAATGCCTTTCTTCCACTGGAAATAATGAAGGACAGGGGCATTTTATTTTGGGGCTCATAGAATTGGACCCCTTGGTCCAATCTTTTTTAAACTTGGGGGGGGTCTTTTGAGGAGAGGTGTTGGATGCTATGCTGCAAATTTGGTGCCTCTACCTCCAAAAACAGCCCCCCCCACAGAGCCCCAGATAACTTGCAAATCAATTCTCCATTATTCTTTATGGGAATCGGTTTCTATAGGGAATAATGGAGTGCCCAGCAGATATTTTCTCCCCCACTGCTTTCTGATGACCGGGGGATCCCCTGTCCCCACCTGGGGATTGGCAGCCTTACCTCCGATCCTCCCTAGTGGTGGAATGATGCATTTTGCACATCTCTTCTGGAACGGCTGCCAATCAATTTATGCGGGCGGTTCTCATTTTTGACGAGACAGTCTCTCCCTCCACCCCACCCCGAAGTCCTGCCTGTGCGAATGCATCCCAAGAGAGGCTCTTACCATCCTTTTATCTGATCCCGATGGTGGCTGCTCTCCTTAGCCATCTCGGCTAATCAGCCAGTAAACGATAGGCCCGCGTCTCTTTCCCCCCCTGCCCTGCGCTAAGATAGAGACACTGATTCAGACCTCCTGGAGCAATTGAAACCAGACATTGACCGGTTGGGCTCTCTCTGTGGCTTCTCCTCTCCTTATCGATCAAAGAAGGCAGCCACTCCCCTCTCGCCCATAACCCTGAAGCTGTTAGCACGTCAAGCTGAAAAATGGGCTCCATTTCCAGGGAGAAGATCCCTTTTTTTGTTTTTATGCCTTGGGAAGGAGAAATGCTTCCAAGGACCTGCAGATGTGGAAATTCCTCCAGCCGTGGCATCTTTTGCCCACATGTGTTGCTGATAAAACGGAGGACGGGTTTATGACAGTGAATTCGGCCCTACGCGTGTGCTCTGAATTTTCTGAGAGCGTGGTGTTCATTCATACGTGGAACATTGTGGCTTGCTCTATCCTTAACAGATCTTTTTTAGAGGCATTCCTCACCAGCACTGCCCTCAACTGTCAAGGTAGCTGAACTAGATTTCTCTTCCCCACCCAAAGAAGAAACTGGTGCTATTGAAGATGAGCTGGCTGACGGCCGCGTGATAAAGTCGTTTGCAGTGATGTTATTTTGGTTTATATCCAGCCGTACTGTTTTATGTTTTATTGCTCACTATTGTACTTCATGCTGTGTCTAGGGCTGCCAATCCCCAGGTGGGGGCAGGGGATCCCCTGGTTTGGAGGCCCTCCCCCCGCTTCAGGGTCATGAGAAAGCAAGGGGGGTGGGAAATGTCTGCTGCTATTCCCATAGGGTATAATGGAGAATTGATCCGCGGGTATCTGGGGCTCTTGGGGGGGCTGTTTTTTGAGGTAGAGGCACCAAATTTGCAGTATAGCATCGCACATCTCTCCTCAAAAGGCCCTCCAAGTTTAAAAAAGATTGGACCAGGGGGTCCAATTCTATGAGCCCCTAAAGAAGGTGTCCCTATCCTTCATTATTTCCAATAGAGGGAAGGCGTTTAAAAAGGCGTGCAGTACCTTTAAATGTGATGGCCAGAACTCCCTTTGGAGTTCAGTTATGCTTGTCGCACCCTTGCTCCTGGCTCTGCCCCAATGTCTCTTGACTCCACCCCCAAAGCCCCCAGATATTTCTTGAATTGGACTTGAAAATCCTAGCTGTGTCTGTATTTTTCTTCTTTAAACATTTAATGTTGAACTTTGATGCTATTGTATCTGGTAGCTAATTCTTCAATAAAATTTATTGAAATTTGGTGTGTGTGTGGGGGGGGGAAGTCTTCAGTAGCGAAGCTGCCATGGTTCTCAGTTCTGGAGTTCCACAACAAAGAATGAAATAACAGCAAAAAATGTGGAAAAATAACAAAAGAATCCTGAAAATACTTAACAATTCAAGACTATATATACAATGGAAATTCAGCACTGTTCCAATACAATTCATTACACTTCTACAAAAGTTCATTCTATTATACAAAGATTCATATAACACTAATGCAATGTGCAAAGACAGAATTAAAGTTCATAAAAACTCTCCGCTTGTGTGTGTCAGTTTCTTGCCATTAAAACTCTCATAGACATTCACCCGACTTTGCGGGAAAAATTAAGTGCTAGTGTGGTCTGGATTTCGAATGCAGATGATTTAAGTTCTGGAAAGTCTTCCTTCAGTCTTGCAGATGTTAAATTGAAACTTTCATCAATTGTGAAATTGTTGAAAATAGTGGGTCAAAATAAGCCTCAAAACTGATTCCCATAGGGTATAATGGAAAATTGATCCATGGATATCTGGGGCTCCAGAGAGGCTGTTTTTTAAGGTAGAGCCATCACACTTTCAGCATACCATCCAATACCTCTCCTCAAAACACCCTCCAAGTTTCAAAAAGATTGGGCCACTTCTATGATCCCCATATAAGGTGTCCCTGTCCTTAGAGCCAGTTTGGTGTAATGGTTAAGTGTGCGGACTCTTATCTGGGAGAACCGAGTTTGATTCCCCACTCCTCCACTTGCAGCTGCTGGAACGGCCTTGTGTCAGGCATGGCTCTTGCAAGAGTTGACCTTGAAAGGGCAGCTGCTGTAAAAGCTCTCTCAGCCCCACCCACCTCACAGGGTGTCAGTTGTGGGGGAAGGAGATAAAGGAGATTGTGAGCACTCTGAGTCTCCGATTCAGAAAGAAGGGTGTGGTATAAATCTGCGATCTTCTTCTTCATATAAAGTGTCCCTATCCTGCATCAATTCCAATGGAGACAATGGTGGAGACAACACTGTTTAAAAGGTGTGTGGTCCCTTTACATGTGATGACCAGACCTCCCTTTGGAGTTCAATTATGCTTGTCACAACCTTGTTTCTGGTTCCACCCCCAGAGTCTCCTGCTCCACCCCCAAAGTCCCCAGATATTTCTTGAATTGGACCTGGCAATCCTAGGTTGGCAAGATTGGTCGAAAAAATTACAGTACTCTTTGCACCTCATTTCCCCCCCAATAAAGTTAAAGTTTTGTCAGTTATGTATAAATGACACAAAAATGCTGCATGGTATTTACAAAAACGGCATTAGGAGTGTCAGAGGAGTTTAAAAATACTGCAAAAGAACCAATGGTCCTGGCCCTCTCCCCCAGAATAGTCAGAAGTCGGGGTGCAATTCTAGCAGGAGCTCCTTTGCATATTAGACCACACACCCCTGATGTAGCCAATCCTCCAAGAGTTTACAAAAAAGAGCCTTGTAAGCTCTTGGAGGATTGGCTACATCAAGGGTGTGTGGCCTAATATGCAAACGAGCTCTTGCTAGAATTCCAGCCCTGGTCAGAAGCAGGTATTCCAGTGAGCTGCTAATTTCTCCTGCAAAACCACTTGCATCATGCGAATATTCGCTTTGGGAAGAATCCTGTCTGGTGCTATTTTCTCCCTCTTGGATGAATCACATGGAAGATCTCAGGCTTGGGTTGCCAGATCTGGGTGAGGAAATTCCTGGATTTCTGAAGGGGGAATAGATCCCAGGGTGGACAAGGTGTGGAGAAAGGAAGCACCAAAGTGGGATGTAATGCCCTAGAGTCCACCCTCAAAAGCAGCCATTTCATAGAATCATAGAGTTGGAAGGGATACCCAGGGTCATCTAGTCCAACCCCCTGCACAATGCAGGACATTCACAAATACCTCCCTCTAAGTCCACAGGATCAGCATTGCTGTTCGATGGGCCATATAGCCTCTATTTAAAAACTTTCAAGGAAGGAGAGCCCACCACCTCTCCAGAGGAACTGATTGTAACTCCTACCCAGAACGTTCCTCCATGTTCAGAGAACCTCCATGTGGGAACCCGCACATTCAGAGGCACTCAGCCTCTGAATGTCACTGCCGAAAACCAGCATAAGGGGAAGTCTCAGCCTTTAGGATATGTTGTTGGTCTTCCAGAGGAACTGGGTGGCCACTGTGTGAGACAGGATGCTGGACTAGATGGACCACTGGTCTGATCCAGCAGGGCTCTTCTGATATTCCTATGAAAGCCTCGGCCTCTATACCTTGTTGTTGGACCTCCAGGTTGGCTACTGTGTGAGAGAGGATGCTGGACTAGATGCACCACAGGTCTGATCCAGCAGGGCTCTTCTGATGTTCTTATGAAGGCCTCAGCCTCTGTGCCTTGTTGTTGGTCCTCTGGAGGAACTGGTTGGCCACCGTGTGAGACATGGTGCTGGACTAGATGGACCACTGGGCTGATCCAGCAGGGCTCTTCTTAAGTTCTTATGAAGGCCTCAGCCTCTATGTCCTGTTATCAGCCCTCCAGAGGAACTGTTTGGCCATTGTGTGAGACAGGATGCAGGACTAGATGGACCGCTGATCCAATGCAGCAGGGCTCTTCTGATGTTCTTACGTATCTTGTAGCGCGCAGTGAGGTAACACAACTCTGTGTAGCCATTCCAATTGGCCATGGGATCACTGCCAGCGAGGCTAATTTCAACAAATGAATAGTGCCTCACAAGATATTTCAAATGCTCGACAGAAGACGGAGTTTTTTTTGACATGGCCAAAAATGATTGCGATTGAAAGTGCTTTTCCGTGGATTAAAAGAGTTTTTCCCCCCTGCTTATTATCAGTTTGTCTTTTTTCAAACCACCCTTGTTTTCACTCTATGCTGCCTCCTGAAGTCTCCCCCACCCCCCACCCCCCTCCTAAAGCCCATATTTCTGAAACCGAAGGCAGAAATGATTGAAGCCGGTTCAGGCAATTTTGCCTTCGCATAAAATATGGACAAACTCCATCCAAAACAAGGCTCTCCGGGCAGCGCTCCTAAAATATGAGCAATCCCATGAAAATTATGAACAGGTGGCGACCTATCCCTGAAAGAGACCATTTTTCAGAGCCCCTCGACCTTTTTGTCGCTTCAAAGACACTCCGCTTGTGCTTGTCAAAGTCAGGCCTACAATGTCGCCGGGCCTCGGTTGGCCGAAGTCACCTGTAGTTAGAGTTGCCAAGTCCAATTCAAGAAATATCTGAGGACTTTGGGGGTGGAGCCAGGAGACGTTGGGGGTGGAGCCAGGAGCAAGGTTGTGACAAGCACAACTGAAGTCCAAAGGGAGTTCTCTGACCATCAAATTTAAGGGACCGCACAAATTTTAAATGCCTTCCCTCCATTAGAAATGATGAAGGATAGGGGCACCTTCTTTGGGGGCTCATAGAATTAAACCCCCCGGCTCAATCTTTTTGAATACTTGGAGGGTGTTTTGAGGAGAGGCACCAGATGCTATGCTGCAAATCTGGTGCCTCTACCTTAAAAAAAACAGCCCTCTCCCAAGCCCCAGATACCCACGGATCAATTCTCCATCATAGCTCATGGAAATCGTTGTCCATAGGGAATAATGGAGTGCCCAGCAGACATTTCCTTCCCCCTCCCCCCGCTTTCTGATGACCCTGAAGCGGGAGGAGGGCCTTCAAATTGGGGGATCCTCTGACCCCACCTGGGGATTGCCCCCTACCTGTAGTGTTAACGATCTCCAGGTGGCACCTAGAGATCTTCCTCTATTACAGTTGATCTCCAGATGGTCAAGGTCAGATTTCCTGGAGAAAATGATGGCTTTGGAGGGTGGACGCTGTAGCATTATACCCTGCTGAGGTCCTTCCCCTCCCTAAACCCCAGTCTCCAGCCCCCAAATCTCCAGGTATTTCCCCACTCAGAGGTGACCACCCAAGTTCCTAGATTTGGCTGTTAGAACCCAGCCAGTGGAAGGCACTCTCAGGGCTGGCCCTAGACTATCCGGCACCCTAGGCAAGGCTAACTTCTGGTGCCTCCCCCCCACACTGATACTGTCATTGAGTCACATGGGAGGCACCCAGTTTGGCACTCCTAGAAGGCAGATGCCCTAGGCAATCGCCTAGTTTGCCTGGTGGCAGGACCGGCCCTGGGCACTCTCCATTGGCTTGACCTCAGAAGATGGTCAGCCTCCTTATTTCTGTAGCAATCTTGACCAATCCAAACTTTCATGCTGACTTCTAATCACAGTACAGATGGGGACTGGAGTTTTCCTGGAATTGCAACTGATCTGCAGAGCATACAGATCAGTTCCCCAGATAGGGATAGCAGCTTTGGAGGGCAGACTCTATGGTACACCATAGATCAGGGGTGACCAAACAGTGAATTGGGAGCCACATATGGCTCTTTTACACATCTCGTGTGGCTCTTGAAGCCCTCACCATCCCGTTGACTGGCTTGGAGAAGACATTTATCTCATTAAATTACTTCTCCAAGTCAAACCTGCCAGTGGCTTGGAGAATGCATTTAAGTTGCTTTCTTTCCACCTCTTCCCCACTCTTCTCTCCCCATCTATTTCCTTCCTTCCTTCCTTCCTTCCTTCCTTCCTTCCTTCCTTCCTTCCTTCCTTCCTTCCTTCCTTCCTTCCTTCCTTCCTTCCTTCCTTCCTTCCTTCCTTCCTTCCTCCCTCCCTCCCTCCCTCCCTCCCTCCCTTCCTTCCTTCCTTCCTTCCTTCCTTCCTTCCTTCCTTCCTTCCTTCCTTCCTTCCTTCCTTCCTTCGAGATTTCCTTGAGAAGAAAGAGACCAATCTCCCCCTCTGCCCCTCTTTGCCTGCTCTTCTACTCATCCCAGTCCGCCAGTAGAATGTGAACCATGGGATGTGCCAATCGGGAACCAGGAATGGCTGCTTCCTCCAAAGTTCCTCATTAGGCAACCCTAGATGACCAAACAGGATGTCACTTCAAAGGAGGACAGGATTTTGGCAGCAGGGGCCATTCACAAAACAGAAAAAACAAAGCTGAGGGAGACTCTAAACAAGCCATAAAAATGTCAATGAAATCTAAGAAGAAAACCAAGTGGTTGGGAAATCTTGCAAGCTCTAATGTTTCTCAAACATAAAGTATAATATACAAGTCATCAGGGCTTTTTTGGGTACTAGAAGCCCAGCAGGAACTCATTTGCATAATAGGCCACACCCCTGACATCACCATTGGTTCACACAGGGATTTTTAGAAAAAGCCCAGCAGGAACTCATTTGCATATTAGGCCACACCTCCGACATCATTGCTTCACACAGGAGGGGGGTTAGAAAAAGCTCAGCAGGAACTCATTTGCATATTAGGCCACAGCCCCTGACATCACCATTGGTTCACACAGGGATTTTTGGGTAGAAAAAGCCCAGCAGGAACTCATTTGCATATCAGGCCACAGCCCCTGACACCAAGCCAGCTGGAACGGTGTTTCTGTGTGTTCCTGCTCAAATAAATCCCTGCAGATCACAATGTAACCGTAACAGACGCCAACGTTGATAAATACATGAGGGTTTTCAAGGCAAGAGATGCTGAGAGGTGTTTTGACATTGCCTGCCTCTGTGTCATGACCTTGGTATTTCTTGGAGGTCACCCTTCCAAAGAGAGTAAAAGAACAGGTCCTCTTGTGGATCAAAAACTGGCTGAGTAATAGGAAGCAGAGAGTGAGTATAAATGGGCAGTCTTCGCAATGGAGGACGGTAAGCAGTGGAGTGCCGCAGGGCTCAGTACTGGGTCCCATGCTCTTTAACTTGTTCATAAATGATTTGGAGTTGAGAGTAAGCAGTGAAGTGGCCAAGTTTGCAGATAACAATAAATTGTTCAGGGTGGTGAGAACCAGAGGGGATTGTGAGGAACTCCAAAGGGATCTGTTGAGGCTGGGTGAGTGGGCGTCAACGTGGCAGATGCGGTTCAATGTGGCCAAGTGCAAAGTAATGCACATTGGGGCCAAGAATCCCAGCTACAAATACGAGTTGATGGGGTGTGAACTGGCAGAGACTGACCAAGAGAGAGATCTTGGGGTCATGTTAGATAACTCACTGAAAATGTCAAGACAGTGTGCGACTGCAATAAAAACGGCCAACGCCATGCTGGGTATTATTAGGAAGGGAATTGAAAACAAATCAGCAAGTATCATAATGCCCCTGTATAAATCGATGGTGCGGTCTCATTTGAAATACTGTGTGCAATTCTGGTCACCGCACCTCAAAAAAGGATATTATAGCATTGGAAAAAGTGCAGAAAAGGGCAACTAGAATGATTACAGGTTTGGAACACTTTCCCTATGAAGAAAGGTTAAAATGCTTGGGGCACTTTAGCTTGGAGAAACGTCGACTGCGGGGTGACATGATAGAGGTTTACAAGATTATGCATGGGATGGAGAAGGTAGAGAAAGAAGTACTTTTCTCCCTTTCTCACAATACAAGAACTCGTGGGCATTCAATATAATTGCTGAGCAGTCGGGTTAGAACGGAAAAGGAAGTACTTCTTCACCCAAAGGGTGATTAACATGTGTGACACAGAGTGTTGGACTAGATGGGCCATTGGCCTGATCCAACATGGCTTCTCTTATGTGACACAGAGTGTTGGACTGGATGGGCCATTGGCCTGATCCAACATGGCTTCTCTTATGTGACACAGAGTGTTGGACTGGATGGGCCATTGGCCTGATCCAACATGGCTTCTCTTATGTGACACAGAGTGTTGGACTAGATGGGCCATTGGCCTGATCCAACATGGCTTCTCTTATGTGACACAGAGTGTTGGACTGGATGGGCCATTGGCCTGATCCAACAGGGCTTCTCTTATGTTCTTATGTGACACAGAGTGTTGGACTGGATGGGCCATCGGCCTGATCCAACATGGCTTCTCTTATGTTCTTATGTGACTAAGAGTGTTGGACTGGATGGGCCATCGGCCTGATCCAACATGGCTTCTCTTATGTTCTTATGTTCCAAATACTAGGCAGGGCTCTCCGCTAGGGTTGCCAAGTCCCCAGCATTGTCTGGTGGGGAACTTTTGCACACGCGTGCAATCATGTCACCGAAAGTGACGTCATCACGCTGGTGACGTTGCTCGCGGCTGCTCTAGGCGTTTCCAGGAAAACTCTACAGTTTTCCCAGACACTATATCCATTTGGGAGAGGAAAACTCTATGGTACCTATTGTACCATAGTTTCCCCTCCCAAATGGCTAGAGCATCCAGGAAAACCATAGAGTTTTCCTGGAAACGCCTAGTGTGGCCGCCGCATGACGTTGCCAGTGCGATGATGTCACTTACAGGTGACATCATTATGTCGATGACGTCAGGGGAGGTTCCCCCACTGGCCCAATGTGGGCCGGCGGGTTGGGAACCTCCCTGGCAGGGGAATCCCCACCTGGACCAGAGGCTTGGCAGCCCTACTGTCCCCACGTAGCTTCCGAGACCTGGGCCATCCAGGTCAGGGCAATACAACCTAATAACATTAGCAAAAAAGCTCGTAGGGATCACCCTGGTTCATAGTGAGGAAGGATTGCCACCACTGCCTTGGGAAATGGTGAAAAGTTTTGAGGGTGGTGCCTGGGAAGGGTGGAGTTTGGGGAGGATGTGATGTCATTCTCAGGTGACAATCGCATTGGAGTGACTCAGCATGCCCGGACATCGCTCTAAGGGTGTGTAGGTGTGGGTGACAGGACTTGGACGAATGAATATAAACTGCACCACAGGAAGTTTCATCTAGATCTGAGGAAGGACTTCCTGTCAGTAAAGTATGTGGCCTGACATGCAAATGAGTTCCTGCTGGGCTTTTTCTACAAAAAAAAAAGCCCCAGGTCTTCCTCTTTTCCTGCTGCCTTCAGCTTTTCCTAGCACAATCGTCTTTTGCCAGTGACTCTTGCCTTCTCATAAGTTCTTGATGTAGTTCATTTTGAAAAGTTATCTCAGTGTTGGGTCTTTTAACACCTTTAAAGTAGGCTGATGGACTGTCAAAACATCTGGGAAGAGTTGCCAACCTCCTGCTGAGAAAAAAAAAAGTAGGGGGGGGGGAGATCCAGTGGAAAGAGATTCCAGGAGATCTTCAGGCCTCCTGCTGAGCTCCTGGTATTACAAGTGATCTCCAACTACACAGATCAGTTCCCTTTGGGGAAAACAGCTGCTCTGGAGCATGCACTCTGTGGCCTTATACCCTTCTAAGTTACCTCCACTTCCCAAACCCTGTCATAAGAAGAGAACCTAAGAGAAGCCATGTTGGATCAGCCCAATAGCCCATCCAGTCCAACACTTTGTGTCACACAGGGGCCAAAAAAACCCAGGTGCCATCAGGAGGTCTATCAGTGTGGACAGGGCACTAGAAGCCCTCTCATTGTTGCCCCTCCCAAGGACCAAGAATACAGAGCATCACTTGTCCCAGACAGAGAGTTTCATCAATATACTGTGGCTCATAGCCACTGATGGACCTCTGCTCCATATGCTTATCCATTCCCCTCTTGAAGCTGTCTATGCTTGTAGCCACCACCGCCTCCTATGGCAGGGAATTCCATGTGTTAATCACCCTTTGGGTGAAGAAAGACTCCCTTTTATCTGTTCTAACCCAACCGCTCAGCAATTTCATGGAGTGTCCACAAGTTCTTGTATCGTGAGAAAGGGAGAAAAGTACTTCTTTCTCTACCTTCTTTCTTTTTCAGGCTGCACCCCCAAAGTCTCCAAGAATTTTCCAAGGCACAGTTGGCAACCCTAACGTTGGAGGTTGCTCCTGCTGGAGATGAGAAAGAGGAAATAGTGAGGAATGTAATGCCTGATTTTCCCTAAACCATTTTTAATGGCTGGGGGGCTTATGGGGGTTCCTGCATGAGAAAAAGGAGGGCTACAGGAAGGGGTGTTGTTTTCCTTCCCCTCCTCTCTGCCTGGGAGTTCTGAGCAAACACCAAGCATACTAAGGCTCTGGGACAAGGATCCCCAAATAATAACCAGGCAATGTTAGTGCAGTGTGTTTGCTTAGATGACCTAATGAGAGACCAATCAAGAAAAACACGTTGGAGGAGTTCATGGCCCCCTTCTTGGATTTGCTGAACTTTTCCCCACCTTGGAAAGGCTTCTGGGTCACTGAGTTTTCAGCTGACCCTGATGGTATTCTCTTTGCCTGTGCGTACAAACTGCTGTCAAGTTGCAGTCAACTTATGTTGACCTCAGCATGGGGCTTTCAAGGCCAGTGAGAAGCAGAGGTGGTTGGCCATGGCCTTCCTCTGCAGAGCCTTCCTGGGTGGTCTCCCTTCCGAATATCAACCCTGCTTAACTTCCCCCAGCAAGGGGCTTTCAAGGCAAGTGAGGAACAGAGGTGGTTGGCCATGGCCTTCCTCTGCAGAGCTTTCTTTGGTGGTCTCCCATCCAAGTACCAACCCTGCTTAGCTTCCCCCAGCAAGGGGCTTTCAATGCAAATGAGAAGCAGAGGTGGTTGGCCAGTGCCTTTCTCTGCAGAGCCTTCCTTGGTGGTCTTCCATCCAAGTACAGACCCTACTTAGCTTCCCTTAGCAAGGGGCTTTCAATGCAAGTGAGAAGCAGAGGTGTTTGGCCATGGCCTTCCTCTGCAGAGCCTTCCTTGGTGGTCTCCCATCCAAGTACAGACCCTACTTAGCTTTCAAGACAATATGGGGCTATAGCATGCTCTATTTGAGTCCAGTAGCACCTTATAGACCAAAAAGGATCTGAGGGGTGTGAGCTTCCAAGAGTCAAAGCCCTCTTTGTCTTTCACTCTCAAAAGGTCGTAACCTGAAAACCTTGTTGGTCTCTGAGGTGCCGCTGGACTCAAATCTAGGGGTACTTTCACCAGGGCCCTTTTTTTGTAGAAAAAGCCCCACAGGAAGAAATGTGTCTGCACATGAAAGCTTATACCTTGAATCAGGAGTGTCAAACATGCAGTCCGAGGGCTGAATCAGGCCACCGGAGGGCTCCTATCAGGCTTCCGAGCAACTGGCTGTCGTCTGCTTCCTTCTCCCTCTCTCGCTTCCTTCTACCAGTTTGGTGTAGTGGTGAAGTGTGCGGACTCTTATCTAGGAGAACTGGGTTTGATTCCCCACTCCTCCACTTGCTCCTGCTGGAATGGCCTTGGATTAGCCATAGCTCTGGCAGAGGTTGTCCTTGAAAGGGCAGCTGCTGTGAGAGCCCTCTCAGCCCCACCCACCTCACAGGGCGTCTGTTGTGGGGGAGGAAGGGAAAGAAGATTGTGAGCCGCTCTGACACTCTTTGGAGTGGAATGCGGGATATAAATCCAATATCTTCATCTACCTCACAGGGTGTCTGTTGTGGGGGGAGGAAGGTAAAGGAGATTGTGAGCCCCTCTGAGACTCTTCGGAGTAGAGGGCGGGATATAAATCCAATATCTTCATCTACCTCACAGGGTGTCTGTTGTGGGGGAGGAAGGTAAAGGAGATTGTGAGCCCCTCTGAGACTCTTCGGAGTAGAGGGCGGGATATAAATCCAATATCTTCATCTACCTCACAGGGTGTCTGTTGTGGGGAGGAAGGAAAAGGAGATTGTGAGCCGCTCTGAGACTCTTTGGAGTGGAGGGCGGGATATAAATCCAATATCTTCATCTACTTCACAGGGTGTCTGTTGTGGGGAGAGGAAGGTAGAGGAGATTGTGAGCCACTCTGAGACTCTTCGGAGTGGAGGGTGGGATATAAATCCAATATCATCTTCTTCGAACAACATTGCTTGCCGGCATGATGCTAGTGCACATCCCCTACCCTGCAATTGCTCCTAGGGGGATGGGTTCAGGTTGCAGTCCGGCATCCTTAACTCCACCCCATGAGACCAAACCACACCCCAGAAGAGGTGCTGGCAGGCACCATGGCACCTACGGGAATCATGCTGGGAACCCTTGCGTTGTGTAGATGCACAAATAGACCATGGTGTATTTTCTGCGTATTTTCAAAATAATCTGTTGCTTTAAATTTTGTTTTATTGATGTTTTAATGCTTAACTGAGTAATAATTGTAAATTGGGATATTTTATTGTTTTATTATTTTACTATTGTAATGCTGTATTTATGTCATGTGAGCCGCCCTGAGCCTGCTTCGGCGGGGAGGGCGGGATATCAAACTAATCCTTGTTGGCAGGCCTCAGTTTGGGCAGGAGCTCACAGGAGTGGAGCTCCGGAGCCTCTAAATTTTGTGCTGTTTTTTTCTTACCCTCCCCCCCCCCCCCAATATTGGCTTCTGGGCTCCATTGTTCAAACCCGCTGTGAGAATTTTGCTGAACTCTAAGATCTGACAAACTTCCTAATATTTTCCCCCACCAAAAATGGAGAAATAACTAAAACCGATCAAGCAGACAGATGGAAATCTTCCTCATGCCACTGTGGCCACGTAGGAGAAAGTAACTGGAAAAGTATGATGGGAATAAGGTTTTATGATGACAATCAGGGCCAGCCCTAGACTGGCACCCAAGGCAAGGCTAACTTCCGGCACACACACCTCCCCCGCCACCGATGACATCACCAAGTCACATGGGGGGCGTCCAACTGGTGTCCCCAGAAGGCCAGCACCCTACGCAATCACCTAGCTTGCCTAGTGGCAGGGCGGGCCCCGATGACAACTATAGTTGAAGAAGCCTTTTAAGGTAGATGCAGAGCTGATATAATTTAGTCCACCTTCTGTGATGGGAGCAGTGTTCCCTCTATGTTGAGTGAGTGTGAGCTAGCTCACAGCTTTTTAGCCTCTGGCTCACACGTTTTTGTCTTCGCTCAGGAAAAATGGCTCCAGAGCAAACTACTTGATGCAGTCGCCCGCACTTTAATGCCAGTCGCTCACAAAGTAGAATTTTTTGCTCACAAGATTTCACAGCTTAGAGGGAACATTGGATGGGAGTAAGGTTTTATTATGACAATTCTAATTCAAGAACCATTTTAGGGTAGATGCTGAACTGATATAATTTTGTCCACCTTCCGGTGATGTCAGGGCGGGCGGCGTATGCAAATGAGTTGTGTTGATGAGCTCAGGTGAAGAGCCCCGTGGCGCAGAGTGGTAAAGCTGCAGTCCTAAGCTCTGCTCACGACCTGAGTTTGATCCCGGCAGAAGCTGGGTTCAGGTAGCCGGCTCGAGATCGACTCAGCCTTCCATCCTTACGAGGTCGGTAAAATGAGTACCCAGCTTGCTGGGGGGAAAGCATAGATGACTGGGGAAAGCAATGGCAAACCACCCCGTCAAAAGTCTACCGTGAAAGTGTTGTGATGTAACCCCAGAGTCGGAAACAACTAGTGCTTGCACAGGGGACTACCTTTACCTTTTTAATGAGCTCAGGCACCTCTTTTTCTACAAAATGACCCCTGCTCATAGGAGACTTGGAACATCTCAGTAACAGAAGTTGGATTTGCTTTGATTTTCCCAGCGCGTGCAAGCAAGCCCTTGGTCCAAGGCACTGAGAGCGCTGTGTGCTGTTTCACAATGGCACATTCTCTTCTTTGCCTGGCTGCTTTGTCGAGGTGTGCTGGAAAAGGGTGGCGGAACGGGGGCAGGACAGAGAGCTGTTAAAAAATGAAAAAGCCCGGCTCTGGAAATGCTCCAGGTCTTTTTTAATTAACCTGAGCGAGTCAGAGCTAAAGTTTCGAAGTCAAGCCAAAGGGATCCCCCCCACACCCCGCACCCCACCCCTGTTCTATTACGGAAAAGCCTGCAGTTACCTGCTGCTATTTAATGGCTCTCGTATAAGGAGCTGTCTAATGTAACGGCTGTGGAACTGCTCCAACTACCCCGTCTTTCCGCGCTTAAGAGGTCCCTTTATTTCTTTATAAGCCATATTAATAGATAGCAATATGAATCACCTCGGCCTCTCAAGACTCAGATGACAAGAAGAAGAAGAAGAAGAAGAAGAAGAAGAAGAAGAAGAAGAAGAAGAAGAAGAAGAAGAAGAAGAAGAAGAAGAAGAAGAAGAAGAAGAAGAAGAAGAAGAAGAAGAAGAAGAAGACGACTGCAGATTTATACCCTGCCCTTCTCAGAGCGGCAGATCTTCATCACCTGGAGATTGGTTGTAATTCAGGGACATCTCCAGGCCCCACCTGGCAGTTGGCAGCCCCGCACTAGTTCTCAGTAGCGGAATTCGAGCAGGAGCGCCTTTGCATATTAGACCACACACCCCTGATGCAGCCAATCCTCCAAGAGCTCGCAAGGCTCTTGTTTGTAAGCTCTTGGAGGATAGGCTACATCAGGGGTGTGTGGCCTGATATGCAAAGGAGCTCCTGCTCGAATTCCACCCCTGCTTGCTCTATTGTTTTGTAGCAGGAACTCCTTTGCATATTAGGCCACACATCCCTGATGTAACCAATCCTCCAGGAGTTTACAGTGGGCCCTGTACGAAGAGCCCTGTAAGCTCTTGGAGGATTGGCTACATCAGGGGTGTGTGGCCTAATATGCAAAGGAGTTCCTGCTACAAAAAAAGCCCTGTGGTTAGTTACTTAACCCCTGCCCTGCTCTGGCCAGTGGGAAAAAAATTGATCTAAACAAATGACCATTAAGTGATGGTGTGATGTTATTTCCAGGAAAAACCTAGAAGTGATGGCAGTCTTTTCTAGGAATTCCTGGAAACTCCATAGTTTTCCCTTAAGAGTTTCCAGCAATTCCTAAAGAAGAATAACACCTGGAAGTGACACCATGCTGTTGCTGATGATTGACCCCATATCTCCGCCCCCAGTCTCCCCGTGATTACCAAGCTGTGGAGGAAAAAAGAGGAAGAAGAAGAGGAGATTGGATTTATACCCCACTGTTCACTTGGAGTCTCAGAGTGACTTACCCTCTCCATCCCTTCCTCTCCCCACAACAGACACCCTGTGAGGCAGGCGGGGCTGAGAGAGCTCTGAGGGAATTGCTCTTGAGAGAACATCTCTGAGAGAACTGTGACTGATCCAAGGTCACCCAGCAGCTGCATGTGTGGGGGGTGGGAGTGGGTGGGGATTGGGGACTCCAACCCGGTTCTCCATATTACAATACGCCGTTCTCGGCCGCTACACCAAACCAGCAACTCTAGTCGACCCTCAAAGTCTGTCAAAGCAGGATCTGAAACTGGGATCTGAAGTTGGCGTACTAACTGAAGTTATTCTTAATTGTGCTTTTGTGTTACATACCAATGTGGACTTCTGGGTTCATACTCATATAATCTTGGCCCGTTTCCCACCGCTGCTTCACACCTTCCACAGCTACTGTGGTTCTTGGCAAGGACAGCCTCCCAATGAAAGCTCTCTTGCCTTTTACCGCCTCACACTAATAGTCTCCATCGCCCTCCCTCAGCACCAAGCCTGTCAGGGAAAAGGAAAAGAACTAGGGTTGCCAAGTCCGATTCAAGAAATATCTGGAGACTTTGGGGGGTGGAGCCTGGAGACTTTGGGGGTGGAGCCAGAAGCAAGGGTGTGACAAGCATGATTGAACTCCAAAGGGAGTTCTGGCCATCACATTTAAAGGGGCTGCACACCTTTTCAATATCTTCCCTCCAATGGAAATCATGAAGGAAAGGGGCACCTTCTGTGAAGGCTCATAGAATTGGACTTCCTGGTCCAATCCTTTTGAAACTTGGAGGGTCTTTTAAGGGAGAGGCATCAGATGCTGTGCTGCAAGTATATGGTATAATGGAGAATCAATCCATGGGTATTGAGGCTCTGGAGGGAACTGTTTTTTTTGAGGTAGAGGCACCAGGTTTTCAAGATAGCTTCTGGTGCCTCTCCTCAAAACACACCACCCCCCTCCCGCCAATTTCAGAAAGACTGGAGCAGGGGATCCAATTCTGTGAGCCCCAAAAGAAGGTGCTCCGATCCTTCATTATTTCCAAATGGAGGGAAGGCATTTAAATAGTGTGCAGTCCCCTCAAATGTGATGGCCAGCAGAACTCTCTTTGGAGTTCAATCATGCTTGTCACACCCTTTCTCCTGGCTCCACCTCCAAGGTCTCCTGGCTCCACCCCCAAAAGTCCCCAGATATTTCCTGAGTCGGACCCAATAACCATAAATGGAGCCTCAGAACTCAAGGCTGCTGCCTGTTAGGGAAGTAGGTGGAACCGAGCAGCCTTTTGTATTTTTTTAAAGCAGTCTCTAAGCTTTCTTTCTAACTGATCCCCAGCGCAGGAATACTCACCTCTTTCTGCAGTTGCCAAACCAGGCATGGGAAATTCCTGGAGATTTCAAGTGGAGCCTGCGGAGGCTGGGGTTTGGGGGAGGGGAGGGACCTAAGTAGGGCACAATGCCCATAGAGCCCACCTTCTGAAGCTTAAGAGCCCACCGCCTGAGCAGTTGACTTAGAACGGAGAAAAGGAAGTCCTTCTTCACCCAAAGACTGACCAACACATGGAATTCACTGCCACAGGAGGTGGTGGCAGCTACAAGCATTGCCAGCTTCAAGAGGGGTTTGGATAAATATCTGGAGCAGAGGTCCATCAGTCGCTGCTAGCCACAGCGTATCGTTGGAGCTCTCTGTCTGAGGCAAGTGATGCTCTGTATTCTTGGTGCTTGTGGGGGCACAGTGGGAGGGCTTCTGGTGTTCTGGCCCCACTGATGGACCTCCTGATGGCACCTGGGGTTTTTGGAAAACTGGCCTGATCCAACAGGGCTTCTCTTATGTTCTTCTGTGACACAGAGTGTTGGACTGGATGGGCCACTGGCCTGATCCAACAGGGCTTCTCTTATGTTCTTCTGTGACACAGAGTGTTGGACTGGATGGGCCACTGGCCTGATCCAACAGGGCTTCTCTTATGTTCTTCTGTGACACAGAGTGTTGGACTGGATGGGCCACTGGCCTGATCCAGCAGGGCTTCTCTTATGTTCTTATGTGACACAGAGTGTTGGACTGGATGGGCCATTGGCCTGATCCAACAGGGCTTCTCTTATGTTCTTATGTGACACAGAGTGTTGGACTGGATGGGCCATTGGCCTGATCCAACAGGGCTTCTCTTATGTTCTTATGTGACACAGAGTGTTGGACTGGATGGGCCACTGGCCTGATCCAACAGGGCTTCTCTTATGTTCTTATGTGACACAGAGTGTTGGACTGGATGGGCCACTGGCCTGATCCAACAGGGCTTCTCTTATGTT
Source organism: Heteronotia binoei (assembly GCF_032191835.1). Taxonomy (NCBI): domain Eukaryota; kingdom Metazoa; phylum Chordata; class Lepidosauria; order Squamata; family Gekkonidae; genus Heteronotia; species Heteronotia binoei. Next base: position 133,705,304 of record NC_083228.1, on the reverse strand, counting down.
CTTATGTGACACAGAGTGTTGGACTGGATGGGCCATTGGCCTGATCCAACAGGGCTTCTCTTATGTTCTTCTGTGACACAGAGTGTTGGACTGGATAGGCCATTGGCCTGATCCAACAGGGCTTCTCTTATGTTCTTCTGTGACACAGAGTGTTGGACTGGATGGGCCATTGGCCTGATCCAACATGGCTTCTCTTATGTTCTTCTGTGACACAGAGTGTTGGACTGGATGGGCCATTGGCCTGATCCAACAGGGCTTCTCTTATGTTCTTCTGTGACACAGAGTGTTGGACTGGATAGGCCATTGGCCTGATCCAACAGGGCTTCTCTTATGTTCTTCTGTGACACAGAGTGTTGGACTGGATGGGCCATTGGCCTGATCCAACATGGCTTCTCTTATGTTCTTCTGTGACACAGAGTGTTGGACTGGATGGGCCATTGGCCTGATCCAACAGGGCTTCTCTTATGTTCTTCTGTGACACAGAGTGTTGGACTGGATAGGCCATTGGCCTGATCCAACAGGGCTTCTCTTATGTTCTTCTGTGACACAGAGTGTTGGACTGGATGGGCCATTGGCCTGATCCAACATGGCTTCTCTTATGTTCTTAAGCTGCCATTTCGTCTAGGGGCACTGACCTCTACAATCTAAAGATCAGTCATAATTCCAGGAGATCTGGAGGCCCCACCTGGTAGTTGGCAAACCCCACCCCCTTTCTTAGCTGTTCTAGGATTGATTCCTTATGCCTATATTGCCTGCCTGCCAGTCCTACCCATTGCAAAAGCAGGGTTTTGGTAGGGGAAAAAACCCAGCTGGAACTCATTTGCATATTAGGCCACACCTCTGACATCACCATTGTTTTGCACAGAGCCTTGTTGCAGAAAAAGCCCAGCAGGAATCGTTTGCATATTAGGTCACACCCCCTGATATCACCATTGTTTCACATAGGATTTTTTGTAGAAGGAAAAAAAATCCCAGCAGGAACTCATTTGCATATTAGGCCACACCTCCTGACACCAAGCCAGCCAGAACTCCGTTCCTGTGTGTTCCTGCTTAAAAAAAAAAAAGAGAGGATGTGCAAAAGAGAGGATGCAGGGGAAAAACGTTTATCTGGAAACGAATTAAAACATACCACAGAAACGAGGTACATTCAACTCCAGAATGAAAGAGAAGGGCCTTGTCAGGGGAGCCCCTCCTTCCAACTTCTGGCTTCTGACCCGGTGATTTAACTCCTTCCCCTGGAGACCCTGAGAATGAAACGGGATACCCCCATGTACACTGCTCAGAGCGCCTAACCAAACTTTACATGCAAAGGCATGTAACAAAACCCCCATGGCCTTTATTTTTGAAGAGAAAAGACCCCTCGCAAAGTGGCTTCTCTCTTTAAAAAAAAAAAAAATAGCAAAGGCCATCAGGGTTTCATTACCAGCATTTGCATGTAATGTTTAGCTAGGCTCTGGGAACCCGACCTGCCATGGCCACTGGCTTAGATGGCTTTAAAAGGGGATTAGGCCAAATACATGGCAGAGATGTGCATCGATGGCTATCATCCTTGATGGTGAAATGGGACCTCGCTGTTCAGAAGCAGTGAAGGGCTTTTTTTCTGTAGCAGGAACTCCTTTGCCTATTAGGCCATACACTCCTGATGTAGCCAGTCCTCTAATACAGGGGCGTCAGATTCATGTGTTATGAGGGCCGAATCTGACATAAATAGGGCTGCCAAACTCCAGGTCTGGGCGGGGGTTCTCCCGCCCGGGAAGTTCCCAACCTGCTGGCCCACATTGGGCTGGCGGGGGGAACCTCCCCCAATGTCAGCAGTGCGATGATGTCACCTGAACGTGACATCATCAAAATGGTGACGCCCATGTGGGGCTGCTCTAGGTGTTTCCAGGAAAACTCGATGTTTTCTCTGGGTGCTTTAGCTATTTGGGAGGTGAAAACTCTATGGTGCATAGGTATCATAGAGTTTTTACCTCCCAAATGGCTTAATCATCCAGGAAAACCATAAGAGTTTTCCTGGGAATGCCTAGAGTGGCGCCACCATTTTGATGATGTCACTTCCGGTGACATCATTGCATCGTGCGCACGTGAGAGAGAGTCCCCTGCTGCAGGAAGGGAACTTGGCAACCCTAGACAGAAATGAGACCTTGTTGGGCCGGGCCATGTTGGGTTGGGCTGAGTCATGTCAGGCTGGGCCAAGTGTGTACCTATTTAAGATTAGGTAGCAGAGATATAAATTTTATAAAGAACACAAACACAAATATGTTTTTTAAAAAACCTAAAACATGCTTAAAACATTAGCACTCATTGGTATTAAAGATGCTTTCTTTGTATCTCTCCCATAGGATCCAGGGTACTTGGCAAAGGAAGCTCTGGCTCTTTCCTTCCTTCCCCACGGGACCAGGAGAGGGAGGAGCCTCAGCCAATAGAAGGCATTGAGGCTTGGCTCAGTAGCTCTGCTGTGCAATTGTAACAGCCTGGCAAAGCAAGGTCTTCCTCCCCCCCCTCCTCCACAAGGGAGGAGCCTCAGCCAATGGAGAAAATAGAGGTTTTGCTCTGTAGCTCCTGTACAATTGAGCAAGCCTTGCAAAGTAAGCTGTGATGCAGAAGGAAGCAGTTGACAGCCAGTTGCTCAGGGGCCTGATAGGAGCCCTCCGGGGGCCTGATTCAGCCCCCAAAATGTGTTTGACACTCCTACTCTAAGATCCTACAGGGCTCTTCATACAGGGCCTACTGTAAGCTTCAGGAGGATTGGCTACGTCAGGGGTGTGTGGCCTAATATGCAAAGGAGTTCCTGCTACAAAAAAAGAGCCCTGAGCAATATACCGCTGAGTTCTAGCTGCTGGGCAGGGGGACAGCGTAAGAAGGATGCCCAGTTTTATTTTCCATTTTCCCTTGGGGGGCGGGATTTAGCCCTAGGGTTGCCAGTTCTGGGTTCAGAAAGAACTGGAGATTTGGGAGGTGGAGCCTGCGGAGGTCAGGGTTTGGGCAGGGGAGGGACCTCTCCCAGTTTGGTGCCAGTAACCCTCCACCTACCCTCCCTAAACCCTCTCCCTAAAACCTACCCTCCAGAGAGCCAGTTTGGTGTAGTGGTTAAGTGTGTGGACTCTTATCTGGGAGAACCGGGTTTGATTCCCCACTCCTCCATTTGCACCTGCTGGAATGGCCTTGGGTCAGCCATAGCTTCCACAGGAGTTGTCCTTAAAAGGGCAGCTGCTGGGATAGCCCTCTCAGTCCCACCCACCTCACAGGGTGACTGTTGTGGGGGGAGAAGATATAGGAGATTGGAAGCCGCTCTGAGTCTCTGATTCAGGGAGAAGGGTGGGGTATAAATTCATCTTCTTCGGCAGGGTCTAGTGGTCCTTCCTCTAAAGCAGCCATTGCCTCCAGGGGAACTGATCCCAGTCTGGAGATCCACTGTAATAGTGGGAGATCTCCAGGCACCAGTTGAAAGTTAGCAAGCCCAATTCAGCCCCCATGCCCATTTCTTACAGGCAGGGATTTTTTTGTAGCAGGAACTCCTTTGCATATTAGGCCACATGCCCACTGATCTGGCCAATCCTCCAAGAGCTTACAGGGCTCTTCGTACAAGGCCTACCCTAAGCTCTCTGAGGATTGGCTACATCAGGGTTGTGCGGCCTAATACACAAAGGAGTTCCTGCTACAAAACAAGTCCTGCTTACAGGAATGCTTTCCCCTGGTCAAAGAGAATCATTGCAATTCTTCCTTTCTCTGAGCTGTTCTTTATCATTGACAAGTCTCACCACGCTTTACTGAATATACATATTGCAATGCATTTACCCAAGAACTATCTTGGCTTCTGTTGAGGGTTGTTTATTCCTATCACCATTGTGGTTTAAAGACAGAGATTATAACAAAGAAGAAGATATTGGATTTATATCCCGCCCTCCACTCCAAATTTCAGATTCTCAGAGTGACTCACAATCTCCTTTACCTTCATCCCCCACAACAGACACCCTGTGAGGTGGGTGGGACTGAGAGAGCTTTCACAGAAGGTACCCTTTCAAGGACAACTCCTGCAATAGCTATGGCTTACCCAAGGCCATTCCAGCAGCTGCAAGAGGAGTGGGGAATCAAACCCAGTTCTCCCAGATAAGAGTCCGCACACTTAACCACTACACCGAACTAGCTCTCCAAACAACTAGCAGAAGAGGGACTGTGGGAAGATGGCTGCCAGACTGAAAGATCCAGGGTGAGTATCTTTCTCTCTCCTGCTACATAGGGCTGCCAGCCTCCAGGTGAGACCTGGAGATCTCCCACTTTTGCAACTGATCTCCAGCTGGCAGAGATCAGCTCCCTTGGAGAAAATGGCTGCTTGGAAGGGTGGACTCCATGGCTCTGTACCATGCTGAGGCCCCTCCCCTCCACAAACCCCACCCTCTCCTGGATCCACCCCCAAAGTCTCCTGGAATTTCCCAACACTGCCAGGTGCCTCTTGAGGGTGAAGGAGCTCCTGACCCACCCTCTGTTGCCCACCCAGCCCCTCACGCCTTTGAGTAAGGGGGGAGAACGATGCTGCTGAACTGCATGTTTGACGCCCCTGCCCTAGAATCCCCCCTTCCAAGCAGCCATTTCCTCCAGGGGAGCTGATCTCTGCCAGCTGGAGGTCAGTTGTAAAAGCGGGAGCTCTCCAGGCCCCACCTGGAGGCTGGCAACCCTGTTTGGAAGGAAGCTGAGGTCTCTCCACTGGAGGAAAGCAACCAGAAGCAGGTGTCTGTCGGCTGCTGGAACCACTTGCCCATTTGCTGGAGCTGTGGAAAGTTCAAACTGCCTTCACTGGGGCGGGCACGGCCTCTTTTCGGGAGGGCGAAGTTTGCCTTGGTTAGCCCAGAGGGAGGCTCCATCAATTCAACCACGAGAGAGGTCGGCGGCTTCAAAGGGTCCTCTAAGGGCCAAGAACAGCAGCAGTTCTGTTGTGCCCCCCCACCCCAGCTCCAGACGGGCTTTTGAAAGTCGGAGCAGGGCTTCCTCAATCTGGGGCTCACGTTACCTCTTCCCAGGCCTGGAATTCTCTCCTCTTGCAAACAAGTCCCCCTTTTTTCCTCCCGGGTTTGCTCCATCAGCTTTTTCTGATTGGCTGCAATTACCCTGATTGCAAAGGATAAGCGGCCCTTTTTTTTTTTTTTGTTCCTGCAACTCCGGAGGAACAAAATAGGAGTCGATTGCACCTTTAAAACCAACTTCGTTTTATTCAGAACGTAAGCTTTCGTGCGCATGCTCACTTCTTCAGGCGAGGAATGAGGTAGAGTAAGCAGAGCCACTCATCGCTGGTGGGGTTTGGAAGGCCAAGTGGTACAAAGTTAAAAACCAATAGCAGAAGAGTGAAATTAACAAATTCAGAAAACCTTTGCTATTGGATTTTAACTTTGTACCACCTGGCATTCCAAACCCCACCAGCGATGTGTGGCTCTGCCTACTGGACCTCATTCCTCGTCTGAAGAAGTGTGCTTCTAGCACACGGAAGCTGACGTTCTGAATAAAAACTGAGTTGGTCTTAAAGGTGCAATCGACTCCTATTTTGTTCTACTGCTTCAGACCAACACGGCTGCCTATTTGGCTGTAACTCCGGAGGAAAGTCCGGGGTGGGGGTGGGGGCTTCCCAGGAGGCCGGGCTGCTCCAGTCGCTTGTCATTCGACACCTGTACCATGAGGGCCGAACTCTCTTAGGGCTGCAGCCAGGTAAATGATTCAGATAATCAAGGGACCCACCTTTGGAGATGCATTCACGTTGGCTCAGCAGGTATTTGTTTTAAAGGTCTGCAAGCCGATGAGAGAGAATATATATTTTTTCCCAAGCCACGGACCACTAATCTGCCGCTACTGGTTCCTTTTGCAAAATACTAGACTTCACTAGCACCTTTAAGACGAACCAATTTTATTGGTAGCGTAAGCTTTCGAGAAACACAGCTCCCTTCGGCGGAGAGCATTTCACATGCATTGACAGTAGGCCTCAGATTCGGCAGGAGCTCACAGAAGCACAGCTCCTGAACCTTTCTGAGGGTGCCTCCTCTTCCTCCCCACCTACCTACCTTGTCCATTGAATAGTAGGTGCAGCTGCATAACTTTCCCTGGATTAGGAGAGCGGGCAGCCAGCCAGCCACCAGGAGCTTGGCCCTCATTAACCCCTGGAGAAGCCCTTTCTCCTAGAGTTGCCAAAGCCAATTCTAGAAATATCTGGGAACTTTGGGGGTGGAGCCAGGAGACTTTGGGGTGGAGCCAGGAGACATTGGGGGAGGAGCCAAAAGCAAGGGTGTGACAAGCATAATTGAACTTCAAGGGAGTTCTGGCCATCACATTTAAAGGGACAGCACATCTTTTTAAATGCCTTCCTTTCATAGGAAATAATGAAGGATAGGGGAACCTTCTTTTGGGGTTCATAGAATTGGACCCCCTGGTCCAATCTTTTTGAAACTTGGGAGGTATTTTGGGGAGAAGCACTAGATGCTATGCTGAAAATTTGGTGCCTCTATCTCAAAAAACAGCCCCCCCAGAGCCCCCGATACCCACAGATCAATTCCCCATCATTCCCTATGGGAATCGTTCATGGAGGTGCATGATGGCTCTGGGGCGGAGCTTCCCCCGCCGGCCAGCTGGCTGAGGGAGAGGGGAAGCCTGTAAAACCGGGGGATCCCCCTCTGGGACCTGGGGATTGGGAAGCCTACTTTCTCCACTTCTTATGTGATTTTGGGTGGCGGGTGGCTTGCTGGCCTTTTGACCGGGGGGCGGCCCAGGAGGGCCCCAGGCGAGAGAGTCCTGCTTGGGCTGGCTGGATCTCTAGCCAGCCCAAGCAGGCCTTGCTTGCCCGGGGCTCTCCTTTATTGCATCAGATTGCTTTTGGCTGGGGGGATGGCATATGCTAATGAGTTATGCTAATGACCTCTGCCACCTATTTTTCTACAAAACGACCCCTGATTGACAGCATATTAGGCACATTGCAAAAGATTGAAAATGTTGGCGTGCAATGGGCCTTAAGCATGAGGCTCTGCTGTGAACAGAGCCATCAGCTTCACAGCGGCCTGCAGATAAGGTTGCCAACCTCCAGGGGGGAAGTAGTACATTGAGAGCGGTCACTCTGTAAGACTAGCAACATAAACCCAAAGGGCTCCAAGGCCCCAGATTACTCTAATAATAAACATACATTCATTACAAGAAAGGTAGGCAAATACTACAATCCTCAATTAGGCTTCCCAAACCTCCCGCTCTGGCAGGAGACCCCTGGGTTCGCAGCCTCATCTCCCGCTCTTCAAAAATTGGGAAGCGGGGGGTGGGGAGTGGAGGGGGGGCGAGAACATGCCTGTAGGCTTCATGTTATTATAGAGCTCCTGAGCCATTTGTAAAATGTATGCCCCTTTAAGGCTGGGCAGGAAGCAGGAAGGGCTTGGGAGAACGGCCCCTCCCTTTCTTTTGCTTTGGTTTTCACAGCAAGAGTTCTCCGGAAGAAGATCTGGTAAGTATTTGTGTGTGAGAGAGAGGGAGGGGGCAGGGGATTCCCTGGTTTGGAGGCCCTCCCCCCTTTAGAAAGCGTGGGGGGGGAGGGAAATGTCTACTGGGCACTCTATTATTCCCTATGGAGAACGATTCCCATAGGGAATAATAGGGAATTCATCCGTGGGTATTGGGGGCTCTGGGGGGTCTATTTTTTGAGGTAGAGGCACCAAATTTTTAGTATAGCATCTAGTGCCTCTCCCCAAAATACCCCCCAAGTTTCAAAAAGATTGGACCAGAGGGTCCAATTCTATGAGCCCCAAAAGATGGTGCCCCTATCCTTAATTATTTCCTGTGGAAGAAAGGCATTTTAAAAGGTGTGCTGTCCCTTTAAATGTGATGGCCAGAACTCCCTTGGAGTTCAATTATGCTTGTCACATCCTTGTTCTTGGCTCCACCCCCAAAGTCTCCTGGCTCCGCCCCCAAAGTCCCCAGATTTTTCTCTAATTGGACTTGGCAACCCTATCCTCAATAGATAGCCATTGAAACTCAGTCCAATAAAATACTCAGTTCATATTAATCACGTAGAGTCCAGAAGTGCATGCAGTCATGTTCCAATGCAATCAAATCCCATGAAAAAAATGTGTGTGCGACGACAGCTGGTATTCCACTTCCTGTTTCATAAATTTCCTCAGGCACGGGTTTATAATTTTATTTCATAACATCAGTGAAGACATAATTTCAGTACATAAGCGTACGAAGGACAAATTGGGTGATACCAGATGGCCAGTTTGGAGTGGCTTGAACCCACCTCAAATAAAGCTGGGAAGAAACAGAGTGCCCTGGAGCTTCCTGGTAGTGCTCAGGGAAAGGGGCAGGCCGTGGGCATCCGGGGAGCATCAGGAAAGCTCACACGTCCCATCCGCGGCTCCCCGGGCGCTCTCCAGGCACTTCCCGGCCTTCCAGGTGGATGGGAGGCGCCTCAGAAGTGCCCCAGCGAAAAGGCACCACTTTTGAGTAGGGTTGGTCGGCCTAGAGGACAGGGTAAGTATGGGACAGGGGCGGGCGGCAGATGTTGCCATCTGGAGGGTGTTTGGGGTCGATCTCAGAGGCGTCTCTGAGTCAACCCCAAGTTCCAGTCTGTTAGCAGCCTTCTCGCTTCCTTTCTTGCAGGCAAATGCTCAGACGGCTCAAAGAACTGGGAATTTTATTATTGGACTGAGTTTCAACTCAGTTGAATTGTAGTATTGTAGTATTTGACTGTCTTTCTTGTAATAAATGTATGCTTATTATTATTGTAATTTGGGAGCATAGGAACCCTTTTGGTTTATGTTGTTAACCTCCAGATGAGGCCTGGAGATTTCAAGGAATTGCCACAGATCTCAAGGTGACAGATATTAGTTCACCTGTAGGCAATGGACGCTTTGGAGGGTGGACTCTAGGACATTACACTCTCCCAAGGTCCCTCCCTATAGGTTTGCTGGATCTGGGTTGGGAAATACCTGGAAATTTGGGGGGTGGAGCCTGAGGCCAGGTTGGGAAAGGGGATGTGCTTTAATGGGGAATAGTGCCTTAGAGTCCACCTTTTCTCCAGGGGAACTAATCTCTGGCCCCTTCCAACTCTATGATTATATGCAGGGCTTTTTTTTTTGTAGCAGGAACTCCTTTGCATATTAGGCCACACTCCCCTGATGCAGCCAATCCTCCTGGAGCTTACAAGGCTCTTAGTACAGGCCCTACTGGAAGCTCCAGGAAGATTGGCTACGTTAGGGGTGTGAGGCCTGATATGCAAAGGAGTTCCTACTGCAAAAAAAAAAGGAAAGCCCTGCATCCATCCATTTGAATGAATCCAACCTGGTCAGATCTGTTGCTGCTGCTATTTATTTATTTGCTGCCTTTACACTTTGCATTTCTCTTCGTTGGGGACTCAAAGCACCTTACAGCATTCTCCCTTTCCTTGTTTTAGTCTCACATATAGTTTAACAGTTTATTAAGGTTTTGAAATGACAGAAACTGAAAAAAAAGAGAAACAAAATGAAACAACATAAAGGCAAACAAAAAACAGAAACAAAAACGCACATATAAAAATTGTAACTGTAGTCTTACACATTTCTCCATATGTTGCCTAGATTCCCCTTTACATTTTTCCATCTCCCAACAAGGCCTGAGTCTTTACGCAGCTCATCTTATAACAACTACATTACATTATTGTTGTGTTTTTCAACCCATACATAAAAAGGTGACCATATTTCTTTTTAAGGTTTTTTTTGGGTGCTCTCTTCTGTCAATAGGTCTGTGAGTACATCCATCTCTGCAGTCTCCAAAAACTTCATAATTGGTTCTGATTTCATTGGCATATCTGGCTTCTTCCAAGTCTTTGCGTATTGAATTCTTGCTACAGTTGTTAGATGTGAAATGTTTTAGTCCCACGACAACCCTGTGATGCAGGACACCCGGAAAGCATGCCCTTGGCTCAAGGCCACTCAGCCTGCTTCCAAAAACAGAGTTACGAGTCAAACCTGGTTCTACCAGATCCAAGTCTGAGCACCAGGGGTGGAATTCTAGCAGGAGCTCCTTTGCATATTAAGCCACACCTCCTGTTGTAGCCAATCCTCCAAGAGCTTACCAAAAAGAGCCTCGTAAGCTCTCGGAGGATTGGCTCCATCCGGGGTGTGTGGCCTAATATGCGAAGGAGCTCCTGCTAGAATCCCACCCCTTCTGAGCAATAATCTCTGCCTCCACACTGGGTGCTCCCTCCACGATTAAAACCAGAGGGACTTCTTTCTCCAAGTCCAGCCCTCGCACAGAAGGCAATTCTGGATGATTGGATGTGAAGTGGAAATTGAATTCTCCAAGCCAGCCTGATGCATGAGGGTGGAGGGAGGAGAACACCCCCCCCGTTCCCTTCTGTCTTCCAGCTCTATAAATCTCCGGAGGAGTCACGTCCTCCAAGGGTCCTACTAAATCATTTCTGCTTGAAATGATTAATCCCCTTCAGGCTTACACTCCCACGGAGCCGACGGTTGCCTCCAGTCTCTTGACAGAGCGGCAGCGTCTTACACGAAAGGGCAGGCCTTTTTTGCTAAACGTTCCCCAAGGGGGAAGGAGACCCACCGGCCACACCTGCTATGCCTTTCCCTGCCCCTCGCCATGTGTGGGGGCTTCCCTCCACGGATGCTCCAGCTGGGGCAGAATTCGGCAGCCCTCCCGCGACTGAGGCTTGAGCACTGGGCGTCCATTCGATCGCATCTGTTGCGGTTTCCTCTGGTACACGGAGAACAATTCGACACGATGGCTTTACGCGCTAAATGCATCAGAATTTGACCCTGCGGAATATTGAGGCAGACCACGGGTCCCTCTTGGTCAATAGGATACTCCAACAAGCATTGGCTCGTGGCTAGCCAGGCAATGAAAACCCTTCCCCTACACTTGCAACTGAAATCCTTTGGTTGGAGAGAGCCAGTTTGGTGTAGTGGTGAAGTGTGAGGACTCTTATCTGGGAGATAAGAGGCAAAAAATATATATATCTGGAGAGCTACCGCTGGCCTCCCCTGCACTATAAGGCAGCTTCTTATACTCACATGAAATTTATACAGGAGAATAATATATATATAAAAAATCTCTGCCAGCCACTGTGCTGATACCCAGAAGTGACAATGGGTAGCTCTAGGAACTGCAGCAATTTTACCAAAGAGTTTCTGATGATTCCTAGAGCTACCTATTGTCATTTCTGGGTTGTACCCAGAAATGATGTCGTGACATCAGTGTTGTCATTGTCATGTGCCCTCACATTTCCAAACCCTTGTCCTTCCAGTAGCCCCACTCAGCCTGGCAACCCGGAGAGCCAGTTTGGTGTAGTGGTTAAGTGTGCGGACTCATATCTGGGAGAATCGGGTTTGATTCCCCACTCCTCCACTCCTCCACTCACACCTGCTGGAATGGCCTTGGGTCAGCAATAGCTCTGGCAGAGGTTGTCCTTAAAAGGGCAGCTGCTGTGAGAGCCCTCTCCAGCCCCACCCACCTCACAGGGTGTCTGTTGTGGGGGAGGAAGGTAAAGGAGATTGTGAGCCGCTCTGAGACTCTTTGGAGTGGAGGGTGGGATATAAATCCAATATCATCTTCTTCTTCTTCTTCTGGGGATCTATAGCTCTCTCTCTCTTCATTCTCCAGCACGGCTGTAGTCTAGGCATCATGTCTAGCTTAAATCAGCCATTTTGGTGTAGTGGTGAAGTGTTCATCTCTTGCCCTGACTTGGGTGGCCCAGGCTAGCCCACTATTGTCAGATCTTGGAAGCTAAGCAGGGTCGGCCCTGGTTAGTACTTGGATGAGAGACCACCAAGGAAGTACATGGTCACTGCAGAGAGGCAGCTGATGGACAACCACCTTGTGTTCATCTCTTGCCCTGACCGGGATGGCCCAGGCTAGCCCACTGTCAGTTTGGTGCAGTGGTTAAGTGTGCGGACTCTAATCTGGGAGAACCGGGTTTGATTCCCCACTCCTCCACTCACACCAGCTGGAATGGCCTTGGGTCAGCCATAGCTCTGGCAGAGGTTGTCCTTGAAAGGGCAGCTGCTGTGAGAGCCCTCTCAGCCCCACCTACCTCACAGGGTGTCTGTTGTGGGGGGAGAAGATGTAGGAGATAGTAAGCCGCTCTGAGTCTCTGATTCAGAGAGATGGGCAGGGTATAAATCTGCAATTTTTCTTCTTGTTCCTGGAAGACTGTTCAGATTTGTATTCCCCCTCCCCCCCATTTCTTTTAACTTTCCTGGAAAAAGTTATTTTCACCCCGCCTATTTTCTTTGGCAAATTTCCCGTTTCTACATCTTTTTTTTAGGAGTTTCTTTTCTTTTTCTAACACCGCTGATGCAGAATGGACGCAAACCCAGGTGTCGATTTTAACACAGGTGTTTCAATCAAAAGTCCGTTATTTATTTATTCCCATACTTCTCTCCTGCTTTTCCTGGTGGCTCAAGGCAGTTTACAGACCGGAATGTAAAATATCCCCATTGAAAACGACGCAAAACAGTAGACTCCCCTCCCCAAAAAAGAGATGTGTATGTTAAGTGCTGTCAAGCTACTTCCAAGTCAACGTGACCCGATGAATTAATGTCTCCTACCCGCAGCAGCCTTGCTCAGGTCTTGCGAATGGAGGGGCTGCGGTGGCTTCCTTGACTGACATATGAACATATAAAGCTGCTTTCTACTGAATCAGACCCTCGGTCCATCAAAGTCAGTATTGTCTACCCAGACTGGCAGTGGCTCTCCAGGCTGAGGTGTTTCACGCCTACTTCCCTGGACCCTTTTTTATTGGAGATGCCGGGGATTGAACCTGGGACCTTCTGCCTACCAAGCAGATGCTCTACCACTGAGCCACCATTTCTCCCCAACACTGATTCCTCGTTAGCAGTTGCTCTGCCTCTGGGCTTCTGCTCATGCGATCGATTCCCCACCAGCTGCTGTGTGGGCAGGGCCTGCCCTAGATTGTCTGGCACCCCACGCGAGGCTAACTTCTGGCACCACCCCCTCCCCACACTGATAACCCTGTTGGGGGGGGGCTCGCCGGTTTGGTGTAGTGGTGAAGTGCGTGGGCTCTTATCTGGGGGAACCGGGTTTGATTCCCTCTCCTCCACTTGCAGCTGCTGGAATGGCCTGAGGTCAGCCATAGCTCTCGTAAGAGTTGTCCTTGAAAGGGCAGCTCCTGCAAGAGCTCTCTCAGCCCCACCCACCTCACAGGGTGTCTGCTGTGGGGGAAGGAGACAAAGGAGATTGTGACCGCCCTGAGATTCAGAGTATAGGGTGGGATATAAATCCAGTATCATTATCAATATCATCAATTCAGTGCCCCCAGAAGACCAGCGTAATAGGCAATCACCTGTGTGTGGGTGCATTTTGACCCCCGGCTCCCTCCAGTTTCCCTCGCAGGTCTTGGAGCTAGTGAGGAATCGGTTTGAGTCAATTTATCTCCAGCTGGGGCTTCCTCTTTTCATCTCGCTTTCAACTTGGATCGGTGTGGTCTGAATTATCTTGGTCTTGGTTGCCAATGACACATCCTTACTCGTAAGAAACTTTGCTAGTTTTTTCTTGGCTGCTCTCCCTAGTTTTAATCTCTTTCTGATTTCTTTGGCTGCCGTCTCCCTTTTGATTGATGACGGAACCGGGGAATAGAAAATCTTGAGCAATTTCACTGTCTTCATTGTCAGCCTTAAAGTCGCTTAGTTCCTAAGTCGTCACGGCTTTTGTCCTCTTGATGTTCGGAAGAAGAAGAGGAGGAGTAGATTGGATTTATACCTTCCCTTCACTCGGGGTCAGGGCCGGCCCTGCCATTAGGCACACTAGGCTATTGCCTAGGGCGCTGGACTTCTGAGGGCACTGAATTGTGTGTCCCTATGTGACTTGGTGATGTTACCAGTGCAGAGGGGGGTGCCAGAAGTTCGCCTTGCCTAGGACGTCAGACAATCAAGGGCCAGCTTTGCTTGGAGTCTCAGGGTGGTTTACAATCACCTTCCCCTCCCCCTCCAACAGACACCCTGTGAGGTAGATCGGGCTAAGAGAGCTCTCCAAGAACTGCTCTTGAGAGGAACAGCTCTATGACAGTTAGGACTGACCTGAGGTCACTCCAGCAGGTGCATGTGGGAGAGTGGGGAATCAAACCTGGTTCTCCCAGATAAGAGTCCGCGCACTTAACCACTTAACCAAACTAGGTCTCACAACCTGCTCACGACCCCTCCCCTCTAATATGCTCGACGCTACCTGAATACCTTTTCCTCAGTCACACTGGCAGTTAGGGTGACCATAATGTCTGAAGGCCAGCCAGGGACACCTTGGGGGAAAAGGGGGGAGGCAGGGGTGCGCGCGCGAAGCGCGTCTGCCGCCGGAAACAGGAAGTGACGTCACTTCCGGTGACGGCACTTCCGGTGATCTCACGCCACCGCCGGAAACAGGAAGTGACACCACTTCCTGTGACATCATTTCCCCGCGTCACCTGTCGGAAACGGGAAGTGACATCACTTCCTGTGACATCACTTCCCCCAAATGACATCATTTCCCCCAAATGCCACTGCCGGAAACAGGAAGTGACTTCACAGCACTTCCTGTGACGTCCCCAAAAATCCCCCAAATATCACCGCCGAAAACAATTTTGTTCTCAGATCCTGTATATACTTCATCAGTATATGGGATAAGGCACTTTCTCAACTGTGCTGCATAATGCAGCCTATTTATTTTGTCCTGTTTGCTCTGTTGGCTCTATCTGCGCCACCTTCATCACTTTCGGGGTGTGGATCCCCCAGTAGGGTGGTCTCCCGACTCCCTCCGCTGGCTGTTTCTGATAGCCCTGCGCCCCCTCTTTCATTTGATATGTGTCCCGTGCGGGTGCCACCCTCCCGCCGGGAGATGCCGCAAAATGAGCCCCCTTGAGGCTTATGGCGGCAGGGCTCGGGGGAAGCGAGCTAGACTGCTGTTCTTTTGAGGGGTTATAGAGTGTTTCGAGCCCGTCCCTGTGGCATCAGTCCCATCGTTGTAGGGCCCAGGGGGCCGGCACAGCGGCCCGCTGAAGCAGCCTGTCGGTCACTTCCGGGTTCCTGTCCTGCATCTCAACCTGTGTTATTAGTGACAGGCTGCTTCGGCGGGCCGCTGCGCCGGCCCCCTGGGTCCCACAATGATGGGACCGATGCCACAGGGACGGGCTCGAAACACTCTATAACGCCTCAAAAGAACAGCAGTCTAGCTCGCTTCCCCCGAGCCCTGCCGCCATAAGCCTCAAGGGGGCTCATTTTGCGGCATCTCCCGGCGGGAGGGTGGCACCCGCACGGGACACATATCAAATGAAAGAGGGGGCGCAGGGCTATCAGAAACAGCCGGCGGAGGGAGTCGGGAGACCACCCCACTGGGGGATCCACACCCCGAAAGTGATGAAGGTGGCGCAGATAGAGCCAACAGAGCAAACAGGACAAAATAAATAGGCTGCATTATGCAGCACAGTTGAGAAAGTGCCTTATCCCATATACTGATGAAGTAAATACAGGATCTGAGAACAAAATTGCACCAGAAGACACAAACACAAAGCTCCCTTACACTGAATCAGTGCTTGGGTCCACCAAAGTCAGTATTGTCACATAAGAACATAAGAGAAGCCATGTTGGATCAGGCCAATGGCCCATCCAGTCCAACACTCTGCGTCACATAAGAACATAAGAGAAGCCCTGTTGGATCAGGCCAGTGGCCCATCCAGTCCAACACTCTGCGTCACATAAGAACATAAGAGAAGCCCTGTTGGATCAGGCCAGTGGCCCATCCAGTCCAACACTCTGCGTCACATAAGAACATAAGAGAAGCCCTGTTGGATCAGGCCAGTGGCCCATCCAGTCCAACACTCTGCGTCACATAAGAACATAAGAGAAGCCCTGTTGGATCAGGCCAGTGGCCCATCCAGTCCAACACTCTGTGTCACATAAGAACATAAGAGAAGCCCTGTTGCCAGTGGCCCATTCAGTCCAACACTCTGTGTCACATAAGAACATAAGGAGGGAGGGAGCGAGGGAAGGAAGGAAGGAAGGAAGGAAGGAAGGAAGGAAGGAAGGAAGGAAGGAAGGAAGGAAGGAAGGAAGGAAGGAAGGAAGGAGGGAGGGAAGGGAGGGAGGGAGGGAGGGAGGGAGGGAAGGAAGGAAGGAAGAAAGAAAGGAAGGAAGAAAGGAAGGAAGGAAGGGAGGAGGGAGGGAGGGAAGGAAGGAGGAAGGAGGGAAGGGAAGAAGGAAGGAAGGAAGGAAGGGAGGGAGGGAGGGAGGGAGGGAGGGAGGGAAGGAAGGGAGGAGGGAGAGAAGGAAGGGAGGGAAGGAAGGAAGGAAGAAAGGAAGGGAGGAGGGAGGGAAGGAAGGAAGGAAGGAAGGAAGGGAGGAGGGAGGGAAGGAAGGAAGGAAGGAAGGGAGGGAAGGAAGGAAGAAAGGAAGGAAGAAAGGAAGGGAGGGGGGAGGGAAGGAAGACCGCCCCCTCCCGCCAGCCCCCCCCCGCTTTCGGCCCCCACCCTCCCTGCTTACCTTCTTCCAGGGCGGGTGACGGCCTCTCCTCCCGGCGGCTGGTGCTGCTGGCGAGGCTGGCGGCGGCTGCGGAGGCCGGGGAGGGCCTCCGCTGGTCTCTGGAGGACCTCCAGCGACCAGCGCCGGCCTCTCCGCGGGTCGGCGCTGGTCGCTGGAGGCCCTCCAGAGTCTCTGGAGGGCCTCCAGCGACCAGCGGAGGCCGCGGAGAGGCCTTCGCTGGTCGGCGCTGGTCCCGGAAGGCCCTCCAGAGTCTCTGGAAGGCCTTCCGGGACCAGCGCCGGCTGCTCCGCGGCCTCTCCGCGGCCTCCGCTGGTCGCTGGAGGCCCTCCAGAGTCTCTGGAGGGCTTCCAGCGACCAGCGGAGGCCGCGGAGAGGCCTCCGCCACTGCCGCCGGGCCCCGCGCGCAGGCGGGGAAGGCGGCGAGTGAGGGAGGGAGCATCCCTGCGCGTGTGCAGGGGCCCTGCGCACGCGCAGGGACGCTCCCTCCCTCACTCGCCGCCTTCCCCGCCGGCGCCCGCAGCCCACCGCCTCCGGGGCTGGCTAAACCGGGACCTCTAAATGGTCCCGGTATAGCCAGCCCGGGAGGCGGGAATAGGGGGCCAGAACCGGGACATTCCCGGGCACCCGGGACGGTCTGGCCACCCTACTGGCAGTGTGTGCAGCTGCCCGCACACTTGTCTCCACCGGTGCTGTGGCCCAGGTACCAAGAGCATGGGGAGGCAGAGCTGCCTTGTAATGAATCAGTCCCTCAGTCCATTGAGGTCAGCATTTCCCATTCAGATCGGTCATGGCTCTCCAGCGTCTCAGGCGGAGGTCTTTCTCATTGCATACGACCAGGGGTCTGTTTGTAGAAAAACAGGTGGTGGAGTTCATTAGCATAACTCATTGGCATATGCTACTCCTCCCCCAGCCAAAAGTAACCCAATACAAAAAAGGAGAGCCCCAGGCAAGCGAGACCTGCTTGGGCTGGCTTGAAATCCAGCCAGCCCAAGCAGGCCTCACTTGCCTGGGGTTCTCCGGGGCCACCCCCCCCCCCTCAGTCAAGAGGCCAGCAAACCACCTGCCACCCGAAATCACATAAAAAGGAGAGAAAGGGTGGCATGGGCTTCTCCAGGAGTTAATGAGGGCTGCTGGAGGTGTGGCAAAGCCCTTGGTGGCTGGCTGGCTGCCCGGTCTCCTAATTCAGGGATTGTTATGCAGCTGCACCTACTATTCAATTGGCAAGGTAGGTGTGGAGGAAGAGGGGGAACCCTCAGAAAGATTCAGGAGCTGCGCTCCTGTGAGCTCCTGCTGAATCTGAGACCTGCATACGACCAGGTGTTTTCAACTGAAGATGCCAGAGATTGAACTTGGGACCTCCTGCATGCCAAGCAGATGCTCTACCACTGAGCCATGCCCACCCGAGAAGGGCTGCCAAACTAGGAGAACCTCAAGATTCTGTTGGAGAGATGAGCTGTGCCTAGAGGAGTGTGGAAATCTGTCAAGCTAGAAGTAGAAAAGGAAGGGGACTCCAAGCCAGTGGGAGCAGAGCAGGGGGAAGGGGGGTTCTGGTACAAGGAAGACAAGCTGTATGTACCAGAGAGCATGCGCCAGGAGGTGTTGCAAAAGTGTCATGATAACAAAACGGCTGGTTATTTTGGCTACATGAAGACCTTGCATCTAGTGAACAGACAGTTTTGGTGGCCGTTTATGAAGAGAGACATTTCTGAATACGTAGCCTCATGCCCAATCTGTTTAATGGCCTCCTGGTCTCCTCCAGCCTTTAGAATCAACCACTCAACCGTGGTCAATGGTCTCTATGGACTTTATTGTAGAACTACCCCCTTCCCAAGGGAAAACCGCAATCCTTGTAATAGTGGACACCTTTTCCAAACAAGCGCACTTCATCCCCGGTTCAAAGCTCCCCACCACCAAGAAATTGGCACATTTATTTTTCCAGCACGTGGTACGAATACATTCATTCCCTTCTAAGGTGATTAGCGACAGGGGGCTCAGTTCATTGCCAACTTCTGGTGGGGTTTTTGTAAACTGGCTCACATTGAGCAAGGTCTCAGTTCTGCCTGCCACCCTCAGACGTACGGGCAGACGGAACGAACCAACGTGGTGCTAGAACAATATTTATGGTGCTTCATTAACCATCAGCAGTCAGACTGGGTCGAACTACTCCCCTTTGCGGAATATGGATATAATAACAGTGTGCATAGTTCTATTAAGGCCACCCCCTTTATGGTGGTAAATGGATATGAGGGGAAACCCTTCCCCTCCTTGCCAGGGGGGAAGGGGGAGGTGCCAGAATCTTTCTCTTCATTTGAACAGTGATGGACTGGGTTGGGGAAAGCGTGGGGAAATATCCAGAAAAACCTAGAATCGGCAAAAGAAACCTACAAAAAATTACGATAAATCCCATTCACCCACTTGGGATTTTAAAGCAGGGGACACTGTTCCTGACAACTAAGAACTTGCCCATTGCCCAGCCTTCAAAGAAACTGGCATACAAGTCCCTTCCGTATCAAGAGGATTATAAAGAAAGTGACTGTAGAGTTGGACTTGCCTAAAATTTTTAGTAAGATTCACCCTGTTTTCCATTCCAGTTTACTCAGGAAAGATCCTGGAGCGACGCACTGGCACCCTAGGCCGCCGGCCCCAGCCCTGATCCCCGTGGGGAATCAGAACCATCACGAAGTGGAATAAATTTTAGATGCTAAAATAAAAAGGGGTGTGTGTGTGGTATTTTCTCATTCGATGGAAACATTTCCCACAATCCCATGATGAGTGGGCCGCTCAAGCTGATGCAGAAGCCCCAACCATGATCAAACAGTTCTATGCTATAATGCCCCTGTATAAATCGATGGTGCGGTCTCATTTGGAGTACTGTGTGCAGTTCTGGTCGCCGCACCTCAAAAAGGATATTATAGCTTTAGAGAAGGTGCAGAGAAGGGCAACTAGAATGATTAAAGGGCTGGAACACTTTCCCTATGAAGAAAGGTTGAAACGCTTGGGACTCTTTAGCTTGGAGAAACGTCGACTGCGGGGTGACATGATAGAGGTTTACAAGATAATGCATGGAATGGAGAAAGTAGAGAAAGAATTACTTTTCTCCCTTTCTCACAATACAAGAACTCGTGGGCATTCGATGAAATTGCTGAGCAGACAGGTTAAAACGGATAAAAGGAAGTACTTCTTCACCCAAAGGGTGATTAACATGTGGAATTCACTGCCACAGGAGGTGGTGGCGGCCACAAGTATAGCCACCTTCAAGAGGGGTTTAGATAAAAATATGGAGCACAGGTCCATCAGTGGCTATTAGCCACCGTGTATGTGTGTATATAACATTTTTTGCCACTGTGGGACACAGAGTGTTGGACTTGATGGGCCGTTGGCCTGATCCAGCATGGCTTCTCTTATGTTCTTATGCTAAGTTTCCCCAAAAACGCCGAGGGAGGGCCTAAGGAAGGGCAGTATGTCAAGCACGGTGTTTTGTTCCCTAAAATGGCTGAAGCATTGTCAAGTAAGAGGCCTGGTTATTCTCCATTACATACAACCCCTTTCTCACGTCCTGAAGCCATCTGGCAAAGGATGTTTATCTAATGGAATTGGCTTGCTATGTCTCAGTGCCCAAACTTCCTCGTTTCATCTCAGGCCCTTTCCAAACCTTATCTCGGTCACAGGTTGGTATCAGAAGGCTATTGCTAGGTAGAGGAAAATTACTGCTTTGCTCTTTGAACCCTAGATTCCACTGTTGTGTGTTTGTAACTTTATGATACCCTATATAGTATCCTATAACCCTTGATAATTCAGTCTTCTCAAAGACAATGTCTTGTATGCCACCTGGAGTTAAATAAAGAAGCTCACTTTGATTCAAAACAAAGAACTCTATTATTGAACTACTCGTGCTTGACAAAATTGGGTTCCGTTTTTCATCCACGTCACTGATGAAGACTTGTTTTGAAATGTCTTGTATACCGGGAACGACATATTGGCTGTCAAAATATCTCCAGGATGTCCTCTGCCTTCTGTTTGGACTTTATTTTATTCTTTATTCTAGTCAATTTGTGTTCCACCCTTTCCCCAATAATGGGCTCAGGGCAGATAACATCATTTTAAAATAACAATTTAAACAATACAATTAAAAAGAGGCAAAAGAGCAATACAACAAGCCGTATATAAATGATAACAAAATTGTAGATGGTGGCACAGTTAATACATTTGCAACATGCTAAGGTCTGTAACTATAACTGATAAACGATGGTAACGCAGCAGAGATGGTGTCATAGCATAGAGGCCCGTCGAAGGTAGGAGGTCCGAAGGAAGGCTGTTCAGACAGGGTTCAATGTCAGTGGCTCTGTGTGAATTCCTGGGTCCTAGGAGACACCCCACCTCAACATATGCTGTGGGAGATTCTTTCCAGGGGTCCTCGTTCCTTCTGGTGCAGAGGGAGAATCACAGAAATCCTTGGGTTTCCCCCTCACAACGTGCAATGTACGGTATATATTTATGGCCCAGGCCACACCCCTTCCCTGGAATCTTGAAATCAGCCAATCAGACTCCCCGTAGGTGTGGCCAGAGAAGGTGGTCCTATAAAAGGACTCTCGGTGTCTGCTGGGTCTGTTCCTGAGCCAGGCACCCCCGGTAGCCTGCAGAGGCAGAATTCCCATTAGGGTCTAGTGCGCTACTTGTTGACGTCTCTCCCTTTCCCAACCCGCTTCCTCCCCCCCCTTCGGCTGCTGTGCCCACCATGCCTGTCTCCCCCCCCCCTCATCTCTTTGACAGCGCAGGGGGCTCTTGGCTTGGGACGGTCCCCGCATCTGTTTCCAATCTAATAAAATGGAACAGTGTGGCTTTTGTGAGGTTCCCTTTTGCAAACTGCTGGGAAAGGCCAGTGGCTTTTAAACAATTCATTTCAGGCTGGCAGTCCCTGGAGACCTGGGCCCTGACACAGCTGACTGCTCGAGAGGCAAAGCGCGTGGAGAATTCACAGGGATCCACACCTCCCCCCCTCCCCCCATGGCTTGGGGGAAATGCAATTATTTTGAGCTCCGGTAGGCTGGGCACCAGCTGGAAAACCTCCTCCCCCTCTCCATTTCTGCATCTTCTGCCCAGTCTGTAGTGAATCCCGCTTACCAAGTAAGCATTCCTTCAGACTGCACATTCCTTCTCCTTCCTGTTGCTCCAAAATGCCATTATCTCTGGGTTTGAGGAAGTAGCCACCTGTTTATAGTCACCTGGTCAAATATGAGTAGGGTTGTAAGCTGTCAGTTGGGGTCTGGCTAGACTTGCCAGCTCCAGGTTTAGAAATACCTGGAGATTTGAGGGTGGAGCTTGAGAGACTGGGATTTAGGGAGGGAAAGGAACTTGGTCGAGTATGAATGTCATGCAGGCCACCTTCCAAAGCCGCCACTGCCTCCAGTTGTAATGCCAAGACATCTTCAGCCCCCACTTGGAGGCAAGAGTTTTGGAAAATTGTCACTTAACTGTGTGCAAAGAATTGAAATCTTGCTGGGCTCTGATAAAGCTGTCGAAAGCGGGTCAAAGTTTCTAGTGAAATGTGGGAATATAAAGCACTACCCCGTCGCTGTGCGAAGCTGTGTGCTTAATACATTTGGAATCGAAACCATTCAGATACACTACGGGGGCACCTTTAAGACCAACAAAGGTGTATTCAAGGTAGGAGCTTTTATGTGCACGCACCCTTCTTCAGATACATAGAAATAGAGCCCCTTTTTTTTAAGCAGGAACGCATAGGAACACAGTTCCGGCTGGCTTGACATCAGGGGGTGTGGTCTAATATGCAAATATGTTCCTGCTTGGCTTTTTCTACCAAAAAAGCCCTGTGTGAAACAATGGTGATATCAGGGGTATGGCTTAATATGCAAATAGGTTCCTGCTGGGGTTTTTTCTACAAAAAGCCCTTTGTGAAACAATAGTGATGTCAGGGGGAGTGCACTAATATGCAAATGAGTTACTGCTGGGCTTCTACAAAAAGCCCTGTGTGAAACAACGGTGGTGTCAGGGGTGTGGCCTAATATGCAAATGAGTTCCTGCTGGGGGGTTTTCTGCAAAAAGCCCTGTGTGAAACAATGGTGATGTCAGCGGGTGTGGACTAATATGCAAATGAGTTACTGCTGGGCTTCTACAAAAAGCCCTGTGTGAAACAACGGTGGTGTCGGGGTGTGGCCTAATATGCAAATGAGTTCCCGCTGGGCTTTCTCTACAAAAAAGACCTGCGTGAAACAATGGTGGTGTCAGGGGTGTGGCCTAAAACACAAATTAATTCCTGCTGGGTTTTTTTCTACAAAAAGCCCTGTGTGAAACAATGGGGATGTCAGGGGGTGTGGTCTAATATGCAAATATGTTCCTGCTGGGCTTTTTCTACAAAAAGTCCTTGTGAAACAATGGTAATACCAAGAGGTGTTGCCTAATATGCAAATGAGTTCCTGCTGGGCTTTTTCTTCAAAAAAGCGCTAACGTTTCAATGACTGGTCTATTTTACTGCCAACTGAATGGCATCTCTTCATCCTGAGAAGGCTTCTATCCTGGCGGAGGAGGTGGTGTAGACAAAGGGATGGAGAGGGGATGGCGAAGAGGCCCCGAGCAGCCATTCGGAGCAAGGTGGCTGTTTGACATGTCAGAAGCTGGCTGCTGGAGAAACCCTCCGAGAGGGCTGACATAGAGCTGCTGCTTATCAGCTCCATTCTGCCTCGTAAAACTCCACGAAGCGGAGTTTCCTGAAATTTACGGACTTGTTCTTCACACCCTCTGAATGCATCCCTGAAAGCCGCTGGAATGAGTGCTGATGTCAGCAGCCGAGACCTCCGGCCACTAATGAGACTCCGGAGGAAGGAGAAATCGGTGAGTGACATAGACAAGCGGGGCCTTGGGAGCTCCTGCATTACCAGGGCGGAGGATCAGTGGGGAAACATATCCGGAGCAAATGTGATGCATGGATGCACAGATGTGCCAGCGGCACTAATGCGCCCCGGCCAGAAGATCGGTTGTGGCACTGAAACAACTCCTGCTCAGTTTTTGCTTTCAAGACCTCCCCCTCTCCTCCTTGACCCAAACAACGATGGCTTTCAGGAGTTCCAGAAACCTGCTTTTCAAGAATAGCAAAACCACTCTCTCTAGCGGGCATTAAAGCACAAGTGGTTGGCAACTTTTAGGTGGGATAAAGCCTAGAGTTTCACAGGATAGAACAACTTATACAACAACCGCAAACAACTGTGAAAAATAACGAATAGATCCTGAAAATGACTTCAAAAATATAACTGATTATTCTTCAAACACTACAAAATTACATAGCATTCCATATTATCAATAATTCATGAATATAAGGTATAAAGTGCAGAGAATAAATTTTCAAAAGTGCTTTCAGTTCATTGTGTCAATTTCCGACTTGGGACGCTTGAAGACTATTCACCCGACTCCGCGGGATGAATAAAGTGCCAGTGCCGACCGTATTCCGAATGCAGACGATTTTGATTTTCAAGAATATTTCTTCTGTTTCCAAGATGTTACTTTAAACTTTCATCTTTTAAAGAAGCTTTATATATAGTGGGTAACCATCTAGGGTTGCCAAGTCCAATTTAAGAAATATCTGGGGACCTTGGGGGTGGAGCCAGGAGACTTTGGGGGTGGAGCCAGGATACATTGGGGGTGGAGCCAAGAGCAAGAGTGTGACAAGCATAATTGAACTTCAAGGGAGTTCTGGCCATCACATTTAAGGGGACTGAACAAATTTTTAAATGCCTTCCTTCCATAGGAAATAATGAAGGATAGGGGCACCTTCTTTTGGGGCTCATAGAATTGGACCCCCTGGTCCAATCTTTTTCAAACTTGAGAGGTGTTTTGGGGAGAGGCACTAGATGCTGTACGGAAAATTTGGTGCCTCTATCTCAAAAAACAGCCCCCCCAGAGCCCCCGATACCCATGGATCAATTCCCCATCATTCCCTATGGGAATCGTTCATGGAGGTGCATGATGGCTCTGGGGGCGGGGCTTCCCCCGCCAGCCAGCTGGCTGGGGGAGGGGGGAAGCCTGTAAAACTGGGGGATCCCCCTCTGGGACCTGGGGATTGGGAAGCCTATAACCATCAGCCTCTGACAGTAAAGCTGCCTGTAGTACTGTTTCAAGTTCCTTTGTCTAAGAGACGTATCCCACGTATCTGCAACCAAAAAAGTGCATCATTCTAACATTCATTTCCAAAAATCATATACTTATCTAAATCACACGGGGCATAACAACTCACCAGCACACACTGAAACACATTCCTGTAGCACTTGCTAGTGTGTTTTGGTGTGTGCTGGTGAGTTGTTATGCCCCGTGTGAGACAGGATGCTGGGCTAGATGGACCACTAGTCTGATCCAGAAGGGCTGTTCTGATGTTCTTATGAAGGCCTTGGCCTCTGTGCCGTGTTGTTGGCCCACCAGATGAACTGGTTGGCCACTGTGTGAGACAGGATGCTGGACTAGATGTACCACTGGTCTGATCCAGCAGGGCTTTTCTGGTATTCTTATGAAGGCCTTGGCCTCTCTGCCCTGTTGTTGACCATCCAGAGGAACTGGTTGACCACTGTGTGAGACAGGATGCTGGACTAGATGGACCACTGGTCTGATCCAGCAGGGCTCTTCTTATGTTCTTATGAATGCCTCGCCCTCTCTGCCCTGTTGTTGGCCCTCTAGAGGAACTGGTTGGCCCTGTGTGAGAAAGGATGCTGGACTAGATGGACCACTGGTCTGATCCAGCTAGGGTTGCCAATCCCCAGGTGGGGGCAGGGGATCCCCCAGTTTGGAGACCCTCCCCCCGCTTCAGGGTCGTCAGAAAGCGGGGGGAGGGGAGGGAAATGTCTGCTGGGAACTCTATTATTCCCTAGGGAGATTTATTCCCATAGAAAATCATGGAGAATTGAGCTGCGGGTATCTGGGGCTCTGGGGGGGGGGCTGTTTTTTGGGGTAGAGGCACCAAATTTTCAGTATAACATCTAGTGCCTCTCCTCCAAATGCCCCCCAAGATTCAAAAAGATTGGACCAGGGGGTCTAATTTTATGAGCCCCAAAAGAAGGTGCCCCTATCCATTATTTCCTATGAAAGGAAGGAATTGAAAAGGTGTGCCGTCTCTTTAAATGTGATGGCCAGAACTCCCTTTGGAGGTCAGTTATGCTTGTCACAGCCTTGATCTTGGCTCCACCCCAATGTCTCCTGACTCCACCCCCAAAGTCTCCTGGCTCCACCCCCAAAGTCCCCTGATATTTCTTGAATTGGACTTGGCAACCCTAGATCCAGCAGGGCTTTTCTGGTATTCTTATGAAGGCTTCCGTCTTTCTGCTCTGTTGTTGACCATCCAGATGAACTGGTTGGCCCTGTGTGAGACAGGATGCTGGACTAGATGGACCACTGGTCTGGACTAGCAGGGCTCTTCTGATGTTTTTACAGAGGCCTCGGCCTCTAGGCCCTGTTGTTGGCCCTCCAGAGGAACTGGTTGGCCACTGTGTGAGACAGGGTGCTGGATTAGAAGGACCACTCCTCTGATCCAGCAGGGCTCTTCTTGTGTTCTGAAGCCCTATGCTTCTCTTAGCAGAGCAAAGCACACCTCATTAACAAAAATACTGGCATCAACCAGGTAAAACAGCCAAGCTCCTAGGCTTGAAGCCCTCTCACTGCTAAAATACTGCACATTTCTCTTATATCTCTATGTGCTCTGGGATCCCAACCTGGTGATTTCCTACTATTAAGTGTAGATCTGGACAACTAAATACAGAGAACGCCAAGGGGAAGGAGACATCTTTTAAAAGGATGACATTAAAAACAACAACAACCACCCTGAAAGCTGACTGATCATGCCAGGCCCAGTCAAATACTCTGAGTATCACAGTCCTGACATTTTTGCTAATGCGAGTCGAAAACTCTCTGCAATTCTGCGATGCCAAGACTTGTAAAATCATGAGCAGTTGTGAATAGGGTTACAAGGTCTCCCCTGGCCACTCGTGGGAGGGATGGGCTGCCAGATCCAGGCTGGGAAACTGCTGGAGATTTGGGAATGGAGCTTGGGGAAGGCAGGAACCTTCGTGGGGTAGAGTCCACCCTCCAAAGCATCCATTGTCTCCAGAGGAACTGAACTCTGTAGTAGTCTGGAAGTGAAGTGTAATTTCACTGCCACGGGAGTTGGCGGTGGCTGCAAGCATAGACAGCTTCAAGAGGGGATTGGATAAACATCTGGAGCAGAGGTCCAGCAGTTGCTATTAGCCACAGGGTATTGTTGGAACTCTCTGTCAGGGGCAAGTGATGCTCTGTATTCTTGGTACTTGGGAGGGGTCACAGTGGGAGGGCTTCTAGTGTCTTGGCTCCACTGATGGACCTCTTGATGGCACCTGGTGTTTTGACCACTGTGTGACATGGAGTGTTGGACTGGAGGGGCCACTGGCCTGATCCAACATGGCTTCTCTTATGTTCTTATGTGACACAGAGTGTTGGAGTGGATGGGCCATTGGCCTGATCCAACAGGGCTTCTCTTATGTTCTTATGTGACACAGAGTGTTGGACTGGATGAGCCATTGGCCTGATCCAACAGGGCTTCTCTTATTTTCTTATGTGACACAGAGTGTTGGACTGGATGGGCCATTGGCCTGATCCAAGATGGCTTCTCTTATGTTCTTATGTGACATAGAGTGTTGGACTGGATGGGCCATTGGCCTGATCCAAGATGGCTTCTCTTATGTTCTTATGTGACATAGAGTGTTGGACTGGATGGGCCATTGGCCTGATCCAAGATGGCTACTCTTATGTTCAGAAGATCTTTACAGTCTGCAAGTGCTACCTGGCAGCATCACCCATCAGAGAAGAAAAGTTGGCAACCGGATTTTGTGCTGGATGTGTAAATCGTGGCGCGGTGACTGCAGGACATGCTAATTGCAAGTGCATGGGACTGTCACTTTAAGAACTTTGATAAGGGCTCGTGTTCTAAATGCAATGCTATGAATGACGTATGCAATATATCAGAAGCATTATATGCTCTTTTGATATTTTCTATGAATATAATAGAATTTGGTTTGCAAAGGATTTAAGTGGTCTTTAAGACTTTTTCACCAGCAATTTGTGTCGTTCAGTCCCCAGGTGGGAGCAGGGGCTACCCCAATTTTGTGGCCTCCTGTCTACTGTTGGTCAGCTGGCCCCACCCGCAACAGCCACGACCCCATGTGATGTTCCCGACACAATGACATCATGTGGAAGTGACATCATCCTGCCACAATGACATCACATGGAAGTGACATCATCCTGCCAAGGATGTTGCGCACCAATGCTCTGGTTCTGGGGGGAAGTCTATGGTAAAATTGGGCTCAGACTATAGAGTTCTGTCCCAAAACCTGAGCATCGCCATGCAGTGTCCCCAGCATGCTGACACTGCGTGGCGATGCTCAGGATTTGGGGCAGAACTCTATAGTCTGAGCCCAATTTTACCATAGACTTCCTCCCAGAACCAGAGCATTGGTGCGCAACATCCTTGGCAGGATGATGTCACTTCCATGTGATATCATCCTGTCAGGGATGTTGCACATGGCAACGCTGCCCTGCCCTCCACTCTCAGAACACTCCTTCCCACTTCTGCCAGCCCAAGGTAATGCTACCTGGAGGCTGGTGATGCTACCTGGAGGCTGGCATCTCTAGTTGTAAATTTGTTGATCTTCCCTTCAGAGAATCTCCTGCTATTCCAACTGATCCCAAGAAGTTCAATGGTTGCTTTGGAGGATGGACTCTCTGTGGCATTATACCTTGCTGAGGTTCCCACTCTCCCGAAAACCTACCCCACACCTACCCTCCCTAAACCCTACCTGCCAGAGAGCCAGTTTGGTGTAGTGGTTAAGTGTGCGGACTCTTATCTGAGAAAACCAGGTTTGATTCTCCACTCTTCCACTTACAGCTGCTGGGATGGCCTTGGGTCAGCCATAGCTATCGCAGGAGTTGTCCTTGAAAGGGCAGCTTCTGGGAGAGCTTTCTCAGCCCCATCCACCTCATAGGGTGTCTGTTGTGGAGGGAGAAGATATAAGAGATTGTAAGCCGCTCTGAGTCTCTGATTCAGAGAGAAGGGCGGGGTATAAATCTGCATCCTTCTCCTTCTTCTCCTCCTCCTCTTCCTCCTTCTTCTCCCTAAGCTCTATCTCCCAATCTCCGAGAATTTCCTTACCCAGACGTAGGTCTAATTCTTAGGTTATTTCTCCTGTTTCATGCCTCCTTCCTTCCCCTTTCACTTCTCCCTTTCTTCAGAGCCCCCAATCTCTGCCCCTTTTTGTCTCTTCCAGGGTTTAAACAGAATCCGAAGACGTCACTGTTCTCCGTGGAGTTTAACCTCTGATCTCTCTCTGTCTCCGTTTCTCCATCCCTTGTGTCCTTTTCCTAGTGGTCTTTTCTTTTTGAACCACAAGCCTGCAGGCAGGGTTTGTTCTTTGTAACTGAATAATTATATAGCGCCTGGTGTCAGAAGTGCTTTATAAATAATAAATCATTATTACATGGAAACTTTGGCGAGGAATTTTCGTCTGGCTTCTGTACTCTTTGTAAAAATGTCAAGTTTTAGAAATCCGGTTATGCATGCTTGGCCTCTCAGAATTTGGTTTTCATCTCTGAAGCCAGCTGAAGCCTTTGGGACGAGTGCGAGAGAGAAAAAAATCTGTATAAAATGAAGGAGAAGACGGATAATAAGTTGAAAGAAAAAGCCCAGCAGGTTTCCCAACCCACCGCATGGGTCTCCTTTCCTCTCCATTTCACAATAAGCCTGAGAGACACATAAGCAAACAGAACTTTGTTTCAGCAGCTGCAAGCAGCTCTGTGAAGATGGGGGTCATGTAGGGTCATGACATCATAGGCCCTAACCAATCAGTGCTTTCCAAAGGGTCTTCGGTATTCATGCTCCACTATGACTGATCTCAAATTGCCAGAGTTGTAGAAGGCCTTCCTCTCATCTCGTGTCAGTAAGAGTAGACAGCTCTAAAGAGTAGTACATATCTAACCTACCCAGGGCTTTTTTGAGCAGGAACTCACAGGAACGCAGTTCTGGCTATTTTAGCACCAGGGGTGTGGCCTAATATGCAAATTAGTTCCCGCTGGAATTTTTCTACCAAAAAGCCCTTTGTGAAACAATGGTGATGTTGGGGGTGTGGCCTAATATGCAAATGAGTTCCTGCTGGGATTTTTCATCAAAAGCCCTGTATGGGACAATGGTGACCTCAGGGGGTGTGGCCTAATATGCAAATGAGTTCCTGCTGGGCTTTTTCTGCAAAGAAAACCCCTGAACCTACCTCATAGGGTTGTTGTGAGGAAAAAATGGAGCAGAGGACAATAACGTGAGCAACTCTGGGTTCCCACTGGGGAAGAAGATGAGGTATAAATGAAATAAGAAAATAAAAAGTGGAGTCAGTAGATTTTGGGGGTGGAGCCAGGAGACATTGGGGTGGAGCCAGGAGCAAGGTTGTGACAAGCATAATGGAACTCCAAAGAGAGTTCTGGCCATCACACTTAAAGGGACACACCTTCTAAATGCCTTCCCTCCATTGGAAATAATGGATAGGGGCACCTTCTTTTGGGGCTCAAAAAATTGGACCCCCTAGTCCAATCTTTTTGAAACTTGGAGGGTATTTTGGGGAGAGGAAGTGGCTGTTATGTTGCAAATTGGGTGCCTGTTCCTCAACAAAAGCCCCCCCCAGAGCCCCAGATACATACAGTTCAATTCTTTATTATATCCTATGGGAATCGGTCTCCATAGGGAATAATGGAGTGTCCAGCAGACATTGCTCTCCTCCCCTCCTCTTTCTGATGGCCCTGAAGTGGGAGGAGGGCCTCCAAACAGGGGGATCCCCTACCTCCGCCTGGGGATTGGCAGCCCTCTTTCAGAATGGAGCCTGGTGAGGACAGTGGGGTACAATGTCACAGAGTCCACCCTCCAAAGCAGCCATTTCCTCCAGGGGACCTGACCTCTGTAGTCTGGAGATGAGCTGTAATTCCAGGAGATCCCCTGGTCCCACCTGGAGGCTGGCATCTCTAGCAGGCGAGGGACCTGAGGGTGGTGTATCCCCTGGAAATCATACATTCCTGGGTCTCCAAATCCCACGGCTGACCAGAGAAGATCACAGCAGCTCAGTATGATCCCAGGAAAATCAACCTGGCACGTACTTTTTAGGCAAGACATCTGAGCATTTGTTTGGGGGGGATGGGGTGGGGATTGCAGTACAAAAGATTGCAAAGACATCATGGCCTAGTTCTTCGTAAGCCCCAGAAAGCTTCACTGAAGTTCTCTGTGCCCAAGCTGCGCGGGGGAGATAGGACTGCACAAAGAGGCAGGAGCGGTTCCAAAGGATGCTCTGCTTTTGCTGTGAGGTGCCTATCTCCAAAATGACTTCTTGTCCAATTAGTCTCAAACGTCTTTTGAGCTCACTCTGAAATTGCAGCAGAAAGGAACAGATTTCTGCTCTGGACATTGCAAGCGGTGGAGGGGGGGGGGGCTGGACAAGAAACGTTCCCAGGAAATGGGCGTTTGCCGAAAACTCTTTATGTCGATTGAAGGTTTGAGGGCCAAACTCCTTTTTTAATAGATTCATCGGATGGATTTCCAGGGCAACCTTTTGGCGGTTCATTGTGCCATTGGCTCTGTTCACTTTTCATAAAAATTTCTGGGATGTGATGAGTCACAATAAGAGCTCACATCAAAACGTGAAGCAAAGCGGCTTTGTGCACCCAGGACACCAGTGGAAGCCCATTCATGCTGACTTCAGATACATTAGAAATGGGCAGGGCTTTTTTTGTAGCAGGAACTCCTTTGCATAGTGGACCACATACCCCAGATGTAGCCAGTCCTCCTGGAGCCTACAGGGCTCTTCTTACTGTAAGCTCCAGGAGGATTGGCTACATCAGGGGTGTGTGGCCTAATATGCAAAGGAGCTCCTGCTAGAATTCCACCCCTTACAAGACTCTTTTTTGTAAGCTCCAGGAGGATTGGCTACATCAGGGGTGTGTGGCCTAATATGCAAAGGCGTTCCTGCCACAGAAAAAGCCATGGATCAACAGTGGGGAAGCCAGCAGATGCAATATCTCTTTCAGACATATATCCTACAATTCCTCTTATGAAGAAAAATGGTTTCCCTTTTTTTGTATTTATATGGAACACAATATTTTACCCCTCAGTGTCTCTTATCATCAAATACTTTTGCTTTAATTTCGCTCTGTTGTTTTTATTTCTTCTTTATGTTTTTACAGACTTGAGATGTGGTAGGACTGTGGATGACAAAGTTCATTACCATAGAGCGGACGTGGCCTCTGAGCACTATGATGCTTTGATGTGCTGATTACGAATGACTAATGGTATGTGATCTAGATACCCAAACAAGAAGTCATACACCTGACGTCTGCAGGCTAAAACACTGTAATAACTATGTATAATATTAGATCTAAGTGGGCAGCCGTCTTGGTCTGAAGCAGGAGTAGCTAAACTTGCTTAATGTAAGAGCCGCATAGAATAAAGAGAGCCACATGACATGAACAGATATTACACACACATCTTTATTAAACCTCTTAACACTTCTTTGCACAGAAAGATAAAATACTTATGTATGCACTTTACAATACAACCCTGCTAGAAGGAGACTTTTTTTTAAAAAAAAAACAAAAGCTGGGAATAACAGTCCCTATAAAACCAGCATAGGAAAAGGTTAGGGGATTATTTTTGGTACCAGTGGGAGAAGGAAACACATACGTACCATATAAATCACTGACCACCATTTGCATCATTATTCATCTCTCTTTGCCTTGACACCAGAGTTAGTAGATACAGCTTCTACAAGAGCAATGAAACTATGGTGGAAACCTGCATTACCCTTTCTAATTCCATCCATCCTTCCAGTGCCTCCCTCAACTCTTGCACTCTCTTTCCCTCTCTAGTCTCCGGGTAACTTCTGTGGTGGAGGAGAAGAGCTTGCAAGCCTGCCTACTGCCCCCTCCTTTCCCACTTCACACATGATGGAAATAGTTGCCTAGTTATGGGTCAGCACTCAGTCCTGATGCTAAGCACGCTTACTCGAGAGTAAGGCTGCATTAAGTCTCTCCTTAGCCTGTGGGAGTCACACAATATGTGTGAAAGAGCCGCATGTGGCTCCTGAGCCGCAGTTTGGTCACCCCTGGTCTGAAGCAATAGAACAAAACAGTAGTCAAGTTGCACTTTTAAGCAGGGAGGTTTTTTGGTAGGAAAAAACCTTGCTGAAACTCATTTGCATATTAGGCCACACCCCCTGACACCAGGCCAGCTGGAACTGCGTTCCTGCTAAAAAAAAAGCCCTGCCTTTAAGACCAACGAAGTGTTATTCAGAATGTAAGTGTTCATGTGTTAGAAGCACACTTCATCAGACTATAAGATGGAATGGCAATATCTGATGAAGTGTACTTCTAGCACACGGACGCTTACATTCTGAATAACACTCTGTTGGTCTTAAAGGTGCATCTTGATTTCCACTTTGTTCTATGTATAATATTATCCATATCTGTACTACGGTTAGATCTTCACTTTATTCTTTGTATGCTGTTTATAAGATCAATAAAATACATTTTGATATATATATATTTTTTTAAAAATAGCTCATACTTGGGTATCTATGCAGTTCTTACGTCATTTAATGCGTCACGTTTGTATTTATGCTTTGCTTCACTGTTGTTTCTGATCTCTGGTTCGGTCCAGATTTCTACAAGTCAGATCTTATTGCATGGTTATATGAACATATGAAGTCGCCTTATACTGGATCAGACCCTCGGTCCATCAAAGTCAGTATTGTCTTCTCAGACTGGCAGCGGCTCTCCAGGGTCTCAAGCTGAGGTTTTTCACACCTATTTGCCTGGACCCTTTTTTAGTTGGAGATGCTGGGGATTGAACCTGGGATGTTCTGCTTACCAAGCAGATGCTCTGCCACTGAGCCACCATCCTTCCCTTTGACCATCGGAGTCAGTATTGTCTACTCAGACTGGCAGCGGCTCTCCAGGGTCTCAAGCTGAGGTTTTTCACACCTACTTGCCTGGACCCTTTTTAGTTGGGGATGCCGGGGATTGAACCTGGGATCTTCTGCTTACCAAGCAGATGCTCTACCACTGAGCCACCGTTCCTCCCCTCCATTGGACACCCCATCCCATCGATTGTACGGACCTATTCTGTGTAATCCACCTTGTGTTCCAGCAAGAATGCTGCACCGTAAATGTGTAAATAAATAAATAAATGTCAAAGAACAATAAACACGCGAAGCTGCCTTATACTGAATCAGACCCTTAGTCTATCCAAGTCAGTATTGGCTACTCAGACCCGTAGTGGTTCCTCAGGGTTCCAGACAGAAGTCTTTCCCATCACCTCCTGCCTGGTCCTTTTAACTGGAGATGCCAGGGATTGAACTTGGGACCTTCTTCACGCCAAACGGACACTCTTCCACTGAGCCACAACCCCTTCCAAAGGGCTTTCACCTTGTAAGATATAGTTCTGCTGACGCTCAAGTTAGCTGGAAATTCCCCAGCCAAGGCCAGGACCTGAGATCAAGATCTTCACCAAAGAGCCCAACCTCAGCAAATCCTGGGTCACCAGAATGAGGCCCAGAGACTGAAGCACATAGCATAGTGAATACTCAATCAGACCAGACCATCAATCCATCAAGGGCGGCGTTGTCTGCTCAGGCTGGCAGCAGCTCTCCAGGGTCTCAGGCAGAGGTCTTTCCCATCCCCTACCACCCAGTCCTTTTTAATGGGGATGCCAATATATATATGCAATACAATGTGTGGGACAATATATAGAACAGGCAGTGGGCTCACACACAGCAGTCCGCAATCCCTCTCCATGTGCATCTCACTCCATGCCCTGTAGGAACATGTGCTCCGCAGATGTGAGCAGGAACTCTGGTAAACCCATGTTCCCAGTTCTGTGGCTCAAGCTCACATATGTGTAAAACGCACCCATGCAGGCTCTGCGGCAATGTGGGACTGAATGGACGGGAGGGAGAGTAAGGATACTGGGTATTGTTCCATACCCATTCGCTGTTTGTAACGCAAATGTCACGTCTACAGGGCTATTGGCCTGGCCTGGATGACTCAAACGAGCTTGATCTTGTCAGATCTCAGCCAAACAAGGTCAGGCTTCAATTCGGGTGGACAGCCATGTTCAGGGCTTTTTTTTGTAGAAAGAGCGCAGCAGAAACTCATTTGCATATTAGGCCACACCCTCTGACATCACCATCGTTTCACACAGGGCTTTTTTCATAGGAAAAGCCCAGCGGGAACTCATTGGCATATTAGGCCACACCCCCTGACATCACCATTGTTTCACACAGGGCTTTTTTTGTAGAAAAAGCCCAGTGAGAACCTATTGGCATATTAGGCCACACCCCCTGACATCACCATCGTTTCACACAGGGCTTTCTTCGTAGGAAAAGCCCAGTGGGAACTCATTGGCATGTTAGGCCACAACTCCTGACATTACCATCGTTTCACACAGGGCTTTTTTTGTAGAAAAAGCCCAGCAGGAACTCATTTGCATATTAGGCCACACCCCCTGACATCACCATCATTTCACACAGGGCTTTTTTCGTAGGAAGAGCCCAGCGGGGACTCATTGGCATATTAGGCCTCACCCCCTGACATCACCATCGTTTCACACAGGGCTTTTTTCGTAGGAAAAGCCCAGCGGGGACTCATTTGCATATTAGGCCACACCCCCTGACATCACCATCGTTTCACACAGGGCTTTTTTTTTTTGTCAAAAAGGTCCAGCAGGAACTATTTGCATCCCCTGATGCCAAATCAGCATTCCTGTGAGCTACTGCTAAAAAAAGAAGCTCTGGCTATGTTGGTCTGAAGCAGAAGAACAAAGTTTGAGACCGATGGCACCCTGAAGACCAACATTCTGGGGATCAGCGTTCATGTGCACGCGCACCTCTTCAGATACATCGAAACAGAAGTTACCAGTCCATACATGTAGGTAGAGGCGGGTGAGAAGCAAATTAGCATGCGGCCAGGGCCGGCCCTGCTACTAGTCAAACGAGGCAACAGTGCTCACAAGAACTAGGGCGGCAACCAAATTGGGTGACTCGGCGACATTATCAGTGCAGAGGGACGCTGCTAGTCAGCCTTGCCTAGAGTGCCAGACAGCCTAGGGCCGGCCCTGCATGCGGCATAATAAAGGTGTTCAACAGATGCAAGGACCAAACTGGAATATCAAGCTTACTTTATATGGTCACCATTTGTTTGCGTTTAATGCCGGGGGGGGGGGGGGTGAGGGGAACATAGTGAGGGAAATAAATATATCAAAATCCGAGACTGATGAGCAGTCCTAGCTGATATTTGGATGAGAACCACCAAGGAAGTTTCATTCTCAGGGCTTTGAAGACGAACGCCTGCATTTTGAATACGATTGCCAGCTCTAGATTGGGAAATACCCAGGTTTTGAGGGTGGGGCCCCAGGAGGGACCGCGGCAGCAGGGTTTGGGGAGAGAGTGGACCTCAGAACACCTCAGCAAGTTTCAACGCCATAGAGCCCACAAAGCAGCCATTTTCTCCAGGGGCGCTGATCTCTGTTGAAGCAGCAGCAGAAGATATTGGATTTATATCCCGCCCTTCACTCTGACTCTCAGAGCGGCTCACAATCTCCTTGATCTTCCTCCCCCACAACAGACACCCTGTGAGGTGGGTGGGGCTGAGAGGGCTCTCACAGCAGCTGCCCTTTCAAGGACAACCTCTGCCAGAGCTATGGCTGACCCAAGGCCATTCCAGCAGCTGCAAGTGGAGGAGTGGGGAATCAAACCCAGTTCTCCCAGATAAGAGTCCGCACATTTAACCACTACACCAAACTGGCTGGTTGACCATCCTCCAGGTGGGGCCTGGAGATCTCCTGCTTTTACAACTGATCTCCAGATGGCAGAGATCGGCTCTCCAAGAGAGAATGGCTGTTTTGAAGGGTGGGCTCCAGAGCTTTATTTGTAGCAGGAACTCCTTTGCATATTAGGCCACACACCCCAATGTAGCCAATCCTCCTGGAGCTTACAGTAGGCCCTGTACGAAGAGCCCTGTAAGCTCTTGGAGGATTGGCTACATCAGGGCTGTGTGGCCTAATATGCAAAGGAGTTCCTGCTACAAAAAAAGCCCTGGGGGATCTATAACATTGCTGAGGTCCCTCCCCTCCCCCAAACTGCCCTCTCCCAGATCCATCCCCAAAGTTTCCAGATATTTTCCAAC
Organism: Heteronotia binoei; assembly: GCF_032191835.1. Lineage (NCBI taxonomy): Eukaryota > Metazoa > Chordata > Lepidosauria > Squamata > Gekkonidae > Heteronotia > Heteronotia binoei. The sequence goes on along the minus strand of NC_083228.1, from coordinate 133,668,597 downwards.
ACAGACCTGGCAACCCTATCAATCACAAAAGCAGGAGATCTCTAGGCCTCACTTGGAGATTGTCAGCCCTAACTTTGAAGTAGGCCTGGAAACAAACTGGCAAGCCAGTCAGTTTCTGAAATGTTGTGCAAGACATTGAACATACAAAGCTGCCTTCTACTGAATCAGACCCTCGGTCCATCAAAGTCAGTATTGTCTACTCAGACTGGCAGCGGCTCTCCAGGGTCTCAAGCTGAGGTTTTTCACATCTATTTGCCTGGACCCTTTTTTAGTGGAGATGCCGGCGCCATGCTGGGAATTATTAGGAAGGGAACTGAAAACAAATCAGCCAGTATCATAATGCCCCTGTATAAATCGATGGTGCGGTCTCATTTGGAGTACTGTGTGCAGTTCTGGTCGCCGCACCTCAAAAAGGATATTATAGCATTGGCGAAAGTCCAGAAAAGTGCAACTAGAATGATTAAAGGGCTGGAACACTTTCCCTATGAAGAAAGGTTGAAACGCTTGGGACTCTTTAGCTTGGAGAAACGTCGACTGCGGGGTGACATGATAGAGGTTTACAAGATAATGCATGGGATGGAGAAAGTAGAGAAAGAGGTACTTTTCTACCTTTCTCACAATACAAGAACTCGTGGGCATTCGATGAAATTGCTGAGCAGCCAGGTTAAAACGGATAAAAGGAAGTACTTCTTCACCCAAAAGGTGATTGGCATGTGGAATTCACTGCCACAGGAGGTGGTGGCGGCCACAAGCATAGCCACCTTCAAGAGGGGTTTAGATAAAAATATGGAGCAGAGGTCCATCAGTGGCTATTAGCCACAGTGTATGTGTGTATATATAAATTTTTTTGCCACTGTGTGACACAGAGTGTTGGACTGGATGGGCCATTGGCCTGATCCAACATGGCTTCTCTTATGTTCTTATGTACCACTGAGCCACAGTCCCTCCCATAAGAACATATGAAGCTGCCTTCTACAGAATCAGACCCCCCTCAGTCCATCAAAGTCAGTATTGTCTACTCAGACTGGCAGCAGCTCTCCAGGGTCTCAAGCTGAGGTTTTTCACACCTATTTTCCTGGACCCTTTTTTAGTGGAGATGCCGGGGATTGAACCTGGGACCTTCTGCTTACCAAGCAGATGCTCTACCACTGAGCCACCGTCCCTCCCCAAATTGGGCTACCTCTGGCCAGCAACTTAGCTATTGTGCTCAGGGCAGGGCAGGGCAGGGGTTCCAGGTACTTTTCAGTGCTGTGGTCTAGAGAGAGAATAAGAAAGGGAGCGACGCATCAAGGCCATATGAAGCAAGAGAATCCCAGAGTTCAGATGAACGCTGTAGTCTCCCGGCCAGCCTCAGCCATCTGGGAGCAAGCTTCACCGAGCACTTTAATCAACTCAAAAGGCAATTTGTTCAGCCCCCTGTTTATAACCTTGACAAGCAGACAGGTTATTTCTAAGCGCATTGCTAAAAGCAGATGTCAAAGGCTCTCTCCTCCTCCGCAGACAATCCCCAGGCTTCCTCTAAAAGGCACATCCCTCGGTGTAAACACAAACTCTTATCGAACCAGGTATCCAGCCGCTTGGAAATCCCTTGGCCAGGTTGACATAATCTAAGATGGAAGAAAGTCATGGCTTTTTTTCATCATTGTGGGGGTGGAATCAGTTCCCTACACTAAAGCTTACCCCATTAACCTCCTGGACATCTGCCCAAGGGAGAAATTTGCATGACGCAACTACACCACAGCCTGTTGTTCTTGATTAGACACAGGGCTTTCTTTGTAGCAGGTACTCCTTTGCATAATAGGCCACACACCCCTGATGTAGCCAATCCTCCTGGAGCTTACAGTAGGCCCTGTATAAAGCGCCCCATAAGCTCCTGGAGGATTAGCTACACCAGGGGTGTGTGGCCTAATATGCAAAGGAGCTCCTGCTACAAAATAAACCCTGGTACTGGCATTAAAGTTGTGTGAGTGAGCAATTCGACTACTGCATGAATTAGTTTGCTCTGGGGCCGTTCTTCCTGTGTGACACCGATTCCCCACTGGCCTTGTCCCGGTTTCCCGCTTCTTTTCTCTGCGGGGCTTCCGTCCAGTTTTGCACAAGCTGCCGCAAGGCTGCGACTCACTTGCCTCTTTCCCACAACAAGCAGAAACCGTGAACCAGAGGCTAAAAAATTGTGAGCTAGCTCACACTAACTCAGCTTAGAGGGAGCACTGGTGCGGACCCTCTCCTTGACTTTCCGAGAGTCCTAGAATCGCTAAGATCACCACAGTTCTGGGTCCACAGTTGTAGCTTGAAGTCCAGGCTGTGCCCAAGTCCCATCCTTTGACTGCGCTGTGACATTCTTTACCCAACTAGGTCACAACTGGAAACTTCAAGGCTGTTGCTATCACACACTCTAGCGTGGGTTACCCTTAATGACAGTCAGTATAAACATGGGTGTCAAATGTGCGGCAGAGCCGGATCAGCCCCCCAGTGGGCTCCTATCAGGCCCACGAGGACCTCACTTGTCATCTGCTTCCTTCTCTCTATCTTTCTTCCTTCTGCATCACAGTTTGCTTTCCCAGGCTTGCTCACCTGCACAAGAGCTGCAGAGCAAAACTTCTATTTTCTCAATTGGCTGACGAGCACATGAAGCAATTTATGTACAAAAGCTCACAATGCCCAGCCATTTCATGTTTCCCCCTGGGTCTTAGGCTCAAAGCAGTGACAATGAGATTTCTGCAGTGAATGTCAGTAAATCAAAAGCAGATTTGCAACTTACAGACGCACACCTGAACAGCACCTGTAAAGCATACTCAAGATTGCTACAGCACAGACATTGTCTCCAGATGTTGATGGAATAATTCAGAGCAATTATCAGAGATGGTTAAATAAACGAAATATTGCAAGAGTTATAATGTTTTAAGCATATTTTAACTTTGTCTGTGTCCTTTATTAAGTTTATATCCCGGCTACCTAACATTACATTTTATGACACATTAGGCTCGGCCCGACAAGGACTCCTTCATGTCAGATCCAGCTCTCATAACAAATGAGTTCAACACCCCTGGTGCAAAACATAGCACCCTACATCTTCAGAGTTTTGAGGAATGCTGTGTGATTCCACAGGTGCTAGATAGACCTTCTCCACTCAAAGGCATCACATTTTAAGAAAGTTGTAGACAAATTGGAACAAGTTCAGAGTAGGGTCAAGTCTGGAAAAAAAGGAAAGGTAGAAGGAAATGGGTATGTTCAGTCTGGAGAAACAAAGACTGAGGGAAGACATGACATACTGTTCGAATGCCTGAAGGGCTGTCTCATGGAAGGGGGCCAAGACTTGTTCTCTAGTGCTCCAAAGGGAAGACCAGATCTCATCAGTTTTAATTCTAGGAGGGCAGATCTTGGTTTAATATTAGGAGAAACTTCCTAAAGGTAAGAGTAGTTCAAAGATGGAACCAGTTACCTGATGTTAGGCTGTTCCTCACCAGCAATCTTCAAGCAGAGGTTATATAAGGGGTGGAATTCTAGCAGGAGCTCTTTTGCATATTAGGCCACACACCCCTGATGTAGCCAGTCCTCCAAGAGCCTTGTAAGCACTTGGAGGATTGGCTACATCAGGAGTGTGTGGCCTAATATGCAAAGGAGCTCCTGCTAGAATTCCACCAACATATATAGTCATCTGTTGGAGATGTTCCACCCTCCAACCTTTGTTTTCCTGCACTGTGGAGGAAGTTGAGCCAGGTTTCCTGCAAGTCTCCTTGTCATTCTAGAACTTTATGACTCTATGGGTTCGCAACAGTGCTCACAAGAACAATTTTGGGAACCACAAAAGTCCTACTGATATAGAAATGGCATGTCTACTTTTGCACACATAAATGTCAGCCATAAGGAAGACAGAAATATCATCAAGGTAGTTGCGTAGTTATTGCATATCCCAATATCAAAGCCATGGGAGGGGAGGATGCATGGTGTAGTCCAATCTCATCATATTTTGGCAACTAAACAGAGTAAGTACCTGCATGGGAGACCACCAAGGAAGGCTCTGAGGAGGAGGAAGAGGAAGAAGAAGATGATGATATTGGATTTATATCCCGCCCTTCACTCTGAATCTCAGTGTCCCAGAGCAGCTTACAATCTTCTTTATCTTCCTCCCCCACAACAGACACCCTGTGAGGTGGTTGGGGCTGAGAGAGCTCTCACAGAAGCTGCCCTTTCACGGACAACTCCTACAAGAGCTATGGCTGACGCAAGGCCATTCCAGCAGGTACAAGTGGAGGAGAGGGGGATGAAACCCGGTTCTCCCGGATAAGACTCCACACACTAAACCACGGCGCCAAAGTGGCTCTCAACGGCCAATGGCCAGCCACCTCCACTGCTCATTTGCCTTGAAAGTCCCTTGATGAGGTCACCATAAGTCAATTGTAATTGGCAGGGCCAGCTCAGCCACTAGGCAAACTAGGTAACTGCCTAGAGTGCCAGCCTTCTGGGGCGCTGAATTGGGTACCCCCATGAGTCTTGGTGACATTATCAGTGCAGAAAGGGGTGCCAGAAGTTAGCCTTGCCTATGGTGCCAGACAGTCTAGGGCTAGCCCTCGTAACTGGGCAGTATGTACGTACATATACCAAAGGCCTGATGATGAATTTAGGTTGAGCATCTAGTTGGGAAAGAACCAGGCCTACCTCTAAAGTCAACCACAATGGCAAACAATTCTCTTGGTCCGTCAAGGTCGTTCTCATTGACCTCTTCAGAATGTCACCTTCATAGAGTTTGGGTATATGTGGAAGTCAGAAACACGGGTGGAGAGCCGGTGGAACCCCAAGGCCGCATCTAGTGTGATGCCACCCGTATTCCATCGGCAGTATCAAGGCCACGGGTGAAAGCGACAGCAACAACTGGACGAGGCTGAGAGGTTCCACTTTGGATGGGAATCTCCGGTGGTCGGTGTGCTTTTCCGCGCCGCGCCATGGATCTGATAAGATTTTCGCCAGTCGGGATCTCATTAACCAAGCGAAAGAGGGGGGGGGGGGTCAGACCCTGAGCAATATGGCTGGAAAAGAACAACCTGGAAACCGGAGACCAAGTCCAGCTGTCTTCGAAAGTGCTTCCCGTCTATTGGGTCCCAAGGCAATGTTTGCTTTGGCCCGCCACCGCTCGGGGCTGGAGAGAACAGCTGTTCAGATTTGCTGATGATATCACAATTAGCGGCAAATTGTTTAATACTTTCCCAGAGAGTACGGTTCATGCAGCCCTTCGCAAAGGGGGAAGGCCCTGCCCCCATCTCCCACACCCCACCCAGACCAATTAACGGAGCTCAAAGCAAAATGTCTCTGCCTCCGGGATCTTCCGCCCAGTCGTTTATCACCCCCTTTTTTATGGCGACCATCAGAAATGCGATTACAATAGAAGGGTTTGTGCTTCCCCCGAGATAGTTACATCTGCTAGACGATCCAGGAGTAATTCCGGGCATCCCGCGGAAGCCGGTTCAGCCACTTCATATAATTTTAGGAGTCAAATCGGTGACTTCATTCCTCTCGGGTAATAATCGTTGGCAAGAAATAGTCTTTTTCAAATGTGTCTGGATCAGGCTCTTCAGTTTGGGCTCTGATTGTCTAGTTGCCTTAGCCCTCGTGTGGTTTTGTTAACGGTGCATATCAAGACTGAGTGAATGCATGGGCACCCTTCTCTGGAACACCTTCCCTATGAAGAAAGGTTGAAACGCTTAGGGCTCTTTAGCTTGGAGAAACGTCGACTGAGGGGTGACATGATAGAAGTTTACAAGATAATGCATGGGATGGAGAAAGTAGAGAAAGAAGTACTTTTCTCCCTTTCTCACAATACAAGAACTCGTGGGCATTCGATGAAATTGCTGAGCAGGCAGGTTAAAATGGATAAAAGGAAGTACTTCTTCACCCAAAGGGTGATTAACATGTGGAATTCACTGCCACAGGAGGTGGTGGCGTCCACAAGCATAGCCACCTTCAAGAAGGGGTTAGATAAAAATATGGAGCAGAGGTCCATCAGTGGCTATTAGCCACAGTGTGTGTGTGTGTGTGTGTGTATATATATATATATATATATATATATATATATATATATATATATATATATATATATATATATATATATATATATATATATATATATATATATATATATATATATATATATATATATATATATATTGGCCGCTGTGTGAAACAGAATGTTGGACTGGATGGGCCATTGGCCTGATCCAACATGGCTTCTCTTATGTTCTTATGTGACACAGAGTGTTGGACTGGATGGGCCATTGGCCTGATCTAACATGGCTTCTCTTATGTTCTTATGTTCTTATGTAGGGGAGAGGCCCTGGCTCTGCAACGTAGTACAGGCTATGCTCGCAGAAGGTCAATCCCAGGGTTAAACCAAGGGCTTGTTGACACTGTAGGGGAACTAGGACTTTGGCGCTGCCGCCACCCTGTTCAGTATAGTGAAAGTGAAGCATTTTTTTTGTTGGCTACATCAGGGGTGTGTGGCCCAATACGCAAAGCGACCTGATGCAAGAAAGGAGAGCCCCGGGCGAGTGAGGCCTGCTTGGGCTGGCTAGAGATCCAGCCAGCCCAAGCAGGCCTTGCTTGCCTGGGGCTCACCTGGGTCGCCCCGCACCATTCCAAAGGCCAGCAAGACACCCGCTTTCCAAATCACATAAGAAGTGGAGAAAGGGTGGGGCAGGCTTCTCCAGGGGTTAATGAGGGCTGCTGGGGGCATGGCAAAGCTCCTGGTGGCTGGCTGGCTGCCCGCTTTCCTAATCCAGGGATTGTTATGCAACTGCGCCTCCTGTTCAATGGACAAGGTAGGTGGAGAGGAAGAGGGGGAGCTGTCAGAAAGATTCAGGAGCTGTGCTCCTGTGAGCTCCTGCTGAATCTGAGTCCTGCTTCAGACCAGCACGGCTACCCACCTGGAAGTCTCCACTGCAGTCATGTAAACCCCATAAAGCATTGGTAGTGAAGGCCATCCCTGTGTCCCAGTCTTGCCCAACCATATGCCTTCTGCTTTTGATGGACTTAACTTTAGCCAATCCTTTCCCAACCATTCTGCCATGTAGTCCTGCACCATGGGGTCATGACTGCAGCCTGAAAGCAGGGTGCTGAGTCCCCCGTTCACAGTGCTGCAACACTGACGAAAAGCTACTACAGCTCCTTCGTTCCAGCACAAAGCTTCGGCTACCAAAAAGTACAGCTGCCGAAACACCAGTAAAACACAACAGTAGGCCATGTGTTTGTACCGTATCCCCCAAGAGGAATTATGGCACCTTCTCTAATTCCTGTAAGGATTTCCAAGCGAACCATTTCGCTTCTGTTTTGTCTGCTGTCGATATTTTGTCTTGCTTCAGTTTCTCCTCATTTGCACCTTTTTTACACACGCACTAGGAATTGCTCTCCTGTCATGGCTTGTAGAAAAGCTAGAAGGAGTGATTGTTTAGCCAGGACATCAGCATTAGCAACCAGGATTCTGGCCCAAAATCAAGATTCGGTCCACATTACAAATGAGATTGACACCTCTGGATTAGACAGAAGTGAATTATTTTCTGTATTTGGGATTAAAGAAAAGATCATTGGAAAAAGTGCAGAAAAAGGGCAACTAGAATGATTAAAGGCTTGGAGCACTTTCCCTATGAAGAAAGGTTAAAACGCTTGGGGCTCTTTAGCATGGAGAAACGTCGACTGTGGGGTGACATGATAGAGGTTTACAAGATTATGCATGGGATGGAGAAGGTAGAGAAAGAAGTCCTTTTCTCCCTTTCTCACAATACGAGAACTCGTGGGCATTCGATGAAATTGCTGATCAGTCGGGTTAGAACGGATAAAAGGAAGTCCTTCTTCACCCAAAGGGAGATAAACACGTGGAATTCACTGCCACAAGAGGTGGCGGCGGCTACAAGCATAGACAGCATCAAGAGGGGATTGGATAAGCATATGGAGCAGAGGTCCATCAGTGGCTATTAGCCACAGCGTATCGTTGGAACTCTCTGTCTGGGGCAACTGATGCTCTGTATTCTTGTGCTTAGGGGGGTGGGGTACAGTGGAAGGGCTTCTAGCTCCACTTGTGGAACTCCTGATGGCACTTGTTTTTTTTCGGGGGCGGGGGTGGTTTGTGGCCACTGTGTGACATGGAGTGTTGGACTGGATGGGCCATTGGCCTGATCCAACATGGCTTCTCTTATGTTCTTATGTGACACAGAGTGTTGGACTGGATGGGCCATTGGCCTGATCCAACAGGGCTTCTCTTATGTTCTTCTGTGACACAGAGTGTTGGACTGGATGGGCCATTGGCCTGATCCAACATGGCTTCTCTTATGTTCTTATGTGACACAGAGTGTTGGACTGGATGGGCCATTGGCCTGATCCAACAGGGCTTCTCTTATGTTCTTCTGTGACACAGAGTGTTGGACTGGATGGGCCATTGGCCTGATCCAACATGGCTTCTCTTATGTTCTTATGTGACACAGAGTGTTGGACTGGATGGGCCATTGGCCTGATCCAACAGGGCTTCTCTTATGTTCTTCTGTGACACAGAGTGTTGGACTGGATGGGCCATTGGCCTGATCCAACACGGCTTTTCTTATGTTCTTATTTTTAAAAAAAAAATCAGTAAAAATATCTATTATGTTTTTTCATGGTTCATTTCAAATGCCAAGTAAATACAGGTAAAAGTTCTTTGTAGTGGAAAGTGCCATCAGGTACCAGCAAACGTATTGCAGCCCCGTAGGGTTTTCAAGGCGAGAGATGAACAGAGGTGGGTTGGATTTCCTCCGTGGTCTCCCATCCGAGATGTCCCACCACGCTTTTAGTTGAGGGCAGCATCAGGTACTATCCTATCTGGCACTCCCGTTCTACTTTTTTCTCCATCTATTCGCGATAGTAATGCAGTTGTGAATCGATTTTATGGCATCTGATTTATTTATTTATTTCTATTTTAATTCTTGGGACTTTAAATTGTGTCGATTTTCTGTTGTTTACTGCCCTGAGCTCTGTGAACTCAGAGAAGGGTGGTTTGTAAATTGAAATTATAAATAAATAAACCTGGCCCAACCTTGCTCAACTTCCAAGAACGAATAAAATCAGGCTAGCCTGACCAATCCAGGTTTGGGCAGAAGTTTAGAGCCCATTTGGTGTAGTGGTTAAGTGTGCAGATTCTTATCTGGGAGAGCCAGGTTTGATTCCCCACTCCCCCACTTGCAGCTGCAGGAATGGTCATAGTTCTCGCAGAACTGTCCTTGAAAGAGCAGCTTCTGTGAGAGCTCTCTCAGCCTCACCTACCTCACACTGTATCTGTTGTGGGGGAGGAAGGAAAGGAGATTGCGACCGCTCTGAGACTCTGGAATTCAGAGTGAAGGGCAGGGTATAAATCCAATATAGAGTGGAGAGCCAGTGGTTAAGTGTGTGGACTCTTATCTAGGAGAAATGGGTTTGATTCCCCACTCCTCCATTTACAGCTGCTGAAATGGCCTTGGGTTAGCCATAGTTTTCACAGGAGTTGTCCTTGAAAGGGCAGCTGCTGTGAGAGCCCCCTCAGCCCCACCCACCTCACAGGGTGTCTGTTGTGGGAGGAGAAGATATAAGTACAAAAACTAGGGTTGCCAAGTCCAATTCAAGAAATATCTGGGGACTTTGGGGGTGGAGCCAGGAACAAGGGTGTGACAAGCATAATTGAACTCCAAGAGAGTTCTGGCCATCACATTTAAAGAGACAGCACACCTTTTTAAATGTCTTCCTTCCATAGGAAATAATGGATAGGGGCACCTTCTTTTGGGGCTCATAGTATTGGACCCCCTGGTCCAATCGTTTTGAAACTTGGGGGGGTACTTTGGGGAGAGGCACTAGATACTATATTGAAAATTTGTTGCCTCTACCTCAAAAAACAGCTCCCCAGAGCCCCCGAAACCTCCAGATCAATTCCCCATTATACCCTATGAGAATCGATCTCCACATAGGGAATAATGAAGACGTTTCCCTCTCCTCCTCCCCCCCCCCCCTGTTTCTGGCAAATCTGATGTAGGGGATTGGCCTCTCTACTCACGAGTTGCTGCCAGCTTCTTCACAGCAACACAGACACACCATCCCAAATTGAAGCCTTTCAATCAAGCCTCCGGAGGTGCAAAGGCCCATGGTCCTTTGAGGGTGGGGCTACTCCCTCCCCCACCAGCAGCTGACTGGGGGTGGGAAGCAGCCTGGGAAAACGGAAGGACGGCTGCTGCGATCAGGGCTGGGTGGGGAGGGAAGGGCAAGGAGAAGCTGCTGCGATCCTGGGTAGGAAGGGAAGGGATGAGGAGAAGTATTGGGGATCGGTGGGAAGGGGCAAGGAGAAGCTGCTGGGATTGGGGCTGGGTGGGAAGGGCTGCCATTCCCTCCCCCCCCCCCCGCTTTCCGGATTTTTGGCGAGTGGGGGGAGGAGGCTCCAAATCGGGGGTCCCCCGCCCAGGCAGCAGATTTGGGAAGCCTAACAAAAACATACCTTTTAGGCAAGGGAATCTCTCCTGCTGCCTTCTCTCCTGCAGCCTTTTCCAGAGAAAACAAAGCAGCCAGGCCTATTTATGTTTTCCTCCCAGGTTGCACCCCTCTTGGGCTAGTTTTTCCCTCCGAAACTTCTTCACTCAGTCAGAGGGACAAAAGGGATCTTGGGAGATGTAGGCCGCTGTATCTACTCCTGGGCAGGTTTCTCCCTCTCCTCTAGGCCTCACAAGGCCTCAGATCATGACAGCCTCTCTGCCCCTCAGCTAGGGTTGCCAAGTCCAATTCAAGAAATATCTGGGGACTTTGGGGGTGGAGCCAGGAGACTTTTGGGGTGGGGCCAGGAGACATGGGGGCGGAGCCAGGAGCAAGGCTGTGACAAGCATAATTGAACTCCAGGGGAGTTCTGGCCATCATATTTAAAGGGACAGCACACCTTTTCAATTCCTTCCTTTCATAGGAAATAATGAAGGATAGGGGCACCTTCTTTTGGGGCTCATAGAATTGGACCCCCTGGTCCAATCCTTTTGAAACTTGGGGGGTATTTTGGGAAGAGGCACTAGATGCTATACTGAAAATTTGGCGCCTCTACCTCAAAAAACAGCCCCCCCATAGCCCCCAATACTCGCAGATCAATTCCCCATCATTCCTTATGGGAATCGTTCATGGAGGTGCATAATGGCTGTGGGGGTGGGGCTTCCCCCACTGGCCAGCTGGCTGGGGGAGGGGGGAAGCCTGTAAAACCGGGGGATCCCCCGCTGGGACCTGGGGATTGGGAAGCCTACCCTCAGCTGGCTATGACCCCGGGCCTGGCAAGAGTCCAGTAGCACCTTAAGAACTAACAACATCTGTGGCAGGATAGGAGCTTTCATGAGTCACAGAAAAAGTATCTGATGAAGTGACTCTCACAAAAGCTCATGCCCTGTGACAAATGTTGTTAGTCCTTAAGGTACTACTGGACTCTTGCTCTCGTGTACTTATTGCTTTATTGTAAGCCACTCTGAGATTGCACAGAAGAGGACGATGTATTTAAATGTAATATATACATTAAAGAGAATACATAAATGACAATTTATGGACACAGGACTGAGCTCAGCCCCAAGACTGAGCTGGAAACAGATAAACATTTCTTAGTTATTTCGTTGCAGGACGTTAGGCTTCCCAATCCCCAGGTCCCAGCGGGGGATCCCCCAGTTTTACAGGCTTCCCCCTGCCCCCAGCCAGCTGGCCGGCGGGGGAAGCCCCACCCCCACAATCACCAGTATCTCTAGATTTCCCGCAGGTTTAGAAACCTGCAAACAAGTCCCGTTTCAAAATGTGTGTGTGTGTGCGTGCACCTTTAAAGCTGAGCAGGAAGTACTTCATGGGAAGGGTCAGCAGCACAGCCTCTGGGAACACAGTCCCTCCATTTGTTTTGCTTTCGTTTCAGAGCAAGTAAGTGTGCGCGCATGTGTATGAATAAGAGAGAGAGAGAGAGCAGCGTAGCCTAGGGTTGCCAATTCCCAGGTGGGGGCAGGGGATCCCTTGGTTTGGAGGCCCTCCCCCCGTTTCAGGGTCATCAGAAAGCGGGGGGGGGGGAGGGGAGGGAAATGTCTGCTGGGAACTCTATTATTCCCTAGGAAGATTTATTCCCATAGAAAATAATGAAGAATTGATCCGCGGGTATCTGGGGCTCTGGGGGGGGGAGCTGTTTTTTGAGGTAGAGGCACCAAATTTTCAGTACAGCATCTAGTGCCTCTCCCCAAAGTAACCCCCAAGCTTCAAAAAGATTGGACTAGGGGGTCCAATTCTATGAGCCCCCAAAGAAGGTGCCCCTATCCTTCATTATTTCCTATGGAAGGAAGGCATTGAAAAAGTGTGCCGTCCCTTTAAATGTGATGGCTACAACTCCCTTTGGAGTTCAATTATGCTTGTCACAGCCTTGATCTTGGCTCCACCCCTAATGTCTCCTGGCTCCACCCCCAAAGTCTCCTGGCTCCACCCCCAAAGTCCCCAGATATTTCTTGTATTGGATTTGGCAAACCTAGCGTAGCCCCTGTGATTTTCAGATGTTGTTGTGGAGGAACCAGACCCAGTGAGAGAGAGGGAGAGAAACTGTGTGCTTTTCAGAAGCATCATAATGTGTGTCTGTCTCTGTGCTTGTTTTGCATTGTTTCAGAGTCTTTGTATAGAAGCCTGTTTATGGGATGGAGGAAAACTCCACCTCTCTCTCTTTTTATTTGCCTGTGTTCTCCTGAAGAACAGCAGTTCCTGTGAGTAAAGCCCCAGGGAAATCACAGAAATGTGAGCTTGCAAACTGTGCATTTTGGCTGCTTTTTGTGCGTTTACGCTTTCATTTACTAGAATTGCAGCTATTGGGGGATGAGGAAACGATGGCTATTCAGGTGAACTGCACTGCTGTATTTTTATGCATTTATTTTGGAAATGAGAAAGTCTGGCTCCGTCCCCAAAGTCTCCTGGCTCCACCCCCAAAATCCCCAGCTATTTTCTGAATTAGACTCGGCAACCCTACAGCACGTCCTAAGTTTGGTCTTGGAACTTCCAGATAGTTTTATCAAACTGTTCGTGGCTGAGCACCGAAGGGTCTGCTTTGTTCTCTGCGCACAGCACCCGACTCCCCCCCCCCCCAAAAGGCCCTCCTGGAAACTCATCAAGCTTGCTAGGCTTGGCCTACACTGAGTCCTGCTATCTCTCCTCGCATCGTTTTCCACGTTCCAATTCACTGCCCAGAAGCCTTTAATGCATTTCAACGGCTGGAAATACTGGGAAGTCAGAGCAAAGCCTTGTAGATTCAGCGACATGATTCAGGCTGAAAATGGTCATTTCTGCATTCCTCAGCCCTGCTCCAAGGTTTCTGGCTGCCGTACCCAAAATCAGCCATGCTTTTCACTAATCCGCTGCTCATTCATCCTCAACCAGGAAGTTTTGCCTATTGTTCTACTTGCATCATTGAGCATTATACTATTTTTCCATACCTTCATTTTAAGAACATTTCAACTCTCTCAGGCCAGCAAGTTACATTCTCAAGGTAATTTAATACTGCTGTGCTGGACCATCTCCTGTAGATTTATCCAGGGCTTTTTTTTTTGTAGAAAAAGCCCAGCGGGAACTCATTTGCATATTAGGTCATGCCCCCTGTAATCACAGGAAGTGACATCACCCGTTCAGTAGGTTACTTTCCACATATTGACACAGAACAGCGCAGTGCCATCAGTTGCATTTCATGGATGTGTGTTCTCACACAGCCCAATGAGAGACGTCGTTTCCTCTCCCCACCCCCAAATATAGCCGGAGAGACAGTCACGTGTGGTGAAGTGGGCAGTGGCAGGCCCAGCTTCTCATGGGAGGGGTGCTCGTTGGAGGCTCTGAGTCTCTCACTTTCTTTGCAAGCCCATTGGAAGATGGAGGCAGCAGAGAGGACGGAGCATGCAGTCTGGGAGCGTGTGGCTGTCTAGTGCCTTCCCTCTGCCGGAGACCTTTTTTTTTAGCTTGGGCTCTGGCCAAGCCAGCCGGAACTGCGTTCCTGTGTGTTCCTGCTCAAAAAAAGCCCTGGATTTATCAATACCTACTATATCAGTTTAGGACTGGCATGACTCACATGCAGCAAGTAACATCTAGAAATCTTCAAAAACATCTTCAGTAAAACAGAAAAATCTTCCGTTTCTGGGGATTCCTGAAGTTACCCTATGGTGATTATGGGTTTTCTCTGGAAGTTACATAGCAGCACCAAAGTCATTTTAGGCTACCCATTGTCCCTGCCCCCAAGCCTCCTCCCAGTTGCTAGGCACAGCCTGAAAAGAAAAATCCAGTCATGGATTTTCCAGTGATTCCTAGAGTTACCCTTTTTTACTTTCAGGGTAGCTCTAGGAATCACCGGAACTTCTATGATTTTACAGTAGCATTTCTGTGATTCCTAGAACTATCCTCTATCATTTCCAGTAAGAACCTCTGGTAGGTACATGAGTTTGAATTAAAATACAAACTAAAATACAAATTAAAATCCCATAATGCTGTGTCCCCAGCCCTCCCCTTGGTTGCTAGGCACTTCCTGGTAACCTTACATAGCAGTCATTGAGACCAAGAGCTTGACATGTAAACCCACTTCTGCTTTGGTTTTGGCAGTGGTGGGCTAAGTTGTTTAACTCAGGTGTGTGAAACATGCAGTCTGGGGGCCGAATCAGGCCCCTGGAGGGCTCCTATCAGCCCCCTGAGCAACTGGCTGTCATCTGCTTCCTTCTCCCTCTCTCTTGCTTCCTTCTGCATAACAATTTGCTTTGCAAGGCTAACTCAATTGCACAGGAGCTACAGAGCAAAACTTCTATTTGCTCCATTGGCTGAGGCGGGGGGGGGGGGGGAATGAGCTTGTTTTTCCAGGCTCTCTCAATAACAGAGCAAGTCTACTGAGCGAAGGCTCTCTTCCTTCTATTGGCTGAGGTTCCTTCCCCCCCAGGCCCCTGGGGAAGAAGGAAAGAACCAGAGTTTCCTTTGCCTAGTTCCCTGGATTCCATGGGAGAAATACAAAGCAAGCCCCTTTAAGACCAATGTGTGCTAACATCTTAAGCATGCTTAACTTTAAAAAACAAACAAACACATTCTTTGTGTTTGTCTGTGTCCTTTATAAAGCTTATATCTCTGCTACCTAATCTTAAATAGGTGCCTCATGGCCCGGCCTGACATGGCTCAGCCTAACCCAACATGGCCCGGCCCAACTAGGTCTCATTTATGTCAGATCCATCCCTCATAAGAAACAAGTTTGACACCCCTGATTTAACTTCTTAACACTCAGTCACAGGTTCTCACAGAGCAGCTTCTGTCAGAGCTCTCTCAGCCCTCCCTACCTCACAGGGTGTCTGTTGCGGGGAGGGGAAGGGAAAGGAGATGGTAAACTGCTCTGAAATTCCGTTGGGTAGTGAAGAGTGGGGTATAAATCCAACCTCCAATCTCAGTCTGAGTGCCCGCCTTGCTGCCCACGGGCCCCATTGCAGCCTGCAGGCAACCTTCTCAAAAGCCCCTTGGACAAAGCTGCAGGGGAGAGGCAGAGAGAGGCAAATTTGGCAAAAATGCCAGCAGCAGTTGCACTAGGCAAGTTGGGCAAAGATCAGCTCAGTTGCTGGCTGTGCATGATGGGAGAAGAAGAAGAAGATGATGATATTGGATTTATATCCTGCCCTCCTCTCCGAATCTCAGAGTCTCAGAGCAGCTCACAATCTCCTTTATCTCCCTCCCCCACAACAGACACCCTGTGAGGTGGGTGGGGCTGAGAGAGCTCTGACAGAAGCTGCCCTTTCAAGGACAACTCCTGTGATAGCTATGGCTGACCCAAGGCCATGCCAGCAGCTGCAAGTGGAGGAGTGGGGAATCAAACCCGGTTCTCCCAGATAAGAGTCCGCACACTTAACCACTACATCAAACTGGCTGCAAGCAGGGGGAAGCTAGCCCGGGGCCCCTAAAAACGTGGTGCCCATAGGCCAGTGCCTTCTTGACCTAATTGTTAATCCAGCTCTGATTGCGGGTCAATGGCACATTGTCTCTAGAGACCCGAGTCTTGCATCACTTGGAAGCAAAGCACGGTATCGCTGATATGGTTGAAAGCAGAGATGACTTTCCAGAAACCAAGGCAGACCAAAGACTTTGCCTTTTGCTTCCTTCTCGAAGCGCTTGCGGTCACAAAAAAACCCCTAAAAAGAAGGCAACTCGATCCCACTTTACAAAAACAGAGCTTTTGTTATAAAATCGACAAGATCTCCTGGCAACTCTGACGAGATCCACTTTGCAAGGGCCGAGGTCCCTCAAGGATTGGACCCTCTCTGGCTTCCACGGTTTTTCTGGATGTCAAGGTTTCGAATGTGCAGAAAGAAAACAGGGTGTGCTTGCGTGTGTGTGTGTTTAAAGAAATCTAATGAGGTGCAGCAAGAGGAGGAAGTGCTAAAATATGAGTGCGAGAGAACAGTGGTGAGTATCGGGAACCGCAGACGGCAGGACAGGACGGGTGGGAAATGGAAAGCAATCCGTGTGGGTTTTTGCAAATGATGGGTTCCAACAAAATGAGGGGGGGGGATGAAAGAGGGAAAGTGGGACACAAAGTTCAGAGCCGCTGAGCAAAACGTGCCGCGGGAACACAGATGCGAGATGTTCTCTCGGCCCGCCCCCACGGTGGCTTCTTAGCTGTGCGTTTGAAGTGGATTCTTCCACAACGACAGTGGAGGGTGTGACCCACATCCTAAGCTGAGGCTAACATCGCTTTATGTTCCTGAAGTATGAGTACACAAATCCAGCGATACCCAAATGGGTAGTTATCAACAGGGCTTTTTTTTGTAGCAGGAACTCCTTTGCATATTAGGCCATACCCTAGGCTTGCCAATCCCCAGGTCCCAGCAGGGGTTCTCCCGCTTTCCCAGGCTCCTTCCCGCCCTCGGTCAGCTGGCCGGCGGGGGAAAGCCCCGCCCCCACAGCCACCATGTGACAGTCTCCGATTGGAAAGGCTTCCTCTTGGGATGGGGTGTCTGTGTTACTTTGAAGAAGCTGGCAGCAACTCGTGAGCTGAGAGGCCAATCCCTCGCTTCAGAGGCGCCAGAAACCGGAGGGGTGGGGTGGGGGGAGGGAAATGTCTGCTGGGCACTTCTGCTGGGCACAGGTTATTATTCCCTATGTAGAGATCGATTCTCATAGGGTATAATGTGGAATTGATCTGGAGGTATCGGGGGCTCTGGGAGGGCTGTTTTTTGAAGTAGAGGCACCAAGTTTTCAGTATAGCATCTAGTGCCTCTCCCCAAAATACCCCCCAAGTTTCAAAACAATTGGACCAGGGGGTCCAATTCCATGAGCCCCAAAAGAAGGTGCCCCTATCCATTATTTCCTATGGAAGGAAGGCATTAAAAAAGGTGTGATGTCCCTTTAAATGCGATGGCCAGAACTCCCCTGGAGTTCAAGTATGCTTGTCACACCCTTACTCCTGGCTACGCCCCCACTGTCTCCTGGCTGCCCCCCCAAAGTCTCCTGGCTCCACCCCCAAAGTCCCCAGATATTTCTTGAATTGGACTTGGCAACCCTACCCCCTCCTGTGGGTCTCTCAGCGAAAGATTGCATCCTTAAGAATGCATCTATATGGATGTTTAAATTGAGTGTGAACACGGATAAGTAAGCTACTTATTCTACTGTGGATTTCACACCATTAGAAACCTGTTGTTTGCCTTGCCTTTTGAGCTATTGTCCTTTTGTGAGTGTGCACCAGTATTTTTTTCAGTTTTGATACAATCATTGTTACGTGTTTATAAACATTTGTATTTTGTATTGTGGTTTTCTACTGTGTACAGAGCCCTGTGGCGCAGAGTGGTAAAGCTGCAGTATTGCAGTCAGAGCCCTCTGCTCACGATCTAAGTTCGATTCCAGCAGAAGCTGGTTCAGGTAGCCGGCTAGAGGTTGACTCAGCCTTCCATCCTTCCGAGGTCGGTCAAACAAGTCCCCAGCTTGCTGGGGGAAAATGTAATGACCGGGGAAGGCAATGGCAAACCACCCCGTAAAAAGGTCTTCCATGAAAACGTTGTGAAAGCAGCGTCAGCCCAGAGTTGAAAATGACTGGTGCTTGCACAGGGGACCTTTCCTTTCCTTTCTACTGTGTATTGCTTGTTTTTTCTATTTACAAAAAAAAAAGAGCCCTGCAAATAATAAACTATCTTTTGGCCGCTTCAACGGAGCTGTTCCGCCAGGTTTTTGGATGAGGCAGCGGGCATCTATTTTAGACCGGTTGGCCTTCCCCCTACTGCCTTATGGCACTACTGTATGTGGTGCTGTATAGTGGTACCATTTTTTGTGCTGTATCACCTTGCCGTCATATCTTCTTGCTGAATCTTGTTGCACTTTACTGAATGTTGTAATTGGTTTTATTGTGATTTTATTTCTATTTGATGGGAATGGGTGGAATATAAATAATAATAATATTAATAATAATAATAATAAGTAGTAGTAGGCTGATCAGCTGTAATTCTGGGGGAATTCTTGACAAACCAGCTTTCATCTTGAGGCTAGAAAGCAGAATATGAACTGACCTTTCGGGGTGGCAACCCTACAAATAGGGCGCTCAATGAAATTGCTGAGCAGTTAGGTTAGAACGGATAAAAGGAAGTACTTCTTCACCCAAAGGGTGATTAACACGTGGAAGTCACTGCCACAGGAGGTGGTGGCGGCTACAAGCATAGACAGTTTCAAGAGGGGATTGGATAAGCATATGGAGCAGAGGTCCATCAGTGGTTATTAGCCACAGCATACTGATGGAACTCTCTGTCTGGGGCAGTGATGCTCTGTATTTTTGGTGCTTGGGGGAGGGCAACTGTGGGAGGGCTTCTAGTGTCCTGGCACAACTAACAGACCTCCTGATGGCATCTGGTTTTTTGGCCACTTTGTGACACAGAGTGTTGGACTGGATGGGCCATTGGCCTGATCCAACATGGCTTCTCTTATGTTGTTATGTCCAGGGTTGCTACAACGGCAAATGTCTAAATGTCTCTTGCCTTGAAAGTCCTAAGACTCAGAAAACACATGTGGCTCTTTCACACATATTGTGTGACTCTTGAAGCCCCCCCTGCCCCATCAGCCAGCTTGGAGAAGGCATCTCTCTCTTTAAATCACTTCTCCAAGCCAAACCAGCAGGCAGCTTGGAGAATGCATTTATAATTAAAGTTGCTTTCTTTCTACCTCCCCCTCTTCCATCTATTTGCCTTCCTTCCTTCCTGTCTTGAGGCTCTCAAACATCTGATGTTCATGTCTTGAGGCTCTAAAAAAACCGACGTTTATGTCTTGTGGCTCTCAAACATCTGACATTCATGCCTTGCAGCTCTCGAACATCTGGTGTTTATTCTCTGTGGCTCTTACATTAAGCAAGTCTGGCCACCCCTGCTCTAGGGGAACTGATCTCTGTCAGCTGGAGACCATTTGTAATCTTGGAAGATCTCCATCCAACATCTGGAGGTTGGCAACTCTAACTGTAACTTAGAGCAGGGCTGCTGCCTCGACCTAACCTATCTCACAGTGAGACATTTATTGTGAGGACAAAAGGTATTTTCCTTAGAGAAAGAATGGGCTAAAGACAGCTAGACGGCAATGATGATAGCTAGCTAGCTAGATGATAGACGATGGCAGGGATAGAATACTAGCAGGAGCTCCTTTGCATATTAGGCCACACACCCTGATGTAGCCAATCCTCCAAGAGCTTACAGAAAAGAGCCTTGTAAGCTCTTGGAGGATTGGCTACATCAGGAGTGTGTGGCCTAATATGCAAAGAAGCTCTTGCTAGATTTCACCCTTGGATGGATGGATGGATGGATGGATGGATGGATGGATGGATGGATGGATGATAGATAGATGATTGATAGACAGACAGACAGACGGATAGATAAGAACATAAGTGAAGCCATGTTGGATCAGGCCAATGGCCCATCCAGTCCAACACTCTGTGTCACACAGTGGCCAAAAAATTTATATCTCTATACACACACACACACACACACACACACACACACACACACACTGTGGCTAATAGCCACTGATGGACCTCTGCTCCATATTTTTATCTAAATCCCTCTTGAAGGTGGCCATGCTTGTGGCCGCCACCACCTCCTGTGGCAGTGAATTCTACATGTTAATCACCCTTTGGGTGAAGAAGTACTTCCTTTTATCCGTTTTAACCTGTCTGCTCAGCAATTTCAGACATCCAGAAAAGGAAGTAGCACTATTCTTTGCGGATGCAGAAAAAGCATTTGATAATTTAAATTGGGACTTCATGTTTGCAGTGATGGAAAAAATGGAGCTTGGAGGGAGTTTTATAAGAATGATAAAGGCAATATATTCTGAACAAAGGGCAAGGTTGTGCATCAACGCAGATCTTACGGACGAAATGAAAATCAGTAAAGGTACCAGGCAAGGCTGCCCGCTTTCGCCATTGTTATTTATAATGACTCTTGAAATTTTACTGATGCAGATTCAAGAAGAAAAAGATTTAGAAGGATTACAAATAAAAGGATATACCTATAAATATAGGGCATTTGCGGACGATATAATGTTTATAAATGAAAATCCCTTACAAGTTACACCTTTGTTGTTAACAAGAATACAAGAGTTTGGGGAGTTGGCGGGACTTTACATAAACAAAGAAAAATCAAAAATCCTATGTAAGAATATGCAGAAAAATAGACAACAAGAACTACAAAGACTAACGGGTTGTGAAGTTACCTCTAAGGTAAAATACCTAGGGGTAGAGATAACAATGAAAAATATTGACCTGTTCAAGAACAATTATGAAAAGCTATGGCGTAAAATAGAAGAAGATATGTTAAAGTGGAATAAGCTCAACCTGTCATTGTTGGGCAGAATAGCTGCAGTAAAAATGAATATCTTACCAAGGATTATGTATTTGTTTCAAACTATCCCCATTGTGAAAGATGCTAAGCAATTTGATAAATGGCGAAGAAAAATTTCGGAATTTGTGTGGGCCGGGAGGAAACCTAGAATTAAAATGAAAGTCCTGATAGATGCAAAAGAGAAAGGTGGATTCCAATTACCAGATTTGAAACTGTATCATGAAGCAATTTGTTTAGTATGGTTGAAAGAATGGATAACGCTATTAAACAAAAAACTTTTAGTGTTGGAAGGCCATGGGAAAAAATTCGGCTGGCATGCATATTTGTACTATGGGAAAAAGAAGATGGACGGTCTTTTCTCTCACCATTATATAAGGAGAAGTTTATTAAATGTGTGGATAAAGTACAAGAAATAT
Organism: Heteronotia binoei; assembly: GCF_032191835.1. NCBI lineage: Eukaryota > Metazoa > Chordata > Lepidosauria > Squamata > Gekkonidae > Heteronotia > Heteronotia binoei. The sequence continues at coordinate 133,647,359 of NC_083228.1, read as the reverse complement.
GGTGATGAGAGGAGACCTTTGTGGATAGTGCCGGCTGAAGTGATAAAGTTAACGGCCAAAACAGTTAAGGAAAAACAACTATCATACAATCAATTACTAAAAATACAAAGTGGGAAAATAGAACTGAAAACTGCAGAAGAACTGAGTTATAAATATGATTGGTTTCAAATGCAACAAATTAAAAGTTTGATGGAGAAGGATATTAAAGCTGAAGGAATAAGGAAGGAACAAACAGAAATGGAAAGAGTTCTGCTTGGAGATAATGAGAAATTAATTTCAAAAGTGTACAAATTACTTTTACAATGGTCTACAGAAGATGAAGTAGTGAAATCTCAAATGATAAAATGGGCAATTAATGTAAATAAAGAAATAAAGATGGAATCTTGGGAATATCTGTGGAAAAACTCTATGAAACTTGCAACATGTCATAGTATTAAAGAGAACTGTTTTAAGATGATGTATAGATGGTATATGACTCCAAAAAAACTAGCAAAGATGAACAATAAGATGCCAGATAGGTGCTGGAAATGTAAAAAGCATGAAGCTTCTTTCTACCATATGTGGTGGACTTGTGAAAGAGTGAAAATGTTTTGGCAGATGATTCAACAAGAGATATCTAAGATCCTGGGATATGAATTCAACAAAGAAGCAGAGATTTTTCTGCTGGGATTACAAATGGAAAAATTTCCTAAAGAAGATAGAACTTTAATATGGTACTTGCTTTCAGCTGCTAGGACATTGTATGCGCAGTTGTGGAAGCAAGAAAAAATACCAGATAAATGGGATTGGATTATAAAAGTTATGTCATGGAGTGAAATGGATAAATTAACAAGAAAACTAAGAAACTGTGATTTAGAACTTTTTAATCGGGAGTGGAAGAAATTTAGAAGATATGTAGAGAAAGAGTGGAAGATAAAAGGACATTGGACAATTTTTGATGATTAAGATTTTTAAGATTTTTAAGATAAGAATATATCTTTTGAAGGGGGAATATTTCTCTTTATTATTCTTTATTTTTTTTCTTGATAGTTAAAGGTACCTTTAATATCTGTTTTTTCAAAAAAAATAACACTGGCGGGGGTCAAGTAATGGGGGGAGGGGTGGGAGGAAAGTAAGATGTGGGGTAGAATGATGATTTTTTTTTTTTTATCCTAAACTTTTTATAAGTTGTAGATTTAGTTCTACTACCATATGTTACTAATAAAATTGTTTATACACAAAGCAATTTCATCAAATGCCCACGAGTTCTTGTATTGTGAGAAAGGGAGAAAAGTACCTCTTTCTCTACTTTCTCCATCCCGTGCATTATCTTGTAAAACTCTATCATGTCACCCCGCAGTCGACATTTCTCCAAGCTAAAGAGTCCCAAGCGTTTCAACCTTTCTTCATAGGGAAAGTGTTCCAACCCTTTAATCATTCTAGTTGCCCTTTTCTGGACTTTCTCCAATGCTATAATATCCTTTTTGAGGTGCGGCGACCAGAACTGCACACAGTACTCTAAATGAGACCGCACCATCGATTTATACAAGGGTATTATGATACTGGCTGATTTGTTTTCAATTCCCTTCCTAATAATTCCCAGCATGGTGTTGGCCTTTTTTATTGCAAACGCACACTGTCTTGACATTTTCAGTGAGTTTTCAGTGATAGATAGATAGATAGATGATAGATAGATAGATAGATAGATAGATAGATAGATAGATAGATAGATAGATAGATAGATAGACAGATAGATAGATGATAGATAGATAGATAGATAGATAGATAGATAGATAGATAGATAGATAGATAGATAGATAGATAGATGGATGGATGATAGAAGAGTTTTATTTTTACACCCTGGTTTCCTCTCCCTTAAAGAGTCCCAGTGTGACTTACAACCACCTTTCCTTCCTCTTCCCAGAACAATCACCTTGTGAGGTAGGTGGGGCTGAGACAGCTCTGTGCATTGGGCTATTCGGTTAATACAGCAGAGTTTTGCCCATCATAGAAGCGTGATACTAGATGCAATAAATAAATCTCCAAAAAGTATATTGCAAAGAAGGAAAACTTATAGACTTGAGTCTGCTGCTCTTAACCTCTACACCAGGGGTGTCGAACTCATTTATTATGAGGGCCAGATCTGACATAAATGAGACCTTGTCGGGCCGGGCCGTGTGTGTCATAAAATGTAATTGAAGGAAGCAGAGAGATAAACTTTATAAAGGACACAGGCAAACACATTTTTTTTTAAAAAAAGCTTAAAACATTAGCATTCTTGTAACATTTTGTTTATTTAACGGTCTCTGGTTACTGACGCCTCTTGCTCTGAATGATTGCATCAAAATCTGGAGACAATGTCTGTGCTGTAGCAATCTTGAGTATGCTGTTCAGGCGTGTATCTGTAAATGGCAAACCTACTTTTGATTTATTGACATTCATTACAGAAATCGCACAGTCAATGCTTAAGGCCCAGCCTAAGACCCAGAGGAAAACATGAAATGGCAGGGCATTGAGAGCTTTTGTACATAAGTTGTTTCATGTGCTGGTCAGCCAATGGAGAAAACAGAGGCTTTGCTCTGTAGCTCCTGTGCGATTGAGCAAGCCTGGCAAAGCAAGAAGGAAGCAAGAGAGGGAAAAGGAACCAGATGACAGTGAGTTGCTTGCAGGCTGGATAGGACCCATCCAAGAGCATTATCCGGCCCACAAACCTCACACTTGACACCCCTGCCATGCTGGCTTCCCTGTCCAAACCCTGCCTATCCCAGGCTCCACCCCCCCGAATCTCCATGTATTTCTCAACCCAGAGCTAACACTACATGTTGTGCCTTTTGTGGAGGGTGTGGTGGGGGTGTAGGGCTGCAGTCAAGGGCTGACGCTATTCCCCAGGGTCAAATGCTGAGACTGCAGCTGCACCTTGTCCCCTCCCCCCCTCAAAAAACCTCCACACTTTCCCCATTAGTAATGATTAAAAAGAATGAAACATAGTTTTAAAATATAGGTTATTATGTTTTGCTGGAGATATTAGTTTTGGATAAGTTCGGAGCTGAAAAGAGGAAATTAAAATATCTTCCTACTGCGGAAAAAGAGCTGAGCTCTTCCAACTAATAATGCAACACTTCAAACCACTTGGCTGCATCATCAGAGGTGTGTGGGGGGGGAAGGTTTTTAGTGAACCTGGTATTTCCCGACCTGTGTGTCACATGGAGTGTGCCGTGAGAAATGAAATGAAGGCCCCTGCAAGGCAAAAAATGCCTGCTCGTGGGAGAGGCGGCCTGCTGTGTCTCTGTCTGATTTACTGCTCTGGCCAAGCCACCTTCCAGTCAGCTCCTTATGAAGGGAAATGACTCCGATGTGTGTCTGAAGCTCAGGGGGTCCTTCAAGGACCCCCAGTGGGAGTATGGAACCAGATGACTTGTCCTCAGAAGAGGCTGCCTGTTGCATCTCTGCATGAGTCTTTGCTTTGGGCTTGTCTCCTTTCAAGCAGGAGGCAATCTCAGCACAGTGAGATCTCAGAGAGATATCCTTGCACACCCGACATCACCATCGTTTCCCACAGAGCGTTTTTTGTAGAGAAAGCCTAGCAGATACTCATTTGCATTTTAGGCCACACCCCTCCATGCCAAGCTAGCCAGAACTGTGTTCCTGTGCGTTCCTGCTTAAAAAAAAGAAAAAGCTCTGGGTCCTAGCAGGTTTTCGTCTTGCATTTAGGATGTTTTAAAACCTCCAAGGAGCCCTTGCAGTGCACACTGTTCGATGCTTGTCTATTTTGTCCTCACAACAACCCTAAGAGGTAGATCAGTCTGAGAGAGAGAGAGAGAGAGAATGATTGCAAGCTTCATGGCAGAGCATTTGAACCCGGTTCCCCCAGCTCCTCAACTGACAGGCTAACCGTTACGCCATATTGTGCTGGAGATTGCGTCAAAATCTCCCCCAGCCTAAGACCCAGAGGAAAACATGAAACATGAAACAGGCTAACTGTTACGTCATATTGTGCCGGAGACGCTCAGCTTATATTCAAAGAACTGAAAAATGGCATAAGACTGAAGAAGTGAACACCTGACGCTCCCTTATACTGAATGGGACCCTCGGTCCCTCAAGACCAACACTATCTGTTCAGTCTGGGAGCAGCACTCTAGGGTCTCAATGGGGGCCCGAAAGTGCCACCAAGTTGCACCCAACTTATGGTGACCCCGGACGGTTTTCAAGGCAAGAGGCGGTCAGAGGTGGTTGGCCCTTGCCTGCCTCTGCGTAGCAAACCTAGACTTCCTCAGAGGTCTCCCATTCAAAAACTAGCTAGGGCTGACCTATTTAGCTTCTGAAATCTGTAGGGTTTTCAAGGCAAGAGATGCTCAGAGGTGGTTGGCCATTGCCTGCCTCTGCGTAGCAACCCTGAACCTCCTTGGAGGTCTCCCATCCAAATACTAGTCAAGGCTAACCTATTTAGCTTCCGAGATCTGTAGGGTTTTCAAGGCAAGAGATGAGCAGAGGTGGCTGGCCATTGCCTGCCTCTGCGTAGCAACCCTGAACCTCCTTGGAGGTCTCCCATCCAAATACTAGTCAAGGCTAACCTATTTAGCTTCCGAGATCTGTAGGGTTTTCAAGGCAAGAGATGAGCAGAGGTGGCTGGCCATTGACTGCCTCTGCGGAGCAACCCTGAACCTCCTTGGGGGCCTCCCATCCAAATACTAGTCAAGGCTAACCTATTTAGCTTCTGAGATCTGTAGGGTTTTCAAGGCAAGAGATGAGCAGAGGTGGCTGGCCATTGACTGCCTCTGCGGAGCAACCCTGAACCTCCTTGGAGGCCTCCCATCCAAATACTAGTCAAGGCTAACCTATTTAGCTTCCGAGATCTGTAGGGTTTTCAAGGCAAGAGATGAGCAGAGGTGGCTGGCCATTGACTGCCTCTGCGGAGCAACCCTGAACCTCCTTGGAGGTCTCCCATCCAAATACTAGTCAAGGCTAACCTATTTAGCTTCCGAGATCTGTAGGGTTTTCAAGGCAAGAGATGAGCAGAGGTGGCTGGCCATTGACTGCCTCTGCGGAGCAACCCTGAACCTCCTTGGAGTCTCCCATCCAAATACTAGTCAAGGCTAACCTATTTAGCTTCTGAGATCTGTAGGGTTTTCAAGGCAAGAGATGAGCAGAGGTGGCTGGCCATTGACTGCCTCTGCGGAGCAACCCTGAACCTCCTTGGAGGTCTCCCATCCAAATACTTGTCAAGGCTAACCTATTTAGCTTCTGAGATCTGTAGGGTTTTCAAGGCAAGAGATGAGCAGAGGTGGCTGGCCATTGACTGCCTCTGCGGAGCAACCCTGAACCTCCTTGGAGGTCTCCCATCCAAATACTTGTCAAGGCTAACCTATTTAGCTTCTGAGATCTGTAGGGTTTTCAAGGCAAGAGATGAGCAGAGGTGGCTGGCCATTGACTGCCTCTGCGGAGCAACCCTGAACCTCCTTGGGGGCCTCCCATCCAAATACTAGTCAAGGCTAACCTATTTAGCTTCTGAGATCTGTAGGGTTTTCAAGGCAAGAGATGAGCAGAGGTGGCTGGCCATTGACTGCCTCTGCGGAGCAACCCTGAACCTCCTTGGAGGCCTCCCATCCAAATACTAGTCAAGGCTAACCTATTTAGCTTCCGAGATCTGTAGGGTTTTCAAGGCAAGAGATGAGCAGAGGTGGCTGGCCATTGACTGCCTCTGCGGAGCAACCCTGAACCTCCTTGGAGGTCTCCCATCCAAATACTAGTCAAGGCTAACCTATTTAGCTTCTGAGATCTGTAGGGTTTTCAAGGCAAGAGATGTTCAGAGGTGGTTTGCCATTACCTGCCTCTGCATAGTAACCCTGGGTTTCCTTGGGGGTCTCCCATCCAAAAACTAGCCAGGGCTGACCCTGCTGGCCTTCTGAGGTCTCACGAGAGCAGGCTAGTTCACCTAGCAGATCAGCTAGCAGATCACCTCCTACCTGATCCTTTCACCTGGCAATACTGGGGATTGAACTTGTGTAGTGGTTAATTGCGCAGACTCTTATCTGCAGGGGTCATGTTGTGGGAAAATAGGTGGTGGAGCTCACTCAGGGATTGTTATGCAGCTGCACCTACTATTCAATGGGCAAGGTGGAGAGGAGGAGGGGGAACCCTCAGAAAGGTTCAGCAGCTGCGCTCCTGGGAGCTCCTGCTGAATTCACGGCCTGCTTACCTGGGAGAACCGGGTTTGATTCCCCACTCCTCCACTTGCAGCTGGTGGAATGGCCTCGGGTTGTCCTTGAAAGGGCAGCTTCTGGGAGAGCTCTCTCAGCCCCACCCACCTCACAGGGTGTCTGTGGTGGGGGGAGAAGAGATAGGAGATTGTAAGACGCTCCGAGTCTCCGATTCAGAGAGAAGGGCGGAGTATAAATCTGCAGTCTTCTTCTGCTTGTCAAGCAGATGCTCAGCCACAGAGCCACGCCCCCTCCTCTTGTTCACTCTTTTCTGTTCTGACTGACAGCTGCTGAAGATGAATTGAGGCAATGCAGGTTTTTGAAGCCCTGTGCAGAGCGTACAAAACTGATCGACACAGGCACTAGCTGTTCGCCTGAGACGTGGGGCTGGCCTGGGGTTGCCAAGTTCAATTCAAGAAATATCTGGGGACTTTGGGGGCGGAGGGTGTGACAAGCCTAAATGAACTCCAAAGGGAGTTCTGGCCATCACATTTAAAGGGACCGCACACTTTTAAAATGCCTTCCTTCCATAGGAAATAATGAAGGATAGGAGCACCTTCTTTTGGGGCTCATAGAATTGGACCCCCTGGTCCAATCTTTTTGAAACTTAGAAGGTATTTTGGAGAGAGGCACTGGATGCTATGCTGAACGTTGGTGCCTCTACCTCAAAAAACATCCCCCCCCCAGAGCCCCAGATACCCACGGATCAATTCTCCATGAATTCCTATGGGAATAAGTCTCCATAGGGTGCCCACAGACACTTCCCTCCCCTCCCCCCGCTTTCTGATGACCCTGAAGCGGGGGGAGGGCCTCCAAACCAGGGGATCTCCTGCCCCCACCTGGGGATTGGCAACCCTAGGCCGTAGCAACCCAGTGGCAGTAGCTTTTCAAAATGACAAAGACCCATTCAATGGCAAATAAGTCTCTCCGAATCTATTGGCTAAAGTGGCTTTGAAGGGGAGCAGCCGTGGAAAGAGGCAGTATATCTCCGAGCATCGGATGCCAAGGAACAAGTGCCAGGAGAGAACTATCTCTTTTGTGTGAAGCCCCAGAGACAATCTGGCCGGCCTTCGCTGGAAGCAGAATGTTGGACCGTGATCTATTCTAACACGTCAGTTCCTATGAACGGAGCTGACAGTGAAATGAGCGGGAACACGCCGCAGGCCACCTCTCTGTCTATCCTCTCAGGCTCCACGAATTATCTACCATTAGCTTCCAGCCTCAATTTGCCTGCTCCTCATCTTTTCTCCTTAAGAACTCCAAAATGGGGGGAAAGAGAACTTTCAGAAGGCGATCCCGCCTTACGCTGCTTGAGCGGAAGATGGAGTCAAGCGAGGGGTTGCCTTGCAAAGAGCTCTCACGCCTTTCCATCAGGTGTGGGATGCTAGCAGGAGCTCTTTTTTGTTAGCTCTTGGAGGGTTGGCTACATGGGGGTTGTGTGGCCTAATATGCAAAGGAGCTCCTGCTAGAATTGCACCCCTGCTTACCATCCGGGCGGGGGAGTGTAACACCTCTGCAGCGAGAGGTCTGAACTTCAAAAGCCCACGTGGGCACTCATCCAGCAACACAGCCTGCGCTGGCTATCTTGGTTTCTATCAGGAACACCACCACCCCTGGAAACCACCACCCCCCACCCCCGGTTTGAGACTCTCTCTGCTGTTTTTATGAATCACCCACTCTGGAGCCAATTCTTCCATCTCGCCTGGGCCGGACTCTGGCCTGCGAGTCGCCCTCTGGTTCCTGGCCAAGGACGAGGCTCCCGAGGGGGGTTGGCGGGAGACAGATCAAAACCTGCCCAGCTCTCGGAGTCGTTCCAGGCTGGAAGACGTCCAAAAGTCTCATTTCGTTGCTTCTTCTCCAGCCCCCACCCCTCCCTCCGCACACCTCCTGCCAGCCCACTCCCCCGACTCCGAGCAATTTGACTTTTATAGTAATAACTTCTGAACCCTGGGCCTGGGATCTTGCCAAAGCAAACAGGGAGAACAATGTGGCTGCTATTGGGGGCTGGAGAAATTGGGGCGTGGGGGGGGGAGGTTGGAGAGGGAAGGGGACTCTGAGGGTGCAGGCCGGGCCTAAAAATAACTTTCATTCTTGTTATTATTTACATGGCGAGAAAGTTCATGGGGAAGCCGGGAGACAAAATAAATCATGGCATGATGTACCTGGGATCCACGAGTAAATATACCTACCCCCTGTGTGTGCTGTATATATTTGGGGTGGGGAAGGTCTAACAGCCCAGACGTCCTTGGATGGCAAACGGCAAGTGCATTCGCTAGGGTTGCCAATCCCCAGGTGGGGGCAGGGGATCCCCCAGTTTGGAGGCCCTCCCCCCACTTCAGGGTCATCAGAAAGCGAGGGGAGGGAGGGAAATGTCTGCTGGGCACCCCATTATTCCCAATGGAGACCAGTTCCCATAGGATATAATAGAGAATTGATCTGCAGTTATCTGGGGCTCTGGGAGGGGGGCTGTTTTATGAAGAAAAGGCACCATATTTGCAGCATAGCATCCAGTGCCTCTCCCCCAAACCCTCCAAGTTTCAAAATGATTGGGCCAGGGGGTCCAATTCTATAAGCCCCCAAAGAAGGTGCCCCTATCCATTATTTCCAATGAAGGGAAGACATTTAAAAGGTGTGCAGTCCCTTTAAATATGATGGTCAGAACTCCCTTTGGCGTTCAATTTTGCTTGTCACAACCTTGCTCCTGGTTCCACCTCCAAAGTCTCCCGGCTCCACCCTGAAAGTCCCCAGATATTTCTTGAATTGGACTTGGCAACCCTAGCATTCGCCCCATCCAACCCCACTGTTTGTATTGCCAACTCCTGGTTGGGAAGTTCCTGGAGATTCAAGGAGTGCAGCCCACTGTGGGTGGGTTTGGGGAAGGAGGGGGATCTCCGTGGGCATCTGATGCCATTCCACCTGCCCTTCTAAAGCAGTCATTTTGTCCAAGGGCATTGATTTTTGTCTTCTGGATGCAATGTCCCCTCTAAGCTGCAGAGTCTTGTGAGCAAAAATTCTACTTTGTGAGCTGCTGCATCAATTAGTTTGCTCCGGGGCCATTTTTCCTGAGCTAAGCCAAAAATGTGTGAGCTGGAGGCTGAAAATCTGTGAGCTAGCTCACACTAACCCAGCTTGGAGGGAACACTGTATCTGGAGATCTGTTGTAATTCTGGGAGATCTCCAGTCCCCATCTGGAAGTTGGCAACCCTACTCACTTAGCATGTTCTCTCTCTCTCTCTCTCTCTTTCCCCCCTCCCCTTCTGATGCCAAGAGCCATCTGTCCCAGTCAGTGGGCAGAGCAAATTTCCATGGCACATCTGGGGAATGGATATGATCAGCGCTTTTTGGGTAGGAAAAAGCCCAGCAGGAACTCATTTGCATATTAGGACACACCCCCTGATGCCAAGTCAGCTGGAACTGCTTTCCTGCTCAAAAAAGGCCAGGATAGAATTCTGGTGAATCTTGCTGATCTGGAGATACCTTGACAGGTACGGCCACACGAGTCCCAGGTTTAAATCGTGTTTCATTACCACTTCTACTTGGTCGTTTATCCTTCAATCCGGAAACTGTGCTTAGGTCACAGCTCACAACAGCTTCCTGGAAATCTTTCTTTTTTTGCACAAATGGTTCTTTGGTGCACAAAAATTATGAAGAAATTTATAAGCTAAATGTTTAAAGCATTTATTTGCAGCATATAATCACACAGTGTTTGTTGTGTGTTTTAACCACCTGGAGATGGGCAACCCGGTTTCCAAGCCAACTGGTGGCTTGGAGAATGGATTTTTTAAATTAAAGTTGCTTTCTTTCCACCTCTCCCTCCCCCCCCCCCCGATTTGTTTTCCATCCCTTTCCCAATGATCCCCAGCGTAGCATTTGCCTTTTTTCAATTCAGTCTCCTGCAGGAAAAAAAAGGGGGGGTCTGTTCCTGGAATCTTTCAGCAGGAGCTGCCGGGGAGTGAATTGGGGACTTCTCCTGTGATCTGACCACTGAGCCCAAGCTCCCTCCCCAGAGCCAAACGCCACCATTTCCAGCCTAACCTCTGTCGCAAAAACCAGCGCAGCTAGAAGGTCTTATTTACGAAGCATGCATTTAAAGGAATAAGCCGCTTCTCAAAGCAGCAATTACCGCAGCACGGGGCACCGATAATAAAAAATGACAATGTCAAAAGATCATTAGAGGGCAGGCTGAGCAGAAGATTATACAGCAGCCAGTTTTAAAAAAAAACCAACAACCCCGTTTTTAAAAAGACACATCCATTCTAGGGTGGCCAAGTCCAATTCAAGAAATATCTGGGAACTCTGGGGTGGAGCCAGGAGACTTTGGGGGTGGAGCCGGGAGACATTGGGGGTGGTGCCTGGAACAAGGCAAGCATGACTGAACTCCAAAGGCAGTTCTGGCCGTCACATTGAAAGGGACTGGCGTTCCTTTTAAATCCTTTCCCTTCATTGGAAATAATGGAGCATAGAGGCATCATCTTTGGGAGCTCATAGAATTGGACCCCCTGGTCCAATCTTTTTGAAACTTTGGGGGTGTTTTGAGGAGAGGTGCTGGATGGGATGCTGAAAGTTTGGTGCCTCTACCTCAGAAAACAACCCCCCCCCCCCGAGCCCCAGATACCTGCAGATCAATTCTCCATTATACCCTCTGGGAATCGGTCTTCTTAGGGAATAAGAAGTGCCCAGCAGACATTCCCCCCACACTTTCTGATGACCCTGAAGTGGGGGGAAGGCCTCCAAACTGGGGGATCCCCTGCCCCCACCTGGGGGCTGGCAATCCTAGCTGTTATCCAGTGTTGCTCAGATGATCAGTGGGTGAAAATAGGGCCAAAGGAGGGAGCATGATTGTCCTGGGAAGAAAAATGAAAAAGAAAGATGAGGCCTCATCTACTTACTGGAAGTTCTGACCATAGAGTTCCTGATGATTCCTAGACCTATCCTGAAGTGACAAGGGAAGCTCTAGAAATTGTTAGAAACTCTACGGCACTGGTTGGGAACGTCCGTCCCGAGGGCTGTTTACGGCCCTTGAGACCACTTGATCTGGGCCTCAGGGATTGCTTGGCCAAGCCGAGCCTTATGGTGACCTCCCTGGAGCCCGGCTGGCTGGTGAGGATTGTGAGGTGCAGCCACACTGTGCAGCAGCCTCCCTGGGGCCTGGCTTGCTGCCCAGTATTGCTGCAAGGCCTGGAAAAGTCACTGTTACAATGCAGGTAAGTTTTCTCCTCATTTCTTTATTTCTCTTTCTTTCTATTTCTTACCCCCATTTCTTTATTTCCCTTTATTCCCCCTTCTTTATTTTTCTTTATTATCCTTTCTTTCCCCCATGTCTTTATTTTCATTTCTTTCCATTTCTTCCCCACCTTTCTTTATTTCCCTTTCTTTGTCTTTCTTCCCCCATTTCTTTATTTCCCTTTATTCCCCCAGTTCAATTTGCATTTGGGGGTGTCTATTTCCATTTCTTCCCCACCTCTCTTTATTTCCCTTTATTCCCATTTTATTTTCCCCCATTTCTTTATTTCCCTTTCTTTCTCTTTCTTCCCCACATTTCTTTATTTCCCTTTCTTCTCCCCTTTATTTCCTTTCCTTTCCATTTCTTCCCCACATTTCTTTATTTCCCTTTATTCCCCCAGTTCAATTTGCCTTTGATTACCCAAGATGCTGTGGCCTAATATGCTACTGAGTGTGACCTAATATGCTAATATTAGGGGATGTGGTCTAATATGCTAATGAGTTCCTCCTGGGCTTTTTCTACCAAAAAGCCTGGACCTAGGCATTTCCCTAGGGTGGTGGGTCGGGGGTGGGGGTGGTGCACCAAATTAGGCTCTTCCCACATGACTTCAAATAGAAAAACAATTATTTGCATTAATTTTGCCGGCCTGAATCGTTCTCCCTCAATGGAGCACTGTTTTTTTTAAGTTGATAATTTTGTATGGACCGTGAATGATGTTATAAATACCCAAATGGCCCTTGGCGGAAATAAGGTTCCCCACCCCTGCTCTACAGTAATCATATCTTTAAATTTTTCTGCTGAGACACTGCCTCCCATAACCCTCCCCAGTTTAGGCCCTGGGGTCTGGTTCTAGCCCCCATCTCTACCATACAGGATGAAGAGGATGAAGCTTAGCTGAATCTACCAGGAGGAAAAGGCCAAAGCTGATGAATCAAGGAGCGGCTGCTTCTCTTTCCGTGACAGGCTGCAAGTGAAAGTTTGCTCCGTGCCACATGCAAACAATATGTGCCAACATGCTGGTCGTCAGGGAATGTAATAAGCTGTCACTCCAATGCTGTTATTAAACACAAGTGCTAAATAAATCCAGGCGGCTCGAGGGGAGATGAGAATAAGGCGGGGGATTGCGGAGAGGAAGAAAAGTGCACACACGCAGAGAGAAAGCCAGTGGCGAGAGAACAAAATATTCTATTAGAAAAAGAAAAAGACCGCAGATTTATACCCCGCCCTTCTCTCTGAATCAGAGGCTCAGAGTGGTTTACAATCTCCTTTATCTCCTTCCCCCACAACAGACACCCTGTCAAGTGGGTGGGGCAGAGAGAGCTCTCAGAGAAGCTGCCCTTTCAAGGACAACCTCTGTGAGAGCTATAGCTGACCCAAGGCCATTCCAGCAGCTGCAAGTGAAGGAGTGGGGAATCAAACCCAGTTCTCCCAGATAAGAGTCCCTGCACTTAACTACTACACCAAACTGTAGTGCAAGTTAAAATAACATTGTGTGAATTGCTGCCACCACAATGCTGGTTTTATTCTCTGTCATTCATCTTTCCCAGTGCCTTTTTTGGGCACCCTCCACACGCACGGCTCTACCTGCTGCCAATTGGTCACTGTGCCCACCACGTTGTGTGAGAATTCGGAAGGTGCCCACAGGCTCAAAAAAGATGGGGAGCCATAGAGGGGGTCAATAAAGAAGCTACATTATGGACTAGAAACATGTGACTCTCTGGAAGAATCTGGCCTGTGAAAAGAAGAAGAAGAAGGCAGGTTTATGCCCCACCCTTCTCTCTGAATCAGAGACTCAGAGCGGCTTACAATCTCCTATATCTTCTCCCCCCACAACAGACACCCTGTGAGGTGCGTGGGGCTGAGAGGGCTCTCCCAGCAGCTGCCCTTTCAAGGACAACTCCTGAGAGAGCTAACCGCTACACCAAACTGGCTCTCATGTTGCCAATGGGCTTTAAAGGTGAGGTTAACACTAAGTGTTTTTAGAAAGTGGGTGGGGGCAGATGGAACTCTTGCCCAGCAGGACTTCTGATTGGTCATTGGAGATCCAATTGGCTCGGCAGATTAAAATCATTTTCCAGTGGCAGTGCTCCTTTGATTAACGTCCCTTTTCCAATGGTATTTTTAAAATTCTCTCTTTTCCCCAGCATTTGGGCTTCTTCTATGTGTGTGGCTCTGCTTCCCATGGCACCCATTTCTGAAGGTCCATGAAGGCCCACGTGTCCCATAGGTCTTCTGTGGAATCCAAAGATGATATTCCAAATTCAACACAGCTCCACAGGACAGCGACGAGGTCGTACGTGATATTCCCTCGTTAATAGCTTTGACAAGCTTCAATAGTTCGTTCAGAGCATGGCAAAATCTCCACTTCAAGGCACATTCAAGCGACTGCTTTACAAGTCTCCAGGTATTTTCCAGCACATATTTTCAGGGGTCGATGGTGGCTCGGTGGCTCAGTGGTAGAGCATCTGCTTGGCAAGCAGAAGGTCCCAGGTTCAATCCCCGGCATCTCCAACTAAAAAAGGTCCAGGCAAGCAGGCGTGAAAAACCTCAGCTGGAGACCCTGGAGAGCTACTGCCAGTCTGAGTAGACAATACTGACTTTGATGGACCGAGGGGGGTCTGATTCAGTCGAAGGCAGCTTCATATGTTCTTATGGGAGGGACGGTGGCTCAGTGGTAGAGCATCTGCTTGGTAAGCAGAAGGTCCCAGGTTCAATCCCCGGCATCTCGCAACTAAAGAGGTTCCAGGCAAATAGGTGTGAAAAACCTCAGCTTGAGTCCCTGGAGAGCCGCTGCCAGTCTGAGTAGACAATACTGACTTTGATGGACCCAGGGTCTGAGTCAGTAGAAGGCAGCTTCATGTGTTCATATGTTCTCACCGACCTGGCAACATGACCTATACCATTTCTGATACTACTTTGCCAAGAAATAAGAGCCAGGAGAGAGGAAGGGGAAGGAGGAGAGGAAGGAATGACTGGGGTACAAAGCTAAATACAGCATCTATTTTGTAATAATGCATTGGCTTTGTATGGCGGTGCATGCATGGGGGGGAGGGGGAGGGAGCCTAGGCCCCCGTAATGAGCTTTGTCCTGTAGCAGGAAAAGTCCTGTGTTGTCCAATTAATAGTAAATCATACTCACAAACGAGGTCTGAGGCAAGGTCAGGAATACAGCTTCTTTATTTAACGTGCATAAGCGCTCTATACACGGGCTCCAGACCCGAGGGTCTGAGCAATGATCACAGTTACCTGCCATCCCTTATAGGGGGCCTCCACCCACGCACTACCTTAAAACACTAGTAAATCCTAGTTCCTCTTTCTCTAGAAACATTCCACCCATACCCCCACGATTTCTGGCTCCATCTCCGGCACCTGTTTTGCTTCTTCTTAGGCTCTGTTCTATGTTTTTCAGCCTGCGGTTTTGAAAGGTCAATGACCTGGCATAGTTCCCTTTTCGCAAGCTAACACGCCTTTGTTTCAAGCTGCTATAGAAGATTATTTCTCAAAAGCACTCTTACATATTTCTAACATTGCTATATTGATTAGGTATTGGTATTGTTTTTGGATCGATGCTACAGTCCCAAGGCCTAAAAATCCTAGCTCTGCTGTCACTGATCAGAATAGGGGTGCCAATCCCCAGGTGGGGGCAGGGGATCCCCTGGTTTGGAGGCCCTCCCCCCGCTACAGGGTCACTAGAAAGCAGGAGGAGGAGAGGGAAATGTCTGCTGGGAACTCTATTATTCCCTATGGAGACTTATTCCCATAGGAAATAATGGAGAATTGATCCACGGGTATCTGGGGCTCTGGGGGGTGGGGCTGTGTTTTGAGGTCGAGGCACCGAATTTCCAGTACAGTAGCCAGTGCCTCTCCCCAAAATACCACCAAGTTTCAAAAAGATTGGACCAGGGGATCCAATTCTATGAGCCACAAAAGAAGGTGCCCCTATCCATTATTTCCTATGGAAGGAAGGCATTTGGAAATGTGTGTGGTCCCTTTAAATGTGATGGTTAGAACTCCCTTTGGAGTTCAGTGATGCTGGTCACACCCTTGCTCCTGGCTCCACCCCCAAAGTCCCCAGATATTTCTTGAATTGGACTTGGCAACCCTAGATCAGAACAACCAAGTTGTGGCAAAGAATAATGCTGGAAGGCACTTAAAGCATGCAGCGTTCATTCAGACTCAAGTCTCTCAGCTCCTGGGACTTGTGTTCTGGTTGTTTGAGTGACCTATTAGGTTCCGGGGCCTCTTGAGAATCGATGCTCCATTGGAGAGTCCGGGACAGGTTTTTCAGCCTTCTGTTTGAGGGAGATGGTTGAGCAGGAGCCAAATCCGCGGCAGAAATTTCACTCAGCGGCAACCTCAAGGCTGAGAGATGCCCTGTACTTATGGTTCCAAATTCAATTCAAGAAATATCTGGGGACTTTGTGGGTGGAGCCAGGAGACTTTGGGGGTGGAGCCAGGAGCAAGGTTGTGCAAGCATAATTGAACTCCAAAATGAGTTTTGACCATCACATTTATGGGGACTGCACACCTTTTAAATGCCTTCCCTCCGTTGAAAATGATGAAAGATAGGGGCATCTTGTTTGGGGGCTCACAGAATTGGACCCCCTGGTCCAATCCTTTTGAAACTTAGAGGGTATTTTGAAGAGAGGCACTGGATACTATGCTGAAAATCTGGTTCTTCTACCTAAAAAAACAGACACCCCCCAGCCCAAGATACCCACAGATCAATTATCCATTATACCCTATGGGAATTGGTTTCCATAGGGAATAATGGAGTCCCAGCAGACATTTCCTTCCCTCCCCCTCATTTTCTGATGACCCTGTAGTGGCGGGAGGGCCTCCAAACCGGGGATCCCCTGCCCCCACCTAGGGATTGGCAACCCTATCTGCACTCCTTTCCACTTGGAATGAATATATATAAAAAAATATTCGAGCCAGGATCACGAGATCGTAGGGTTTCTGCGCGGCCGGAACAACTCCTTCCGTAAGGTAATTAGCAAAGGAAACAAACAAGGCTTTTATGGGAATATTTGTGCAAAACATGAGTGCGAAAAGTTTAAAAGGAGGTGGGCCAGGAAGGGGGTGGATGGGCGGAGGTGGCCCACTGGGGCTTGGGAACTTCCTGGAGATTTGGAGCAGTGTCCAGGGAGGTATTTTTCTCCCTTTCTCACAATACAAGAACTCATGGATACTCAATGAAATTGCTGAGCAGTCTGGTTAGAACAGATAAAAGGAAGTACTTCTTCACCGAAAGGGTGATTAACATGTGGAATTCACTGCCACAGGAGGTAGTGGCAGCTACAAGCATCGCCAGCTTCAAGAGGGGATTGGATAAGCATATGGAGCAGAGCTCCATCAGTGGCTATCAACCATAGTGTATCATTGGAACTCTGTCTGGGGCTAGTGACGCTCTGTATTCTTGGTGCTTGGGGAGGGCACAGTGGGAGGGCTTCTAGTATCCTGGCCCCACAGATGAACCTCCTGATGGCACCTGGGTTTTTTGGCCACTGTGTGACACAGAGTGTTGGACTGGATAGGCCATTGGCCTGATCCAACATGGCTTCTCTTCTGTTCTTATGAGGAGCTTCAGTTTTCTCAAGACTATGTGGTTTACCATAAAATCCACCCTCCAAAGCTGTCATTTTCTTAAGGGGAACTGTCCCCGAAATCATAGAATCACCATGTTGGAAGGGGCCACACAGGCCATCTTGTCCAACTTCCTAATCTGGAGATCAGCCATAATTTTAGAACTCTAGGCCCCTCCTGGAGATTGGCAGCCCTAGATCAGGCTTAAGCATCAGCAGGTGTAGTTCGGTGTAGTGGTTAGACTCTTATCTGAGAGAACCGGGTTTGATTCCTCACTCCTCCACCTGCAGCTGCTGGAATGGCCTTGGGTCAGCCATAGCTATCGCAGGAATTGTCCTTGAAAGGGCAGCTGTTGGGAGAGCCCTCTCATCCCCACCCACCTTGCAGGGTGTCTGTTGTGGCGGGGGGAGAAGATATAGGAGATTGTAAGCTGCTCTGAGTCTCTGATTCAGAGAGAAGGGCGGGGTATAAATCTGCAGTCTTCTTCAGGTATATGGGGACTGGGAAGGAGCAGGGCAGGCCTACCAGCTGGCCAACAACCACTCAACTAGGCTTGCCAATCCCCAGGTCCCAGCGGGGGTTCTTCCGCTTTCCCAGGCTCCTTCCTGCCCCTAGTCAGCTGACCGGCAGGGGGGAGGGGGGAAGCCCCACCCCTCAAGCAACCATGTGACTCTCCACCTCCAGAGGCTCCAGTCTCTGATTGGAAAGGCTTCCTCTTGGGATGGGGTGTCTGTGTTACTTTGAAGAAGTTGGCTGCAACTCATGAATAGAGAGGCCAATCTCTCACTGTGGGAGGGCTTCTAGTGGGAGGAGGGGGAGGGAAACGTCTGCTGAGCACTTCATTATTCCCTATGCGGAAATCGATTCTCATAGGGTATAACGGAGAATTGATCTGGAGGTATCGAGGGCTCTGGGGGAGCTGTTTTTTGAGGTAGAGGCACCAAATTTTCAGTATAGCATCTAGTCCCTCCCCCCAAAGTACCCCCCAAGTTTCAAAGCGATTGGACCAGGGGGTCCAATTCTATGAGCCCCAAAAGAAGGTGCCCCTATCCTTCATTATTTCCTATGGAAGGAAGACATTTTAAAAAGTGTGCTATCCCTTTAAATGTGATGGCCAGAACTCCCTTGGAGTTCAATTATGCTTGTCACACCCTTGTTCCTGGCTCCACCCCCAATGTCTCCTGGCTCCACCCCCCCCAACGCCTCCTGGCTCCACCCCTAAAGTCCCCAGATATTTCTTGAATTGGACTCGGCAACCCTACGCACAAGTGAGAGACCAGCCAGCCAGGTAAGGTTGCTAGGCACAGTTAGAACTACCCGCAGGGGAAGAGCTGGCAGGTTCAGATGGAGGCAGCCATCAGTGATTGCGTGATGTCACTGGAACAGGAACCTCAGTGGAGAGCAATGCTGTAGAGTTCCTCCCCCAAAGCATCCGTTTTCTTCAGGGGAACTGATAGTTTTGAGATGAGCTATAATTCTGGGGGGTTGTCAGGCCCCACCTGAAGGCTGGCATCTCTAAGGCAGGGAGGGCACAGAGAGAAGGAGGAGGAGGAGCAGAAGAAGAAGAAGCAGGGATTGATTTAAAGAGAGAAATGCCTTTTCCAAGTTAGCCAATGGGGTGGTGGGACAAGAGCCATACAGTAGGTGTTAAAGAGCCACATGTGGCTCCCGAGCCACAGTTTGGCCACCCCTGCCGTAGAGTCAAGCCTCCATAGCAGCCGTTTTCTCCAGTCGAATTGATTTCTGTTGTAATTCCTGGAGATCTGCTGATTTCTGTTTGTAATTGATTTCTGTTGTAATTCCTGGAGATCTCCAGCACTCGCCTGGAGGATGGCAACCTTAGCTGGGAGTGGATTCTCGGTGTGACCGCTGGCACTGGCTCAGCTGAACAGAAGAGGCTCGGTCTGTGTTTTGAGCTCGCTGGTTGGTCTCTAGAGAGCAGCTCGTTTGACGTGCCATGTGGTCGCCCTCAGTGCACCCTGGGAAACGGCAGCCGCCACCTTCACATGCTTCTAATCAAGGGGCAGGTTTCTCCATGGGCTGTTCCTATTCACCGACAGGATGCCATTAATGCATTCTCCTTGTTCTCCCGGCCTGCTACCAATTTATACATTGGAACTAATTACATGGGAGCAGCCCTGATAGGACCGCAGCCGTTCAGAATGGAGGCTGAAAGACTCTAAATTTAGATGTTGACAGTGCTTTCTAAAACTCCCTGTGTTACGGTTGCTAACTCCGAGTTGGGAAATTCCTGGAGATACAGGGATGGAGCCTGGGGAAGGCGGAGCTTAGGGAGAAGAAGAAGATTACATTGGACTTATATCCCACCCTCCACTACGAATCTCAGTCTCAGAGCGGCTCACAATCTCCTTTATCTTCCTCCCCCACAACAGACACCCTGTGAGGTGGGTGGGGATGAGAGGACTCTCACAGCAGCTGTCTTTCAAGGACAACCTCTGCCAGAGCTATGGCTGACCCAAGGCCATTCCAGCAGGTGCAAGTGAAGGAGTGGGGAATCAAACCCGGTTCTCCCAGATAAGAGTCCACGCACTTAACCACTACACCAAACTTGCTCTCATGCTACAGTGGGAGGACTTGTAGTGTCCTGGCCTCACTGATGGACCTCCTGATGGCACCTGGGTTTTTGGCCACTGTGTGTCACAGAGTGTTGGACTGGATGGGCCATTGGCCTGATCCAACATGGCTTCTCTTATGTTCTTATGAAAGAGCCTCTGCTTGGTATGTGGATGGAGAGCCGCTGCCAGTCTGAGTAGAGAAGACTGACCCTGACGGATCAGTGATTGATTCAGTATAAGGCAGCAGCACATGTGTTCATGCTAGGGTTCCCAGCTCCTACCTGGCTCCAGTTTTTACCCAAATTGCTAGAGCATTCCCCATGACATCACTTCCAGGTCATGGAATCATAGAATCCTAGAGTTGGAAGGGACCTCCAGGGTCATCTAGTCCAACCCCATGCACAATGCAGGAAACTCACAAATACCTCCCCCCTAAATTCACAGGATCTTCGTTGCTGTCAGATGGCCATCTAGTCTCTGTTTAAAAACCTCCAAGGAAGGAGAGCCCACCACCTCCCGAGAAAGCCTGTTCCACTGAGGAATCGCTCTAACGGTCAGGAAGTTCTTTCTAATGTTGAGCCAGAAACTCTTTTGATTTAATTTCAACCCATTGGTTCTAGTCCTACCTTCTGGGGCCATAGAAAACAATTCCACACCCTCCTCTAGATGACAACCCTTCAAGTACTTGAAGATGGTGATCCTATCACCTCTCAGCCGCCTCCTCTCCAGGCTAAACATGCCCAGTTCCTTCAGCGTTTCTTCATAGGACTTGGTCTCCAGACCCCTCACCATCTTCGTCGGCCTCCTCTGGACCCGTTCCAGCTTGTCTATATCCTTCTTAAAATGTGGTGCCCAAAACTGAACACAATACTCCAGGAGAGGTCTTACCAGAGCAGAGTAAAGCGATACCATCACTTCATGGGATCTGGATACTAGACTTCTGTCAATACAGCCCAAAATTGCATTTGCCTTTTTAACCACCGCATCACACTGTTGACTCATGTTCCGCGTATGGTCCGCTAAGACCCCTAGATCCTTTTCGCACAAGTGATGTCATCATGCCAGGCATGTCACATGTGATGGAGCTCTTTGGGGTAGGCAGCCCCCAGGGGAGTCAGCTCCATGCTGGCGGGCTGGGGGCCCCCAAACTGGAGGAAGCCCCACCTCCAGGGGGCTTCTGGGAACCCTAGTTCATGCACATTTCGCCTTTCAGTTCTGGTAACTGGCCAAAAGGGCAAATTCCAGGCCTGAAATCCCCTTCCATTTGGCCCCCCCACACAGATTTCCCCTCAGATATGGTGACTTATGGTCAATTCCATGGCGCCTTTCTGCATAGCCCAAGAGTTTGCATTGAGATACCTCCGCCTCACTTCCCTGTCAAACCTAACAACCGGGAGGATAACAACAAGGGAAATAAAGTTTTATCTTGATGCTGAAAACATAGGAGCAAAAAGAGAGAGAGAGCGTAAAGCAGAGAAACAAACCCATTACGAGGCGATTATAGCATAATATGCAACTCCAAACATATGCTGAACAAATATGTATCTCTATAAAAACCTCTCATCCAGATGCCCGGTAGGTTTCAAGAGGCAATCTGCTCCGTCCGCAAGTTTACAAGGCAAAAAATGAGTGTTTTATGCTTCCTTCCAGCACGGATAAACAAAGATGGGGACGGAACGAGGGTTTCGCTCACCCCGCGGAGCATCCTCGCTCAGAAGCCCAGCTGGCACACCCCAAGACTCATCCCCTTTTGTAGCAAGAAGTCTGATTCCCCATGGTTTCGAGCCACATGATCAGGACCAGAGCAGAGGGCAAGGTTTCAAGTGCAACGGTCGACCGGTTGGAGAGGAAGCATTTCCCATACAAATCGGAGAAGCTGTCAGGAACCCGGCCAGTGGGTACTTCTCCAGCGCGAGCTTGGAGACTGGCTGCCCGGTGACAGCCGCGTCTGATCTGTTCCCAAGTCTTCTTGGGAACAAGAGGAGATGGGACCTTTTATTTACTGAGAGAGTTCTTGGATGGTCGCTGCAGCCAGGAGCAAGCCATGCAGAGCCCTGGCAATGGAGGCAGCGCCTGGAGGCTTGCTCGGATCATACCGGCCAGCGGGGGGGTGAGACAGGGTGTGCCAGGTCGCCGCTTTGCCTGGGCCCAGTTTGCAAGGGCAAAGTCTCATGGGAAAATGCTTTTTCCTGAGCAAGCAATCTTCTTCAATCAAATCCTCAGGCTGCCAATTCTAGCATAGGAAATTCCTGAAGTATGGTTTCCAGATACCCCCTGGCAACTGGTTTGTGTGTGTGTGTGTGTGGGGGGGGTGTTCCTACTGGCAGAGGGGAGAGGCCTCGGCTGTTGTTGCCAGTAATGTGGTGACATTATATCCGGCATGCACTGGAAGTCACAGCACTGCATTGCTGGCAACGTGGAATGCTCCGGTATTTTGTCAAAAACTCTATGGTAGAAGCTATTTTTTGCCATAGAGTTGTGCCCAACTGCCAGAGTGTCCCTGCACCTCTGGCAATTTGATGATGACACTGCTGGTGCAAACCAGAAGTGTCATTGCTGCATTGCCGGTGACTGATTCTCTCTGCTGCTGCTAAATCCCTCTGTGGGCTAGCTTATCAGTGGCAGGGGGCAGTGCCCTGGGGGTCTGGCAACCCTATCCTGGAGAATTGGAGGAGGAACCCAGAGAAGGAAGGGGTTTGAGGAGGGGAAGGATCTCAGCAAGGGTGTAATGCAATTGAATCCGCCAGGGCTTTTTTAATAATAATAATAATAATAATAATATTTTATTTTTATATCCCGCCCTCCCCGCTAGGCGGGCTCAGGGCGGCTAACAGACACGGGAGTCTCATGATTCACATTAAACAATAATAGACATGGGAGTCCCGTGATTCATAAAACATAACAACTTAAACATTAATTACAATAAATTATTTAAAATACATAAAAACATATAAACATATAAGATATAAAAATAGGTGCTAAAATGATGTATTTAAGATGGCTAAATGTCTATTCATTCATTAATCAGGTTCTGTCTTAGTTGCCACATGGTGACTCAAATGCTAACTGAAAAAGAAATGTTTTGCAAGCCCTGCGGAATTGGTTCAGGTCCCGCAGGGCTCGCACCATCTCTGGGAGGTCGTTCCACCAGCGAGGGGCTATCACCGAGAAGGCCTGCTCCCTAGTGGCCTTCAACCTAACTTCTCTTGGCCCAGGGATTGTTAATAAGTTCTGAGAACCAGACCTCAGTGCTCTCCGGGGTACATATGGGGAGAGGCGGTCCTTTAGGTAGGCAGGTCCTCGGCCATATAGGGCTTTAAAGGTAATAACCAGCACCTTATAGCGAACACGGTAGACAACCGGCAGCCAGTGCAGATTGCGCAGCCCAGGCCGTGCAGGCTCCCACCGTGGTAGTCCCTCCAGCAGCCTGGCCGCCGCGTTCTGGACTACCTGGAGTCTCCGTGTTCGGTACAAGGGCAGCCCCATGTAGAGGGCATTGCAGTAGTCTAACCTCGAAGTGACCGTTGCGTGGATCACAGTTGCCAGGTCGGTGCGTTCCAGGAAGGGGGCCAACTGCCTCGCCCTCTTGAGATAGAAGAAGGCGGATCTAGCAGTGGCAGCTACTTGGGCCTCCATTGATAGGGAGGACTCCAGTAGCACCCCCAGGCTCTTGACTTTGCGCACCGGTACCAGTGGCACACCGTCAAAGGCCGGTAAAGTAGTCTCCCCTCCCGGTCCGCCACGGCCCACGCAAAGGACCTCAGTCTTCGCCGGATTCAACTTCAGCCCGCTCAGCCTGAGCCAGTCAGCCACGGCTTGTAGTGCCCGGTCCAAATTTGCTGGGACATCACCAGCCCGGCCGTCCATCAATAGATAGAGCTGGGTGTCATCTGCATATTGATGGCAACCCAGCCCATACCTCCGTGCAATCTGGGCAAGGGGGCGCATAAAGATGTTAAACAGCATCGGGGAGAGGACTGCCCCCTGAGGCACTCCGCAATGGATTCTGTAGAAAAAGCCCAGCAGGAACTTATTTGCATATTAGGTCACACCCCGACATTGCCATTGTTTCACACAGGGTGTTTTTTTGAGGAAGTGGGAACTCATTTGCTTATCACACCACACCCCCTGATGCCAAGTCATCGGGAACTGCGTTCTTGTGCCTCCCTGCTAAAAAAAAAAGCAAAGCCCTAGAATCCACCCTCCCAAGTGGATCATTTCTTCCAGGGCAACTTCCCTCTGTAGTCAGAGCCAGTTTGGTGTAGTGGTTAAGTGTGCGGACTCTTATCTGGGAGAACCGGGTTTGATTCCCCACTCCTCCACTTGCACCTGGTGGCATGGCCTTGGGTCAGCCATAGCTCTGGCAGAGGTTGTCCTTGAAAGGGCAGCTGCTTTGAGAGCCCTCTCCAGCCCCACTCACCTCACAGGGTGTCTGTTGTGGGGGAGGAAGGGAAAGGAGATTGTGAGCCGCTCTGAGACACTTCGGAGTGGAGGGTGGGATATAAATCCAATATCTTCATCTACCTCACAGGGTGTCTGTTGTGGGAGAGGAAGGTAAAGGAGATTGTGAGCTGCTCTGAGACTCTTCGGAGTGGAGGGCGGGATATAAATCCAATATCTTCATCTACCTCACAGGGTGTCTGTTGTGGGGGAGGAAGGTAAAGGAGATTGTGAGCCGCTCTGAGACTCTTTGGAGTGGAGGGTGGAATATAAATCCAATATCTTTTTCTTCTTCATCTGTAGAAGATCGGTCATAATTCCGAGAGTGCTCCAATCCAGTCCCCATCTGAAGGTTGGGAACCCTAAGCCCTTTTCTGTTTATGACCTGAGCTTTTTTTGTAGCAGGGACTCCTTTGCATATTAGGCCACACCTCTCTGATGTAGCCAATCCTCCAAGAGCTTACAGGGCTCTCAGTACAGGGCCTACTGTCAGCTCCAGGAGGATTGGCTACATCAGAGGTGTGTAGCCTAACAGGCAAAGAAGTTCCTGCTACACAAGAAAGCCCTTTTATGACTATGCAATAGCTGCTCATCCTTGTGTCCCCCCCCCCTGGAGGTTTCAAAGAATGGATCCAAAAAGAGACTTCTGCTAATGAAATTTGTCCCCCCCAACTTTGCCTCTTGTCACCCGAGCAAGCGTGGTTTTCCTCGAGCCTCTGATTTTTCCTCTGCAGTCAGTTGCAAGCCGCGAACCCCTCTGGCCTTATAAACACGTGATCCAAACTCCCAGGTTCCATTCCCTGCCTGCCGTTGGCAAGTGGCCCTTCGGAAGATGGCGTTCCCACTCGCCTCGGAGACTTCGGGACGCCTGGCCCATAACTCTGCAACAGAAAGGGCCGTAAAGACAAGAGAAGCCTTTCGAGGCCTTGGTGGC
The DNA here is from genome assembly GCF_032191835.1 of Heteronotia binoei. Taxonomy (NCBI): domain Eukaryota; kingdom Metazoa; phylum Chordata; class Lepidosauria; order Squamata; family Gekkonidae; genus Heteronotia; species Heteronotia binoei. The sequence goes on along the minus strand of NC_083228.1, from coordinate 133,622,424 downwards.
ACCGAGATGGTAGCGCAGAGGGGGCAGGAGGAAATCGGGTAACTGGAATCAGATTATAAACTAAGTCAATAACATTACAAGAGTAAATGCCTGTTGGGTATTGCCCTGTGGGGCCACTTCATACCCATGAAAGCTACAATTAATTTCGCCGAGTAAATCGCTTGGCTTTAGAACCCCCCTCTGGGTAAACTTCATAGCCCCGTGCGGTGGAAAAAGAAAGCAAAAAAACACGCACAGAGTATTATTTTCTAATTTAAAACCAATTGCGTCTTTGGGCTTGAGCGACGTCTAGATCAGAGCAGCTCTCTGCGGGCCGGGGAAAGGAGACAGAGAGCACAAGAGGGGGGCATGGGAAATGGTGGTCGGCAAGGGGGGGGGGTGGAACAGGGGGAGGGAGGGAAGAGGGAGATGTTGGAAAGAGAGGTAGCCGAAATTAACCTTGGAAAGCATTCAAATGAGGCTGTGTAATAAGAGACCCACTTCTCCGGGCAAATTTGTTAGGATTAGGTCTAACCGAGCTGTTGAAGAGAATTCAGGGGTGGCTCTCGGCCAAGGCAAAATGAGGCTTCTGGCTTGGAGTGCTGCAGGGGAGTTTCGGCTAATGGCTTCGGTTCAAACCCTGATAGGGGAAAAAAATCCGGGAACAAAGACACTAATTCTTCACAAAGCCCCCCAAAACCCTCCATTTATACATCTCTGTTTATGTTCATTCATAATGGATACACACAGCTGTTCTTATCATTCATATTCAAATTCCATATGCATTTTTAAAATTATTTATTACCCCTCCCCATCTTCAAACACACTTGAGGGAGGGGAAGGGGGGGTAGAGCAAACACACTGGCCGGATCTCGTCTTACCGGGCCGCAGGAACTCCTGGAAACCAAGCTCTTTTCCTGAAATGGCGTGCGTGCCGCCCTCCCCGTTTGCTCCCCCGTGGTCTGCAGCTTCCGCCCCCACAGTCAGGATGAATTGCATCGACATGCCATGGCAGCGGCAGCCAGGACACTGGAGGGGAGATGCCAGTAACGTGGTATGTGCCTACACAATCCGCTTGGATGCAGACCGAAGAGGGTATGCTGGAAGTTGGCACGTGGCTTTCCGTCTGGCCCTCAAGTTGGTTCACGAGTTGTGGGGAGCATTGGACTGCCAGATCCCCGCATCGGCTAGCGACCCTATGCCCCCCCCCCCAACTCATTAAACAGCTTAAGAGCCTTTGAGAACAATGTAGAGGCAGCGGAAAGTACCCCTGGGTCGCCGCCCTTCAAGACTGGAATTACAGAATCATAGAGTTGGAAGGCACCTCTGGGGCCATCTAGTCCAACCCCCTGCACAATGCAAGAAAATCACAAGTACCTCCCCCCTGCACAGGGCTGGATTAACAATTAGGCCAAGTAGGCACTGGCCTATGGGCCCCCACACTTTTAGGGCCCTGGGCCAGCTCCCCCGCTCTGTTTCCCCCCCTGTGTGCAGCCCTCTCAGCCTGCAAGTGCAGCCAGCAACTGAGCCGCTCTTTGTGCAGCTTGCCTGGTGCGGCTGCTGCTGGCGTCACCAAGTTTGCCTCTTTCTGCCTCTCCCCCGCAGCTTTGTCAAAGGGGCTTTTGAGAAGGGGCCAGCAGGCTGTAGCAGGGGCCGCGGGTGGCGGGGCAGGTGCTCCAGCTCTGAGATAATTTGCGAGGGCCCCTCCGAGATTTTGACTGCCTAGGGGCCTCCACAGGGTTTAATCCATCACCGCCCACACACTCCCTTCCTGCCCTTCTCATGATCTGTCTCATTCACAGGATCAGCATTGCTGTCAGATGGCCATCAGGCCTCTGCTTAAAACAACCTCCAAGGAAGGAGAACTCACCACCTCCCAAGGCTCTTTTTTATAAGCTCTTGGAGGACTGGCGACATCAGGGGTGTGTGGCCTAATATGCAAAGGAGTTCCTGCTAGCAAAAGAGCCCTACACATTCCAGAAGCACTGCATGCCTTCAGGCAGGAGTCTGTGTAGCGGCTGTTGTTGTTATTTACTATTTATATACTTTTCTCCCCACTGGGCACCTAAAGTGCTTTACAGCACCCCCCACCTCCATTTTATCCTCACAACACCCAGGGAGGTAAGTTAGACTGAGCATGTGCAACCGGCACATGCACTAAGATCCCATAGCAGAGCAGGGATTCGAACACAGGTCTCCTGGATCCTAGTTTAGCGGTCTGCGCCATGCAGTGTTTGCCTCTGATAGGAAAATAATTCCAATATCATCATTGAAAAAACCTCCAAAGAAGGAGAGCACACCACCTCCTGATGATATGGGATGAATGCATTTTACTCCAACATTCTCGATGGGAGATTTCTTCAAGTCCCCTTTGGCGAGAGACTTTGGGTGTTTTTACATTCCTTTTGATCCAGAGTTTTATAGTCTTCAAATCGCCTGCCACTGTTCCGCTTTAATTATTTTCCTTTTACATTTAAGCGTTTCAATTTGGGGGGGGGGTGTCTCTGATCAGAGGGCAGCCGGAATACCAGTGCTTAGTTAAATGTATGCGGTAGCTTGGAAGTCGTGTCAACGCTGCAAAAACAATGTAAATTTAAATTACTAGATGAGGCAAGCAATGATATATAAAAATTTCAAGTGCTGTCAGTTCTCATGCAAATTACTGCAGCTTGTGGTGGCTTTTGGAGGAGTCTTTTAGAACGCATGAACACTTCTAAAATACAAGTTTGAAACGCCTGTAGAGGAAAAGACCAGATCAAAACCAGTGTGGAGAAAAACGTTGCAGCAGCAGCAGCTCCAAAACTCATCTCACTGAAACAAATGCTTCAGGCAGCAACGATGCAAAACAGTTGTGAGAACGTTAGGTAATGTAAAAGGTGAGTTTCCAGTGCGGTGATAGAGAGTCACAAACTGTCAGTGTAAAAGCACCCATTGTCTATGTGGGTCAAGCTCACCTGATTCCATCCAGCATCTCTTATTGAACTGCCAACTGTATACTAATCTCCGGAAGGTTCTGTTAGATAGACGTGCCTTACCATCCTATAATCAAGAAAACAGGATTGATTGTCGTTTCCTACTAAATGACAATATAACTGACGCCACAAGAGCTGTTGCCAGATTCTTGGTTGAAATTGTCAAACAATTATTCTAAGCAGGTTTTATTGTGATTCTTAATCTCATTTTAGCCTTTTATGCTTCGAACCGACATATTTGACTATCGTTTGGCTCACAAGTCTCCGTATATCTCTTTTGGCTATGCCAATAAAGGCGGGACTGATTGAATTCCAATATCCACATTCTTCCTGATTTTATACTATTTGGGAATAGTGAAAAATTACCTAAGGGCAGGATCGTTTTGACAAGAGACCTTTACGGGGAGAGCAGAGAAGTTCTTTGTGCAAAACATTCGTTCTCAGGAGCACTACGATCCTAGCTTGCGGCTCCATGCTGGGGCTCCCCAGTATGCCATGAGAGAATTGTGCCAGCCTAAAGTATTTGTCATCAGAGGTGGCTGCCTGCCCGGTAGGCTTCCCAATCCCCAGGTCCCAGAGGGGGATCCCCCGGTTTTACAGGCTTCCCCCCTCCCCCAGCCAGCTGGCCAGCGGGGGAAGCCCCGCCCCCAGAGCCATCATGCACCTCCATGAACAATTCCCATAGGGAATGATGGGGAATTGATCTGTGGGTATCGGGGGCTCTGGGGGGGGGGCTGTTTTTTGGGGTAGAGGCACCAAATTTTCAGTACAGCATCTAGTGCCTCTCCCCAAAATACCCCCAAGTTTCAAAACGATTGGACCAGGGGGTCCAATTCTATGAGCCCCAAAAGAAGGTGCCCCTATCCTTCATTTTTTCCTATGGAAGGAAGGCATTTAAAAATTTGTGCAGTCCCTTTAAATGTGATGGCCAGAGCTCCCTTGAAGTTCAATTATGCTTGTCACACCTTGCTCTCGGCTCTGCCCCCAATGTCTCCTGGCTCCACCCCCAAAGACTCCTGGCTCCACCCCCAAAGTCCCCAGATATTTTTTAAATTGGACTTGGCAACCCTACTGCCCGGTCTCTTCGTAATTCACTACTGCAGCCTTATCGCCTTCAGATCATCTTCCCCAACATGTGGGTAATTCTCCCCTGTTGCTGTGTCTGGTCAGATTTGAAAACTCCCAGCACAGAAATGTTGAAAAATGTCCACCCTCAAGGGATGTTAACTGCTGCATCTCTGCATGAGTTTCTGTTGGCGGTCTCAGATCAGGAGGCACACTCAAAGCCGTGACTTCACAGGAAGAATAATAAGAAGACTGCCGATTTATACCCCGCCCTTCTCTCTGAATCAGAGTCTCAGAGTGGCTTACAATCTCCTATATCTTCTCCCCCCCACAACAGACCTCACCTTCCTGTGAGATGGGTAGGCTGAGAGGGCTCTCCCAGCAGCTGCCCTTTCAAGGACAACTCCTGCAATAGCTATGGCTAACCCAAGACCATTCCAGTAGGTGCAAGTGGAGGAGTGGGGAATCAAACTGGGTTCTCCCAGATAAGAGTGTGCACACTTAACCACTTCACCAAACTGGAAGACAGGGTAGGGTTGCCAACTCTATTTTGAAATCTCACCAGGATTGTAAGCACAATGGCATCACTTCCAGGGGAAACCCAGAAGCAACAATTATTCCTAGAGATACCAGCATCGCTGCCACAATTCCCCTGGAAGTGACATCATCATGTTCGTGACCTCTCCCCCGCCCCCCCACCCCCCCCACACACACACACCATATCCCGGCAACCCTAACTGAGGGATCAGCTCTCCTGGGAGAAAGGCCATTCTTACTTTCACAGATTCTAAAAATAAATGTTGGGACACAAAACAAGAAGCTCATTTTAGTTTCGAAAAAAAAGAAGGTGGGTCAGAGCAGTCTGAAATTTTAGAAACCTTGGCCCGGAGCTCGGGAAAGTAAATTGTTTTGCACCAGAGTCCATTCCAGCTTCCTCTCTCCCTTCCTGCCCTTTTAAAATCCTGATGTCCCGCATTCAGCTATAAAATCATGACAGGCCTGAAAGATGTTTTACAAGCTGGGGGGAGGATGTGGGTAGTCCCTGCAAGGAGGGCGGCTACGATTTGGCTCAGCGGGACGGGGTCTGGAATCCATCCCTGGGCTGGGGGGGCACAATGAATGGCAAAGACTCCCTTGCGCATCACCTTACAAGGCCCCCAATGTGGCCAATGTGATTGCTGGATGAGGCCCGTGCTATTGAATAACACTGACGCCTCATGGGGCTTACAAAGGGAAGTGTGTTCAGGAAGGAACGCGAGGCATCTGAAGGAAGGGTGGCAAGGACCAAGGTGGACTCTCTCCTGGATTGGCAAAAGTTGCAGGAACATGCTGTGAGAAAAGCAGAGGAACCAGCACAGTCCCTTGGTTTGTTTCAGATTTGCTTCGGAAGTTGCGTCTGTTAGAAGAACAGACTGACAATGGCCAGTTTCCCACTAGCTTTACGCCTAGGCTTGCCAATCCCCAGGTCCCAGCGGGGGTTCTTCTGCTTTTCCAGGCTCCTTCCCGCCCCCAGTCAGCTGGCTGGCGGGGGGAAGCCCCGCCCCTAGAGGACCATGTGACTTTCCACCTCCGGAGGCTTCAGTCTCTGATGGAAGGCTTCCTCTCGGGATGGTGTGTCTGTGTTACTTTGAAGAAGTTGGCAGCTACTTGTGAGTAGAGAGGCCAATCCCTCGCTTCAGAGTCGCCAAAAACCAGGGGGGGAGGGAAATGTCTGTTGAGCACTTCATTATTCCCTATGTGGAGATTGATTCTCATAGGGTATAATGGGGAATTGATCTGGAGGTATCAGGGGCTCTGGGGGAGCTGTTTTTTGGGGTAGAGGCACCAAATTTTCACTAGTATCTAGTGCCTCTCCCCAAAGTACCCTCCAAATTTCAAAACGATTAGACCAGGGGGGCCAATTCTATGAGCCCCAAAAGGTGCCCCTATCCTTCATTATTTCCTATGGAAGGAAGACATTTAAAAAGGTGTGCTGTCCCTTTAAATGTGATGGCCAGAACTCCCTTGGAGTTCAATTATGCTTGTCACACCCTTGTTCCTGGCTCCACCCCCAAAGTCCCCAGATAGTTCTTGAATTGGAGTTGGCAACCCTACTTACGCCGCTCGCACTCCCCTCTTCTTAGCAGGGCTGCTGCTGGATTTCGCACAAGGTGCCCCGGAAATATCTGGGGACTTTGGGGGTGGAGCCTGGAGACTTTCGGGGTGGAGCTAGGAGCAAGGTTGGGACAAGCCTAATTCAACTCCAAAGGGAGTCCTTGCCATCAGATTTAAAGGGACCGCACGCCTTTTAAATGCCTTCCTTCCATAGAAAATAATGAAGGATAGGGGCACCTTCTTCGGGGGCTCATAGAATTGGACCCCCTGGCCTCATCTTTTTGAAACTTAGCAACTATTTTGAGGAGAGGCATCGGATGCCAAGCTGAGAATTTGGTGCCTCTACCTCAAAAAACAGCCCCCCCAGAGCTCCAGACATCCGCGGATCAATTCTCCATTATTTTCTATGGGAATAAGTTTCCATAGGGAATAATAGAGTTCCAGCAGACGTTTCCCTCCCCTCCACCCATTTTCTGATGACCCTAAAGCGGGGGGAGAGCCTCCAAACCGGGGGATCCCCTGCCCCCACCTGGGGATTGGCAACCCTAGAACAAGTTAGATACCAAAGTCACATCAGTCTCCTTCCTGAACATATGAAGCTGCCTTCTACTGAATCAGATCCTTGGTCCATCAAAGTCAGTATTGTCTACTCAGACTGGCAGCGGCTCTCCAGGGTCTCAAGCTGAGGTTTTTCATACCTATTTGCCTGGACCCTTTTCTAGTGGAGATGCCGGGGATTGAACCTGGGACCTTCTGCTTCCCAAGCAGATGCTCTACCACTGAGCCACCGTCCCTCCCCTTCCTGTCTTCTTTGTTTTCACTCACCCTCTCTAGCCAATAGAGTGTTAATCTCCTTCCTTTGTTCCCCTTTTCCTCCCCTGCATGCATCAGGAGGAAGAGCATGGTGTCTCTCCTGATCTGAATGAAGCAGATGGCCTATCATCAATCCAAAGCCATCCATAGTTGGTTAGAATAGATCAGGGGTGTCAAACTGATTTGTTATGAGGGCCAGATCTGACATAAATGAGACCTTGCTGAGCCGGGCCATGCTGGGCTGGGCCAAGTGTGTACCTATTTCAGATTAGGTAGCAGAGATATAAACTTTATAAAGGACACAGAAAAATACAAGGGGGGAAAAATTAAAACATGCTTAAATAGGCTTCCCAATCTCCAGGTCCCAGAGGGGGATCCCCCGGTTTTACAGGCTTCCCCCCTCCCCCAGCCAGCTGGCCAGTGGGGGAAGCCCCGCCCCCACAGCCATCATGCACCTCCATGAACGATTCCCATAGGGAATGATGGGGAATTGATCTGTGGGTATCAGGGGCTCTGGGGGGGGCTGTTTTTTGAGATAGAGGCACCAAACATTCAGTATAGCATCTAGTGCCTCTCCCCAAAATAACTCCCAAGTTTCAAAAAGATTGGACCAGGGGGTCCAATTCTATGAGCCCCAAAAGAAGGTGCCCCTATCCTTCATTATTTCCTATGGAAGGAAGGCATTTAAAAAGATGTGCAGTCCCTTTAAATGTGATGGCCAGAACTCCCTTGAAGTTCAATTATGCTTGTCACACCCTTGCTCTTGGCTCTGCTCCCAATGTCTCCTGGCTCCACCCCCAAAGTCCCCAGATATTTCTTGAATTGGACTTGGCAACCCTATGCTTAAAGCATTAGCGCTTGTTCTTAAAGGTGCTTTCTTTGTTTTTCTCCCATGGGATCCAGAGAACTGGGCAAAGGCAGCTCTGGCTCTTTCCCTCCCTCCCCAGGGGACCAGGAGGGGGAGGAGCCTCAGCCAATGGAGAAAATAGAGGCATTGCTCTGTAGCTCCTGTGCGATTGAGCAAGCTTTGCAAAGCAAGTTGAGATACAGAAGGAAGCAAGAGAGAGGGAGAAGGAAGCAGATGACAGCCAGTTGCTTGGGGGGGGGGCTGATTTGTTTGACACCTCTGGAATAGATAGCCACTCTTTCTCTCCACAATAATTATATGTTATGTTTCTTTTAAATAAGTCCATCAGTATTGGTTTCTTAAATTAAAGCAAAGGCTCTCTGTGCAGTTTGCGAGAGAGTGTGGCGACCATTAGGCTAGGCCACGCTGCTGTGCCGAAGCTCAGAAAGAGCACTTTGCTAAGTGAAGGTAAGGACGGCTGCCTAACCAGCCATCCGAAACCAGACCCAACAGTCTCTGTAGTAAAATGGATAGTAAAGAGTTAGCTAGAATCTGATTATGGGAGGAAGGAAAACTCTACCCCCTAGGCTGCTCTCCCACTTGTATTCCTGTGTTTGAAGACGCTGGTCGAAATACAGCTGATTGTTACATTCAGCAGCTCCCAGTAAGTAAATTACCCCAGTGAGATAATACACAAGAGTGGGCTTGCAAACTGTGTTTATTTTGGTTGCTGTGTGTGTGTCCCTCCCTTTAAAAAGCCATGCTTGGAACTGCTTCCAAAACCTGACCAGGGGACTTACGGGGTATGACAAATTTCACTTTCATGTCATGGAAGTGCAACTGCTAGTGTAGGAGGATGAGAAAATGAAGACTGTATTCAGGGGAAACGCATTGCTGTATGTTTATTTACTCATTTAGGGAATGGGAAAGTCTCTTGGCTCCACCCCAAACTCTCTTGACTCCACCCTCAAAGTCCCCAGATATTTCCTGAGTCGAACCTGGCAACCCTACTTCATGGGGAGGAGGAGTGGGGAATCAAACCTGGTTCTCCACATTAGAGTTCACTGCTCTTAACTGCTACACCACGTTGGGTCTCTCGTGCCTGCCGTTGCTAGACTTCGGAGCCCCATGCCTCAGGAGTAGGGTTCCCATTTGCCCACTTGTGGCAGTTGCCGTCCTTGCTGTTGAAAATGGACCAAAGGTGAGGAGCTACACGAATATCCTAGGGAGAAATTTTTTTTAAAAAAAATAAGGCCTTGTCTACTTACAGGAAGTTCTGACCATGGAGTTCCTGCTGGCTTCTAGAGCTACCCTTGTCACTTCTGAGTAGCTCTAGGAATTATCAGGAGCTCTGTGGTCAGGACTTCCTGTAAGTAGATGAGGCCTCAGTTTTCTTTTTAATTTTTCTGCTGGGATGCTGCCCACCCCCGGCCTCCTACCAGTTATTTTATGTTTGGCTCAGGAGTTATGGTTGGCTCCCTCGTTACAGGCCTCCCAGGGCCAATTAAACATTTTTAAATTCCAGGCGGTCTTTTAATTCAAACCGGGACACTGGCTTTTCATCCCAATCTTGACGTTTTGAAGTTTTCTTGCGATTAGTTATTATACCGAGGTGCCTTGTAGCGAGCTACCTGGGGCAGAATTTTACGGGAAGGTGACACTAAAAAGTTTCCTAATAATCCTAGAAGGGATCACCTTTTGATCATGGCTGTCACGCCGAATCCCTCGTGCCTGATCTGGGAAACATTTTTGCGGCCACTGTCACCCATCGAACTGGGTCATTAAAAAGTTTCCCCCAATACGGTCGCTGCAAGGTATCATCCTGAAATTTTTATAACCGGTGCCCACTTGGAGTGACAGATCCCCAACTTCCTTTGGCGCACCCTTTAAATATTTGAAGACCATTATCTTGCCCCCCCCCTTAACATGTCTTCTATTCCTTTCCGCTCTACAATACCCACTCCCTTCATGACGTTCCCTGGCATGTCACACACGTGGAAGCTTTTCTCGTCTCCTGGCTGTCGCCTAAATCAGCTCCGTTTTGTCCCCGTGTTTTTTAATAGGTGGTCTTCTGGTTTGCAGCCCCAGGCGTCATTCTTTATTTAAGAAGATGCTCTTTTTTGGGATTTGTGTGTGTCACCAGGAATGTTGTTATAGTGACAGAATACGCGAACAATAATATACACGGTGGACGGCGGCTTCGTATAGAACACTGTTCGGTGCAGAAGGTTTCTGTTGGTATTAATAATGGATAGATGCTGACCTAGGCAGTGGGAAACGTTATGCATAATTGGGTAGTACAAGAAGCAGGGGCTGCAGAGGTTCCCGGAGGAGAGCAAACTCGTTATCCATGGCAGCCCCATGAACACAAGAATCTTTTTATTTATTTATTTCGATTTATATCCCGCCCTACCCCACCGAAGCGGGCTCAGGGCGGCTCACAACACAAAATTCTAACAATAAAATTAAGAATTAAAATACATTAATAATTTACACAATAAAAATAAACAACAATTCATCGATGTGCTATCCCGTAGTCTTCCTTAGAAGTATTCAGATGCCGGTCAGTTGTATGCCAACCGGAGGAGGACTGTCTTACAGGCCTGGTGGAATTGCCCAAGGTTCCGCAGGGCCCTCACCTCTTCCGGCAGCTTGTTCCACCAGCAAGGGGCTGTGATCGAAAAAGCCCTGTCCCTAGTTGATTTCAGAGGGGCCTCCTTTGGCCCGGGGATTGTAAGGAGATTTTGAGAACCCGATCTCAGCACTCTCTGGGGAACATATGGGGAGAGATGGTCCCTAAGGTAGGCAGGTCCTAGGCCATATAGGGCTTTAAAGGTAATGACCAGCACCTTATACTGAATCAGACCATTGGCCCATCAAGGTCAATATTCTCTACTCGGACTGGCAAAGGAACTCCAGAGACTTGGGTTGCCAAGTCCAATTCAAGAAATATCTGGGGACTTTGGGGTGGAGCCAGGAGACATTGGGATAGAGCCAAAAGCAAGGGTGTGACAAGCATCATTGAACTCCAAAGGGAGTTCTGGCCATCACGTTTAAAGGGACTGCATGCCTTTTAAATGCTTTCTCTCTATTGGAAATAATGAAAGACAGGGGCACCATCTTTTGGGGCTCATAGAATTGGACTCCCTGGTCCAATATTTTTGAAACTTGGAGGTCTTTTGAGGAGAGGCATCAGATACCATGCTACAAATCTGGTGCCTCTACCTCAAAAGACAGGGCCCCCCAAAGAGCCCCAGATACCCATGGATTAATTATCCATTATACCCTATGGGAATTGGTCTCCGTAGGGAATAATGGAGTGTCCAGCAGACATTTCCCTCCCCCTACTTTCTGATGACCCTAAAGTGGGGGGGAGGGCCTCCAAACTGGGTGATCTCCTCTCCTGCTCCTACCTGGGGATTGGCAACCCTACCAGAGTCTCGGTCAGGGAGGTCTTTCCTATCGCCTTCTACCTGGCTCTTTTAACTGGAGATGCCAGGGATTGAACCTGGGACCTTCTATCTGCTGAGCACACGGTCTGCTACTGAGCCACAGTACTCCCCGCCTCTCAACTCCAGTTCTGGTTCCTGACTGTGCTCCCTGTCCATCAGCACGCCCAACATTTCCTTCCCTCTCCCTTGTCCACCAACTGGGCATTCTTCCATCTGCTCAGCTGCCTGCCAACTGATACTCCCTCTAAGCCAGGGGTGTCAAACTCATTTGTTATGAGGGCCGGATCAGACGTAAATGAGACCTTGTTGGGCTGGGCCATGTGTGTACCTATTTATGATTAGGTAGCAGAGATATAAACTTTATAAAGGTCACAGACAAACCCCTTTTTGTTGTTCGGTCTAAAACATTAGCATTCGGCCTTACAGGTGCTTTCTTTGTATTTCTCCCATGGGATCCGGGGAACTGGGCAAAGGAAGTTCTGGCTCTTTCCTTCCTTCCTCAGGGGATCAGGAGGAAGGGGAGCCTCAGCCAATAGAAGGAAGAGGGGCTTGGCTCAGTAGTTCTGCTGTGCAATTTGAGAGAACCTGGCAAAGCAAGGTATTCCTCCCTCTCCCTCAAGGGAGGAGCCTCAGCCAATGGAGTAAAGAGAGGCTTTGTTCTGTAGCTCCTGTGCGATTGAACAAGCCTTGCAAAGCAAGCTGTGAAGCAGAAGGAAGCAAGAAAGAGGAAGAAGGAAGCAGAGGACAGCCAGTTGCTTGGGGGCCTGATAGCAGCCCCCCGGGGGCCTGATTCAGCCCCCAGGTTGCACATTTGACACCCCTGCTCTAAGCTGTGGAGTCTTGTGAGCAAAAATTCTACTCTGTGGGCTACCGACATTAAAGTCGTGAGCTACTGCATGCATGAATTTGCTCTGGGACCATTTTTTCCTGAGCTAAGACAAAAATGTATGCGCTGGAGCTTAAAAGACTGTGAGCTAGCTCACACTCACTCAGCTTAGAGGGAACACTGTTGCCATCCCCTGTCTTACATTCTCTAGTTCAGGTGGATACCCATGTTGGTCTGAAGCAGTAGAACAAAGTTTGAGTCAAGGGGCACCTTTAAGACCAGCAAAGTTTGAGTCAAGGTATGAGCTCCCATACGCAAGCACACTTCTTCAGATACAATGGAATAGGGTTGCCAATCCCCAGGTGGGGGCAGGAGATCCTCCAGTTTGGAGGCCCTCCCCCCACTTCAGGGCCATCAGAAAGCGGGGGAGGGGGAGGAAATGTCTGTTGGGCACCCAATTATTCCCTTTGGAGAACGATTCCCTTAGGGTATAATGGAGAATTGATCCTCGGCTACCCGGGGCTCATGGGGAGTTGTTTTAAGGTAGAGGCACCAAACTTGCTGCATAGCATCTGGAGACTCTCCTCAACGTAACCCCCAAGTTTCAAAAAGATTGGACTAAGGGGTGCAATTCTATGATTTCCCAAAGAAGGTGCCCCTATCCTTCATTATTCCAAATGGAGGGAAGGCATTTAGAAGGAGTGTGATCCCTTTAAATGTGATGGCCAGAACTCCCTTTGGAGTTCAATTGTGCTTGCCACACCCCTACTCCTGGCTCCACCCCCAAAGTACCCAGATATTTCTTGAGTCAGACTTGGGAACCCTACAATGGAATGAAAATAGAAATAACAGCCGTAGAGCAGGGGAGGCCAAACTGTGGCTGGGGAGCCACATGTGGCTCTTTTGCACATATTCTGTGGCTCTTGAAGCACCCCCCACCACCACACACCCCATCGGCTGGCTTGGGGAAGGTATTTCTCTCTTTAAATCACTTCTCCAAGCCAAGCCGGTTGGTGGCTTGGAGAATGCATTTCAAGTTGCTTTCTTTCCACCTCTACCTCCCTCCTCTCTCATCCATTCGCCTTCCTGCCTGCCTTCATGGTGGCTCTCAAACATCTGATGTTCATGTCTTGTGGCTCTCAAACATCTGACGTTTATTTTGTGTGGCCACCCCTGAATACAGAGGGTGGGCAGTCAGCATGCAAAATAAGAGAAGTATTTTAAACAGTGTTAAAGAATAGTGCACTTAGCATCTATGTTTATCATCTGTTTAGGTTCAACTGTGCGGGGAAGGATTCTTAATTCTCAGTCCTCCAGGTATAATGTCCAGGTGTTTGCATTTTGTAAGAAAGGAAATATCAGTCTGAACACAAGCATACAAAATAATGTCAGCATACAAAATAATGGAGGTGTTTTAAGCAGTTTAAAAGAACAATGCCCTTTGTATATATGTTTATCATCTGTTTAGGTTCAACTGGAGGGGGATGTGTGATTCTTCATTCTGAGTCCTTTAGGTATAATGTCCAGGTGTTTGCATTTTGTAAAAAAGGAAATAATCAATCTGAACACAAACAGGTGATAACCATATACACTAAGCTCAGTATTCTTTTAATCTGTTAAAAACACAGGGTTGCCAAGTCCAATTCAAGACATATCTGGGGACTTTGGGGGTAGAGCCAGGAGACATTGGGGTGGAGCCAGGAGCGACAGTGTGACAAGCACGATTGTACTCCAAAGGGGGTTCTGGCCATCACATTTATAGGGACGGCACTCCTTTTAAATGCCTTCCCTCCATTGGAAATAATGAAGGATATGGGCACCTACTTTGGAGACTCATAGAATTGGACCCCAAGGTCCAATGTTTTTGAAACTTGGAAGGTATTCTGGGGAGAGTCACCAGATGCTATGCTGAAAATCTAGTGCCTCTATCTCAAAAAACAGTCCCCCCCCCCCGATACCTGTAGAGCAATTCACCATTATACCCTATGCAAATCGGTCTCCATAGGGAATAATAGAGTGCCCAACAGACATTTCCCTCCCCCTCCCCAGTTTCTGATGACCCTGAAGTGGGGGGAGGGCCTCCAAACCGGGGGATCCCCTCCCCCCACCTGGGGATTGGCAACCTCCCCCCACCTGGGGATTGGCAACCCTGAAAAACACCATCATTCTGTATTTTAATTGGCTGCCCACCCTCCCTACGTATGATTGTTATTTCTGCTTTCATTCCATTGTATCTGAAGAAGTGTGTTTGCACATGAAAGCACAAACTTTGAATAAAAATTGGTTAGTCTTAAGGGTGCCACTTGACTCAAACTTCATTCTCCACTGCAATCAACCTTTCCCCCTTCTGAACTGCCTGGGTCAGGATAAGTGGGTAGGGGCAGTTCTCATGTGTTCCCAGAAATGTATAGCTTAGTCCTTGCTGTTCTCATCGTGTGGATTTTTTGATCCATCTTGGGACCACGTTGGACCTTTCAGGGCTGGCCCCAGACTGTCTGGCACTCTAGGCAAGGCTAACTTCTGCCTTCACCCCCTGCACTGATAATGTCACCAAGTCAGATGGAGGGGAGTGCCCAATTCAGCACCACCACCCTAGGCACCCTAGGCAGTTACCTTTGACCGGCACCCTAGGCAGTCACCTAGTTTGCCTAGTGGCAGGGCTAGGGTTGCCAAGTCCAATTCAAGATATCTGGGGGCGGAGCCTTTGGGGGGTGGAGCCAGAAGACATTGGGGTGGAGCCAGGAGCAAGGCTGTGATAAGCACAACCCATTTTTCATTTCACATTTCAAGGGACAGCACGCTTTTTAAATGCCTTCCCTCCACTAGAAATAATGAAGGATAGGGGCACCTTCTTTTAGGGCACATGGAATGGGACCTCCTGGTCCAATCCTTTTGACACTTGAAGGTTGTTTTGAGGAGAGGCATTGGATGCTATGCTGAAAATTTGGTGCCTCTACCTAAAAAACCAGCCGCCCCCCAGAACCCCAGGTACCTGCAGATCAATTCTCCATTATTCCCTATGGAAATCGGTCTCCATAGAGAATAATGGAGTGCCCAGCAGACATTTCCCTCCACCGCCCCACTTTCTGATGACCCTGAAGCAGGGGGAGGGACTCCAAACTGGGGGATTCCCTGCCCCCACCTGGGGATTGGGCAAACCGGAAATTGCAGTGCACTGATTAGCAAACACTATAAATAAACCACTGCGTTTCTATGTTGCAAAGGAATGCTTAAGCACTTTCTTTCATAATGATGCAATGATATTATTATCATCACAAACCAAAATGCATTAAATGTCCATAGAAAAATCAAAAAGTTATTTCACACCACTCTTGTAAGGTAGTACTTTCAAAAGCAGAACGTTATTTCACATCACTCTTGTGAGGTAGTGCTTTACAGTCCACTGTCTCAGTTCTCCTTTGCTTGAAAGAGGTAGACAGCACCACGCTTGTATAGGATTCCTC
Source organism: Heteronotia binoei (assembly GCF_032191835.1). Taxonomy (NCBI): domain Eukaryota; kingdom Metazoa; phylum Chordata; class Lepidosauria; order Squamata; family Gekkonidae; genus Heteronotia; species Heteronotia binoei. The sequence continues at coordinate 133,606,912 of NC_083228.1, read as the reverse complement.
CTAGGGGTAGCAGACCGAAGACTGACAGGTGCGGCGGCTACACAGGTCCTAGGTTCAGTTCTGTGTTTCGTTCACCTTCCACTGGCCGCTTTTCTTTTAGCTTTGGAACCCGTGCTAAAGGCAATTGCTAGGGTTGCCAAGTCCAATTCAACAAATATCTGGGGACTTTGGGGGTGGAGCCAGGAGACATTAGAGGTGGAGCCAAGATCAAGGCTGTGACAAGCATAATTGAATTACAAAGAGAGTTCTGGCCATCACATTTAAAGGGACGGCACACCTTTTCAATTCCTTCCTTCCATAGGAAATAATGAAGGATAGGGGCACCTTCTTTTGGGGCTCATAGAATTGGACCCCCTGGTCCAATCTTTTTGAAACTTGGGGGTATTTTGGGGAGAGACACTAGATGCTATACTGAAAATTTGGTGCCTCTACTCCAAAAAACAGCTCCCCCAGAGCCCCAGATACCTGTGGATCAATTCTCCATGATTTTTTATAAGAATAAATCTCCATAGGGAATGAAAGAGTTCCCAGAAGACATTTCCCTCCCCTCCCCCCGCTTTCTGATGACCCTGAAGCGGGGGGAGGGCCTCCAAACCGGGGGATCCCCTGCCTCCACCTGGGGATTGGCAACCCTAGCAATTGCTCACACATTACAATGCAATGTTACTATGCAGCTTGCACGAATGCATACGCATTTATTTGCAACATTAAAAACGCAGTGGTTTATTTATAGTGTTTGCCCACCTGGGAATTGGCAACCCTAGGCAGGGCTGGCCCCGTGGCCATTAGATATAACTTTTGCAATCCTAATCTTTCGTTGCTGCTTCTCGGACTATCAGGCCATTTGCCTGTTCCGTTTTACCCCACGCAATCTGTCTTGAGCCTCAGCGAGAAAGGCAGGCCATAAGTATGATAAATAAAACGGAAACGATACAAAACGAAGGCGGACCGGATCGTGAATTTCAAATTCAGGAGGATTAGAGGCAATCTATAATGCCTACTAATCCCGGTGGATGTAGGGAATGCAGATCACGCCCATATTTTGGAAGGACGAGCGCCAACGTGGTTCAGAAGAGGGCAGAAGCCCTGGAAGAGATCCAGGCGAATGGAGCACAGGAAGGTCATTCCCGAGGCACGGTGGATCACGGGGTAGACTTGGAGCCAAGGATTCCAGTTGCAGGAAGCCGAGAGAGGGCTCTAAGGACACAGGAGAGCAGATGACAGGCAGGTGGCTCTGGAGGCAGGAAATGGGAAGGCACTTCGGCAGGTGTTGGCCTGGCAAGCTGACAAGCGCATTTCGAGGGTGATGAGAGAGCCAGGCTGGAAGTGAAGAGACTGTTATGAAGCACAGACTCATTCAGGCACTCTTCTGAGCCCGTTCGACAAGGGGCCAAAGGGCACCCGTGGTGGAGTCAGAGTAGGCTTGCCAATCCCCTGGCTTTCGCCATGCCCACTTCTGATCATGAATATGTTTCCTGTGAATATTAGAAGCCACCTATTTGGTCATTGCTGTTAAAAGTTCAAATGGATTTTTTTGAAATTAGAAAGATATTTTTGCAACGGAATCATCGGAAGCACTCACTCTTTAATTCAGCCTGCTGGAGCGGGTGAATCGCCTGCATGTTTCTGAAGTCGGAAGCCGACGTTTGCACACGGATTTGAATGAATTGAGACCTGGACTGTGTATTTTGATATCTTTGTACTGCAATTGATGTTCTTATAAGCAGGAGTCATTTTGTAAAAAAAAAAAAAATAGGTGGTGGAGCTCATCCAGGGATTGTTGTGCAGCCGCACCTACTATTCAATGGACAAGAAGAAGAAGATATGGGATTTATATCCCGTCCTCCACTCCGAAGAGTTTCAGAGCGGCTCATAATCTCCTTTACCTTCCTCCCCCACAACAGACACCCTGTGAGGTAGATGAAGATACTGGATTTATATCCCGCCCTCCACTCCAAAGAGTCTCAGAGCGGCTCACAATCTCCTTTACCTTCCTCCCCCACAACAGACATCCTGTGAGGTAGATGAAGATATTGGATTTATATCCCGCCCTCCACTCCGAAGAGTCTCAGAGCGGCTCACAATCTCCTTTACCTTCCTCCCCCACAACAGACACCCTGTGAGGTAGATGAAGATACTGGATTTATATCCCGCCCTCCACTCCGAAGAGTCTCAGAGCGGCTCACAATCTCCTTTACCTTCCTCCCCCACAACAGACACCCTGTGAGGTAGATGAAGATATTGGATTTATATCCCGCCCTCCACTCCGAAGAGTCTCAGAGCAGCTCACAATCTCCTTTACCTTCCTCCCCCACAACAGACACCCTGTGAGGTAGATGAAGATATTGGATCTATATCCCGCCCTCCACTCCAAAGAGTCTCAGAGCGGCTCACAATCTCCTTTACCTTCCTCCCCCACAACAGACACCCTGTGAGGTGGGTGGGGCTGGAGAGGGCTCTCACAGCAGCTGCCCTTTCAAGGACAACCTCTGCCAGAGCTATGGCTGACTCAAGGCCATGCCAGCAGGTGCAAGTGGAGGAGTGGGGAATCAAACCCGGTTCTCCCAGATAAGAGTCAGCACACTTAACCACTACACCAAACTGGCTCTCTCAGAAGGAGGAGGTGGAAATCTCAGAAAGGTTCAGGAGCTGTGCTCCTGTGAGCTCCCACTGAATCTGAGGTCTGGTTATAATAAGTTATAGTTTAACATTGTAATATTAGTAATATATAAGCATTGTTTAGGAACACGCAGTGTTTACAGCTGCATAGCTTTAAGAAGTTGAATAGTCAATACTTTGTCTTCTTACATAGAGTTTTGCATTATTTTCCCACAGTTCTTTTGTATGTTTTTAATCCCCTGGTGGGGGCAGGGGATCCCCCAGTTTGGAAACCCTTTCCCCTCTTCAGGATCATCAGAAAGCTGGCGGGGGTGGGGGTGGGGAGGAAATGTCTGCTGGGTACTCCATTATTCCCTATAGAGACCGATTCGCATAGGCTATAATGATCCAGTTTCAATCCAATTCAGCAAGTGGTTGCATGTAGATTTTGCCATTGCACCCAGTAAAATCCAGTTGCAAAGTGCACTGAAAATTGATTGAAGGTGTGTGATGTAGTGTGAGTGGAAGCACCGTGACATCACCTTGTCTGCGCTGAACAAACAAGTTCCAAATTCACATCCCCCCCCACCTCGTCATTCCTTTAAAATAGCGGTATTTTATATTTCAGAATTTGAGGATCCTGTGAATTTAGGGGGTGATATTTGTGAATTTCCTGCATTGTGCAGGGGGGCTGGACTAGATGATCCTGGAGATCCCTTCCAACTCTATGATTCTAACCTCTGACCTGGAGGGCCCCACTGATGGACGTCCTGATGGTGCCTGGGTTTTTTGGTCGCTGTGTGACACAGAGTGTTGAACTGGATGGGCCATTGGCCTGATCCAACAGGGCTTCTCTTATGTTCTTATGTGACACAGAGTGTTGGACTGGATGGGCCATTGGCCTGATCCAACATGGCTTCTCTTATGTTCTTATGGCCCTGTTGGTGGATCTCCTGATGGTACCTGGTTTTTAGCCACTGTATGACGCAGCTTTGGATTGGATGGGCCATTGGCCTGATCCAACATGGCTTCTCTTATGTTCTTATGGCCCTGCTGGTGGATCTCCTGATGGTACCTAGTTTTTAGCCACTGTATGATGCAGTGTTGGATTGGATGAGCCATTGGCCTGATCCAACATGGCTTCTCTTAAGTTCTTATGGCCCTGCTGGTGGGTCTCCTGATGGTACCTGGTTTTTAGCCACTGTATGACGCAGCGTTGGATTGGATGGGCCATTGGCTTGATCCAACATGGCTTCTCTTATGTTCTTATGGCCCTGCTGGTGGGCCTCCTAATGGTACCTGGGTTTTACCCACTGTGACTAGAGTGTTGGACTGGATGGGCCATTGGCCTGATCCAACATGGCTTCTCTTATGTTCTTATGGCCTGGGCTTGCCTGATCTCATCAGATCTCAGAAGCTAAGCAGGGTCAGCCTTGGTCAGTACTTGGATGGGAGACCACCATTGCAGTGTAGGGCTGCTATGCAGAGGCAGGCAAATGGCCAACCACCTCTGTTCCTCTCTTGCTTTGACCCTGTGAGGTCGCCACAACTCAGCTGAGATTTGACGGCATGTTCTACTGTATTGGAGATGATCCTAGTTTCAATGCAAATTAGCATTTCCAGTTTTCTCTTTTTTTATCTCCCCCATCTTTGACGAATATCACATTTGGAATTTTGCAGTTCCACCCAAGAGCTTTTCCACAGTTGCACTTCTCTTCCTTCGTAAAGAGGCAATGCAGCAACCTGCTAAAAGGCACATGTGTGTGTGCGTGTGTCTGATTGAAGGTTTGCATCTTTTCGCATTGGCAGTCATATCTTAGGGGGACTGTCCTTTTATATCCATCCAATCTCATTAGGCTGCGCTTGTAAATTGGGCCATCAAAGCTTAAAGTGATTGGTAATAGCCTTGGAATGTTTCTTAGCCCACAGAGACAACAACGAGCATTAAAGCTCAACAAGATTTTTAATGCATGGCAGGGAAAGGGGGGGGGGGGAGGACAAAGTTGCTCGACATCAAACTGGTTACAACCTGTTTATGCATTCGAAAGCGGTGGGGGCTTCTGGCTTACCCTTCAAGTGACAGCCTCTCGCGTCTCGTCCCCTTTAAAAGAACGCCGAGCGGCTAAAATCCATAACAAGAAAATAAAAAGGAATCAGACAGATGTCACATTGTCACAGTAGCGAAGCCAATTTGGGAGACGCCTTTACATTTGATCACAAAATACCGTTCGCTCCCCAGGGTCCGAAAATACCAGCTTTGAATGTGCTCGGCAGAAGCTGGCGGCAGAGCTCTGATTGGCCAATGCCTGGGTGGTGCCTAAGACATCCGTAGCCCATCTCGCTCCCATCCATGAAGCACGGTTGCAACTATTTTTATGCATTTCTTAAAGCAGCAAATGAGTGTTTAAATGGTACATGCGGTGTTTACAACTAGCACGGGGAGTGAAAGCTAAACCAGCATTTGATTTGTTAGCATGCATATCCTCTACTCGGAGAGCCCCATGGCGCAGAGTGGTAAAGCTGCAGTACTGCAGTTCTAAGCTCTGCTCACGACCTGAGTTCAATCCTGGCGGAAGCTGGGTTCAGGTAGCTGGCTCCAGGTTGACTCAGCCTTCCATCCTTCCGAGATCGGTAAAATGAGTCCTCACTTTACCAAAGATTCTTCCTGAGAAGAAGAAGACTGTAGATTTAGTCCCCACCCTTCTCTCTGAATCAGAGTCTCAGAGCGGCTCACAATTTCCTTTACCATCCTCCCCTGCAACAGACATCCTGTGAGGTGGGTGGGGCTGAGAGGGCTCTCATAGCAGCTGCCCTTTCAAGGACAACCTCTGCCAGAGCTATGGCTAACCCAAGGCCATTCCAGCAGCTGCAAGTGGAGGAGTGGGGAATCAAACCCAGTTCTCCCAAATAAGAGTCCGCACACTGAACCACTACACCAAACTGGCTCTCTCAGGTCCCTCACACACTCTCAGATGAACTTGCCCCACAAGGTTGATGTGAGGACAAAATGAAGGAGAGCAAACCAGCACTGGATTCCCATTGGAGAGGAAGGCTGCAGCAAATGAAGTAAACAAATAAGGCTACATTTCCTTAATAGGCTTTTGCAAATGCCGTCTTGCTATGAGCTATTGGATGAAGGCTGCAGATTCTTGCATGAAGGCGGCTTTGCTTATTGTCACGATCCCAGGGCTTGATAGATGGCGGCCCTTCCTCCCCAACGAGGTCTTTGCACGCCACGTCCCTTGGAAACCCTGACTTGTCTGCTGCTTGAGGGATGAATATCTGATGCGAGTGGGAGAGTCTTGTGTTTAAATCTCCCGTCCATTGCTCTGGGCACGGGTAGAGTAATTAGAAACAGACCCGATCATAAATACACTAAAAATACCAACGGTAATAATAAATTAGATCATTCCCATTCATCACTGGGAGTTTAGACCCTTTCGGCTGCTATCCCAGTTGAGCGCTTCTACCAGTACCAAGTGCGTGGGGGAGGGCGATCCGTGCCAGGATCGAAAATAGTTTGATGGCAGCCGGCTCGGCACGTAAAGCAAGGATGTCTCTTTCCTCCAGCTCATGGTCAACTTCACTCCTGCTCGGGATGGTTACTTTCTAGCTAGACAGCCGCCCTCGCTCTGTCCCTCTGTTTTCTTGTGACTAATATCGTTGTCAATGCAAAGTATGACATCATTGTGCTGCCCATTGCATCACCCACCTGGCAAGCAGCCAGTGATTCCCGGTGAGGGCAGGACAATGGAAAGCTAGGTGACTTCATTCATGGTATGTATCTATTTGTTATGAGAGAGAAAGGGAAATAATCCAGAGAAGTGGTAGCTGTATATTTTCCCTCTCTGTAGTGAACCAGAAAGGGCTGGCACCACCGCGAATCAAAAAATCCACGGAGGAGGAGGAGGAGAGTTGGATTTACACCTCGCCCTTCCCTCGGAGCTGTTTACAATCCCCTTCCCACAACAGATACCCTGTGAGGCAGGTGGGGCAGAGAGAGGTATTTGAGAACTGCTCTTGAGCAGAACATTTCTGAGAGAGTTACGACTCACCCAAGGTCACTCCAGCAGTTGCATGCGGAGGAGTGGGGGATCGAACCCAGTTCTCCCAGATAAGAGTCTGCGCAGTTAACCACTACACCAAAGTGGCTCTCCAGCCACCTCTAAGTCTCCTGCTGCCCAGCATATCATCAGCACAGGGAGAATTTACTGCCTTGTGTGCTTGTGGAGGAATAGCCGCTTGCCAACTGCATGCCTTCCCCCTAGAGCTCCTTTTTAAAATAGTGTATCCAGGACAGTGGAGGTCTGTGTGATACAGAGAACCACTACCAGCATCAAAAGTTACAAATTATCTATTAAAAAGAAAATGTGCACAATCAGACTTTTAGCATAGCACTAGATTGAGCGAGGGGTAGAAAGAGAGAGAGAGACACAGAGAGAAAGAAAGAAAGAAAGAAAGAAAGAAAGAAAGAAAGAAAGAAAGAAAGAAAGAAAGAAAGAAAGAAAGAAAGAAAGAAAGAAAGAAAGAAAGAAAGAAAGAAAGAAAGAAAGAAAGAAAGAAAGAAAGAAAGAAAGAAAATCAACAACGATGGATTTATATTCCACTCTCCACTCTGAATCTCAGAGTGGATCACAATCTCCTTTAACTTCCTCCCCCACAATAAACACCCAGTGAGGTAGGTGTGTCTGAGAGAGCTCTCACAGAAGCTGCCCTTTCAAGGACAACCTCTGCCAGAGCTATGGCTGACCCAAGGCCATTCCAGCAGCTGCAAGCGAAGGAGTGTGGAGCCAAACCCGGTTCTCCCAGATAAGAGTCCCCGCACTTAACCACTACACCAAACTGGATAAAATGTAATTCCTCTATCCCTCTGTCTATACATGCCCTATCAAATATTAAAATATAGGACAGGCTCCTTAGCTTAGTAAGTTACAGATCTCTACGCATCAACCATTAACTTGCAGCTTTCTGCAGTGCATTAGGCCAGCATATGGTCAATGGCTGCTTCCTCAGTTGAGAGTCCTGTCTGCTCTCATGGACCCAGCACCCCAAAATAAGAGCATTTCCTCTTTGTTCCTTTTTGTCACCTCTCTTTCCCCTCCCCACTGACCTGCTCAGGCCAGGTCAAGGAAGCTTTTGCTGACAATTCTAGAAATTTCCTGAAAATTTTCTGGCATTAATTCCTTCGAGCCTCTGTTCCCTGCTTGGAAGCAGCAGGGAGCTTGACCATCCCATTGTTTAGACCTATGAAGGTGGGCTGAGGCAAGTCTGGAAAACGATTGAATGGAGTTCTCCCCTTCCTGTCTGTTCTCTGCCCAGAGGGGGGCAGAAACTTTCAAAAACTCAAGAGTGAAGGTTTTGCTCATTTCAAACCTCCAAAGAAAAAATGCATTTCTTCACAAAGAGTCTGAACCAAGCGGTTCCTGAGGTTTGGGCAGAGTCGACGGAGCTTGGCTCTGCTTGTTCCCAGACATTAGTGACCCACTGTGAAATTTTCCTGGAAGTTAAATGGCCTATCCAATTTTTTATATATATATTCTAGAATTCCAAGCTGGGAGCTTCTGAATCCTTGCGCTGCTCCTTACTTTCAGAGGGGAAAAAAATTGGCAAGGAATCTGTCGCAACCTCGGGTTGTTTGCATACTTTCCCTTCTTCCTCCCAGAAGCAAAACAAAGGAGGTTTGCTATACTAAGCATGAAACGGAGAGGGGAGGGACCCCCATCTCAGGAGGGGACCTTTTCTGTCTCGAGTGACTCGGTTTGGAAAAAACAGGCCGACCACATTCGGCACTCGAGTCTGTATTTACATACCAGCGCAAACTGAATTCTCGTGTCGACTCTTGCAGCAGACCCATATGTTTGAAATATTCGCTAATTGCCAGCGAATGTCACCCAGCGAACATTTGCAACCAAAGGAAAGATTGAAGAATGTGTCTGGCCTGAGGGGCATCTTCTCAAGACTGGGGTGCAGACACTTTGCCCAGGCTTTGGCTGGCTGTTCATGGAGAAGACGACCCAACCAGAGCGCAGGTATATCTGCCCCAGAGATCTCTTTGATGAAATACCTTACTCTTTGTTTTCTCCCTCGGCGTTCTGGTTCGGCTCTTCGCATGCTTCCCATTTGCCATCTTCCCAAGAGCTCTCTCGAGACCGAGGTTGTTCTTTAGAACAAGTTTAGCTTTCTTTAAATCATGCTAAATAGTTGCAGACATATGCATGCCATACTTCGTTGGGGTTATGCAAAAACAGAGGGGGAGATCTTGAGATATCTCTGTGGGATGGCAAAGTAATTATGGATGGGCAAGAGGAGAAACCAAGAGCAAGGGGAATGAGCTCGACTTGGTTGCTTTGGTGGGATTTTTTTTTTAAAAAAAAAATCAAGATGATTTTATGGATGGGAATAACAGAATAACCTCAGACTGAGCTAGGACATCTGAGCTAGGACACCTGAAATCTTTGATGAGCTAGGACACCTGAAATCTTTGATGAGCTAGGACAGTAGTCAAGTTATGGGCATTTTGTTCCAACAAGAAAAACGTAAGAGATTGTGGTGCTTGATTAACTTGTACTAACTTCTACGCAAAAAAACCAAGGCATGAGAATAGCCGCTAGGACTAGACACTGAATGTTTTCTGTAACATGATAAAATAAGAGTCCTGCTGGATCAGACCAGTGGTTCATACAGTCCAGTATCCTGTCTCACACAGTGGCTAACCAGTTCCTCTAGAGCAGGGGTGGGGAACCTTTTTTCTGCCAAAGGCCATTTGGATATTTATAACATCATCCGCGAGCCAAAAGAAATTATCAACTTAAAAAACAGTGCTCTGTCGAAGGAGAATGATTCAGGCCAGCAAAATTAATGCAAATAATTGTTTTTCTATTTGAAGTCATGTGGGAAGAGCCTAATCTGGCACACACACACACACCTGGCCCGCCACCCTAGGCAAATGCATAGGTCCAACTTTTTTGTAGAAAAATCCCAGCAGGAACTCAGTAGTGTATTAGACCACATCCCCTAATATTAGCATATTAGGTCACTCACTCATTAGCATATTAGGCCACACCATCTGGGATGATCAAGTGCAAACTGAACTGTGACAGTAACTTTTCCAGCCCCTGTAGTAATTCTGGCCGGCTGGCCAGGCCCCAGAAGGCTGCCACACAGTACATCTGGGCCCTGTGATCCCTGCCTGGCCCTGGAGAGGCTACTGCACAGCGCGGCTGGGCCCCACGATTCTCGCTGGCTAGCCAGGCCCCAGGGAGGCTGCCACATGGCTTGGTTCGGCCCAGCAATCTCCGAGGGCCACACCAAGTGACCTCGAGGACTGTGTACGACCCTGGAGATGGAGGTTCCCCACCCCTGTTCTAGAGAGCCAGCAACGGGGCAGAGAGGCCAAGGCCTTCATAAAAACATCCCACTGTTGCCTTTCCTCATAGGGAAGGTACTCCAACCCACAAATCATCAGGAATACCCTCTTCTGCACTTTTCCAGCTCTTTTTTTGTTGTCCAGTCGCACAGTCAAGTCCGACTCTTTGCGACCCCATGGACAAAGTCACGCCAGGCCCTCCTGTCTTCCACCATCCTCCGAAGTCTGCTCAAATTTGTGTTTGTTACATCAGTAACACTGTCCAGTCATCTCATCTTTTGCCGTCCCCTTCTTCTTTTGCCTTCTGTCTTTCCCAGCATCAGGATCTTCTCCAGTGAGTGTTCCCTTCTCATTTGGTGGCCAAAGTATTTGAGCTTCAGCTTCAGCATCTGACCTTCCAGGGAACAGTCTGGGTTGATTTCCCTTAGGACTGACTGATTTGATCTTCTTGCAGTCCAAGGGACTCTCAAGATTCTTCTCCAGCACCACATCTCAAAAGCATCTATTCTTCTACGCTCGGCCTTCCTTGTGGTCCAGCTCTCACAGCCATACATTACTACTGGGAATACCATCGCTTTGACTATAAGGAGTTTTGTTGGCAGGGCGATGTCTCCACTTTTGATTATACTGCCCAGGTTCGCCATAGCTGTCCTCCCAAGGAGCAAACATCTTTTGTCCTTATTGAAGTACAGTGACTAGAACTGTACACAGTACTCCAAAGGAGGCTGCTTGGGGGCATTCTACAGGGTTATGCTTTCAAGTGCAAATCACATGGGGAAATGACTAATGCAGATGGAGTTTGAGTCATGATCTGAATGCAGGCTGAAGCATGCAAGAGACTGGTCCAACATGCTAAATTTACTCTCCCTTCCCACAAAAAAACCAAACAAACCCCAAAAGAAATCCAAACCAGACTGACTCTATCATGCGCCTAAAAGGCCAAATTACGAATAGCTAAGGAACTTTTGTACCAATCACAAAACCTTGGTTCATAGGTTCAGGGAGATCTTTATAGAAGGGAAACCTACTTATCATCCATTAAGGAAATCCCAAAGGAAAGGTAAACTTGAAGAGTTTCTGGCTGTACAGTATCCCTTCCGAACAGATGCAGAAGATCATGATCCCTTAGCACAGAAACCAAACACGGTATGTATTAACATACACATTAATCTATTAGAAAACATCCATAATGTAAATTTTATGTCTAGTAAAATTGTAGTTTGCTCTTTTACAGTCCTCCTCAATGCTTGTTTGAACTTCAACTCCCCTGCTTTTCCTTCCTTCTCCTCTTTATATTCCCTGATGCATGTCATCCATCCATTTTTGACACAAACTGTATGGACCTGAAGTGTAGGAAATAAGAGCAGGGAGAGCAGGAGAGAGCCTCTGTCATGGCCAAAGCCATTTGACCTTTCCCTCAACTTTGAATGTCAAAACAACTTCCTGTTCCTCCCATCCAGGGGTGGAATTCTAGCAGGAGCGCCTTTGCATATTAGGCCCCTTGATGTAGCCAATCTTCCAAGAGCTTACAAGACTCTTATTTTTTGTGAGCTCTTGGAGGACTGGCTACATCAGGGGTGTATGGTGGCCTAATAGGCAATGTGGGATTCAAGGCGGTTGAACATCACCATGTTCAGATTTGAAGCAACTCTAGAACAAAGTTGGAGTCCAGTAGCACCTTGGTGTAGTGGTTAAGTGTGCGGACTCTTATCTGGGAGAACCAGGTTTGATTCCCCACTCCTTCACTTACACCTGCTGGAATGGCCTTGGGTCAGCCATAGCTCTCGCAGAGGTTGTCCTTGAAAGGGCAGCTGCTGGGAGAGCCCTCTCAGTCCCACCCACCTCACATGGTGTCTGTTGTGGGGGAGGAAGATAAAGGAGATTGTGAGCCACTCTGAGACCCTGAGAGGAGGGCGGAATATAAATCCAATGTCTTCTTCTTCTTCTAGACCAAGATGATGGAATGGGATACAGTGAGCAATGCTACATATAGCTGGAGCTTAAAAAAAAAAAAGCAATAACGGACAGGAACGCAGTTCAGGCAGGCTTGGCATCACTGGGTGTGGCCTAATATGCAAATGAGTTCCTGCTGGCCCTGTGTGGAACAGTGGTGATGTCTGGGGTTGGGGGCTAATATGCAAATTAATCTCTGCTGGGCTTTTTCTACCAAAAAAAAAAAAAGCCCTGCATGTAGTTGGTGGGCAATGGTTAAACATGCAACCACTGCCCACCAGCGAGATGTAGCAAGGTTGTGACAAGCACAATAGAACTCCAAAGGAACTTCTGTCCATCACATCCAAAGGGACCGCACTCCTTTTAAATGCCTTCCTTCCACTGGGCATCTTCTTTTGGGGCTCATGGTATCAGACCCTCTAGTCCAATCTTTTTGAAACTTGGGGGGAGTTGAGGAGAGGCACCAGATGCTATGCTGAAAATGTGGTACCTCTACCTCAAAAACATACCCCCGGGGCCCCAGATACGCACTGATCGATTCTCCATTATACCCTGTGGAGTGCCCAGAGAACATTCCCCCTTCCTGATAACCCCAAAGCGGGAGAGGGCCTCCAAACCAGGGGATTTCTGGCCCCCACCTGGGGATTGAGCAACCCAAAAAGAGTAACATGGAAAACGGAGCTGGTAGAAAGCACTAAAGCATCCACGATAAACCAGCCTCAAGAATAAATAATTTCTATCCGTACACAAAACATAGAAACCTTGCGCAGTAATTATTACAAAGGTGCAGTGATATCACATCCGAATCCCATAAGTTCAAGTTCACGATGAGAGTTCTTGTTTTTGTAGAAGAAGGTCCAGGATGAGATAAGACAAGCCGTGAAAACAGAGTCCAGCGCTCCAATTCTTCTCTAGAAGTAACTGGTGTAGATCATATCGACAGCAAGGCACATTAACGCAACAGGGATGCGCATACGGCCCTGTTTCACGCGTGGTTTCTACAAGCTTCAGTATTGGCCGTTGTTACTCTGCAGAAAGGATTGAACTATTGCCATGTATAATGTTATAAAAGAAACTGAAGCTTGTAGCAGCCACGTGTGAAACAGGGCCGTATGCGCATCACTCTTGCGTTAATGTGCCTTGCTGTCAATATGATCTACACCAGTTACTTCCAGAGAAGAATTGGAGCATTGGACTCTGTCTTCACGGCTTGTCTTATAGCATCCCGGACCTTTTTCTACAAAAACAAGAGCTCTCATAGTGAACTTGAACTTATGGGATTCGGATGTGATATCACTGCACCTTTGTAATAATTACTGCACAAGGTTTCTACGTTTTGTATATGAATAGAAATTATTTATTCATGAGGCTGGTTTATCGTGGATGCTTTAGTGCTTTCTACCTTCCCCACCTGGGGATTGACAACCCTAACTGGAGATGAGCTGCACTTCTGGGGGATACGCAGATCCCAGCTGGAGGTTGGCGTCTTTGTATCGCAGCACGTTATTCCTCAACAGCACCAGGCTTTGCTCTAGGCTTGCCAATCCCCAGGTCCCAGTGGGGGTTCTTCCGCTTTCCCAGGCTCCTTCCCGCCCCCAGTCAGCTGGCCTGCAGGGGGAAGCCCCTCCCCCAGAGGACCATGCCTTTCAATCTCCGGAGGCTTCAGTCTCCGATTGAAAGGCTTCCTCTTGGGATGGGGTGTCTGTGTTACTTTGAAGAAGTTGGCAGCAACTCGTGAGTAGAGAGGCCAATCCCTCGCTTCAGGGTCCCCAGAAACGGTGGGGGTGGGGGGGGGGCGGTGGAGGGAAATTTCTGCTGAGCACTTCATTATTCCCTATGTGGAGATCAATTCTCATAGGATATAATGGGGAATTGATCTGGAGGTTTCAGGGGCTCTGGGGGAGCTGTTTTTTGAGGTAGAGGCACCAAATTTTCAATTTAGTATCTAGTGCCTCTCCCCAAAGTACCCCCCAAGTTTCAAAACGATTGGACCAGGGGGTCCAATTCTATGAGCCCCAAAAGAAGTTGCCCCTATCCATTATTTCCTATGGAAGGAAGACATTTAAAAAGGTGTGCTGTTCCTTTAAATGTGATGGCCAGAACTCCCTTGAAGTTCAATTATGCTTGTCACACCCTTGTTCCTGGCTCCACCCCCAAAGTCTCCTGGTTCCACCCCCAAAGTCCCCAGATATTTCTTGGACTTGGCAACCCTACTTTGCTCATCTACTGAGACCCCAGAGGAAAGGACTGTTTTTGCATCCCAGCCCCAGGCAAGATGGGGAGAAACCAGCTGACTGTGGAAGACCTTTGTTCCATTCCAGGCCTCATCCCTGAAGGCTGAACCTAGCGGGCGAGGAGGAGGCCGAGCACCATTGCCACAAGCTCCCTACATGCAGCCTCCCTGGGGCCCCCCCACTTCCCGAGTTCCACGGACTCACCGAGCACCAGGATTCTGAGAAGACCCATCCCACATCCTCAGGATACGGTGTGTCCTTGGGACCTCCTCATCTGGCAAAGGAGAAATCCACAATGAGTGGCTACAAACATAGCCAGCTTCAGGAGGGGATTGGATAAAAATATAGAGCAGAGGTCCATCAGCGGCGATTAGCCACAACATTATTGGAACTGTCTGGGGCAGTGATGCTCTGTATTCTTGGTGCTTGTGGGGGGGCAAAGTGGAAGGGCTTCTAGCCCCACTTGTGAACCTCCTGATGGCACTTGGTGGGTTTTTTTGGCCACTGTGTGACACAGAGTGCTGGACTGGATGGGCCATTGGCCTGATCCAACATGGCTTCTCTGATGTTCTTATGTTCTTATGAATGTGAGAAGAAGCACAAGACCAAAGAAGAAAATGTTTGGGTGACTTCCCCTTTCTCCTGTTATGTATGTGTTACATACAGCCAAGTCATTTCTAACTCATGATGACCCTATAAGTTAATGACCGCCCAAATGTCCTATCGTTGACAGCCTTGCTCAGGTCTTGCAAACGATAGGCTGTGACTTCCTTGATGGAGTCAACCCATCTCATGCTGGGTCTTCCTCTTTTCTTGCTGCTTTCAGCTTTTCCTAGCATTATGGCCTGACCCTTTAAAGCCTTATACTGTTTGGGAGATCATACCCAAACGGTTAGGAAGAACTTCCTGACCGTTAGAGCGGTTCCTCAGTGGAACAGGCTTCCTCAAGAGGTGGTGGGCTCTCCTTCCTTGCAGGTTTTTAAACAGAGGCTAGATGGCCCTCTGACAGCAATGAAGATCCTGTGAATTTAGGGGGAGGTGTTTGTGAGTTTCCTGCAGTATGCAGGGGGCTGGACTAGATGACCCTGGAGGCCCCTTCCAACTCTATGATTCTATGACTGCCTACTCCTTTATGAACTTATCCGGCTGTTTCAGTTGTGTTATGTATGTGAAGGCATGCCTGGACATGTTGGGTATTGCATCCTGAGCTTGAGGCGCAATGCAATAGACTGAGAGGGTCCAAAGATCTGCATCCCGACTGGCTGCATAATTCAAACTGGCCAATTTGGAGGCAGTAGCAGAGGATCCTAGGATCTTCCAATGAGGATGCATAGTCTAATGAAGGATCCAAAAAGGGCACAATCTTGGGGGCTGGGTTTCTCCTGTCCCAACTGTATATATTTCCACATGTTCTGGTGCTTAGCAGTAGTTTGTATCACTAATAAAATCACTAATCACTAATAAAAAGCTTTATTCACTACACAAGAGCCTTTTCATGCATCAAACCCAGTATTTAACAGTTGTCTTCGGAGGACCTGTGCATGTGTGTTAATTGCTGTCAAGTTGCTTATGACGTATGGAGACCCTCTGAATCAGGGCTTTTTTTTTGTAGCAGGGACTCCTTTGCATATTAGGCCACAACCTTCTGATGTAGCCAATCCTCTCAGAGTTTACAGAGCTCTTAGTACAGGGCCTACTGCAAGCTCCAGGAGTACTGGCTACATCAGGGGTGTGTGGCTTAATATGCGAAGGAGTTCCTGCTACCAAAAAACCCCTGCTCTGAATTAATGACCTCCAAAATGTCCCATCATTAGCAGCCTTGTTCAGGTCTTCTAAACTGAAAGTCATGGCTTCCTGATGGACCTTCTGATGGCACTTGGGGGATTTTTGACCACTGTGTGACACAGAGTGTTGGACTGGATGGGCCACTGGCCTGATCCAACATGGCTTCTCTTATGTTCTTATGTGACACAGAATGTTGGACTGGATGGGCCATTGGCCTGATCCAACAGGGCTTCTCTTATGTTCTTATGTGACACAGAGTGTTGGACTGGATGGGCCACTGGCCTGATCCAACAGGGCTTCTCTTATGTTCTTATGTGACGCAGAGTGTTGGACTGGATGGGCCACTGGCCTGATCCAACATGGCTTCTCTTATGTTCTTATGTGACGCAGAGTGTTGGACTGGATGGGCCACTGGCCTGATCCAACATGGCTTCTCTTATGTTCTTATGTGACACAGAGTGTTGGACTGGATGGGCCACTGGCCTGATCCAACATGGCTTCTCTTATGTTCCTATGTGACACAGAGTGTTGGACTGGATGGGCCACTGGCCTGATCCAACATGGCTTCTCTTATGTTCCTATGTGACACAGAGTGTTGGACTGGATGGGCCATTGGCCTGATCCAGCATGGCTTCTCTTATGTTCCTATGTGACACAGAGTGTTGGACTGGATGGGCCATTGGCCTGATCCAGCATGACTTCTCTTATGTTCCTATGTGACACAGAGTGTTGGACTGGATGGGCCATTGGCCTGATCCAGCATGACTTCTCTTATGTTCCTATGTGACACAGAGTGTTGGACTGGATGGGCCATTGGCCTGATCCAGCATGACTTCTCTTATGTTCTTATGTGACACAGAGTGTTGGACTGGATGGGCCACTGGCCTGATCCAACATTGCTTCTCTTATGTTCTTATGTGACACAGAGTGTTGGACTGGATGGGCCATTGGCCTGATCCAACAGGGCTTCTCTTATGTTCTTATGTGACACAGAGTGTTGGACTGGATGGGCCATTGGCCTGATCCGACATGGCTTCTCTTATGTTCTTATGTGACACAGAGTGTTGGACTGGATGGGCCATTGGCCTGATCCGACATGGCTTCTCTTATGTTCTTATGTGACACAGAGTGTTGGACTGGATGGGCCACTGGCCTGATCCAACATGGCTTCTCTTATGTTCCTGACTGAGTCAACCCATCACATATTGGGTCTCTCCCTCTTTTCCTGCTGTCTTCCACTTTTCCTAACAAGTTTTCCTGTAGACTTCCCTACAAATTCCCCTCCTGTTCCATATTGACTAAGCTCAGTTTGCAATCATTGAAGTTGTGAAGTTTGTTTTGTCGAACACCAAAAAGCCAAAAAAAAGGAAGCGTTTTTTAAATGACCCCATGCAAAACAGTTGCGTGAGCAGGCCCTCGAGCAAAGCAAGCGTGCTGGACGAAAGCCCACGTTGGATCAACGGTGAAAGAAACCAGAGGTCCTGCTCTTTGTCTTCTCCAAGGCTTTTGCGCCATGGAACGAGTTCCTTGGCACCTCGCCTCTTAGGCCTGTGCGAATCCTGAAAAGCAAAAGAGAACACCACAATCTCTCCTTAGAACAGTCACTGAATTGTCCCCTGTGCGTGTGGGAAGTAGGGTTGCCAATCCCCAGGTGTGGGCAGGGGATC
This sequence comes from Heteronotia binoei, assembly GCF_032191835.1. Classification (NCBI taxonomy): domain Eukaryota; kingdom Metazoa; phylum Chordata; class Lepidosauria; order Squamata; family Gekkonidae; genus Heteronotia; species Heteronotia binoei. The sequence goes on along the minus strand of NC_083228.1, from coordinate 133,589,309 downwards.
CCCCGGCTTGGAGGCCCTCCCCCCCGCTTCAGGGTCGTCAGAAAGCGGGGGGAGGGGAGGGAAATGTCTGCTGGGAACTCTATTATTCCCAATGGAGATTTATTCCCATACAAAATCATGGAGAATTGATCCATGGGTATCTGGGGCTCTGGGGGGGGGGCTGTGTTTTGGGGTAGAGGCACCAAATTTTCAGTATAGCATCTAGTGCCTCTCCCCTAAATACCCCCCAAGTTTCAGAAAGAGTGGACCAGGGGGTCCAATTCTATGAGCCCCAAAAGAAGGTGCCCTTATCCTTCATTATTTCCTATGGAAGGAAGGCATTGAAAAGGTGTGCTGTCCCTTTAAATGTGATGGTCAGAACTCCCTTTGGAGTTCAATTATCCTTGTCACAGCCTTGATCTTGGCTCCACCCCTAATGTCTCCTGGCTCCACCCCCAAAGCCCCCAGATATTTCTTGTATTGGACTTGGCAACCCTAATATTAGGCCATACCTCCTGATGGCACCACTGTTTTGCGCAGGGATTTTTTTTGTAGAAAAGGTCCAGCGGAACTCATTTGCATATTAGGCCACGCCCCCCCTTACACCAAGCCAGGCAGAATTGCATTCCTGCTCAAAAAAGCTCTGGCTCCATCTTTTCATGGCATCAGAAGCCACTTAAACGAGCACCCAAGGGAGCCTAGGAAAAGATGGATCTCGTCGACTGTCTTTCACTTAATTAGCAAATTCCTGCAAGCAATAAATCTGGGAAGAAAGTGAAGAACGTGAAGGGCAAAAATCTCTCCCTCTCCTCCCCGGTTTACAAAACAGTAACTCCAGACCTACCAATGCAGTGACCCGAGATTTTTATTTTTTTTTTAAATGGAGGAGTCGAATGGCAAGCATGACCTCTCTTGTGTAATTCCCCCGGACGGTCTGTTTCTAAGCGATATCTCACCTGTTAGTGATTAAGCCATCTTAGAAGAACCCCAATCGACCAGGAGCTCTGATTTCTGCTGCAGATTTAAAAAGGGGGGGGGGGGGCACGTGAGGCTTTACAGAGTTGATGAAAACCTGGGTCTATTTCATGAGTTTACTTTGTTTCCATCCTGCCTTTCAGCCCAGAGGGTACTCAAGGCCACTTACAGCATTCTCCTCTCCCCCATTTTATCCTCACAATTCCCAGGTGGGGGCAGGGAATCCCCAGTTAGGAGGCCCTCCTTCCACTTTAGGGTCATCAGAAAGCAGTGTGTGTGTGGGGGAAATGTCTACTGGGCACTCCATTATTCCCTATGGAGATCAATTCCCATAGGGTATAATGGAGAATTGATCCATGAGTATCTGGGGCTCCAGGGGGGACTGGTTTTGAGGTAGAAGCATCAAATTTGCAGCATAGCATCCGATGCCTCTCCTCAAAACACCGTCCAAATTTCAAAAGGATTGGACCAGGGAGTCCAATTCTATGAGCCCCCAAAGAAGGCGCCCCTATCCTTCATTATTTTTAATACAGGGAAGGCATTTTAAAGGTGTGCGGACCCTTTAAATGTGGTGGCCGGAACTCTCTTTGGAGTTCAGTCAGGCTTGTCACAACCTTGCTTCTGGCGCTCCTTCCAATGTCTTCTGGCTCCACCCCCAAAGTCTCCTGGCTCCACCCCCCAAAGTCCCCAGATATTTCTTGAATTGGACTTGGCAACCATACTCACAGCAAACCTCAGAGGTAGGTGTCAAGACTGGTTGGATACATGGACGCTGACTGGGCAGAAGATGTTACTGATCGCAAATCAGTAAGTAGCAACCTATTTTTCAGAGTTGCCATCAAAAGGAATGGTTTGCTCTTATTATAAACAGTGCAGAGAGCATTTGGCCAGAAAAATCCCAGAAGGCATTTGCTCCTGGTTAGAGTAGAAGTTTAGGAATGGCTTGCTCCCGCTATAAATATAAACACTTAAGTGGTGCTGAGAGGTAAGTTCTCGATAACAATTAATTAAAATCAAAAAATCATTCATGAAAAATTTAAGAATCGTCCACTCCCATTCAGCTTTGTGTTGTATCTCATTATAAATACCATAGTTATATCTGTCTATACCTATCTATCTATATGTCTGTCTGCGGGACTGCCTTTCTCCACATGTTCCCCAGAGAGCATTGCGTTCAGGGACAAAAAATCTATTGTCCATCCCTGGACCAAAGGAGGCTAGGTTGCGTTCGATGCGAGCTCGGGCCTTCTCGGTGGCAGCACCAGAATTGTGGAATGCTCTCCCGGAGGCCATAAGGGCTCTGCGGGATCTTTCCACTTTCTGCAGGGCCTGTAAGACCGAACTGTTTCGACAGGCCTTTGATATCTAGCCGGGAGTAGGGTTGCCAATCCCCAGGTGGGGGCAGGAGATCCCCCGGTGGGGGCAGAGGATCCCCCGGTTTGGAGGCCCTTCCCCCGCTTCAGGGTCGTCAGAAAGCGGGGGGGGGGGAGGGAAATGTCTGCTGCGAACTCTATTATTCCTTATGGAGATTTATTCCCATAGAAAATCATGGAGAATTGATCCATGGGTATCTGGGACTCTGGGGTGTGTGTGTTTTTTTGGGGTAGAGGCACCAAAACTTCAGTATAGCATTTAGTGCCTCTCCCCAAAATACACCCCAAGTTTCAAAAAGATTGGACCAGGGGGTCAAATTCTATGAGCCTCAAAAGAAGGTGCCCCTATCCTTCATTATTTCCTATGGAAGGAAGGCATTGAAAAGGTGATGGCCCTTTCAATGTGATGGCCAGAACTCCCTTTGGAGTTCAATTATGCTTGTCACAGCCTTGATCTTGGCTCCACCCCTAATGTCTCCTGGCTCCACTCCCAAAGTCTCCTGGCTCCACCCCCAAAGTCCCCAGATATTTCTTGTGTTGGACTTGGCAACCCTAGCTGGGAGAGAACTGCCACCTGACATCATATAGAGTATTAGGTGATCACCGTCAGAAAAGAACAACTCGCCTATATTGTAGTGATACAGCACCACGAAATGTTTTTAAAATCTTAAAAATTGTAATCATGTTTTATTGGTTTTTACTGGTTTTAACTTGTGAATATGAATGTTGTCAGCCGCCCCAAGTCCGCTTGTGGAGAGGGCGGGATAGAAATTTAAATAAATAAATAGTTTCTTCCTGGATGAGAATTTTTGAAGAAAGTGAAGATGCTGCGGAAAGCATTACTAATGAACTGTAACAAGAGGCTGATCACCTTGAAGGAAATAGGCAGGGGTGGAATTCTAGCAGGAGCTCCTCTGCATATTTGGCCACACCCCCTGGTGTAGCCAATCCTCCAAGAGCTTACAGGGCTCTTCGTACAGGGCCTACTGTAAGATCCAGGAGGATTGGCTACATCAGGGGTGTGTGGCCTAATATGCAAAGGAGGTCCTGCTAGAATTCCACCCCTGAAAATAGGAATACTCCTGAGGAAGTCTTTGGACATGACAAAATGCGCTTATATCTGGGTGCTCATTGGGGATGAACCTTTCTCGTAACATTGTGGACGGACCTTTCTTGTAATGTTATAAAGCTGTACTATATAATGTATACAAATAGATTTACATGTCTTCAACTGAAGCTGAAGCTGATTCTGCAGCAAATGCCTGCAATGCACGTGAATGAACGTAGAGGTTGTGAACTTGTGACTTGCCTGAGGTCTCCCAGCGAGTTGCCACAGCCAGAGTGAGGATTCGAACCTGGTTCTGTGGGGCAGGTAGGTCTGGAAAGGAAGCAGAGGCTGGTTGTGCAGCCAGCCAGCCAGGATATATGGATGTTTCCCCACCTAGGTCTCTGTTCTTTCGAGTCTAGAACAAAGTTTGAGTTCAGTGGCAACTTGAAAACCAACAAAGTTTCATTCTGGGTATAAGCTTTCATGTGCACTCATATGAAAGCTTATGGCCAGAATCAGGGATTTTTGTTTGTAGCAGGAACCCTTTGCATATTAAGCCACACCCCTCTGATGTAGCCATGTTAGCCAAATTGCCCTAAAATTGGGATGGGGGAATTAATTGGTGGGCAACTAGGCTCTAGCGAGAGCTTTTGGATCTGTGTATACAGAAGATTTCTGTAAGAAGAGCCCTGTAAGCTCTTGGAGGATTGGCTACATCAGGGGCGTGTGGCCTAACAGGCAAAGGAGCTCCTGCTACAAGAAAAGCCCTGTCCAGAATGAAACTTCATTGGCCTTAAAGGTGCCACTGGACCCCAATTTTGTTCTGTTGCTCCAGACCGACAAAGGCTACCCACCTGCGTCCATCTTCCTTCAAGTCTGCCCTCCCCTGTTCCACTGCTGCCTTCCCACGGCTGATGGGTCAGTCTCTGACCTCTCTGCTGGCCAGGCCTGACAACCGGATGGGCCAGGAGCAATCCTGGAATTACAACGGATCTCCAGATAGGGTTGCCAAGTCCAATTCAAGAAATATCTAGGGACTTTGGGGGTGGAGCCAGGAGACATTGGAGCGGAGCCAGGAACAAGGGTGTGACAAGCATAATTGAACTCCAAGGGAGTTCTGGCCATCACATTTAAAGGGACAGCACACCTTTTTAAATGTCTTCCTTCCATAGGAAATAATGAAGGATAGGGGCACCTTCTTTTGGGGCTCATAGAATTGGACTCTCTGGTCCAATCGTTTTGAAACTTGGCGGATACTTTGGAGAGAGTCACTAGATACTATACTGAAAATTGGTGCCTCTACCTCAAAAAACAGCACCCCCAGAGCCCTCAAAACCTCCAGATCAATTCCCCGTTATACCCTATGAGAATCGATCTCCACATAGAGAATAATGAAGTACTCAGCAGACTTCCCCCCCCCCCATTTCTGGCAACACTGAAGGGGGATTGGCCTCTCTACTTACGAGTTGCTGCCAACTTCTTCAAAGTAACACAGACACCCCATCCCAAGAGGAAGCCTTTCAATCAGCGACTGAAGCCTCCGGAGGTAAAAACACACATGATCCTCTGGGGGCGGAGCTCCCCCCCCCCCTCCGCCGGCCAGACTCCCCGAGGAGACGCCTGTAGCAGCCGGAGAGGATGCAAGGACTACGAGTCCCAGCATGCACCTCGTGAAGGGAGGCCGTGCCGTTTCCCCCCCCCCCCCGCTTCCACGTTCTTGGAGATCGGGGGGAAAGGCTCCTAATACAGGGGTCCCCCGGCAGGGCAGGGGGGTTGGGAACCCTATCTCCAGACTACGGAGGTCACTGCCCCTAAAGCAGGGGTGGTCAACCTGTGGCTCAGGAGCCACATGTGGTTCTTTCACACAGATTGTGTGGCTCTCGAAGCCCCCACTGCTCCGTCATCCAGCTTGGAGAAGACATTTGTCCCTCTAAGTCACTTATCCAAACCAAGCCAGCAGAATGCATTTAAAGTTAAAGCTGCTTTCTTTCCACCTTCCCTCCCTCCTCCCCCATCTATTTGCCTTCCTTCCTTCCTGCTCTCAAGCATCTGACGTTCATGTCTTGTGGTCTCTCAAACATCTGACATTTATTCTGTGCGGCTCTTACGTTAAGCAAGTTTGGCCACCTGCGCTCTTAGCTGCGTTAGTGTGTGGCCCACACGTTTCGGTCGTAGCTTAGGCAAAAGGGCCCCAGAGCAAACGAATATATGCAGGAGCTCACAACTTTCACGCCAGTAGCTCACAAAGCAGAATTTTTCGCTCACAGGACTCTACAGCTTAAAGGGCATACCGGGTGTCTCCTGACCCCCTGGCTGGTTTTTGGAGCTGTTCAGCAAGACGGTTCTCTGCACAAATGGCAACTCATGAATGCCGCCCCCAAGTTGCGTCGCTGATGCCCCTGAGGCAGATCTCACACTGGGACATTGTCAGGGCCCAGAAAACAAAGGCAAGCCTACTGTTGGGAGGAAAGAGGAGTGGGGCTTTGGCTCCGGAAGCTGCTTTCTCAGCGAAATCGTCCCCTGATTCATCGCTCTCCGATTGTGGCCCAGAAAACCGTTTCTGCGCATCAAACGGGGGGGGGGGGGAAAGCACAGGACCATTCAGGAAGCTTCTGGGAAGGCCTGCCGCTCGCTCGGGAGTTATCTGCCTTGCCAGCAGAATTGCACGCCGGATGCTGAGCGTGCCAACCCCTTTCCCTATAACCCCAGGGCTCCTGTCAAGATCAGAGGCGGCTCTCCTGCCGAATCGCACTCGCCTCCCTGGAGACCGCCCTGCACACCTGAAGCCTGGACTGCAGAGATGATAATTTCGCAAAACAAACTCCTTTCCAATCCATTTGGGTGAGAATTCAGCATGCAGTTGTCTCCCTGCTGTCTAGGCTGGTGGTCCGGAGAGTTCCGGAAGGGTTGAGGGACCGGGGGAACAGGTAGTGTTCATTATTCAGAATCTCAAAAGTGACAGACACAAGGGAACAACAGACCCAGTTATGAATATGTAAGGACAGATTCTCCCAGTCAGCCGCTGACACTCATGAGAAAGGACCTGCTTCTAGATCAGACTGTGGTCCATCTAAGCAAGGTAGTCTGGTGGTTTTCACACAGAGGTTCTAGCTATATATTTATTTACAAAATGTACATGTTGAAGGTTGAAGGAGCTGGGTATGTTTAGCTTGTAGAGGAGGCAGCTGAGAGGTGATCTGATCACCATCTTCCAGTACTTGAAGGGCTGTCATCTAGAGGATGGTGTGGAATTGTTTTCTGTGGCCCCAGAAGGCCGGACCAGAACCAATGAGTTGAAACTAAATCAAAAGAGTTCCCAGCTCAGCATTAGGAAGAACTTCCTGACCGTTAGAGCAGTTCCTCACTGTTACAGGCTTCCTCAGGGGGTGGTGGGCTCTCCTTCCTTGGAGGTTTTTAAACAGGGGCTAGATGGCCCCATGACAGCGATGAAGATCCTGTGAATTTAGGGGAAGGTATTTGTGAGTTTCCTGCATTGTTCAGGGGGTTGGACTAAGTGACCCTGGAGGTTCCTTCCAACTCTATGATTCTAGGATTCTATGTCAGCTCTCCAGAGACTCACTGAAAGTGACTTACAATGAAAACAATGCAACTAAACTGAAGAAGATGGGTTGTTGTTGTTGTTTTTGGAAGGGGGGGAAGCATTCACACACTATTGTCCCCTATTATTGCCAATAAATTGTTATTATTGTTGTCCCCTAATTTATTGATTGCTGTAAGCTGCCCTGAGCCCACTTGCGGGATAGGGCGGGATATAAATCCAAAAATTAAATTAAATTCCCAGATTTTGCCTGACTTTGTGCCATTGTTACCCAAACCTTGTTTGATACAATCTTTTCGGAAAGACCGTTTTGTTGCTATTTTCCTCGTCTTAGTCCCGCTAGGCTGTCACCCCCACCCCACCCCCAAGCCACCAAAGGTCTTTTTTTTTTGAGGGGGGGGCTTTAAAATCACTACTTGCTATAGCTTTATAACAATCCATTGCCATGATATTCCACTAAATTCTCAGCTTTTCCTTCTCTTTTCAAAATAATTTTTTTACTATCCGTTTTCATTTTGGAGACACACATTTCCCCTTGTATCTCTCCAGGGCTTTTTTTGTAGAAAAAGCCCAGCGGGAACTCATTTGCATATCAAGCCACACACCTGACCTCACACGGATTTTTTTGTAGAAAAAGCCCAGCAGGGACTCATTTGCATATTAGGCCACACCCCCTGATGCCAAGCCAGCCGGAACTGCATTCCTGTGTGTTCCTGCTTAAAAAAAAAAGCCCTGTATCTCTCTGACAAAAAGGGGAAGGAGGAGGAGAAGAAAAAGAGAAGGAGGAGCAGGAGGAGAAGAAGTAGAAGAGGCATTGGATTTATACCCATCCTTCCCAGAGTGGCTCAGAGGGGCTTACAATCTTCTTCCCTTCCTCGACTCACAACAAACACCCAGTGAGGTAGGTGGGGCTGAGAGAACTATGACCGCCCCAAGCTGATTGAATGTGGAGGAGTGGGCCATCAAGCTTGGCTCTCCAGGTCAGCCACTATACCCAACCGGCTCTCTATTTTAAAAAAAGGAAAGCTGGGAAGTCAAAGGAGCCGATAGTTTGCTACTGCATTATAACAAAGCCCTCCAGTGACACAGTGTAGGCAAAGTGCAGGGAGAATGGTGACCAGCGGAAGAACGGGCACACAAAACGCCTGCACAGAGTCTCCAGTGTGGATGCCTCTGTATCCCTGATGGTGGTGATACAGAAGCAGAGAATCTTTGCCACATGTATCTCCGTTTTCAGTAGCAGCCTGCCAGAGGATTCTAGAGACTCATTAGCAGGGCACGAAGGCAGATACACAGAACAAGCAGGAGGAAAACAAGCGAGCGGGCAGATAGCCAGTGCCTGTCCCAAAGCGGCATCCATTTTTCAAATGCAACAGCCGAGCCTTCGGGGCCTGCCCAGAATACTTCTTGCCAGCCAGCTCCAAAGCTCCAATGATTCTCTGCTCCAAAATACAAGTGGTGCAATCCTTCCTCCCTCATAAATCATGCTGCTGGTTGTTGTGGGCCGAGGTATTGTCTAGGAGAGGTTTGTAGGGTTGTTTTGAATGCATGAACACATGAAGCTGCCTTATATTGAATCAGCCCCTTGGTCCATTGAGGTCAGCATGGCCTACTCAGACCAGCAGCAGCTCTCCAGGGTTTCAGGCAGAGGTCTTTCACATCACCTCCTACTAATAGGAGATGCCAGGGATTGAACCCGGGACCTTCTGCATGCCAAGCAGTTGCTTGATCACCAATCCATGGCACCTACCTAAAAGGCCTGGGGGTCTCACTGATTTCACAATGGCCTCTGAGATGATATTCTATCATGGATCGGTCACTAGAGGGACCAGAGCAGTGACTCTTTCATGGTCCTTTTAGCCCTGGTACCATTCATAGAATCATAGAGTTGGAAGGAACCTCCAGGGTCATCTAGTCCAACCCCCTGCACAATGCAGGAAACCCGCAAATACCTCCCCCTAAATTCACAGGATCTTCATCGCTGTCAGAGGGCCATCTAGCCCCTGTTTAAAAACCTCCAAGGAAGGAGAGCCCACCACCTCCCAAGGAAGCCTGTTCCACTGAGGAATCACTCTAACGGTCAGGAAGTTCTTCTGATTGATAGAGGTATACTTTGGTCTCTTTGGTGAAGTCACAATATAGGGTAGGGAGAGGAAGGGAGATGCAGGAATGCAGTGGGGAGAGGTAGGAAGCCATGAATTAAGCAGGGAGAGGAAAGCATTGCCATAAAGTAAGGGGAGAAGAAAAAAGGTAGCTAAGATGTGGAGTAGAAGAAGAAGATGAAGAGGATATTGGATTTATATCCCACCCTCCACTCCGAAGAGTCAGAGTGGCTCACAGCCTCCTTTCCCTTCCTCCCCCACAACAGACACCCTGTGAGGTGGGTGGGGCTGGAGAGGGCTCTCAAAGCAGCTGCCCTTTCAAGGACAACCTCTGCCAGAGCTATGGCTGACCTAAGGCCATGCTAGCAGGTGCAAGTGGAGGAGTGGGGAATCAAACCCGGTTCTCCCAGATAAGAGTCCGCACACTTAATCACTACCCCAAACTGGCTCTCTGGGTTGCCAGGCTGAGTGGGGCTACTGGAAGGACAAGGGGTTGGAGATGTGGGGGCACATGACAATGACAACACTGATGTCACTACATCATTTCTGGTACAACCCAGAAATTACAATAGGTAGCTCTAGGAATCATCAGAAACTCTTTGGTAAAATTGCTGCAATTCCTAGAGCTACCCATTGTCACTTCTGGGTATCAGCACAGTGGCTGGCAGAGATTTTTTATACATATTATTCTCCTGTATAAATTTCATGTGAATATAAGAAGCTGCCTTATAGTGCAGGGGTGGCCAGCGGTAGCTCTCCAGATGTTTTTTGCCTACAACTCCCATCAGCCCCAGCCAGCATGGCCAATGGCTGAGGCTGATGGGAGTTGTAGGCAAAAGACATCTGAAGAGCTACCGCTGGCCACCCCTGTTATAGTGAATCAGACCATTGATCCAGCAGAGTCAGTCAGTATTGTCTACTCAGACTGACTGACTCTCCAGGGTCGCAGGTGGAAGTCTTTTGGTGTAGTGTTTAAGAGCAGTGGATTTTAATCTGGAGAACCGGGTTTGATTCCCCACTCCTCCACATTAAGCCAGCTGGGTTAGTCACATGTTTGGTCCGAACTCTCTCAGCCCTACGTACCTCACAGGGTGTTTGTTGTGGAGAGAGGAAGGGAAGGAGATTGTAAACCTCTCTGAGATTCTGTGTGAAGGGCAAGGCATAAATCCAGCTCTTCTTCGATATCACCTACTACCGGATACTTTTGACTGGAAATGCCAGGGACTGAACCTGGGGCCTTCTGAACACTATGTAGATGTTCTACCACTAAGCCACAGCTCTTCTGAGCCTCTTCTGTCACTCAGAGCAGTGGCAGGCAACAGTGCTGATCATGGGGGGACCTCCTACCATAGCGGGAAGCCACACAACCCTAATGGGGAGGGACCATAAACCTCCTCCCTGTTGGAAGCTCTGCAAATATCTACAGCCATTCCTGGTTTCTGTTCTACCTAAATGGACTTCTTAAAAACATAAGAAAACCATAAGAACATAAGAGAAGCCATGTTGGATCAGGCCAATGGCCCATCCAGTCCAACACTCTGTGTCACACGGTGGCCATAAAACACCAGGTGCCATCAGGAGGTCCACCAGTGGGGCCAGGACACTAGAAGCCCTCCCAATGTTGCCCCCCCCCCAGCACCAAGAATACAGAGCATCACTGCTCCAGACAGAGAGTTCCAACAATACGCTGTGGCTAACAGCCATTGATGGACCTCTGCTCCATATGTTGATCCAATCCCCTCTTGAAGCTGTCTATGCTTGCAGCCGCCACCTCCTGTGGCAGTGAATTCCACACGTTCTTGACCCTGGCCTGCAGTTCATAGCCTCCTGTGGACCTGATTTGACTTTGTGCGCCATTCAGCTCCAGTCGCAGTCTTCCAAGGTTCGCATGTTAGATCCTTTTGTGTCTGATTGCCTACGAGCCAGCCCCGAAAGTCACTTCTGAGCATCCGCAGAAGAAAATGGCCCCTCTCCCACTCCTCCTACATGTGCACAGACCCACTCTTTGGTTTGCTCTCTTTCCTTCTCCCCTCAGCACAACTTTAAAAAAAGAGAGGGTGGGACGTGAAAAGAACTTCCGACCCTACACCAAGTCCTTCAGAGACTCAGAAAGAGAGCTAAATGGAATCCGGCGAATCTTTGGACAGCTTTGCTCACTCTGTTTCCCAAGGTGTTAATTTCCTCCGATCTCCTTGGTGGCCCTCGTGGCACTTATTAATTAATTAATTCCCAGGCTTGCTCTCTGCCTCATTAAATCGCGCTTATTAAACTCTTATCCCGAGGTACAAAGCTGTCCTCCTGTTCTCTTCCATTGCGAGGCAGGGTGTGAATAATCACCATTCATGTCTGAAAAGCCAGACCTCCTGATGGCCCCCGGCCCCCTCTCAAAACATTGATCTAGAAAGGAAACTCCACGGCCCTGGGAGAGACAGGGGAGAAAATGGCAGAAAGCTACTGGAGGGTGACTCTCAGCTCTTCCCCAGTCCCCAGGTTTCCCCTAAGACAGATTCTCTATTCTGCACAAGTAGCAGAGCTCGGTATTTATATGCTTATCCTGTCTACTGAGCCAGCCAAGTTGATGGGTGGTGGTTAGAGTTGAATGGCACCATTCATCACTGCCTAATTTAGCTGATTCCAATGGCTCAAATCCAGGCTTGAAGCCTTCAGTCTGATGCTGAGGACTGTGCAGGAGATGCTCTTAAGGGCATTTGCCGTGCAAAATGATTGAACGCATCCTGAATAAATGAATGAAACAAAGGAGAGGTGATCTAGACATTCTACTGTAGGGGATCGGCAGGTTCTCCTTCCCTTGGTTGTACTTTGTAGTTAGGGCCCCTCCAGTGGATTGTGGGGCAGCAGGGACAACAGAGATGAAATTAAAGTTCAGAAATTAAGTTTGGAAGGGGTGTGGGATAGGGTTGACATGCTGAGCTTGGCCACCAGGTGCAAGAGGGCTGGAGAAGGAGACATGGTGAAAGGCAGTGTGGCCGGTGTGACAACATCACATCTGGGAAAAACCCAGAAGTGATGGTGCCCAGCTCTAGGAACTGCCAGAAACTCTATGGTTTACCTCTATGTTTTTCCTGATTCCTAGAGCTACCCACTGGCACTTCCCGGTTTTCCCTGGAAGTGACATTGGCATGGTGGTGATACTGCAGTTTTTGAAATCTCCCCCCCCCCCCACCACCATACACACGCGCACTGCTGCTCGGAGGGGCAGAAAGTAATGGGATTTATTTATTTATTTATTTATTCGGGATTTGTATCCCGCCCTTCCCAGGAGTGGCTCAGGGTGGCTTCCAACAATAACAATTTAACAATTTAAATATAAACAATTAAATACTTCACATTTAAACATTAAAACCAATACATTTCAATTCATAAAAACAATGCAGCTTAAAACCAATAACATATCATTTTATATAAACAGATGGCAGGCCAGTTACGTCAAGTTCCATCCCGGCTAGGTGTAAGCTAGCCGGAAGAGGGTCGTCTTACAGGCCCTGCGGAATTGAGCCAAGTCCCGCAGGGCCCTCACCTCTTCCGGCAGCTGATTCCACCAAGTGGGGGCCATAACGGAGAAAGCCCTATCTCGAGTGACTTTCAGGCGGGCTTCTTTTGGCCCGGGGATAGAGAGGAGATTTTGTGTTCCTGACCTCAGTGCTCTCTGGGGAACGTATGGGGAGAGACGGTCCCTCAGGTAGGCAGGTCCCAGGCCATATAGGGCTTTAAAGGTAATAACCAGCACCTTGTACTGGACTCGATACATCACTGGAAGCCAGTGCAGAGTCCGAAGACCCGGCCGAATGTGTCCCCACTTTGGGAGACCCAATAACAGCCGGGCCGCGGCATTCTGCACCAGCTGCAGCTTTCGAGTCCGGGACAGGGGCAGCCCCATGTAGAGGGCATTGCAGTAGTCCAACCTCGAGGTGACCGTAGCATGGATCACTGTTGCTAGGTCGTCGCGCTCCAGGAAGGGGGCCAGCTGCCTTGCCCGCCTAAGATGAAAAAATGCGGACTTGGCAGCGGCTGGGATCTTGGGTCAGGGGATCCCCCATCTCTACTGGAGCCTGGGCAGTCCTTAAGTAGGGAGAAGAGATGGGTAAGACTATGTCTGACATGGTTGCTACAGCCTTGGTCTAAGTTGAGCAGCCCCACTTGGTTTGCCAGTGCCACTGGAGCTTGGTTGGCTTCTTCCTGGCAACCAATAATTTTCTGGGTAGGGACCATGTTTCAGTGGTAGAGCATCTGCTTGGCAAGCAGAAGGTCAAAGGTTCAATCCCTGGCATCTCCAGTTAAAAGAACCAGGCAGTATGTTTGATATGAAATACCTCAGCCTGAAACCCTGGAGAGCCATGAGAAGAGGCTGTGCCTCAGTGGTAGAGCTTTGGCTCAGCATGCAGAAGGTCCCTGGTTCAATCCCCAACATCTCCAGTTAAAAGGCTTCTTTAGGAGATGTGAAAGACCCCAACCTGAGACCCAGGAGAGTCACTGCCAGTCTAAATAGATAATACTGACTTTGATGGGCCGAGGGTCTGAGTCAGCATAAGGTCAGCTTCACAGGGGTTCTGGGCCATCAGGAATATTCCTGGTATGTTAAAGGACCAGTTTGATGTAGAATGAGTTCTACTGGGTGATGCAACCTTCGATGGTGGGTAGCGAGAGAGAATTTCAGCACTGAGACTCTGATCCTGGGGGTGATTGCAACCAACCTTCCAGTGGATTGTGGGGCAGCAGGGATAACAGTGGGACGGTGGCTCAGTGGTAGAGCATCTGCTTGGGAAGCAGAAGGTCCCAGGTTCAATCCCCGGCATCTCCAAAAAAGGGTCCAGGCAAATAGGTGTGAAAAACCTCAGCTTGAGACCTTGGAGAGCCGCTGCCAGTCTGAGAAGACAATACTGACTTTGATGGACCAAGGGTCTGATTCAGTATAAGGCAGGTTCATATGTTCATATGTTCAACCTCAAGGTGGTGTCTTGAGTTCTTCTGGAATTACAGCCAATCCCCAGGCAGCTTCAAAGGCCTGACTCTATAGTTTCATATCCCTGATGACCTCCCTCCTCTCACCAAACTTTGCCCTCTCCAGCCCTCCCCACCCCCCAATTCACCAGGAATTGCCCAAGTAGGAGCTGGTAACCCTTCTTCAAGAAAAAACTGGAGTCACCACTTGTGGTCACGGTGGAAGGCAGGCGGTATGCCACCAAGGAAAAAGAAGACAAGAGCCAAGGCCCCAGGGATCCCCCAGTTTCGGGATCATCAATCCGCCGGCCCAGAGCAGGCCACCAGGGGGATCCTCGCTCCCAAAGAGCACTGTCGTCGTGACATGCCCTGTGCAATGATGCCACCTGGAAGTGATGTCATCATGCAGGGCACATCACGCCGGAGACACTCTAGGGATCATGGTAAAGCTTTATGGTACCAAAGAATTTTTACTGGTGATCCTAGAGCGTCATGCTGCTGCAGCAGAAAGACTTGGCAACCCTACTGCTGGATCAGACCAGCGGTCCATCTAGTCCAGAAATGTGTTTCACACAATGGTCACTCTAGGCTTACCAAGTTCTTACCAGTAGCAGGGGATTCCCTGTTATCAGGGGCTGCTTCCGGTAGTAAGGAAATGGCTAGTAACTGGGGGAGGCTGTTGGCAGCATCCTGACATGGTGACATGCCTCTTCGTGTACCCAGAAGTGATGTCAGCAGTTCCCCTGAGATGCCAGGGATGTTCTGGCGCCTGGGCAAAATTCTATGGTTTTTTTGGCATTCCTCAGCAACACACTGATGTCACTTCTGAGAGCATGGGAAGTGACAACAGCGCCTCTCTAGCAATAAGAACATAACATAAGAACATAAGAGAAGCCATGTTGGATCAGGCCAATGGCCCATGCAGTCTAACACTCTGTGTCACACAGTGACCACAGAAAACCCCCCAAGTGCCATCAGGAGGTCCACAAGTGGGGCTAGAAGCCCTTCCACTGTGCCCCCTCTCCAAGCACCAAGAATACAGAGCATCACTGCCCCAGACAGAGAGTTCCAACAATACGCTATGGCTAATAGCCACTGATGGACCTCTGCTCCATATGTTTATCCAATCCCCTCTTGAAGCTGGCTATGCTTGTAGTCGCCACTCGCCACCACTTCCTGTGGCAGTGAATTCCACATGTTAATCACCCTTTGGGTGAAGAAGTACTTCCTTTTATCCGTTCTAACCGGACTGCTCATCAATTTCATTGAATGCCCACGAGTTCTTGTATTGTGAGAAAGGGAGAAAAGGACTTCTTTCTCCACCTTCTCCATCCCATGCATAATCTTGTAAACCTCTATCATGTCACCCCGCAGTCGACGTTTCTCCAAGCAAAAGAGCCCCAAGCATTTTAACCTTTCTTCATAGGGAAAGTGTTCCAAACCTGTAATCATTCTAGTTGTCCTTTTCTGCACTTTCTCCAATGCTATAATATCCTTTTTGCGGTGCGGTGACCAGAATTGTACACAGTATTCCAAATGAGATCGCACCATCGATTTATACCAGGGCACTACGATACCGGCTGATTTGTTTTACGTCATTATGTCACTGGAGAGGACCCCCACATAGGGCTGCCAACCTCCAGGTATGGCCTGGAGGTCTCCTGGAATTACAACTGAACTCCATGACATACATCATTTCTCCATTGGCAGTGATCTCTGTAATCTGGAGTTCAGCAGTAATTCCAGGCATTAGGATGTCGCACCAGAGTATGGGAATGGCATGCACCGAGATGGGGAGTTGTGCCATCTCTGAAGGGTTGGGTTGAGGCATCCCTTTGATGTAGGGTTGCCAAGTCCAATTCAAGAAATATCTGGGGATTTTGGGGGTGGAGCCAGGAGACTTTGGGGGTGGAGCCAGGCGACATTAGGGGTGGAGCCAAGATCAAGGCTGTGACAAGCATCATTGAGCTCCAAAGGGAGTTCTGGCCATCACATTTAAAGGGACGGCACACCTTTTCAATTCCTTGCTTCCATTGGAAATAATGAAGGATAGGAGCACCTTCTTTTGGGGTTCATAGAATTGGACCCCTTGGTCCAATCTTTTTTAAACTTGGGGGGTATTTTGGGGAGAGGCACTAGATGCTATACTGAAATTCTGGTGCCTCCATCCCAAAAAACAGCCCCCCCCCCAGAGCCCCAGATACCCGCAGATCAATTCTCCATGATTTTCTATGGGAATAAATCTCCATAGGGAATAATAGTTCCCAGCAGACATTTCCCTGCCCTTTCGGACGACCCTGAAGCGGGGGGGAGGGTCTCCAAACCGGGGGATCCCCTGCCCCCACCTGGGGACTGGCAACCCTACTTTGATGTAGGGCTGCCGGGTCACCTTCGGGGATGGGAGAGATTTGGGGGTGGAGCCTGGGGAGGAGAGGGACCTTCGTGAGATACCATAGAGTAGGGTTGCCAATCCCCAGTTGGGAGCAGGGGATCCCCTGGTTGGGAGTCCCTCCCCCCACTTCTGGGTTATCAGGAAGCAGGGAGGGAATGTCTGCTGGGCGCTCCATTATACCCTATGGAGACCAGCCCTCCTAGGGTATAATGGAGAATCAGTCTTTAGGTATCTGTATCTGGGGTTGGGGGGCTATTTTTTGAAGAAAAGGCACAGATTTTTCAGCATAGCATCTAGTGTCTCTCTTCCACCCTCCCTGCTCCAAGTTTCAAAACTTCCAGGGGGGTCCAGTTCTATGAGCCCCAAACTGCCAATCCTTTTGAAACTTGGAGGGTGTTCTGAGGAGAGGCATCGGATGCTATGCTGCAGACTGGGGGCCTCTACCTCAAAAAACAGCCCCACCCCACCCCGAGCCCCAGATACCCGCAGATCAATTCTCCATTATACCCTATGGCAGGGGTGGCCAACGGTAGCTCTCCAGATTTTTTTTTGCCTACGACTCCCATCAGCCCCAGCCAGCATGGCTGATGGCTGGGGCTGATGGGAGTTGTAGGCAAAAAAACATCTGGAGAGCTACCGTTGGCCACCCCTGCCCTATGGGAATCGGTCTCCATAGGGAATAGTGCCCAGCAGACATCCCCCTCCTGCTTTCTGATGACCTTGAAGTGAGGGAGGGCCTCCAAATGGGGGATCCCCTTCCCCCACCTGGGGATTGGCAACCCTACCTGGAGGCAGGCATCCCTATCTCTGTGCACATTAAATGCTTTAAAGCCCAGGAATAACATTGCAGGCTTTGTGGTTTGTAAGCTAGTACGGCCTTAGTCATGGCTTCAGGCCTAGCCCAGCCATCTAATTGGCCATTTTGCTGGGTGAGAAGAAGGATAAACACCTCACCGTTGCCTGGCAACCCCTAGACTTTCTGCCCAGCCACTTCGCCCTTGGCTCTGATGTGGTTGGGCCGCATATCCTGAAGCCGCTCTGCAAGAAGTCCAAGCAAACTTCCTCCTTCCTCCCCTGCTCCCCCCCCCCCCGCCCCCTGGCCACTTTTTTCAGCAACCCCCCCCCCCCCCCCCCCCCCAATTCCTTCATTCAAGCTGTGGCTCTGAACATCAGAGCTTCTCATCTACACCAAATTAAACAGCCAGTCTCCTTCATTCCTCTCAGTCGCTTTCGCCTTCCAGTAAATATGAAATAACGGTCATTTATTACAGGAAGTGTTTTCAATTGATCTGCCTTCTCTCGCTCAGATAAAAATAGGTTAAAGTTTAACTTTCGTTTGTAACCAACCCGGTCTTATGAACAGTCTTTCAACTCACGGGGGTTTTATCGCTTTGCAGAACACTTAGCTATTGATAACTCTCACTATATGCTAATTACAGAAAAGCCGCTCATTCCTTTGAGGAGGGAAATTGGCCAGTGGGGTTGGAGCTCGAGCTGAAATTGGGTGTTAGCTGGAGTGCCTGCAACAAAACGCTGGGAGGGTGATCTTGTGGGACGAGGGATCTGTACACCAGAGGACATGAGAACAACCCCATTGGGTCCAACCCAAACTTTATCTGGCCTAGCACCCTGTTTCCAGAATCATTCGCTACTGGAAACGTCACCATCGTGACATAAAGGCAACAGTTTTCATAAGAACATATGAGAAGCTATGTAGGATCAGGCCAATGGCCCACCTAGTCTACCGGTGGGACCAGAATTCAAGAAACCCTCTTACTGTTGCCTCCCCAAGCACCAAGAATACAGAGACCACTGCCCCAGACATAAGAACATAAGAGAAGCCATGTTAGATCAGGCCAATGGCCCATCCAGTCCAACACTCTGTGTCACACAGTGGCAAAAAAATCCAACCCAGGTGCCATCAGGAGGTCCATCAGTGGGATCATATGAACATATTAAGCTGCCTTATACTGAATCAGACCCTCAGTCCATCAAAATCAGTATCGTCTACTCAGACTGGCAGCGGCTCTCCAGGATCTCAAGCTGAGGTTTTTCATGTCTATTTGCCTGGACTCTTTTTAGTTGGAGATGCCGGGGAACGAACCTGGGACCTTCTGCTTACCAAGCAGATGCTCTACCACTGAGCCACCATCCCTCCCCTCGAGCAGGACATAAGAAGCCCTCCCACTGTCCCCCCATCACCAAGAATACAGAGCATACTGCCCCAGTTCCAGCAATACCCTGTGGCTAATAGCCACTGATGGACCTCTGCTCCATATGCTTATCCAGTCCCCTCTTGAAGCTGCCTATGCTTGTAGCCGCCACCACTTCCTGCAGTAGTCAATTCCATGTGTGAATGACTCTTTGGGTCAAGAAGGACTTCCTTTTCTCTGTTTCTTTCATCTCTTCCCAGCTTCTGGTACCCAGAGATATACTGCCCCTAAATAAGGAGGCTCTCATTTATTAATGCGACAGAGCTTTTCTTACAGCAGGAACTCCTTTGCCTATTAGGCCACACACCCCTAATATAGCCAATCCTCTTTGAGCTTACAGGCCTCTTAGTTCAGGACCTACTGTAAGCTCCAGGAGAACTGGGTTAAATCATGGGTGTGTGGCCTAATATGCAAAAGAGTTCCCGCTACAAAAAAAGTCATCCAGGGATCTGAACAATGCAGAATTTCTCCAAATATGGCCATTGCATCGATTTCAGACATTCAGGATGACGATGCCAACGGTGAGTCTTGTTTGCAATGGAATACACTCCCCTCCTTTCGGGGTTTGTGACTCACAATGACTGCCTCCCATTACTGTCTCCTTTCTGGCCTTCGCTTCCCTGAATGTCTCTTTGTGGAGATGATTTCCACAGGCTTTTTGAATGATTGGATAGTAGAAATGTGTGCGGCGGAGGGAGTCTACACCCACTCTCCGCCTTCCTCTTGACCTTGGGAAGGGGTGGACCATCCTAGCCCCTCCGTCTTTCTCTACCGTCTCACCCAGCCCTGGAGACAGTTCCAACTTGCTAAATTATTCAAGCACCTGTCAGATCCCCCGCCCCGCCTCTGAAAAAGAAAGGGGTTAAAGAAACACCCTCGGTATCCAGCGCACCGGCATTTAAGCAGAATCTGATAATCCCAAAAAGCTTCCCGTTCAAATGCTGATTGCTATAGAAACAGGCAAAATGCCACAGATAGTTAAGTCATATTCTTCCACTCGGTTACCGCAAATGCAGAAAAAGGGTAAATGTCCTTGGGAAAATCTCCGGCCTGCAAGCAGCCAGGAGAAGAGGCAAAAGTAGGGTTGCCAAGCCCAATTTAAGAAGTATTTGGGGACTTTGTGGGTGGAGCCAGGAGACTTTGGGGGTGGGGTCAGGAGACATTGGGGTGGAGCCAGGAGGAAGGGTGTGACAAGCACAATTGAACTCCAAAGGGAGTTCTGGCCATCACATTGAAAGGGACCACACACCTTTTAAATGCCTTCCCTCCATTGGATATAATGGAGAGGGGCACCTTCTTTGGGGGCTCATAGAATTGGACCCCCTGGTCCAATCTGTTTGAAACCTGGGAGGGGGGTGTTTTGAGGAGAGTCACTGAATGCTATGCTGAGACTTTGCTGCTTCTACCTCAGGAAACAGCTCTCCCATAGCCCCAGATATCCGTGGATCAATTCTCCATTATACCTTATGGGAATCAGTCTCCATAGGAAAAATAGAGTGCCCAGCAGACATTTCCCTCCCCCCCCTGCTTTCTGGTGACCCTGAAGCGGGGGGAGGGCCTCCAAACTGGGGGATCCCCTGCCCCCACCTGGGGATTGGCAACCCTAGGCAAAACAGCAACTTGACAATGTGAGCCCCAGACACACCATATGCGTCCAAATGCTGGACGGCATTCAGGGTTATTTATCAGCAGGGCTTTCTTTGTAGCAGAACACCTTTGCATATTAGGCCACTCCTCCTGATGTAGCCAATCCTCCTGGAGCTTACAGGAGGCCCTGTGCTAAGAGCCCTATAAGCTCTTGGCGGATTGGCTACATCAAGGGGGTGTGGCCTAATATGCAAAGGAGCTCCTACTACAAAAGAAATCCCTGTTTAGTAGCCAAGATGGCTCCCAGGCTCTTGCCATTCGGCAAACTATGTACAACGGAGCTGCACGAGAGGGCTTGCCTAGGAAAGAAACAGGGCTGTGCTATAACAGAATTGGAGCTGGATTTGAGTCCAGTAGTTGCACCTTAGAGGCCAATACGATTTTGGGGGGGGGAAGGTATGAGTTTTCCAGAGTCAAAGCTCCCTTCAGTTTGAGAGCCAGTTTGGTGTAGTGGTTAAGAGTGGGGGTGATAATCTGGGAGGACCGGGTTTGATCCCCCACATGCAGCTGCTAGGGAGACCTTGGGTTAGCCACAATTCTCTTAGAGCTGTCCTCTCAAGAGCAGTTCTCGAAAGAGCTCTCTCAGCGCCACCTGCCTCGCAGGGTGACTCTTGTGGGGAGGTGAAAGGAAGGCGATGGTAAGCTGCTCTGAGACTCCAAGTGGAGGATGGGGTATAAATCCAATCTCCTCCTCCTTTTCCTATCTGATGATATCTGACATCAGATATCTGACAAAGAGAGATTTCCGTCTCGAAATCTTATACCCAGGAAACCTTTAAGGTGTTGCTGGTCTTGAACCTAGCTC